>NC_134181.1:32750389-33383302 GCF_964188355.1 Buteo buteo
GATAATCTCCTCCTGTTATCAGAGTGCAGTTGCTTAGGAGACTGTAAGGCCCTGTAAGAATTTCAGTAGCTGTAATGTGGCATGTTATTGTATCAAAGCAAGTTCTGGCATCAATAGAATAATCACAACCCAATTCCTCTTTAAAACACTGGGTTGCTTCTTTGTTCCATCTCATAATTAGAGTTTGTGTCAGAGCCTAAGCAAGAAGGCTTTTCAGGTACCTGTCTAGAAATATGGAGAACTTGACTCTGTGCAAGCTGTTTGAGAAGGCAGTCAGCTGTCTACTTAAGTACCCAACCTGGGACCAGGCTGCATCTTCTCTGATTCAGTAAGCTATGAAAGCATATGAAAGAGGAAGCCCGTCAGCAAACTCTTCCCTCTTCCTAAAAATCACTTTCCACAAAAGAAGTTCTTTCTCTACTTGAAGAAAGGTTGCCTACCCAAGTAGAAAAGCTTTGTGCTTTTATAAACTGCATCCCAGATAGCCAGTGACTAGACCAATCAGTACAACATTTAGCCAAAATTTCAGCATCAGTGATATTGCAGTCAAGTGTGTTCCTGTCAAACTATGTACTTTTTTAGCTCTCTTCATATAGGTTCTGGCCAGAAGACCACCAATCCAGCAAAATGCTGACTGAGGAAAGATTTGATCAAACTATTTCCATAGTTCCCTTATTTTCGCAGTCTCCCAAGAGCCTTTCAGGATTCAGATAAGAGACTTGATGTCCATCTCTGCTAGCTCTGGAGTACAACCAAACAACATTTCTACAAATACTAGAGATTCAGACACTTTGTAGGTCTGTTGTCACTCTCTATTTCACAGATATTTTAAGACCAGCCTGTATGGTAAACAATCTATAATACAAACTGGAAAAGAACCACTGCTTGCTGTGCAGAAGCACAGCGGTCAGTCTCAGATGACATTTGTGGAGTTGACTTTTTTCCTTTGAAAGACAACATTTTCATGTTTCAGTCTGGAAGAGGAACATAGCCCTGTATATATACAATATTTTACAGTCCTTTACCCACAATTATCAGATATCCATCAATTATCCCCATTCTTCTGCCACTGCTGCCTATACTGAGGCTAGGGGTTGGGTCACGGGTCTCCTTGTGTTTGAAAACAGGGGCTGGGAAGTGATGGAGTAATAATGACTGGTGTCCTGCTGCCATCCATTTCTCCTGGTAATGATCTACCTGTTCTAGGAGGTACAGCAAGATCAATGAATTGTGTCAGACTGGTGCAGGCAGGGAAGGCAGTGATGGTAAAGGCAAAGGTGGGAATCAATGACTCTGATTCATGATTCTCTCCTGGGCATGGTCCCTGTATGGTTTGAGAAAAGTACTGCCGTTAACCATGGCAAACTGAAAAAACTTAAACCCAGCCTTCAGTTTTCTCACAGTAAGTGAAGCAAGACATACATGTAATCCAGAGATTTTGTTGTTCATTTTTACAAGAGGTATTCCAGTCATAAACAAAGGCAGAGTTTTCTGAAGAAAATGAAGTCCTATGAATAACTCTGTCCAATTACTAAAAAAAAAAAATTCTTTGAAAATTTTGCTTACAGACATGAAAGGGAAATTTGACTTTCAGAACACCACATTTGGTGGGAACAATGAATTCCCTTTTCAAAGTGAAATGTTACCAAAGTTTTCAACAGAGGCTATCACAGCACATACAGCAATTTATTCAATATTCTAGAAACTGCCAAGGCAGAATTGATGATAACATGACCAAGTTTGCAATTCAATTTGTTTCTGTTCTTTTCATTTTTTTTAATTAAATCTTGATAGTTGTAGGACAGGGCTACTTTTCTGTATTGCAGGTGAACAAACTAAATTCAGATGGTCCTTTACCCTTTTCCTTCTCCTGATTGCTCACAGGACTTATTACTGAAGAATCACATGTGCTGCATTTGATGAGAAAAGGAAATATCTAGTACAAAGTGTCTCCTGTGAAATTATGGGAACTGATATTATTCCCTTTATCATCTGACATCTAGCCAATTAGCAGCAAAGGATTGCAGGAGCTGATCAATTAGGTCCCATAACCTGCTTAAAGTTAAAAAGAATTTTAAAAAAGAGTGCAAAGTGGAGTGCTGATTTTCTGTACAGCAATGAAGTGATCATGCCATTAGCTATAGTAACTGAAGAACAATTTCTCTAAAGCTGGTCAAAATAAGTTGAAGCAGTTATGACAGAAAAATACCCCTAGCTTTCTGCAAAAACTCATATTCAAAAAAACTTCAATTTGAAATGCTAAACTTTAAGTTGATTTGAAAACAAAATATTTCAACAAGCAACCAAAGTTTTGTTGCTTGTTGAAATATTACATTGCATTCTAGAAACATCTTTCCAACAGCTCCATTTTTTAAGTCTGTGCAAATCTTCAAAAGTGTCTGCCACAAATTTGTAACTTTGTCCATTGGAATACTCACAAACAAAAAAATTCAAGAAGGCTGTTGAAAAGCTTCATAGGCTCATTAAATCACTTTTGCAAAAGTGAGTCATATAAGTATAATAATTAGATCACTGAAGACTTTTAATACGCATACTATGTTGTGTTGCATCAAAGTTAATCTTTGCACTGACACCTGACTCGCTGCAATGTCTGTAGAACCAAAATTGTAAAAGAATGAACACCATAATGTGCTCCTAATTGTTGCACTAAGCCTTAATACAAGATGGGGTCAGAGAGACAAGGAGCTTAATTGATTTTATTCCAAGAAACAAACACAGCATGCAAAGAATCTATGGCTATGATATCGGTGGGAACAGTCATTAAAAGCTTATTAGTGGGAGAGGTCCAGGCAATAAGACACAAACACAGAACATTTAAGGAAATACAGTTTGCCCGACAAGAGCAGTATGGTTTTATTTTCCTCACTGAAGTTTCCTCTATACTATAATATGATTAAGATAATTACCACACTGTAAATGTGAAACTTAAGAGCCTATTCAGCAGGCAAAGATAGAAGTTTAATGGTTGCAATGAAACAGATACATCTAAGACTAAGACAGGCCTGGGACACAAGTGAACTCTGGGAAAGTTCGGTTCTATAGTCTGCACTATGAATGCGAGCTGCACAACTCTTCCTTAATTCTGCGTTCAGGTAGGCATACACATCCTTTTGGTAACTGCAGCATAAATTCACTAAGAGATCAGACTGTGCCTACTCCCCCATAAGCATGGAGGAATGATGACATTCCTCTTCTCACAACAGGATAAGTTGCAATTCAAGGCTGCAGAGGAACAGGGAACCTTGAGTTAGCAGCAGCTCTACAGCATGAAGGAAGTCTCTGATACCCCCTAACAGAGACAAAACTCAGAAACCTGTTGGATGTTCTGCAAATGGTATGTTTATCAACACTTCAAAGGAAGGAAATAATTTACCTTCCACCTAATGGGCAAAACAAAGACACAACAATTTCACAGATAGGATTGTAATCTTGAGATGTGGCTTCAGCAGCACAGCTGAAGGATTTTTTTGTAGTTAACACCGATGAATACATAGACTCAGGAGAGGGCCCTGGTCTGTCTTCCCAAAATCCAGAACAACTAAAATTGCCCTGAAATACAGCCTGTTTTCTTGAGTCCCATTCATCATGTTAGAAGTATATTTGTAATTTGTATTTTAACAATAATGAGCATTTTATGTCTTAAAGTAATGTGAGAGCTATGATCCAGACCTTTTGGAAAAGCAGTAGTTTACCATGATCATGCTTAGGAAAAATCATCAAAAATTACACCCAGATACAATAGACACAGACCAGCCTTCCCTCCCAAGTCACAGGCAAAGACTAGCTCAGTGAAATTCAGCCTTGCTTGACTGTTTATGGAAGGGATTATTAACATTGATTATAAACTCAGCTGATCAAACTATCGCAGCTATGGGGTTATTTCAATTTACAAATCTGTCTTATGTCATATCTCATAATTAGTGCTCAACTGCAAGCCCTCCCATCCCTCCTCACCCCACCATGAAACAAAGACCACAAGTCTGGAGCTTATTTGTAAGCTAAAACTGTTATAAAGTATATCTGAGGAAGAAAAGCATCTTGTGGCCTTTCCTATGGGACTTCACCCTGGTATTCCCACATACCATTCGCCATTCTCTGCTCCTCACACCACCTACCAAGGGCAGTAGTTAAAAAAGAAAGATTTCAACTCCAGTCGTGTGGGCTTTTAAAGAGTGCACAGTGCCTTACTTCTTCCTAAGTTGTTGCCTGGGTTTCCCCTCAAATTGCTTAGCAATTTAGTCTCTGAAGACAATTTGCAAGCAGTCCTTCCTCTCTAGGTTCTGCAAAGCACAAGCTGCTGAGCAATTTCTGCCTCTCAATCTGGGTGGGGGTGGGGGTGGAGGGGAAGGCCAGCCACCATCCACAGCCATGAAAAACACCTTTAAATGAGCTTTACTCTGTTAAGCACCTTTTACTGCTCACTCTCTGAGTGGAAGGACCCTGCAACTCCCAGGGACCTCCAGCCTTCATCCCCCATCTCAGCCAGCCCAGCCTGGGTTATAACATGGCTGAAGTTACAACTGTCCATCTCCCCCAGAGCTTCCCTGCCTGCAAAGTGCGTGGGGCCAGCTAACCTTGGGGACAGAACTGGGAGTCCAGACCCACTCTTGATGACAGTGGTGAGAAGAGGTCTTGACTCTTGAACACAGGAACTGGGAATATTCAAATTGCAACCCCCCCTCATGTACTGTGGGAGCATGGTTTGGACAAAGCCAAATGTTTTTAAAATCCCGCCTTATAATTATATGCAGCATCTTACACTTACTATCCAAAACCATTTCTCCTACTGTAAATGCCTGACACAATCCCTATGAGACAAATGATGAGTTTATTGCCTTTGAACAATAAATATAGAGTCTAAACAGACACAGCAGTTCTGTGTAAGAGTCCGAGAAAAGTTTGAGAAAAAGTAGCTTATCTACATGTTTAGTGTGAAAAGAGAAATATGTTTACTGTTTACCAGAAATGTGACTCTTCATATTTAACCATTTTTAATTTTGGATAGTATTTATTCTTCTCATGATTTTTACTGTGGGCTTTAATGAGAGGGTTTGTTTCCTATGCTGAATATTGGGCTACTGTCACTTAGAGAAACCCAAGTTTATACCCTCTCAACAGTCAGGTAAGAAAGGAAGGTAGGATTTTTGAAAGAGGTAATATCTTTCTGATGACCAAGTATTAAGAGCAGACAAGTGGTATTTCAGTCAGATAATTTGAAGCTAGTGCCTAAAATTAATAATATATCAGCAGAGTCAGTGCCTGTGGTGAGGTTACTGGAGGTCTTTGTTTAAAAAACGTTTATTGTTTAATATATCCTTCAGAGTAAAGCAATGTGCCAGGAATTCATAAGCCATATTGCTGCTGCTCTCTCTTTTCAAGTGGCCTCCTTTCAAGACCGGCTGTGGCACCAGAGGCAGAGGGGGAAGAATAATAGATCGCAGAATCCCTGCAGAATATGGGTTTCAGAGAACAAGCAGATGAGAAGAGGCTTGCATGCTCCCAGCTCTGGGAGGCCTGATATCAAGAGAATAGGGCTTTTTCATTAAAATAAAAAAGCAGTGAATTATTAGGACCCCAGCAGATAGTGAAATTATTCACTGAAGGAAGACTAGACAGCAGAATAAAAACATTGACTGAATGATTGGCAGAGTGGAAGGGAAAGCACAAAAGAGCAAGAAAAGCCAAAATGTGAGCAAAGTAACTGACCTGGGTGCGCACTGCCATGCCTCTGCCAGTTCCTGTCCTTGTTGAGTTCTTAAGGGGTAAGGAAGTGATAGCATGGGGGAGATCACAGCATGAAGGTGTACTCAAATGAACAACTCGGTGAAAAGCAAATAAATTTCAGAGCACAGCTGCAAAAAAAAACAAACGTGGAGAAGGGAGAGGCTATGGTCTGGTTCATGCACTAGGATTCAAGACACTGGAGTTCAGTTCTGTGTTTTGTTGTGGATTTTTCCTGCGGTAATAAGAAACCGAAGGTCCTCAAGATGCAGTAAGAGGGGAAACTTCCCTTATTTCTGGTGGCAGTAAGGCATAAATCTTCACCCAGCTGGAAGGACTTAAGACCTTCTAAAACCTGCAATGGGCTCTATATGGGCACTTCCTAATGGCAGGTGGTTCAGCAAATGTCCAAGAATGGCAATAAATAACACTGTTATTGAAAAATAAACTGAGGCACAAAGCTGTTGAGAAACTTAGAATAAGTCATACACAGTGTCATATCCAAAGTCATGAATAGATCCAAAAATACAAATCCAGTACTCCTGGATAAAATAAGACTGTTAAAAATAGAGTTTAAAAAAATCAGACACAAATGATAAGCACAGCAATTACTTTTTTTATACCAGAGGCCTTGTCTTGGTTTAACCCCAGCCAGCAACTAAGCACCACGCAGCTGCTCACTCACTCTCCCCCGACCCAGTGGGATGGGGGTGAGAATTTAAAAAAAAGTAAACCTCATGGGTTGAGATACAGACAGTTTAATAGGACAGAAAGGAAGAAAATAATAATGATGATAATAATAATAATAATGACAACAATAGTAACAACAGAATTGGAACATACAAAACAAGTGATGCACAATGCAATTGCTCACCACCTGCTGATCGATGCCCAGTCAGTTCCCAAGCAGTGATCCAAACCCCCCAGCCAACTCCGCCCAGTTTATAGACTGGGCATGACATCACATGGTATGGAATACCCCTTTGGCTAGTTGGGGTCAGCTGTCCTGGCCGTGTCTCCTCCCAACTTCTTGTGCCCCTCCAGCCTTCTTGCTGGCTGGGCATGAGAAGCTGAAAAATCCTTGACTTAGTATACACACTAAGCAACAACTAAAAACATCAGTGTGTTATCAACATTCTTCTCATACTGAATCCAAAACATAACACTATACCAGCTACTAGAAAGAAAATTAACTATCCCAGATGAAACCAGGACAGACCTGTATTGTATAGTCCAAAAAAACCCCATTCCAGACTTACAATATTTAGATTGAAGAGGAAACTTTGAAGAGAATAGATAGAAGAACTGGTTTCCCGCAAAGCAGGATGGTGTAACTCTGTAGAAATTGCATGCCATCTTGCAACAGTCATGAAAATAAGGTCCATCTCTTGTGTGTATGTCTGCCTTTGTGAGCCTGTCACTCATCCACCGCTTGATATATGTGTTCAAAAAACTTGCACTCCCCACACATTTTCTCTCTAACAGTAAGAAAACACCTTGGTTTTAGTCAGCTATAATTTTCTCTTCAAAATACACCTTTACAATGTCTAGCGAGAGATGGTGCTGCACCAGCCCAGCAATATTGTCGACTTACAACTTCAGCACCCAAGTGAGCAGTGAGAGCCAGAATTTGCCTGAACAAAAAAAATAAATTGTTCAGGAGAAATGACATTTCTTAGACATGATAGTCCGTGAAATTTTTGCATAAGTTGAAATCTGTAGAGGAGCTTAAATTACAAGTGAATTGATGTGTGAAAAAATATTTTATTTTCCTCTTTTAGTGCAGGAGTGAAGGACAGGTAAATGGGTGGGGTAGAGGAGATCAATTGTCCGAGATTCAAGAGCACAATTTTTTATTGTTTGCTATATAGCACTGCAAATGGGGGGGAGAAAGTGGGCAAAAAAGAAAAGACCTAGCAGAACAAAACCCAAAGCTGCAACTCAGAGAGCAGAACTGAACTAAAAGATTGACGTTGGAGAGAAAAATCAGTGTCCAGACACAGATCACACTGGTATTCATACTGTGTTGTATCTGCTTATGTGGCAAACTATCAGTGTAATTTCTGACCCCAACAAATCACCAAAGTGATTATTATCCCACCAGTCTTATGTAGGAAGAAAGAATTATGCACATGACAGAGGCAGGAAACAGACGTCTGCACTGTCCATGCTGAATCACATCAGATCTTTCAGGGAGTCTACTAAAGAATTAAATCCAAGTGAAACATGCTGAACTTACTAAAATCAAAAGAAAAACTTGAGTATCGTCAGTGAATTCAGGTTTTATCTAGTTCTCTTGCTCCCCATCCCATACCTTGACATTTTCTTACCTAGAATATTCTATCTGTTCTCTATAGTGAGAAAATCCTCATCTGACACAATCTTAACTCTTCCATTTCCAGTCTGAACTTAAATCTGGTATCAGATTGATATCTGCCTGATATAAAATAGAAACAGAAAAGGCAAATGTTCCCCATTTTGACTTGTGATTTGATCAGATCTTGTTCAACTACTGTTGCCACTGTTAAGTAAAGGAGACCAAATGATGATACTTGCTCCTATGCAAATTACATTCTTCCAAGAGTAGCTCCATGGAGATTATACACAGCTCTTCATGGGCTGAGGTGCTCTTTGAAGGAGGTGAAAGAATCACAGTCCAAATCAGTGTAAGTAGAGAGAGAGAATAATTTTCTCATCTAAAATAAAATAGATAGCATTTTACCACAATGAGGTCTGCTTTGCTTTGGAAGTGCAAAGACTTCACACATTTTAGTTTATTATGTGGCCAGAAAATAAGGATTCTATGTCTCTTTCTCCATATATAGAAACTCATATGCCCAGACACTTTTGCGGATATAAAGACAGACAGCAGATAGATATAGTGGATCAAGTGTTTTCAGAAAGAAAAAAAAAAAAAAAAAAAATACTCCAGGAGAAAAAATACAAACCACCTTTGTGAATGATATTGCAATAACATTTCTATGATCTCTGTGGTTGTGATGCTGATATCTCCATCTATAATGTGAATAGCAGGTTTTTTTCTCTTCTTCAAAATAACCTACAGCCAAACAGAAATGTATTTTTAATAACCGGTATTGAAGAAAATTTGGCCCAATCTGTATGCAAACTATGAGATCTGATTCTCTCTGCTCGTTAAAGAAACCTACTGTTGAAAACTTATGTATGCTTTTTATTTCAAAAGCTTCTGAAGTATTTCACCCACCAACACGACACCACGCTTTTGAAATATGGTTACCTTGAAAACAGAAGCCGACAGTAGAAACAGAAGAAATACTATGAAACTGTGATCAAATGAAAAACACGTGTTGTTTCAAAAGCATTCCACATAGGCCACATAACTCTATCCATACAAAATATTGATAGTTTGTCAAAAATCTTTTACCAGTAAAAGCAAGTGTCTACTGATATAAACAAAAGAAAACAAAACACCTTTTCAAACTTACAAGTAGTGAGATAGTAAATTACATCTCAGTGAAAAGAACACAGGACCTTAAATAAGAAACTCTTAAACTCTCATCCTGGTATTGACACTGACTTTTCACATGGCCATAAGCATATCATCAGATCTAGCAGTGTGTACACACACACAACCTCTCACATCCCCTCCAGGGATCAGATGTCCGTTTAGTAAGATTCTGATGCCTCTACTGAATGCAAGTAATATTTTACTTAACTAATTTTATTGGCTCATGAAACAAAGTGAATAGTCTGGTAAGCAACAGTATCAGGATCTGACTCTGAACCATTCTGATCCAAAACTTATCGTGGAAAGACTCACACTGATTTCGACACTGTGTATTAAGCCTTATGTTAAACTGACTTTTTGAAGATATAAAGCTCTATGTAAATTCTAAATAGTGCTATTATTTAGTGTGTTTTAATTTTTAAAAATATCCTATTGGCAGAAAAATTTAGAGACAAATAGCTGCAGTTCCGAACAAATGAAAAACAGATGTGGACCCCAACGCTAAAATACAAAGAAAATCTAGATAAACTAATCCACAGAACTTGCAGATAGCTGGAAGCACGACTTACAGTGGAAAGTAAATTGAACAGGTAAGCCACCTTCCATGGGACACAGATTAAGCTATAAATTCAAGCATCATCAATCTAAAATTATGCACTTAAAATTGCTTCTTCTCCTGTTTCTGCATTTCACTGTGTTGGACCATTAGTTTTTATTAAAATATGACAATGCTGTTGAGTATGCTACTAACTAGCTTTTACCAGGGAAAGAAATAGAGACAAAAGATCATAAACTTATCCTGCTGAATGTGATCTGGCCATAAATACAATTATATGTCCTGATGGCCTGACTTGACTTTATATGCTATGTAGCTAGAGAAGAGGGAGCAAGAAATCACATCCAAGCAACCTCAGAAAAATTTGAAACAATTATCTAGATGCAGCAAGAAAGCAACTGAAAAGGCAAGTGTAGGAAATCCCCTGATTTGGGAGAGACATTTTTGATACTGCATTGCATTTTTTTTAATCGTAAGGATATGTTCAGCTTTAATTAGAAAGCCTGATTCAGAAAAATGCTTATGTCATCAACAAATAGCTCTTTCATTTTGCTGGTGCTCAGAACTTTAACAGGTGGTTAACTAACTCATTATTTCATGCAGGCTTTTTACCTACCTTTGTTTCTGAAGGCAGAAGAAAATTCTTTATTGTTACATGTTTTTTGGTAATACAGCAGCTGCTGTTTATGCTAATTCTTGCTTACTTGCAAATAGACCTATGTTTATTTTGTGCCACGCCAGCTGTCAACAAAGACATTTGAAGAATAATTTCCATATTCAAAAGAAAGGCTCTGCTCCCTCTTCCTCTTGCTCATTTCTTTCTTCTGCATTTCAGACCCAACGTGTGTTCAACTGGAAAAGTGTCTAATGGCAAGTTAAGAGATGAACTGAACCTGAAATACCTGGTCCCATGCGTATCCGTCACTACCCTGAATATACGCATGGGCCATTCTGAACTCCTACTGTCTCTATCACTATTCTGAACTTGTTCTTCAAAACATGGTGCTCTCCAAAATGCTACTAAGGACACCACGACAGTCACATTCTCAAGTGGGAATGTTCAACTGTTGCAAGAAAACCAACTTGCAAGCTTTGGTTCTTACCTGTATTTGAGATGAGTCACTCTACGCAGCCTTATTATCAAAAATTTGCAAGTGCAGCCTCACCGCACAGAGCGTGTCACTGTATTTGGATAAGGCTCAGAGAACTACAGAGAGGGACAGCAGTCTTGAGACCTAGCCCTGATTTTATCACCAACAAACTACTCCTGTAAACAACTTCTTTAATCTATCACCTATATTTTCTTAATAAATTCATCCTGGTGGAACTGAGACTGAAAGTCTGAATTGTGACTTATTCCAGCATCTAAATCTTAGATCTTTCTCCAACTCAATTTTCCCTAGACCGATGCTGCAGCACTATTTTTCCAAAGCATCTGGAATTGCTTGCATTTTCTTCTGAGGTTTGAAGTTGATTGTACCTTATTCCTTAAGACAGTGCATTACTACCTATTAGCATTTAGTACATTTAGTATTAAGATCAGCAGAACCCCTGAGGACAAAGCATTTTAAAATCAATCATTCAGGGACTCTCAGTCCTGATCAACAGAGCTCCTTTATCCCCCATAGCTTCTATAGAGAAAAAAATCTATTTACTGCTCCCAAAGAAACATACGCAGATGAAAAGGCTATTGAGGAAAATGAAGAAGTATTGATTTATTGCTCATACCTCACCAGCCAAGGCATGGAGAGCAGATACGTCTGCCAGTTCCTACTCAGTGTACAACTGCACTGGGTGCCCGTTCCCAGCGCTGTGAGCTGGGGGCCCTGCAGGGGCCGGTTCTGTGAGGAGAGGGCGGGGCTGCCCCGCGCCGGACACAGCCGGTTCCAGCCGGTTCCAGCCGGTTCCAGCAGCCCCACCGCCGGGCACGGCTGAGCCCCACAGCGGGGCTGGTGGTAGCGCCTCTGGGAAAAGACCTTTAGAAAAGGGCAAAGCGCTGCACGGAGTGAGGGGAAGAGTGCGAGAAACAGCCCTGAGAGCACCCGGCTCCGAGCAGGGGAAGGAGGAGGAGGAGGAGGAGGAGGTGGTGGGGCAGAGAGTCCCGTGCAGCCATGATGGAGAGAGAGACCACGAGGGAGCAGGGGAAGGGTGTGAGGAGGAAGGTGTGGCGGAAAGGAGCTGTTGGGGACTGACCACAAACTCCCATTCCCTGTGATTTTTAAGTGATTTCCCCGTCTTTATGTTGAGCCACGTGATTCTTCATCTTTCTCCTCTGGCCTGTTGAGGAGGGTGATTAAGAGAGTGGCTGGGTGGGCGTCTGGCAGCCAGCCAAGGTCAACCCACCACAACAAAACGCAGATGCACTTTTTTTGTTTTATGATTGTGGTATCACCTTGCAATCATACAAGAAAATTGTTTCCTTAAGTTTCTATAATGACTTCGCAAGCACACCTTTCCATAGCTTTCATCCTTAAGTAGCAGTTCCTCCCATGGTGTGAGTAAATATGTTCTCTAATTGAGAGAGTCCACCTGGTGGAATATATGCCAGTTCCAAGTTTTAACTGTTGTGCTATTTTATACACCATCCATGGCCACAATATCTGTGTGCCTCCTACAGACTTATCAATCCACCCTCACAACACTTCTGTCTGGCACAGTGAGATTAAACGATTTATCCTAGGTAAGACTGAAGAAAGTCTGTGGCAAACCAGGAACTTAGCTGAGAGCATTTAAGTCCAAATTGGTTACAATAAACACCAAACCATCTTAAATTGTTTTATTATGTGCCATAGCAGGCCAGAAAACTTCTGGGGACAACAGCTCTTTCATTGTTTTGGAGTAGATTCATGGCAACTATTTGTAGCCAAATGACACAAGAGTATGTTGTCACCACCACATCTCATTTGGGAATAGCTGCCTGAAATCGGCATTCACTTATTGCCAAGTCCTTGCTGGCTATGGATACTTACGTTTATAAATCTAAGCAGGCAGAAGAACATGCCAGTACAAGTTGGTGATTTCTTCTTTTTCTGCTGCAATTACTTCCCAGCCAGCAGACATGAAGAGCATCACTGAATCTATTCTCACTCAGTGCACTCCATATGTTCCCGAGGACTCAATCTAAGATGATGCCAACAGAAATACAGAGTTACACTACTGTGATATATTTTATCCTATGTTGGCTGTCTAAAAGTCAGTTATCCAGGTTCAGTTAGAAGAAATGTTCCCCCAAAAGGCAAGTAATCCAGTTACATGTAGTTAATTAACAATAGGGAGTTTGATTCATCCTTTACTTTTCTCTATATTCAGAGGTAACAAAGATTTTTCTGTGCTTCCTTTTAAGAGTAAGCATGTTTATAGTAACATTTTACATGTACATAAAGATCTCTGCTTAAAGAAAGTGCTGTATAAATGTTATATAACATTGTTACAGAAATTAAAAGTGTAATATTTGTGTATGTACAGTGTTAATCAGTTGAAGGAAGTGGTCCCAACTATTTCTTCTCTTAAAAGCTGCTATTAGCTAAAACATTTACAGGAGGTATGTTTTACTCAGTGAAAAGGGAGAGGATCTATGCCCATTCCATGTCTCTCCACTGCACCCAGGAGTATGCTGGGCAAAAAGACAGGGATGCATCTTTCTAACCATGGCTTTGTATGTTGGCTGCCTCTTGAACTGGTTAAGTAGAAAGGAAAGTGGAAAAATCAAATATGAAAAGCAGATATGAAAAGGGGATGTCCCATAGGAGAAATAATCCTGGCACGTGGAAATTTGCGTGCAAGCTCTCTTCTGTCTTCAGTCAATCAGGGCTTATTTCCAAAGCTGAGTCCCGGTAGGGAGAAGCACAGATAAATCAGTACAAAGTGAACTACCAGAGTGGGGAAAAGGTACAAGATATGGTCTCAGCTGGACAGACTTATGTTAAAACCCCATTTCAGAGCTCTGGTGTGCCTTGAACTGAATGGCTTTCTCTAGGCAGGAGACTCCACGGGCTGGTGCTTCTTCAGATCCTGCAGCTATGAGCCGGTTTCGCTGTTTCCAGGCCAGCAGTTGGCAGATACTCTTTGAAGCCACCAGAAGTATGTCAAGAATTGCAAGCTACCAGCACATACATATCCAGACTTCAGATCTGAACTCTATTTTTGGGGAAATGTTCTGAATTTCCATGTGGTAAGCAAGAGAGAGAAAAGTGGGTGGAGGAGGCAGAGGGAGTGCAGTGAAGCAGAGAGGCTCTGTAAAAATTGCCTCGCCCTGTCTCTGAGACTGGCTGATACATTTTCAAGGGGCAAATGGGAATACCAGCTTTCTGTTTAAATGCCTTTAAGCATTTTTCTTTAATAACTTGTCATTTCTTGGTGAAAAGAGCTCCTGCAGCAATGATTTGTAGTGGTAATTCTAATAGTAAAAAACACTGTTGGAATTATGAAAAATACAATCCTGCTGTGCTACTGGGTCACAGTATCTGTGTCAGTTGAGGGAAAAGCTAGCAGAACCAGGCAAGAAACAGCTTCTGTTTGTCTGTGAGGCTGTCTGCTATGAAGCAGCTCTTGAATGAGGAGCAACTGGGCTCCAAAATGAGATCTAATGAGCAATGTACGAACGCTGGACGCCAGGTGCCCACCAAAGCTGCACTATCACTCCCCTCCTCAGCTGGACAGGGGAGAGAAAATATAACAAAAGGCTCGTGGGTCGAGATAAGGATGGGCAGACATCATTTACTAATTACCATCACAGGCAAAACAGACTTGACTTGAGGAAAATTAATTTAATTTATTACTAATCAAATCAGAGTAGGATAATAAGAAATAAAAACTACATCTTAAAACACCTTCCCTCCACCTCTCCCTTCTTCCCGGGCTTAACTTCACTCCCGAATTCTCTACCACCTCCCCCGGAGCAGCACAGGGGGACAGGGAATAGGGGTTGGGGTCAGTTTGTCACACGTTGTCTCTGCTGCTCCTTCCTCCTCAGGGGCAGGACTCATCACTCTTCCCCTGCTCCAGTGTGGGGTCCCTCCCAGGGGGAGTGTCCTCCATGAACTTCTCCAACATGAGTCCTTCCCACGGGCTGCAGTTCTTCACAAACTGCTCCAGCGTGGGTCCCTCCCATGGGCTGCAGTCCTTCAGGCACAGACTGCTCCAGTGTGGGTCCTGTGCGGGGTCACAAGTCCTGCCAGCAGACCTACTCCAGCCTGGGCTCCTCTTGCCACAGATCCGCAGGTCCTGCTAGGAGCCTGCTCCAGCGCAGGCTTCCCATGGGGTCACAGCCTCCTTCAGGCATCCCCCTGCTCTGGTGTGGGGTCCTCCCCGGGCTGCAGGTGGAGATCTGCTCCACCGTGGACCTCCCTGGGCTGCAGGGGGACAGCCTCTCCATGGTCTTCCCCACGGGCTGCATGGGAATCTCTGCTCTGGAGCTTGGAGCACCTCCTCCCCCTCCTTCTTCACTGACCTTGGGGTCTGCAGGGTTGTTTCTATCACATATTCTCACCCCTCTCTTCTCTGGCTGCACAGGGGGTTTTTTCCCTCTTCTTAAATCTGTTCTCCCAGAGGCACTACCACCGTAACTGATGGACTTGGCCTTGGCCAGCAGCAGGTCCATCTTGGAGCCGGCTGGCATTGGCTCTATCAGACATAGGGGAAGCTTCCAGCAGCTTGTCACAGAATCCACCCCTGTAGCCACCGTACTACCAAAACCTTGCCACGCAAACCCAGTACAGCTGGTTTATGAATGACCTCTGGACAGTGATGCTACCAGGTGCTCTCATCATCTGCTGTCCAGCAGGACGTGTGTGTAACCATATGTACTGTGAGCAGGGCCTGTCTAGGATCCCCTGTCTAGGGATCCAGTCACCATTAGGGAAGCTAAGCATGTATCTTTAATTTTTCCAAGTGTAAGTGCTCAGCACCCTAACTTGCAATTAAAGCTGACAAAGCTGCCACTGAAATCTGAGTCTGTGGTGTTCTCGCTATCCAGCCTTTACAGGTCTGCAGCTGAAGGAGCCCAGATTTTGCTCATAGTTATTTAAATTAACTTAAATGTGTACATGCAATACCTGGCCGCATGTGCAACTACAGGGGTGGGGTGGACAAATTAGGCCTATGTTGCTTGCATACTTCTGCATGTCCATTTGGCTTTGACGAAAATGGAGTGCGTCATGGTTGAGGGATACCTGATAAATTTTCAGCATTTTGTTGTAAAACAGTAAATATTTTCTCAGAAAATATTTCATGAAAGATGCATTAGTTTCCAGCCATCTCTCTTTCCCTGAGAAACTCTGCAAACTAATTCTGTGAGAGTGAAGGCTCTGGCTTAAAATATAAGGATGATGCAGTCCTGAAGTGTGCTTTCATTTGACAGGTTTGAATTTTTGGAAAGAGTTCCCATATGCTATTAACTACATGGACTATCTGCAAATGAAGTAATTAATAAATTATGATGAATAAACACAAACATCCAAAGTCAGCCACAGCAATAAAGTGATAATAATGAAACTATGAAAGAAACATTGCCTTTTTCTAAGAGGTATTCCTAACACCTTAGTTGGCAGGGTGGAAATCAATGCATCAGGACAGAAAAAATATTTTTGCTAAAAGTTATCTATCTGTTAAAAATTGGTCTAATGGTAAGTAAGCTTCAAATTCCTCAGCACAAGTTGTTTACATACATTCTGCATACACCAAATTTATACAGATTGGCACACTATAAGCAGGCTGATAACTGTGGAGGCATTCACATAGATCCAGTATCCTGAGAAAATCTCGATAGGGCTCACAGATACCAGCCAACAGTATTGGAAATACAGAACCCAAGCTGTACATTCCTGAATTATGTAATTTCTTTCTCCTACAGTCATCAAACTCAATAAAATTTTAAAGGCCTATAAATCCTCCTATAAGTGCTCCATCTAGTCACTGTTTTTGGCCAGGAATGAATGTATCAGGAAAATATAATCTACATATCTCATAGTGATTTGATTGCACTCTTCTGAAGAATCCAGACTTAGCCATTGCTGAACAAAGAGTGTTGGTCTGACACAATGTGCTCTGTCTCACCAGGACATCCCTTAAAGGATTTGAAGCTGGGTGAGTGCAACAAAGATGGAGAAGCATAGCAAAAACAATTAAGCCAAAAGAGATCTTCATTACAGAATGCTTCACATTAAAGCACAGGAGCTGATGAGAAACTGGCGTACAAACACATAGATATTTAGAAAATTTAACCTCTATTTGAAATCGGTGGAGTCACCTGAACTGGATTTAGTACCAAAATGGTCTAGTAGATCAGGGCCCTATTCCCTCCTTCCAGCATACAGCCTGCCTTGCAATGCATTTTGATTCTGCTTCTGGCTGAGATGCTGGCTGTACAATGTGCCAAGCGATGCATGCATATATCTGAAGACAGGATCGAGTCCTGAGAATCTGTCTGTTGCTTCCAATTAGTGGTTATACAATATGACAAGAAAGAGAAAACACTGTGGAGCTGTGAACTCCTTTTTGTTGTTGTTGTCTAGAGATGGGATCAGAAAAGAAGCTTCAGGCAGAACATCTGTAATGTGGACAGACAGATGTTTGCAGTTGCAGCTCTGTGCTTTATCTTTTTCAGAAATTAACATATATTCATGGATTTTCTTTCCCCGCTATGATAAAAAAGATGTAATCCTCCCTTAAAGCAATTCAATCTTCTGCTTTACTGTAAATGGGGAGGTGGGTGAGATTTATTTGTTAAACATTGCTATAAATATTTAGCAGAGGCAGGGCTTGGTTGAGGAGAGGACATCTAAGCAGATTGCTGGTGAGCTAACCCTTGGAGATTTTCCAAATTTCTCTCTCTTCCTCCCAATTTTTTTTTCCTTTACAGGGAAACTAAATAAACATTTGAAAGGAAGTGCACGACTGGAACAACCCCCCCCCCCCCCCCCCCCAAATAATTCAAAAGAAAATTAATAGGATTCAAGATACCACTTTCTGATTATCAGCACGGCTGCTACTTTTTTTTTTTTTTTTTACAGTAGCAACCAGCTGGTACAGTGCATAATGCTAATCAGTTAGTGTCTTTCACATTTTTGAAACTCCTTGGAAACACATCCCCATCAAACTGCTTTGAAGTTCAATTTTAATTTAGATGCAAACTATCCCAAAAGTACTGATAGTCTAAAAAGCGCCTCTGGCAGTCTATAATTATAATGCAATAGAGCTGTCAGATTTGATTAGAATGTTGTTTCAGTCAGTCCATGCAGCACCTTTTAGCCTCACATGATCATTTAAACATTCCTCCCCACCACTCAATACTTACCCAGCACTTGGGTATCTAATAGGTCTTTATTTACTTGTTGGTTTTCAATCATCCAGATCCTCCAGACCATCGGAATGATAAAGTTGTGCAGAAAAGCATCCTCCGATCTCCTTATTGTACAGATATTCCTGTTGCAGCATTTCATCTGCAAGAGATTCACAGCATAAGGCTTAAAACAATCTACTAGTATTATGGCTTAATAAAAGAGCAATATTCTATCACAATGCCAGGGTTTGAAGAATATGACTATAGCTGAAAAGATCCATTCTGATCCAAATAAATAACATTTGACAGATAAGGATAATTCTTTGGGGAAGAATTTCTGTGCTTCTGAATCCATCATGTATCCACTATGCAAGTGCAGCGCATTCAGCTAACTTCAGTGGGGCTGCTCTAGACAGGTACCTGCACCAGGCTACTTAATTAATATTTGCAGTTCTTGCCGCTTTCAGTACATGAACAGTGAAAACAGAGGAGGTGAATTCCAGAAAACACAGGCAGCTTAGACAGCCAATCTGACTTCAGATATTCAAAATAAAAGCTGAAAGAACCTCTCTTGACCCAAAGCTCCAATCCCATACCCTTACACTCTGGCTCCAGGAAGTGCACTGTCAAGTTTGAGAATGCAATTATATTAGGAATATCTAGAAAAAAAAATTCTTTTCCCCAAGCAGAAAGACAACACAAAATAAAGGGATACTAATTTCTATCCATCTGTGGGGTATATCCTGTGAACTTCCCTGTGCTGTTTCTCTTTAGGCCCAGGGCCAGCACACTGCCTCCCCACTCTCCCTGCGTATTCATTCTTTCCCCCTATTCTTGGAATCCTCCCTCTGAAACAGACACTGTCCATGTAATGTCTGAAAAGAAGGAGGCTTTTAACATCTTGGGACATGCATTTCCTTCAGCTCCATTGCCTCAGTTGTTTAAAGAGGTGAACAGAATCTGGCAATACTTGGGATTTGGCAATGTTAGCTAATGTTGCCCTTCTTGATTCTGTCTCTTCTAGATGCTTTTCAGAACCAGACAGAAAACCCCCACAATTCTGAGGGTTTGTCCTTCAGACAGCCCAAGTGCTGTGAATCCCACAGACCACCTAAGTTCTCTCTACACAAGCTTTTCTTCCTGCCCACCCATAAAATAAGATCTCATTATAGTCCAAAGCTCTTATTCCTAGCCAGATCTGAAGGTCACAGCAGCAGCCCCGTGGATTCTAGTACCCAGAAAAAGTTTAACTTTCCATCCCTTTTGCTGCGTGCCTCAAACGCACCAAAAGTCTTTTGGGTCTGTTCAGGGTCATGCTGAAAAATAAGCCTATTAATACAGCAGGGTTTCAAAATATTTGAAGAGCTAATTCAGCAGAGTTTACATCTCTTGTGTAGACTTCACTGGAGCCAGCATTCTTCACTCTGTGTTCAGTCACTCTGAATATCAGTCAGGGCATTTTACTCAGCCATAAAAGAACTGCAAGCAGAGATGAATCTTATCCTTTCTTCTTTCAGACAGCTAGGAAGCCACCAGCCTCCCATTTTAAACCTGACTACTGAAGACAGCTTAATGAGGCTCAGGGAAGATCACCTTGAATGTTAGCCAACAGCCCATTGTCACAAGAAAAGTTTCTTGTGTCAAAAACTGTATAACCCTTGAATAAATCTCTTTGATTCTGCTTACACTGAGGCTGTGCTTATTCTTGCTCCTTCAGCTGTCACAGTGGGAGGTGTGAATGTGTGTGGGATGCTTACGGTGAGAAAGACAAGGGTATCATATTAAAATCTTGGTTGTAATCATTAATTTAGGAAAAGCTATAGACAGTAGTGAAGAACGAAGGGTTTAGAGACAGACTCTTTCATTCATTTATAAGTCTGTAACAGAGACAGACAACACTGAATAAAAAGCCCTGCACATGTGCACAGAAACTCAGTGTTCAGCTTGCTGCTAGTTTGTGAAAGTTTCCCATGTTTGCTTGTGGGCATCATGTGCATGCACAAGTATGCATCTTTTCATGGTACCTCCAATTCGAAAAAGAGCCTATTACAAGAAGAAATTCAGCGCAAATAAAAATCACGTAATTACAAGAAAGTGTATTTTCACACAAGCAGGGAATATATTAACATTCCTTTTTCTACAATAACGGAGAAATGTACCAGAATCTAAATTCTTGAAAAACTATTGCTAATACTGACCTTAAAATGGTTGAGAAATAATTTTAAAGGTTTTAGTATGATTGTTTAAATATACCTTCAGCGTTTTCTGCCTGCCACTAATCAGACATTTATTACTAATGACTTATTTCTCAAACATTCACCTATAAACCAATCATCATAATTAGGCGATGGGGGTGCTTTGTCCACTGCTTAATATGTGGAGCACAGAAGTCTCATCTCCACCTTGAATCCTCTCATCTGGTTGTTGCACTTGCCTGCTGTCCTTTCATGTGTAGAAGCTATTTCAGGCTGAGGGAACTCTTTCTTCTTGTGTGCCTGCACAGCACCTACCATGCTTAAATTCAAGTGTAACCACAGTAAACTCTCTGGTCTTGTTATATTAACTGGAGTTGATATGAAAATCATGGCTGGCACTAAAGGAACATGCAACTGAAAAGCAGTCTGCGTCAGAAAAAATGTGCTTTTTCTTTTTTCTTAACAAATCATGCAAGTTTTCTCATTTCTCTCGTGGATTAAGAATGTACTTAGTCAAGAGAAAACATCTGTCCAAATGGTGAGGAAGGAGAGAAAGCCATATGCCTGAATGAACGGCTGCTTAGGAATAAGTAAAGAAAATCTAGAGGGCTGGCTTGGGACTTAGTTCTCTGGAGGGGAAAAAAGGAAAAAAATCACTGCAATCTGTTCATGTACGAGAGAGGGACAGAGGAAAAGACAGGAGGGCATAGTGATAGGAACATCTGCAGAAGTAATCTTTTTGAATAACAAGCATCCTGCACTGGTTTAGGACAAACATCTGTGCAATATGCAATAGAAACACTTACACTGGTGTGAGCAGCTCTCCCTCTTCCCAGTACTGACATAGGAAAGAGGTGGGAAGGACACATGACAGACTGAAAACAGATGAGGGACAGATACTCCATTAAAAGGCACAACATCCATTTCCTTCTATGTGCTCAGTCTAAAGGTAGTGTTAATAGAGGAAAGCCGTAGGCAGGCAAATTACCTGTCAGATGCTAGAGGCTGCTAATGAAGAAAGATTCAAAAAGCACGGGAAAATGCAGCCAATAAAACATCTCCAAATGCAAAATGAATGAGAATGCTTGGAAGAGGTGTGTAGCTCTTCTTTTAGTGTGGAAACAGGGGGCTTGGAAGAGCAGACGGAATATTTATACCCCTGATTTGGTAAATGCCCCCCCCCTTAATTTAGTTACTCTGCTCCTAGGATTAGAGAATATGATATTCTCAGAGAAGTGGTGACTACAATTACTTGCTATAGATGTGTACTGAAATCCAGGAGGATAATATGGGAATTAGAGCTTTAACACTAGACTACAATTCTGGAGCTCTTGTTTTAATTGTGCAGGTCGCTTGGATTCCCACATCACTCTCTGAAAGCTGGGTGTTTGTGTGACATGTCTAGGCTACCTCCACAAGATGAATGATACCTCTTGAAATAAGTAGGATAAATCATCCCCTAGAATTCCCCTTCTGTCTACTAAATATAGAGGGAGTCTAGCTTATTTAGACCAGAAATCTATTTTTCATATGTCTTGAAGTTATGTGAGATCAGCCTCACCATTTTTCTACCTTTTTTTCCTGAATATCTGCCAGCAAACTGGGAATAACATTTCCAGTCACACTGTTGCACTATGAAGACATCATCCATTACCATTTCAGAGGCAGTCACATGCAATTGTACTAACAGCAGCTCTGCAAGAATATAAACAGATTAAAAAAAGGCAGAGTTTTTTTTATTTATTTATCTGTGGTCTAGGTTTCAACGCTAGTTTTATTTTTCCTATCTAACAGAAATTAAAGGTCCACTGTGAACTGCAGTTCTAAAGCGAGTTCTATAGAATATCAAAGGCAATGCTACAAAGCACCTTTTTTATTTGGATGTTTTTGAAAAAACAAAGGGAGAGGATTTTGGTCTACATTCTAAGAGTCTCAATTCTGTGAAGTTTGACAGGAGTAGTACTGAAACACTCTTATCAGTCATGGTCCATTTCTATATTGGGCAGATGAAAAAGTTTGCATCTTCACAGACACTGCAGATTAGAGCTGACTGCACTTCTAAGTGGAAGAGTTTTATGTCTGAAAATGCACATTTGACAGAATTGAAGTGCTTCACAAACAGATATCAATCTCTTGAAAACTGTAGATAAAAATTAGTTGAATAATGTTGGAACATTTGTTTGCCTTGAAGTGTGAAATAAATGTTTTAGGTAGCTATGACTTTTAGATTATATGTTGAATGATACCTGTCAAAAAGATACAACTGAAATATGTCAGAAAGAGCAAAATCAAATATTTCAGCAAACTTAATTATAAGATCATCTCTGAGATTTCAAAGAAATTTTAGCACTTTTTTTTTTTTTTTAAATTTGGAACTAACTCAGAGTAATAGAAGACACTTCCTCAAGGAGCTCATATCCCATTTCAGAGGCAGCTCCGTTCAAGGTATCTATATGACCATATAGCCTGCTGTTATCTATTAGTTGTACAAGGGTCATGTCTTGAAGGGGTATGAGAATGTCCTGGTTTCAGCTGGGATAGAGTTAACTGTCTTCCTAGTAGCTGGTACGGTGCTATGTTTTGAGTTCAGTATGGGAAGAATGTTGATAACACTGATGTTTTCAGTTGTTGCTAAGTAGTGTTTAGACTATAGTCAAGGATTTTTCAGCTCCTCATGCCCAGCCAGCGAGAAAGCTGGAGGGGCACAAGAAGTTGGTACAGGACACAGCCAGGACAGCTGACCCAAACTGGCCAATGGGGTATTCCATACCATGGGACGTCACATCTAGTATAGGAACTGGGAAGGGGGGGCGGGGAATCGCCGCTCGGGGACTGGCTGGGTGTTGGTCGGTGGGTGGTGAGCAATTGCCCTGCACATCATTTGTACATTCCAATCCTTTTATTACTACTGTTGTCATTTTATTAGTGTTATCATTATCATTATTAGTTTCTTCTTTTCTGTTCTATTAAACTGTTCTTATCTCAACCCGCGGGTTTTGCTTCTTTTTCCCGATTTTCTCCCCCATCCCACTGGATCGGGGGGGGAGTGAGTGACCGGCTGCGTGGTGCTTAGTTGCTGGCTGGGGTTAAACCACGACAAGAGTGAAGACATAACACATTTCAGGGCATCTTTTCCTGTGTGCTTCAGGTAACTTGACATTCAATTGCATTTTGAGTATGAGCAAGACACAGTACAAGAAAGCCAGTTAAAGATGGTGATTATTTGAAGGTGTCTCAGCTTTTGAGTTACTTGGATTTCTAGGGAATTATTTGTTATTTCACTACTGCAAATTATTATAGTATTATGCAAGCAATTCTTAATGCTATTTTTCCACATTAAATCCACCACTTCTCAGGAGGTCTTGGCCACCAGGTGCTATTTTGATTTAAAATGAACACAGGAGAGATTGAAATGAGTAGATTATATTATCTCTGCACGCATTTGTCACTGACAAAATGTATTAATTGCACATGGAAATCAATGCAAAGCAGTGTAGTTTTCAACCAAGTTACAGAATTAAATACAGGGCCTATCAAATCTGATAATCCCTTATTGAATCAAATGCATTGCCAAGGTCATCAAAAATAAGCAGTGTGTGAAATATATCAGAGAATAGTAAATCACATGCCCAACTGTGTTGGTGTATGCATGCATTATACTATATATACTTTATAGTACTTGCCATTAAACGTATCCACAACTATCATATTATTATAAATAAGATATATTTTCCATTAGAAACTGGCAATGTTGAGGAAGGAGGGGAAGCTCCTGTGGGACTCAAGGAATTAAAGCTCAGTTCTTGGCTTAGTCTCAGAATTTGTGCAAATTACCTCATTTTTCTCTACTTTGGCTCCATATTTGGAACTAACCCTAGATATTTACCTGCCCTGTGGAGCTATTCCACTTGGAGAGTTCTTTGCATTGAATTTCAGGAACTGAATGACATATGTCACCAAAAAGGGCTCTTTTGGTAATACGGCTGTCACCACAGAATATCAATGATTAACACTGAGTAAAGATTTTGAACATAAAACCTTAGATAGTAAGTGATTGCTCATTGAAGAAAATATCAGGTTGCTCAAACTGAGCATCGCTCGTACATTTCAATGCAGTGTGCAGCAGTTTAGACAAGCACCGATGGACACTGATGGTGTCATCTGGCTGCTCCCTACACTAGTTTTGTCTTAATATTCTCTCCTCTTTGCTGTTTGGCTGTTTACTGCAAATTCCTTTCTCTTCTCTTGTTTCTTCAGGTAGCTATCACCTTCCTAACTTGAACCCACTGGCAAGACTGAAATTACACAACTACACACATCACAGAGTGAAAAGGATATTTGCAGACATCGTATTGCATGCTCATCAGTACCTGCTGTTCCTTTTCCTCACCCTTTATTCATCCTGTCTCTTTGGATTTGTAAGGTCTTTGAGTCTGGGATTGATTTTTGTTCTCTAACAGAAGGGGGGCTAGAGGAAAAAGACCTGCTGTTTGCTAGTCCTTAGTCATTTCCACTGTAATGTGATATTAGGACTCATAGGTAGCTGATTATCAAGTCCATACCATACTTAAAACAATGCACAAATTTATTACTTTTAGAACAATGCACAGCTATTCCTTTGGTAATTCTGGCTGTTACATTCTCAAGAGTTCCTTTGATTTATTAGCCCAGTGTGTTATTAAAATAATGAATTATGTGTTGGTACATTGCATTTAACATAGTATACGCAGGGGCAAGTACATCTGCTAGCTATTAATCAAATATTCACTAACAAAGGTTGATTAGCAACATTTTCCATATTTACAGCAAGAATGAAAAGCATAATAGAGCTCCACCAAAGTTAAATGATAATAAATTATTAAAATGCATTTATCTGTGCACTGATTAGTGCGTGGGATAGACAGAACTGCAGGTACGGTTTTGTTCATCACACAATACCATTTACTTATTGAAACAGACAAGACATTTATTTAATACATTATTTTCAGCTTCTGGTGGAAAAAAAGCCCCCAAAAGCTGTGCACAGCTGTGCACATTTTGAGTCAATTTTAAAGCAAGTTTCCTCACATGTAATTTGCATGTCAGCCAATCTACTGCTTAAGCTTTCAGATCAACTGTGTTGTTGATGTGTAAGTGTAGAGCCTGACATTTGCACACCCCAATGCCAAAGTTTATTGTAACTATGGGTAACTACCTTAAAACTGTCCAGTCTTCAGTAGGTACTAGAAGTGGAGATCTGTCAGGTAAGCACCAAAAAACCTGAGGCCTTTTAAATGGATATTTAAGAACTTATTTCTGTTAGGAGTTGGAATTACAAAATCATATTCTTATATTTCATATCTGGAAAGAAGGCTAGGACCATTTTCTTTTTACTGAAGCTGAACTGATTTGCACAGCTCTACACATAATTTTCTTACATAGGCCCAGCTCCCAGCTATGACAACAGATTAATAGCTTGGAGTCTAGGTATCCTGCTAAATCCTACTGAAGTCAGTAAGAAATCCGAGGGCTTCCAGGCAGCAGGATTGGTTTCCCTTGTTAATTATTGGCAGTTTCTTTAACTAGACTTCAGAGAAAATCGCATTTTTTTCCTAAATTGCCTTTTTATTGATTTTCAACAAAACAGTATCACAGAAAGCAAACATAGACTATAAATGAGAGCTTAAACGTGCAGTGCACATACTGTTGAACAGGGGAGAAAAATATAGTATGTTAATAAACCCAGCTAAAAGAATACAAACCAGAAAGTAAATAAACAGATGCAGGAATTACAGGAGTTCAGAATTTGAGTTCAGGGAGAAGAAATTAGGGTTTGCATTAGAGAAAATTACAGTACAAGGAAAAATATTACAGGAAAAATATTTGCGGCTGGTGTAAATCAATATTGACTCTGTTAATTTACTCCAGCTGAGAATCTGGTCCATGCATACTTATGTTAGTATTTAGAAAAACAACCTATTTGTTCTCTGTGGAAAATAATTCCATACGAAAAAATCTTTTTCCTGATCACTTATCTAAGAGCTCATTTGTAAACCATTCTACAGAGACTAAATAACTTATCAATCTTTTCCATAAAACAAAGGCAGAGATAGAGTCTCAGGTTTAATCTACTGTGAGTGGCACTGTGTGGCAAGAAAGCAATTTATAAATAAGAGTGCAATTAAAATGACCTTCAAAGTTTTGCAGTATAGTCTAAAGAAGCACAAACTTAAGAAATTTAAACAATGAACAGCATATAAACTGCATGTCTCTTACAGATATTTCTCTTTCAGAGTCTTAACTCACTTCTAAGGACACAGCTGGGTAGAAGGCATTTGATGTGTATGACAAGTAGTTACACTGTGTTTTGTCCCAGCGGTTAAGTCTTCTTTGCCTGTATTTACCTGTGGGTATTGTGATGAGCTGGATGTGGAACAAAAGTCCATAGGAAACCAGGCTTCATTAGCTTGGCTCCTCACAGAACAACATGGTTAATTACTTCGATGACAAATCAGGGTACCTTATAAGATGCAGGGATGGTATACAGCTTGGGGCACCTGCACCACTTCACGGGAGGAGATCAGAATTCAAAATGATCTGGATAGCTAAAGAAATGGACCAAGATCAATAGGGTGAAACTCAATAGACAAGTGCAAACTACTACATTTAGTAAGGAGAAATCAAATGCACAAATACAAAATAGGGAGTTACTGGCTAGGCAAAATTACTACAGAAAAGAAGCTGTTTTACCACAGACTGCGGATGAATCAACAACATATCACTGTTGCCAAAAAAGGCAAATCTCATTCTGGGGTAAATTACGTGGAGCTTTATGCAAGATGCAAGACAAAGAAGAAACATCTCTGGAAGTTTTTAAACCAGGTGAAAAAAGCATCTTTTGGGAAAGCTAAGGATACATTTGAGCCTACCTCAGCATGGGTAGGCAAACAGCAGATTTCATGAGGTGCTTTACAGCCTTAATTACTATGATCTTGTGCTCTTAGATGAAACTTAGAAGTATGAAGCGAGACAAAAGCAAACATATCAACATCATGTTGACCTGAATTCCTGTTTGCATAGATGGGTACCTGCCCTGCTGTCTAGCTAATAACTTCACCCAGAGAGTGATTCGGGAATCAAGTGAAAACTACGTATTATATGCTGTGCTGAGCTCCCCGGGTTCATGAACCCTTCAAGAGAATCTAGATTAATTTAAAGTGCTACAAGCTATTTGTAGTTTTCTTTAGTTTTGATGAGTAGTAGGGTTTTCTGAGCTGTGCTTGGAATTTATCTGAAGTTAGAGTTCGAAAGATAAAATTCTGTAGAAACTCAAACTATTTCTGCAGCCAAAACCACTGTATGTTGTGCAGTTATTTTGAGAAGTGAAAATGATAAGGCCCCTCCTCTCTCCCTACCCACAAGAAACTTGGAAAACATTAGAAATCTGTCAAATGTCCAAGCAAAAGAGATGCTGTAATCACGCTGGGGGATATTAATTGCAGCTCCTGACTGAGCTCTGTAGCTACAATCAAACCAATGCCAGCTCCACCAAGAGTCAAAACTGAGAAGCTGTGCTTACCTCAGCAAGCAGGAGGTTAGAAATACACAATAATTGGAACAAAGGTTAATTGACTTACATTTCTCATTAACAACTAAATTTCTCTTTTTAATAATTGTGCTACTTTTCTGCTTCCAATTCCTACAAGGTTGCCCAAAATAGAGGTAATTGGTTTTGATAAAGACAAATTTAAAAAGTTATTTAATTTTTTTAACTGTAAAAAGAAACATCTTCCGTAGTTTTCAATTCCAATTCTAAATCATCAGAGGTCATGTAATAATCTGACCAAGTATCATTATAAAATGAAAGAAAAATTATGGGGTGCTCTACCAATAAACCAATATCAGAACCAAGTTTATTAATTAACTCTCAGAGCTCCCTTCCTTCTGTTCATAATAGCAGTCAGAAAGGTGGAGCCATAGGATCACACGGACCAGACCTGGCTCAGTTACAACCAGAATCCAATGGAGACATCACCCTTCCTCTGGTGTGCCTCTCTAAACGGGCCAAAGCAATATGAAGGGACTCTAACATCTCTGTTCAGGTGCAGGGAGCCTTTCCCTATTGTAGCAACTGAAAAAACCTGCGTGCTTCCAGGTATGTGGATGTGGCAGGAACAGGAGGGGTGTAATGGAGCACGGCAATACAAAACCCGCAGGCAGCACTGTCACTGGCTGGGATGACACCTTCATTTTGATGGTTCCTCCCAGCCAGGCCATCCCACCCTGGCATGGCATCCTCCGCTGGACTAACATCAGGGCTTCCACACGGTGAACTAGATTAGGAACAGCAGCAGCTGAAAAACAGCCTGCCAGAAGAAACGGAGATTTGCTGCAGTGTGTTTTGAAATGAGCTGCAGGGATCAGCAATTATGGAAATTGGTGCTGGCACTGAAAAAATACCTCCAACTATGGCAAACCTCAGTGAATTGAGGAGCTCAGCACAGGTCCTGACCTCCATCTCTAAATCCTTCTCCTTAGCATCTACATCCTCTTTCCCTCCTTCAAGTCATCAAACAGTTGTGTGCAGACATGACAGTGTGTGCTGGTGTGTTGTAGATTCATAGAGGCAAGCAAGAACATCTCAGAAAGTGGGCTGCAGTAAAAATACTTAGTACTATATTTAAAAAAATGAAAGAAATAAGCAGAGATGTCATAATTGCTGCTAGCAGCTCCTTAACTATCAACAGAATCCCATAACTTCTATAGCCTGCTGAGCCTTTACAAAGTGCACTCTGAAGTTAAGTAGCTCTTTGTCTCAGTGGCTAGACACGACCACAGTAATCAGTTTTTCCTACCATACATTATGCTCTGTCATCTAGGTACTAATTTTTCCTGCACCTGGAATGTTATCAGAAATGTATGGTGTAGTGAAGTTGCTGAAAACCTCCAGAGCTAGTGAGCAGAGCTCCTGCTAGCAGCAAAATTAATTAAGATATTAATCCAGGAAATCCACAAAGCCTAGTGGAATCCAGCAACATGCTGGAGATCTGGTTAGTCTGAAACAGCAATGGAAATCACAAACATTTCCCAAATGGCCACTGCTGTGCCCTCTTTCAGGAACTGTAGCATCCAGGTGTCTCCAGGAGAGAGACACCCTCCTCCTGCACTCCCTCGTCTCCCCTTCTCTCAGTGCCAGGCTAAGACCAGGGACTCCCTTGCTGTGGGAGAGCCCAGGCTCCTGGCTCCCTGCTGGCAGATAGAGCTGTGGCTGCTGGAGAAAGGACTCGTGGTCTCTTCTTGAAACAGTGGCTCTCCACTTTGGAAGGGCCATTAATCAGGTGAGAAATAGATACAAGGAGTGGCACAACAATACAAGGAATGGATGTTCTGGTGCGATTGCTGTATGATGGAGTTCAGCTGCAGCTGTGTGCATTTGCAGGCTGTAGACTATTCACTCAAACCAGTGTTTTAACTAGAACAAGTGGAGCAAATAATTTATGCAGCATATCTAGCCTCTTTTTCTGAATTGATAAGAATGATTATTAAATGGCAGTTACTTAGAACATCTCCTACTTGCAGTCTTTCTTGATTTAATTTAATATCCCCTGGTTATGAGTTATCCAAGCTCTCCATGCTTCCAAACATACTTTTTGGTTTTAAACAGTATATTTAATCTAAGCAAATATCCTTATTCAGTCTGTATTGACTGGTGCTCATTACAAGCTATCATTGAAGATGAATGAGAACTTAGGTTGGACACTAAACACATATGTATTATTCTAGAATATATTTTCTGACTATTTTGTTATTAGAAATAAACACCACACTGTGCTGATGATGACAGATTATTTTTAAAATTTAAACTAAAATTGGATTACAATATCTGCTAGGAGCTTTTTTGTAACATGAATTGCTCTTTTTCAGGACTCAACACAGAATTATCTTTGTCAGCTTTATCTTAAACTTACAAAAAATAAAAGCAAGTCTGCTTTCTGGAAATACACAGCTGTCAATGGCTGAGAGAATATTTTTGATCAAACACCTGCTATCTAAGCTGAAGAATACACACTTGCTCTGAAAGATTTTCTCAAAGTTGGACATACTAATATTCCATTATATGACATGTCATGTGCTGGAATGACTAGAAAAATACAGGAACTGACTGCTAACCATTACATTAATCATGTAAGCAACCGTTTTGTTGGTTACAAATCTTACTCTGCTACTCCTTAGTACCCAATCGTAGCTGGGAGTGCAAGCTTTTCAAACCGTGTTTCAAGATCTTACTGACTGACATCTTCTATGTCTGTGGCTTGGAATTAGTAAAAAATCTGGTGTTAGCATGTCTAAGAGCTGTCAGTACCGCAGTGTGCTTTATACATGACTGGAGCTGGAGAACATTGGGAAAGAAATACCAAAGAAGGTGTAATAGGATGTGTTTTCAGCTGTAATGAATGTGTAGCTCCCTTGTGTGCTAATGGTCTGGTCTGTCTGAAGTATGTCATGAGTTTCTGAGCTCTTGCAGCTCTACTGCCTTGAAGTTACCAGTATAATGGAAGTTATGTGACTATGTCCATTAGCTCTATAAGCTACATGCTTAATAGTAAACATTGGTGGCATGTAACACAAGTCACATCCTTGGTTCTAAATGGTTCCAAGTTCCAATTTAATAAAGACCCTACTACTGAAAAGAGCTTCTATTAATAGAGCTTTCTGTGACAAAGGGACTACTTTACCGTTTAAAAATTTCAGTAGCAGGGAGAAATTTTACTGCTAATGAAATATATATTTTTCTTCTGTCATATCTCCCACTTCAGGAGCTCAATGCAGCTCAAGGCTACAAATGAATCTCCCTTTAGATACTGTGTTAGCATTGCCAGTTTGCTTGCAAGGCAACTTACATACAGAACCACGAAAATCTTGGAGAACTTATTACTGGTGCACCTCACAGTCTTTCATCAACTCATATTTGCAACAGCCCTATGCGGTAAGGACATCATAGTCTCATTTTACAGATGCAGAACTGATGTGCAACCAAAAGGGTAGAGGTGTACTTAACTGCAGCTTGAAGCTGAGTGTCAGGTCAGGAGCTTAAACACTCCTTATGGTTAGTGTAGTAGAATGGGTTCTTCCTTGGGATGGTTGAGAGGCTTGCAGCCAACTGCTTGGCCTGCAGTAAAATTGCCTTTCTCTTTCCTTTCGCTACTTAGCAAGGTACTCGCAGTTCAGGCATCTCAGCTACAGGCATAAGTAACATGCCAAGGGCCATACAGGAAGGCTGTAGAGAAGACTGAACCCAAGCTGCTGAAGTGCAAGACTAGTGCCTACTGAAGATCAACCACCCTCCAGATCCCCCATGGAGTCTATGGCAAGAGGGAAACAAGGGAAGCCATTTACAGTGCACAGCGCTGCCCTGGTTTAGAAACTCCATGTGTAACGCTGCTTATTTTTGAGCACCATCTACTGGTGTGTTAACTACCTACCCGCCTATGTACAGAACAGCAGTTCCAGAGTATCTCATGACTTATGCTAGTGCCAGAAACAGAAATGAGAACTCCTCACACTCGGTCTTGAGCCTTAATAAAACCACACATCCTCTTTGTCAGGCAGGATTTACCATTATGTATTGTCATGTCTTGCAATAACATTGTTTTAACATATGCAGTTCGGCTGAGTGACTGCAGCACAGCAACTATTTTGCAGTGACTGTCAAGCTCTTAAAGTTACTGTCTGTGATTTGCACATGGAATTACTGCGTATCATCCCTTCAAACCATAAACACAGGTAACTCAGACTTGTCAAGAACCGTGCATCAAATTCATCCTTAGTGTAACTCGGTGGGAATCCAATGAAGTTTGTACTAGAGATGGATTTGGTCCACTGTCTCTTGATTCTTGATATATTGGGATCAAAGCCTTGCCAGGGATCCCACTGTGTATGTAATGGTTGCATTTATCAGTGTTCAGACATCCAGCGAAATACTCCCCAGTGTTTCCTCCATTCCAGAAAGAAGCAAAACATATTCAATAATAAAAGCCTAAACTGAATACAGGCAGCTGCAAATGCAGGAAATGTGACTTGATCATCACCAGAAATTCATCAAAACCTGACAGACCATTTATGAATGGATTACTTTGCTGATAATAGTTTTCCATTAAATTTTCCTTCTTGCATGTAGCTAGACTAGGATGCTCTAAAACCATGTCATGATATTTTTTAGCTTTCTAAGTGAGATATAAAAATGATTAGTATTATTTCCAAGGGGGTCCTAATCATGCACGAAATTGAGTGTAATGCTGGGTTGACAGTAATTCATTCTCCAGGATCAAGGTATGTCTCCTGTGAATAACACTGTAGCCATCAGTATCACTGTTTAGAATTGCACAATATTCATGAATTGCCTTTCTGAATACCTGCCACCTCCCTGAGAATTTAGTGGTCAAAAGTAAATTGCAACACCCTCCCTGATTTTCAGTTACACTAAGGCCTTTTACTTTGTTTAATGTTGGCAAAGGCTACATGGTTCTCTTTCTGTAATAGTTTTCTCAAAGCTAGCAAAAAAAACACAGAAGGTCAACAGAACACACTTCTGTTTCCTTGCCTACATCAACAAAACCTTATAATGAACCTGTGTGAACATCTATCCTTCTACTGCAAAGCACTGTTAGCATTCAAAGCTTCATAAACTATCATAACAACAACAGTGGCACACACATATCCATAAGATATGTAGGTTAAAATAATACCTAAAAATTTGCTTTGGGTTTGGCTTTTTTTTTTTTTTTAAGAAAAGTGAGTTTAACACAGCTGGTATAAGGTGTCTTTCAGCGTTAGTCTCAAGATACATAGAAGATCACATATGGTAAAAGTATAATTTCTCTTTTTTAAAAAAAAAGAGTTTTCCTTTTGGATTTCTTAGAAGAAAAAGAACTTTTTTTAACCATATGTCTCCTCTGTGTGTATATTGGAGTTGGAACTGTGTGGTAGCTCAGACGAGAAAGAGACATATGTTAAAAGCTGTTCTCTTTTCTCTGTTCAAGAAAATAAAAAGAAATAAATAGCAGTTGCTCCAACAGACACTAAAGTCAAAGTAATACCTCACATTGATTACAGCAGTAATCAAGTCAGAGCCACGCTATTCCTCAGTGTGATTATTTGCTTCCTTTTCTAAAATTAAGCAGGGTGGTTGACAGTGTGCTGTGTTCTGTTATTGCACAAGCTGTAATATAAAGAGAGCATCAGTAAGAGAAGTTAAAGAAATTCAGCAGAAGTGAGGCATGACGAATTAGGAGAAGCAATCAATGTAGACATCATTATAAAAGTCATATCAATGATTTGAGCAACTTAAAAACATCCATAAAAATCTACAGTGCTGTGACTTAAACAAAAATTACAGATTTCAAAAAAATTTTCATTAAATGTTGTTTTGAGTGAACCTGTCATTCTTGGTGACATGACTATAATTTCTCAGACACTAACATTTGCTCTTTTCTTCTACTGTACATACAATCTAGCAGAGTACTATACTAAGGATAGTTGCGATAATAGCTATTTACCTGAATTAATACTTGAATGATTACTTAAAGAACCACACCTATCTAAATACAGGGTATAGGTCACTATAATTAAATAGCCATTGAAAGGATTAGCAATCCTTAATTACTCATACTTTCCTCTCATAAGGTTTGTTCACAATGAAGGATGGTTCTGTCCCATCCCACCCCTTACATATCAGACCATTCTAATAATGGTATTGGCCACAGTGTCTCTGATAGTTTTACTTTTTTCCTTACAGAAAATGTTGATGTTTCATAGGGCAATAGTTTTTTCCCGGTTTGTGGCCACTGAAAACCACCATTTTCAAGAAATTAAAAGTAACCAATGATCTCTGTTTACTTTTAGATACAGCCTTATCACCACTGCACCTTAATCTTCTTGTAAAACATTCAAATTTTCCAGGAAAACACACATTTTTCCACCAAAAAAAAAAAAATCCTTTTTCTATTGTAAAAATCAGAACTGGAAGAATTTCAATTTGTCACATGGCACTGAAAGTTAAACACTATCCTACCACATTTTTTACTTCAATAGTGGACATGAATACAGAAGAAACTTAAAGAAAACCAAAAGATAGACATACATTTGCAAATTCCCATAGGAAAACTGACTGGCTGTGTTACTTGATTCTGAGTTCAACCAATCCTGAACATATGCACTCATCTTTCGTTTACTTGAAACTGTAAATTTGTCCAAGTCTGAGCCAAGTTTTGACCTATGAAATAGCCCCCATTATTCCTGCTTGGCAATGCTCAACTAGCAAGTCCTGCAGGTCATTTTTTTAATTTTCAGGCTACTGAAATTATAATTTAAGGTATAGCTTTTCTGTTAATGAAATCAAAGGAGTTTGGTGGAAATATTCTGCAGGCTTTTTACCATTAGGATGTTTAAAGAAAGTAGTGAGAGGAAAATCAAAACCCTGTAATGTCTGGAGGGGAAAAGCAAGTGAAGAATAATTCAGAGAAAAGATGAAAAAAAGGGAAGGGAAAATAAAGCAGGTAACGTAAATGTTATTCTGGTTTGTTTTCACAGCACCTAAGTAATTTCTCCACTTGCAATCCAAATTACATTGCCTGTGCCCTTAAAAAGCAAATTACCATTTACAGACTTCTTTTCTCTGGCTGTAATCATTTATACGCATTTCATAACTGGCTCTGTCAGTTAAACAACAAAAAATAGTAACAAACTGTATCATCTATTTCTTCCTCTGTCATTTTCCACTGTCCATTCCCAATCCCCATCATCCATGTTGAAAAGAAGCTTCTGACACTAGGGTATATCATAAACAACTTCAAATGGCTGTGAAATGTGAAGTCAGAATAATTTTTTCTAGCATTTTTTATTAAAAATACTTAATATGAAACCCTCCCAAAGCTTTTCTGGTAGCTGGCTGATGGCTCTGTGTACCTGTCACCTGAGAATGGGAAGGAAAGTGAATGTCACGCTCTCACAGGAAGTCGGGGACACAGAGGACTCCGAGCACCCAGCTGGCGTTGAATAAAGTCTTTCTGTATTGCATAACGAATGGAGCATCATAAGGGTCTAATGCCTTGCAAATAACAACAAACGAGAACCTAAGTTAACTCTAATTTTTCATTTGGGTCCTAAGTTGCTTCTGCTGTTGTTGTTTTGCAGAATCAGAATAAACAGCCGCATTTAGAAAAAGTGTTCCCAGCCTGCACTGCTCAAAGATGTCTAGCAAAATCTGTAAGTCCTGTCTAGGCTGGAGGAAACTATTTACCAGAAAAAGATCTGCAGCAGTGAGAAATGAGAGGATATAGAGGGATGATTCAGTTTAAGATTTTCTTAATTAATAAGTTGGTTGCTACCTTCCTACGGGGCAAATTCTTTTAATTTACTTTGACTTGTCAGAACTCTATTTTGTTGCGTTGGTTGGATTTCTAACCCTGCTCTGATTCACTGTATATATTAAAGCCAACAACAAAGAGTTCTGCCATGGCCTAATGCAGGCTTAATAATCCTTATTTACACCAAATGGGCACTGAAAAACTCAAATCATTCACGTTTGTATAGGGTTTCAATGTCATCAAGCGAAGCACCGTAGAGAATGTAATAATCAAAGAAATTATTATATGCTACCATTCCAGTATAGGCTGCAGCAATAAGAAATACACAGAAGGGTCTTCACAAAGGCTAATTTTAGGCACAGAAAACTGGTCTCTGTAAGCACTTTCTGTAATCAATAGAAAGAGACAGGCACCTTCAGAGGGCAATTCAGAGCGGGAGCTAATTTAAGCGCTCTGAATTGCACTCTTGAAATCCCCATCTCTCAGAGTTTTATATATTGGAGCCTAGGGAGATATACCTCGAATACTGACACAGAAAGAACAGAAGAGAAGTAAATCTTCTGTTTTGCAAGAGAGTCATGACACTTGTAAACTGAGGGCACATCAATGCGGCAAAATAAGACAAAGTGCGGGGAGGCCCAATTTAGCCCTGACTTGGGCTGGGGAGTCCACAAAGCGCAGTAACAAGCAGGTGTATGGGCAACGCAGCCCTTCTGGAAAGGTTTCTCATCTTTCACCCAGCGCAGGACAGACCAGCTCTGCAGTTTCAGGGTGCAGCCTGACAGAGGCAGGGCCATCTGAGTTACCCCAGCATGCAGCTCCCCAGCATGCCCAGCCCTGGGGGCATCCCATCCCCACCTGCACCCAGGCACCCAGCCTTTTCTGCCTCCGGTTCTTGAGGGACCTTTTGCTGCTTGACTTTCTCCTCCTTGTTAGAGAACAGTGTCCCCTTGGCTTCAGCAGAAACTGAGAACGGCAAGAGAAACAGAAGTGCTGGGGATCCTCCTAGCACAAAACAAAGCTGATTTTGGAACAGATAAACAGTGAAAGTAGGACACATCAGATGCGTGCATTACGTGAGATTATACCTATTCATGTTTACTTTTAAACAAAAGACTTACTGACAACTTTGAACAAACATTTTATTGTTGATGCACAAAACAATAAATACATATTCGAAAACGGTAACAAAGTTATGTGCAAACTCTATTCTTCCAGAGACATCTATTATTTTTGAGTTGTGACAGTAATAGGGCTATTGCAGCTTGTCTGCAAGGGCTATATTCTCTGAAAATCATTTTTGCAGAAACATCACAGTGTATGAATCAGCAGGTCAAATTCATCCACCATGTAAATCAGTTGGAACAATGGGATTTCCAGCTTTGAATCCAGAGACAGCCATCTTATAGCCTGTCCTTCCAAGCCAGTCTCTTTCATTTATTTATGTTTGTTATTCGTGAGTAAAGGGCAGCAAATAACGCCACTGTCTCCAAAGCCCCCCAGGGAAGGGGATGCGACTTGAAGAGCTGCCTTCTTCCTGGACACACGCTTCCCTGCTATGGGAAGCAAGCTATTTCATTGCCATATTACTCCCCATAGGAGAGGAATTGAGGGCAAAAGAAAGGAACAGAAGCTTTCCCCCATCTTCTGCCATTGCCCATCTCTGGCTTGCAACAAAGGGAGCATAGGAAATGCTGTTAATACCTAGCACACAATGGCTACTTGGGCCGTCTTCTTCCTACAAACTCCCCTGAAAATATTTATTATTTACCTGATGCTAGAACTAGCAGCAGGAAAGAGAAACAGAAGCTGAGTTACTTACAGTACTCTCAGAAAAAAACATGAACAGAGAGGAAGGAAAGGAAATCAATATGTGTGATTGCTCTTCTCCATCCACTGTAAACGTGTTGGTGAGGGGCATGATTCATCTCTGCTGGTGAAAATTGGATTGTAAGTGTTGTTGAAGCAGAAAGGGAATTTTGAAAGGAAAATATGTTCTTGCATTCATGGTTGAATACTCAGCAGAGAGACTTTTAATTAGATATATGACAAATCCTGTAATAGAAGAGCAGTCCTGGCTAGAACCCTGAGGAGCAGAAGTCAGCAGTTGCCCTACTTCCCTGGTGTTACACCCTGGACCTCCTTTATAGGTGACTTTACAGTCCTTGGGCTTCTGTAACTTCCTCCAGTGAATCCTTCAGTGGGAAAGGCACACAGCACAGAGTACAGGTGAAGCTTTGACGTGCCAATGCTCCTCTTAAGGGTCCCACCAGAAAGGTAGGAGGGAGGTATTAATATAAATGTTTTCCATTTACCTAACCTGTTCCATTCGACAATACTAAACAGCTTTGGAAATACTTTGAAACAAAGCCTTACAGCGTGTCTGAGAAGTAAGTTAAAGTAGCATGGACATGCCAAATGAGGAGAGTTCCTTAACTGACCACAATGATTTTAGCTTTTGATGATTTTAGGTTTTTTTCTCAGGGACACCTAAATATAAATGGACCCACACTCTGCAGAAGGATGGAATTGACAGATTTAGTTACATTGCTTGACCTGTATTCTTCTTAGTTAATGGTGAGAACAGGCAAGCCACGTTTTATTTAGATAGTTAAGCCCAAGTATAGGAAAGAAGCATCAGAAAATCTATTTCTCGTCACATTCAGAGAAGACAATGACTAGTTAGACAATTAAGCAACCTTATCACATGCAAAGTAAGCATTTTACTGTGTTTCGTGTGTCATCTCTGCCACTGACTTACTGTATGATCTTGAGCAAGTAACTACTAGTCCAGTTTGCCTTTCCCTAGTACTGAGTCAGACATCATTCACCTACAGCATTGAAACAAAACTGCACTGATGGCAGTTACACTTCCAGCAGTCACGGAGGAGCCCTTAAAAACCTCCCCTAAATGACTCTTTTTCAAGACTGCTAAACAACTGTCGTTTTTGCAATCCAATGCAAACCAAGCAAAACTCTAAACCATTAAAAATTAGAGCTGAATTCAGCTTGCACATCTCAGCCAGTTAGCAGGAAGCAGAGTTTTACCCTGCATAGGCTCCAGAGGGCAGGTAGGAGCCCCGGGACACCAGGGCTGCAAGAACAATAAGCCAGGCTGTTCTTTCCAAGGATAAAGCAGCAGCTGCATTGTCACTGTTGTCATGGAAGTTTTTCCCATTCTGAACTAGTCTAGACAAAAATAAATTTTCAGCAGCTCTACATAGTCGTAATAATCAATATTTAAAGGGTTGTGGAACATTATAACAAAGGGGTTTGATTTTAGTCCCTGACAACTAGAGAGGTAACCTGATTTAATAAGGGAATGCAGCAGCAACCATGCTTCTGAGCCATTGTGGCTAATTCTAAAGACCCCATAGTGATAAAAGAACAGTAATGACTGAGGACTAATAAAAACAAAATCAGTGAGGGTTTAATCATCAGCAGAAGGACATGAATTGAGTGTTAGAAAACATCTTCTGTTTAGAGAGTTAAGCTGTTATGCACACAAGCATAATTTGCTGTCACTGTTTTATTGTCATGCAATATATATTGTAGAGTAATCATTTTAATCTGCATGCAGATTATTAATTAGTGAAATAATAATTTAGCCCAGAGTGAAAGCACAGGCAGGAAGAGGAAGTAGCTGGCTATTCCTCCAACCTTTTCCATTTCAAAAGCTATTCCATACTGACCCAGCTGCTGTTCAGGGACATATGACAGAATTTTTATGTTAACTTTGTTGTAAAAAAATCTGTATTAAGCGTAAGGCTGCATTATGAGTATGTACTTAGAAAGATTTAGATGTATATAAATTATTTGTGCCAGGCTGATAAACTATAATTCACCAATAATTTTAGTGGACATCTACTACTGAAAAGTGGCTTTCACTCACCGGTCAAACTTCCTTGCAGGTTAGTCTACAGCACCAGAGGGCATGCCAGAGCCTGCCGCACCAGTAACTGTAAGAAACCCAGGACAAACAGAACAGCAGAAATTTCATGTGCCCTTGGGAACTATCTGGTATTTTACTGGCAGAGATACCTGCTGTCTGGTCTTTGCTCTCCCTTGGACTAAACTCCAAAGTGCTTCATAGCTGTGTCCTACTATGCACACACGCTTACAACGTAACCAAGAGCAGAGATGCTTAGTTATCTCGCTTGCATCCTTGGGAATCTAAATAACTCTGCAGTTTTGGCTCCATGGTGATTGCTTGCATTCCTGTAGGTATCTCAGTCATTCCCAGAGGCAAAATTCAGGACTTGGAATATTTGAAGCATACCAGTGGGGATGAAGGAGTGGGTGCCTCAGCCATCAGTTAAAAGCTGGCCATTGGAATTGCTGATTCTAGCCACTGAAACCTGACATGACTATCCCAGTCACTGAGGGCTGAAACGTGCAAAGTTGCATTGTTTGTATAAAAGTCAAATTCCTATTAAACTGAATGAAATCTCTGTCTTCAAATCCCTTGCACCAAATGATAAAACTTTTACTTACTTTAATGGGAGAAGATATTTGGGGGACCCTTTGACTGTGGACTCTGGGGAACTCTCATTTGGGGCTCCCTGCTCTGTGTGTTAGCAAAGCTGATTCTTCCCCTTTCCTTTCCCACTCAGTATAAAGGAAGCATTTAAGAATTACCCTCCCAAGAAAGATGTGCTAGTTCACAAAACTGATGATGAAATATTAATGAAATATAATATGTCTCCTACTTTAGTTCAAATCTAAACCAGAGTGCCCCAAAACTAAAACCATGACTAGTGGCTCCTCTCATTCTCTGATTTTCATTAGAGAAGCTGTAGTTCAATCTGTCATGGCGGCGGCACTGAGAAGATGGCATGAAAAATCCATTAAATGCAGAAGCCCAAATGCAAGTAGCTAAGAACAAGGCAATTTTTCTGGCAATTCCTTTCACAGAAGAAGCTTGCAAGTAAAGACAGCATACACGGTGCAATTTGCAACATTAGCTAGTCTTAAAGTCTTCTTATTCAACCACACCGAAGTGAATTTATACATTCAACTTCAAAGGTGATACTGCCCAGCCAAACCTGTCCTTTGCTACTGCATTTTGTTAGATTTCTCCCCTTGCAGTAAACCTGCAGCCTCATTCAAATCCAGACAGACAGTTGTGGACATTTATAAGCAGCAAGATAATTAAGGGATTTGCTGACTAGTGAAAGCAAAATGAAATGAAAACTGAATATGAATATATGTGGGAAAATCAATGCAAGATATGCAGTAGGGTTTAAAAAGGCTTAAAGAAAGGATTTCCAAAGCTTGTGGTGTTTCAGAAAGCTTTCATTTTCACCTGATTCAATACTAGTATTTATTTTGATAGGGAGAAAAAAGTGATCTCAGAGACTGTTGCTGTATCTCTATCTGGGATTTCTGAGGAATGTATTTTGACTTCCAAGAAGCCAGTCTGTTCCATTGCTGAGAATTGTGCCTGGCTGGTACTTAGTAGTAAGATTTCTTTTAATCTGCATGTTCCAAAAGAGATGAGATTTGTAGAAGGCTTAGGTGAAAAAATACTCAGTTTCTTGAGACCTCCTATATTGTACATTTTGTGAATATGCCTTCCATCAAAAGCTTTTTTCTTCATCCAAGTAGGCTGAGATTATGAGGGCTCTAGATATCTTTGAAAACTGCAGTGCACACCTACGCTCAGCCAGCACTTTTCTAATTATATCAGCAGGTCTTTGAATTATTACTGGTTAAATTCTATATAAACACCTCTGAATAGAGGTGATCAGGGATTGTACTCCACCTTCATTAGACAACCTGCACAAAGCAGCCAATTTTTGACAGTCTAAAAATAAAAGCATTACTTTCCTTGGTAAGGGAGACATTAACAGACTACAGAGCTTTTCTGCTTCAGGGGAGTACAGCAGCAATTGAGGGGGAGAAGGAATGAAAGTGTCAGCATCAGAAGTTTGTTTTTAACCCATATGAAATAATAACATGGTCTCACACCTCTGCCTTCAGTGTAAGTGTCCAGGAAAACAAGCTACTTTGGAACCTGCTCTCTTTCTTCAGAGTAAAGCAATGATTTTCATAATCAAGTCCCAAAAATCCTATTCACAGGACTACCATTAATTCAAAGTAGAGTCTTTTCTATATTCAAGGAGATAATCTAAAAATAAAAGTAAAACCACAACAAAGTATGTCTTATTCTTTTCAACCCGCTCTAATTTATTAAAGTTTAATGAGCCTTTGGCTTTTCGCATCCTCATGTATAGGTGGGAATTAACCCTGCAGTGTCAGAGAATGCCACTTGATTCAACACATTTGTCTCTGAACACAATTATCAGAGCAGCTCACTTTTTAAAGAAAGCATGGGTGGGCTCTTGAAGCATATATTACACAAGTGAGTTCTGCCCAGAAAAATACTCCAGCATAGCATCAGAAATCTGTGACTCAGTGTGCCTAGCTATTTTTGTGTGCAGACCGTCAATGAATATGGATCATATAAAGCGGATGCTCTCTCTGATCCAATACAGTCATGACTGTCTTTCTGTCAGTCTTCTGCTTGCTTTCCTCCAACATACAAATACATTCATCACTTGGATTTATGCCTTTTCAGCTGGTTGCCCACCTTTCACAGTAAGCTTATAACATGTCTTTTGAGTTCAGTGATATTCAGTCTTTTATGGTTCATTTCACCCTTAGGTGATACTGCCTGAGCCTTGATCGCCTGCCTCCAGTGAGCCCCCAGCACAGCCATTTCTATTACACGCTGCTCAACACCGCCAGTAATTGCAGGGAGTTTTGAGAGCACCCACTGAAATACAACGCTGTTTTGTAGCGGAGCATGTTTTCCTTCCCTGCAGGCTTGCACTTCTGAGCCTGACCTCTGCCAGAGGAGCTGTCAGTTCCGTGCCCTCCCTGTCGGTTCCCCACCAGGAAGCAACGCAGAGATGACCATGGCTGGGAGTGTATTGATCAGGAATGGCATTTATACACGTCAAAACACTACACAGGATACTGGATCTTCTGCTATGACACAAGCACAGTGAAACTGCTAGATACAAGCTCTTTAGAAGAGCATAAGTTACTCTAAACCCACATATTTAAAATTTATAGACAAAACAGTTCATGTAACTGTCATACTTAAAAATTAGCAAAACTCCATTAATGTTTCCGTAAGTTATTGGGAAAGAAGATGAAATATTTGAACACGTCTGAAAATCTGACAGCTAAGTGCTATAGATCATGAATGCACCTTTCTAAGCCATACATAAATTCCCCTAGTGTTTCAAACAAGAAGATAAATAAGCTATACCATCAGGATTTTTTTTGGCAATTCTCCTTGCTTAGGATGATATGTAGACAGAGCTTCTTCATCTACAGAATTTTAAGAAGAGTTTCAAACAAAGGAACACATTGGCCAAATATTCTCTATGCAGAGCGTCTAGAGTCTTCTTTCTGAGTTTAAGTACATTGTTGCTGCTGCACAGTGAGGTTTAAATACAATTTGGGGGACATCATGGACCAGTGGCTTCAATAAGGTGAGAGTTTAGTTTTCTGGATAGGTATAGAAATGTCATTCACTGGTGAAACATGTCCACATGTAAAAAGGAACACTAAAATACTCCTACAATTTAGGTCAAATAAGACCATACTTTCTGAAAATATGATTAGACATCCATATATATCTTTACTTTCAGGCAATAGGCATACTGTTCAGCTACCTACTACGAAGCAGTATCTGCAAATGGTAGTAGTGCTGGTGCAAGGCATCTGAGCAAATACACATGGGGCTTTGAATCCTGGAACATGGAGTATCTGAAATTATCTATCCTCTGAAATAAGCTGCAGTTTGCATTCACTAAGTACAGAAAATGTCTATAGAAAGATGATGAACAATTTGAAGAGAATATATCATGAAAGAGTAATGTTAACTCTGCAAGAACATAATTAAAAGAAAAAAAAACAAACCAAACATCGTTGTTACTGACCCAGAAAAGGATGTTGGACCCCTGGCTGAACTAATGTAAGTATAGCAGTCTCTCATTTAGATACATACTCATATATCTGAATCGGCAGAAAATCCTCTCAGCTGAGTCTGTAATGTACATTGACATGCCCTTTAGAGAGACATGGAGCCAAAAATCTATGTTACTTTATATTCCTGTAAAACAAAAGAAACCCACCTAGTTATGATTCTGTCCAGGAGCTGGATTAAACTAGAACACAGGCAGTTGAAATGGCTTCAGAGGAAGAAAAAACCAAAAACAATCAGCCATGTAAAGTTTCTGACTGGTTTTAAATTTTCAGACCACATCCCTTTCCTCTGCTGACCCCTATTTGCTGCACTACAGCAGCTGAACTCCGCAATGTGACAAGGCCAATCTCAGTTGTGCAAACTGGTCCCACAAATTGTAAACCATAATCCTCCTGAAAACAGCACAGGCTGGAAATATCCTTAAAGGGGAGAAGTTGATGTTTTCCCATTTCTTTCTCTGTACTTTTCATGCTTTCAGCAAATTATTCTCTGTCTCTTCATTTCACCAATTAGAGCACACTGGCAAAGTTGCCCTCTCAGGCAACTGTATTGTTGGAAACCACTAAGTTTTCCTTAAAATAACTACATGGACAGCTGTTCTGAAAGCTGCAGAAAAAGAATTCTACTTGGGAGGCTGAAAAGGTTTAAGCTGCTGAGAAAATGAGGACCCAAGCTGATATAGAGATTTAGGGGCTATTGTTTTTAATCTCTCACTCTCGCTCTCTCCAATGAATGCTTCTTCCTTCACTGAGTTGCCATAGTTTCGGATTTCTGTGGTTCCCTGGCTGCTGGTTACTAGAATGTTTTTATATGTCCTGATGATTTTATGATGTGTACAGTGTCTGAATTTGTTTTCACACTGTATATGGCATCGTACCTTACATACTAAAACAGCTGTAATTATTCTTATTCTTAAAATAATCTTTTTGGGGCGTTCTTTTCCAACTTGAAACCTAAAAAAAAAAAAAAAAGGATTTCAAATTCCTTTTTGTTTAGTTCAACATCTAGCTTTCAAAAATCTCTTTGAAAACTATGGCTTAAAGAAAGAAGTAATTAAACTTACATTATCAGAGTTTTCTCTGGTGCTGCATACTAGAGGGAGCTAGTAGTTAATGCTAAGTACAGACAGTCCTGTGCTGTCAGTGGGGAAAAAAGCTTCTGGGAGCTCTGGGGTAAAACTTCTTTTCCTGTTATTAATCCACATGATCTGCACAGATGCTTAATTATTGTTTGGGGTTTTTTTCCTTTTTACAGATAACCTATGTATTACAAGCATGAAACTAATGACAGATATTTGTGGTTCATATGATTTTTAGCAATTCAACTTCCACTCTTGAAGGTGTTAAAACAGAGGATTTGAAAACCCTCTCTAACCTCTTTTCTTTTCAGCATCTTCCACATTTGAATCGACATGCTAAATTGGGTTCTGTTACAGTACGTTTGCTTCTGTCTCTCTTTTCCTCAGATCTACGTGTCCCTCTACAATAATCCTTGCTTCTTCATTGTATCCCAACAAATTATTCTTTCCAAGTCTCTTTTTCCAGGTTGCCAGTCCTCTTTTCTTTGTGTCTGGTCTTGGCAAGATCTCTTTGCACTTCTTTCCCAATAAGGCCAGGTTGTAGCTTTATCTCTGCCTCATTTATTTTGCAGCTGCTTTGTTCTCATGCCCAGGCTATTTAGCAACATGTCCTGTGGAAATGTAAAAAATCCCCCTCAACAACCAAACACCTAGTCCCCATAATGTATTTGAATCAAATGCCAGCGCTGCTGCTTGAATCAGATTTCCAGGCATTTTCACTAATTTATTCCATCCCCTAAGAAGAAAACCAAAACAAACCAAAAAGACATGGCTTTAAAAAGTTTGGACTGGAAGCACTTGGCTTCAGAGAGCTAAGCATCATTACTGATATTCAAGGATGCTGCAGCAAGCAGCAACTGGTCTGTCTGGAAGCAGGATGTGGTCCACTGCAAAATGTTTACTCAATCTTTTTTTTCCTGCTTGATTTTTTCTTTCCACGAGTTAACATTATCCATCAGCCACTCTCTCTAGATGCAGAAGTATGCTGTACCTTGATAAAAGATCTCAAGACAGCATTCTGACAAAGCCAGTCCTGCTGTTTTACTGGATTGTTTCTATAACCATTGGTCCACAATTCTTCATGAGACGATCTCAAGCAGCACAGCTAAGAGATAGGGAATTGTATCACATTAGACTGCAAGAGAATGTTCCTTTCCCTTGGCTTTGCTGCTTGTGATTGCAGCATGAGAGTGGAATACTCAAACACCCAGAGGTACATTTAAATCTCCAGGGCAGAAGCCTTTTTGCTTGACTGATCAAGGAAAAGTGAACAGTTGTTGAATTACATTAATACTGGTTTTATTTACGTATCGCTTTGTGGATTTGGGTTTATTTTTTAAACTAGCTGACTATAGGAACTGCTGATGCCTTCCCATGATAATACAGTCAGTAGCTGCTCTTCTCTTTGGAAAGAGATAACTGGCTGGCCATTACTGTATGCACAATTTCATCTTTTTATACACAGGATTTGTCACTAATAGAAAATTCTTAAGGGCCACTAACCAGTTGTATGAAGATAAATTACTTCTGCTTAGTATCAATGTGAATACCACTCTTTCTACAGCCTGATGTCACAAGTTTACCCCTGAATTGTGTGATTGAGATCCATAGAGTGAAGGATACCGCAGGATGGTAAAGGAAGGCATTGTATGTTTATAAAGACTGATTTTACTCCAGAGATAAATCTGCAGTGCATCACTGTCTTATTATATCCTTTCCTTACAAATGGAAATTATTGAATTTCTTTTGCCTCATTTAATTCTTTTTAATCCCTTTTCTTTTTTGCCTTCTGGTGATAGCTTTTGCTTACTAATTGTCCGAGGCTGACACCCAATGGGTAGCGTTATACTCTAATGCTCACAAAGCTATATACACTTCCGAATGACTGCTATTGAAGGAAACGTCAATTACAACAAAATATTTTTCTTTTCTCCTTCTGTGATGCTGACAGGCCTAGGGCATTAGCTTGGCTTATTTTATGGAAAGTGACAACTGAATTAAGATTTGCTTGCTTTGAACTATTTCATAGAATTTTGAGACAGACAGGTATACATCCCGATCGCACACCAAATAACTTATAACTGTCAAACACTTAGACTCAGTGTAAATCTGGATTTCTGTGGTCTGATCCCACATGGAGTACTCCCTATTCCTGTGAATTTGTGTTCACCCAGCTACAAGCAGCTCCATATAAGACTACTTGTATGAAGAGATTAATCTGTTGGAATAAGTATTTCCACCACTGTCCCTAGGTAATTCTGATTTAACAGACATATCAGCTCAGGATTTTGTCTGACGTGTTAACTTGCTACATAAGAAGCATAAAGCATGGCCACAGTGAATGCATTTCTTCGGTACTATACCTTGCTTCAGCCCATCAAAGCAACACATTTAGATGAATCACACTGAGAACTCAGTTTGATTGTGAATTTGATCATGAACTGCAATACTAAATATGCATTATAAACACAAGTAGAATAGGGAAGCCCACTTACAAAATACATGGAAGATTATAATCTTAAAATCACAGCAGTGCATTATGCAGCAGACTTGATGGCAAAGTCTGAGTGTGAGATAAAGTACAGGAACCTAAAAAATGTTATTAATGCAATTAATTAGTTTTTGTTTCTTCATGCAGTGTTTGAAAAAAAAACAGACAGAACTTTAATATAAAAGAGATCCTTGATGAAACAAATTAATCAGCATTACGATACACCAAGTGATTAAGATAAAACACAGGGAGGAATAAGGAGAATGTCAGCATTAGTGCAGTCAAAATGCCTCATCTCAATGTAAAATGTTATTACAAATGTTAAAATACAAACTGTATTTTATTTCAAGTACTTATAGTCCAAATATAAATATTTTAAAAAGATTTGGTTTTCTTCTCCCACTTGCGTTATTTCAAAAAATTTTCCTGGGCTCAGAAATTAAGAGTTTCCTCCTGATAAACAGCCAGACAAATGAAGGTCTGATACGTGGCCCTTTGAAATCAAAAGGCAGTTTACCTTTGACTTCTGTGAGCTGCTTTATCAGATGTTAAAAACTGAATTCAGAAAAGCCATAGAGTTTCATAAAACCCAGGAGGGATTCAAGTATGTCACTACTTCATTGACTAGAAACAATGTGCTAAGTCAGGGGCCAAAACTTCAAGTAGCCAAAGTCTTAGCCAATTTTTGCTCTAAACCTGAAAACCAAGGTACCAAGTCCTTACACTGAGATGAAGTACTTCAAAGAGCCAATAGAGGCTTCCTTCAGCATGGCCTGCCAAAGCTGGGAAAGGACTTTTTCCTAAAGAATGTGATAAACAGATACGTTTGTTGGCTAATATTTTTTTACAATAATATGGCAACAGATGTGGTAACTCCTGAGGACCTCAAGTCCTGAAGTCAACAGGTCCAAGTCCTCAGTGACACTTGCTGAGAGAAGTGGTCAATAAAGTCACTGAAAGTTTGTCTGGATAACAGCACTAGAAAACACAGAAAGCCCAAATACATTTCCAATTTATGACTTGTACAACACTATTCAAATCAGTAAAATCTTTATTATCTTGGCTTGCAATTCCTAGATCAAGGGGTGGACTGCAAGGTATGTATGTGAGGGTGCCTCAAAAGCCCAGCACTTTCTGAAACGTTGAACTGTAACTGCAGTCAGGGTTTTGCATCTCTGGCCAGGTTGTGCATTCTACAAAACCATCAAGCGACAGAGAGAAATGGCTGTAGAACATACTACAGAGTATCTTTCATTAAGCAAGCAAGGCCAGCGGGACAGATACAATCCTATCTGTGCACCTAAAACAAACAGTGCACTCAGATATCTTTCTTCATTATGGGAAAGTACACACACAGTAAGTTTTTGGAACCCCAGAGAAAAAGTTAAACATAGTAAGATAGATAAGTATCTAAGCAGATATATTATTTTAATGGAGAGAGAGGGAGGTGGGGGTGGGAAAGCTAATCTCCATGCTTAGGCTGAGCCTTGCAGGTGTTGATTTTCATTAAACCACTTTGATGTTATTGATGTTCTCCCCCAAACAATACCGAATGTTTGGCTTCTGCATAAATGGCAGAAACTGCAGTAGATTAAGCACCAGGTTATTGCCTGCCTTTGGAAAATTGCCATGTAATAGCAAAGGAGCAAAGCACTCTGAAGCAGCAATCTTCTTTAAGAGTCTGATAAGAGAGGAGGACTTCTCATAAAACATCTTTTTAACCTGAACACCCAGGTGGGAGAACTGCCATGTGATACCATTCTGACCTTTACTGCCAAATATGAATGATCTCCATGGAGTACTAATCTGTTCACAATAGTTACTGCTTCTTTTAACAAATCACTTGTCTGTTTTGTTTCTACTTACTAGTGTTTTATTCTTTCACCTGTTATCTTTCAAAGTTTGTCTTTGTTTTTGTTATTCAGGGATTTCCCTCTAAAACAGCAAAGGAAAGGTGATTCAAATGAATTAATATAGGTGTCAGTCAAACTCTAAAAGATGTGAGACTGGATCCTATTCTATATAAATCAGTTTCTTCTTGGGTATCACTGGAGTTAGTGTTTTATGCTAGTAGAGGATTTTTCCCCATAAATAAAAAAAAAACCTACCCAGAACTTTGCTGCCATGCACTCTAACTGAGCCACTATTGACTATCAAAATGGTTCTCTCATCTTTTAATGGCAGGCTGTAACGAAGTTGCTGAACCAGCAAAACTGAAGGCAATCCAAGATCAGATCCTGGTCATGAGGCAGAGCAGAAAGGATGGCTGTGCTTTCAGTGCACCTCAGTGAAACCAGCAGGCTTATTATCTGAATGTGACCTGGTTTGTAGGGTTTGGGTGCGGATCTAGGGATCTGCATCATTTCTTTCTGTTGTTCAGCCCTTTCGAGTTTCTATAGGTTTTGTCTGCAGTGGCTGGACAAATTTAGCCCAGTCACACAAACAGTAAAGAGAGGAGACTACAGCCAGTCATCTCCTTCCACTATGGCAAGTGAAATTACATTAAAAAAAAATTTCTTATTATTTTTCATATTTGAGTAGCTCCCCATGCAATAAGCAAAAGCACTAGAGACCCTGTCACTAATGTATCTCCTGTACTTGCTGTTTCCCAGTTTTAATTTCTTGGGTTTTGATTAAGCCAGCTCAATTTCTCAGTCTTCACCTCTTTCTTTCAAGGTGGGCTGCAAAGGAAATCACTTGCCAGCAGGAGGGCAGCAGCTCTCTTGACTCCCCTGTGTACACCCCACGTGCAAGCCCAACAGGTAGTCCAACAACTGAGAATAGATCTTGAGATGGAAGATAATAGGCGTTACAATGAGAGGAAACAAGGACTCACTGGCTGAGGGGACAGAGATGGAGGTAAAAAGACTGAGAAAAGGAGGAAGGACTGGCCAGCATGTTGTAAGCATTTTCAGTCTTCCCCAGCAGATTGGGGAATCTTTTCAATCTTTTCCAGCATGAGCATTCTTGTGGTGGAGTTTTATTTGCCTGTAATAGACAGGTAATGTCAGGAAGAAATTCTGTAGCTCTGACATAGCTTAGCCACATATAGTATATTGTAACTCTACCTACCAATTGCTGTGGATGTGCTGCAATTACTGCTGCCTTTTGCTAATGCTGCTTTGTTACTTTGTCAAGCACAAGATTTATATGGAGGACCAAATTCTACTTTGAGTTACACAAGTTTAAAATGAGAGGAAAAAACAAGCAGCAGCAAGGTACTAAGGAACAGTCTGGGAAAAGAATTTTTAAGGGACAACAATCCTACGTAAAGCTGACTGATCCACTGGAGGAAGAATGTGCTATTTTGTCAAGCACTGAGATAAAATTGAATAGTCCCAAATTGCTGAAGATGATGCAGGTGTGGTTGTTTTCAAGGCTCATGTTTGACTGGCCAGGGCAGTTAAACTCTGTCACTCATACATCCCCTTAATCCCAGCTACCTTGGGAGGGTCAGACCAAGACAACTATGTCCAGGAGGTAAAATACAGCACTTAATAACCTGCCAGGTATTATCCACTTTTGCATCCAGAGCAAAATCCTCTGTGTTGTTTGCCTTACAACCAGCCAGCTAACATTTCTAGAGGCCAAGAAAAACTGCCTTACAAGCTGAATCCAGCCCTCTGGCCATTATTTGGACATCCTTGACTAAAGCCATGACCTTGCAATACCCCTTGCTTACCTTCAGGCTTTGACTAGACTCACTCATTTCAGCAGGATTACTTCCATGCTTAAACAAACACATACGTGTGTGCAGAATCAGTGACTAAGACCCCATACCGATATGCATGTTAAAACAAAATACATGATATTGCTTCATGAACTCTAATGAGGAGAACAAAGTGATACCCAAGCTAAATAGGAATTGTTAGCTATTGTGATGATCTTGTACATCTCTCACCCCTCAGCACTGACAACCAGCCACTGATGGAGTCAAAATACTGGGTAAAATTAAGCTATTTCTTTCTTCTAGGTGAATTATATTTACCGCTAAAGTGATTCTGCGCATACTGATCCTATTTATAAAGGAATCCATACATAGACAACTGCACTGTATCAGGTCTTCTACAGAAAGACAGTATATCTCGAAGAAACAAATGCAGCCAAAACACAATAGCATTTTTTTGCTCTCTTGGTGGCTGTGCCTGTATTTCCATGGGCAGGACTGTTTTACCTCCTATGCAAATCAACAGTTGTGAACAGCCTTCAAGGTCAGGGCTAAGGAAATAAGATACATGGCAAATGAGAATGGTGCTGACAACTGGAAAGGTGGGTTTTGCAGGTGCTGAGTAGCTCATCAAACACATTTTGAGACTATGGCATGGATTATCTGTCCCAACTACTATAATTCATAAATTATATAATAAAACAGAAATAAAATGAACCTGAACGTAGAAGAATTTACCATTCCTCATGACCTGGATCAAAGAACATGTAGACCAATAGTATATGTGAAACAGTGAAAGATAAACTAATTTAACAAACTGCATTGAGGAATAAGTATTTGATAAATAAGGAAGGTTCCATTTTAAAGAGAGCTCTCAGCATGGGTAGTGTTATTTAGAAATCTCCACGCGACAGAGCGGTATGGGCATTTGATAACTTCAAGTCTGAACACAAAATATTATGCTGTAGGAAAAATCACACCATAAAGCGTCATGACAATATCAGAAAATATCACAGTATCTGCAGTTTTGCCTGGTGGCTCAAGTCCCAACCTGCGATTCAGGAAAAGTCTCTCTGTTCGTGCTTCCGACCAGCTGTGGCATGTGGGTAAGTCAAGGAGGCACCAAAGTTTTGTCTATTAAATACTCTCCTAACTGTAAGGACTGTAAACCAAACTCTGTTCATGTGATAGAGTTTTAAGGACTTCTGATTGTAGAAAACCAATTACAAAGAGAAGTACCATAATAGAGATTTCCCATTCGTATACTTAAACCTGTCATACTCAATAACCCATCAAAAAAAGTCTCATATTAGCCCTTACCTCTCTCTTAGTCTCTGTCTGAAAGCAGAACCTGTAGGAAATTGCCATGCAGATCTCAATCTTGAGTTGTCATGAACATCTTACAATCATCCTACTGTGAACTGATCTTACGAGCTTCTGGATGCAACCTGTGTCTCAGACAAGGACGGTGTAGACTCTGATTAAGTGTTTTCTGTACAGGTAGCACTTGCTGCTCCTGTGATTCTTCTAATATAAAAGTCTGCAATCTCTCTCTTATCCCACTTGTGTAGTCCAATCTCAGATGTTTATTATAGCTGTACCTTACTCCGCCCTGTGTCTCAGCATGGCACCCAGACTGCAGTCACAGTCCTGATAACTACTGACTTTGCATTGTTTCATTGCACACTGGGTTTCAAGATACATGCAATTTAAAAAAGCAATACTTTATAGTATTTTTGCTAACACATCACATCAACCAGTACTCCACATGTTTACCGATAGATTTTCTTTGATACAATTCCAATAGTTAATAATTTCTTTTCAGTTTTGGCATTGCTTTGTCTTCCTGGCAGAGTTCATGGTGCATTTGAAGGCAGACCTCTACCCTGTATGAGACCTACTCCTCTTACAAAAATTTTTGCTTGGTGCAGAAGTCCTGGTATTATACTGAGGATTTTCTTCAGCTGATGCAGTACCTTGTTACACTCCTAGGACCACCAGGAAGTTACAGGCTTTCTGCCCTCGAGAGGTTCATATTGGCTTTAACTCCACTGTGAACTGGCTTACTCCTCGTGATAAGACTATGCCCTCCCTATATTTGGCTGCTTTGCCGTAAACTGGATCTTATCTGAAATGAACTTCCTGTTTTCAGTTTGATTCCTTGCTGCCACTTCTGGATGTGTCCCCTGAGCTGGTCCTGTATTTTGAAGTCATCAGCTGTGACATGGATGTTTGAAGGATCTCCAAATGCCTCACTGTTTTTCACTGAAATACATCACTAGCTGAACCTGTTTGAGAAGATAGGGGGGAAAATATATACTTGCACCACATTCTACATGCACAGTTCAGATGACTTCTCATTTAATTTGAGTTGCCAGTACCAGACTCCTCCACAATAGATAGCTTTACCAGGCAGTAAGCTCACAGCATCTCTCTGTGGGAGGGCAGAACGCTATCCCTAGCACAGTTTAACTAAGGCTCAGGTTTCAGATAAAAATCCTAATCTTACCACTTCTTTTTTTCATTTCTGACTAGATCCTTGACTCACGGGGTGCGGGTGGGTGAGACTAGTTCAAGCCAGCTACAGCTCCTTGCCTCTCTAATTGCCTAAGTCCATTCCCCACTGCAAAGCAGAAGTTTCTACTGAAGTCTCTATATCCATACATATTTTTAGTATGCATTCCAGGAAGTTCTCTGGGTGTTGTGCAAACAGCTACACTTTGGTGTTGGGTGCACTGGTGTGCAGCTAACCGGTCTGTGTTCAGCCTTCTCTGTTAAGTTGTTGTGCCTTAGTAACAAGGCTCCTCTTATCTGGCCACTGAACTAGCTCTACCGGGGAACACAAGAGTTGAACTAGATATTTATTCCAATACAGCACCACCTTAAAGTTCTGGTGATGGATGTGAATAGGCACTGAGCAAAGTAGCAGTTTTTGTGCCCCAAAAGACCTTACAGATCATCTTTTATTGGAACACTTTCATTAAAAAACCAAACATGTATAAGATGCAGAAGCACTAAACATGCATCATAGATGGTATTTCAAAGGTTCAGAGCTAAGCTGAACCTTGTATTAAGCACTGCTAACTGTTGGAATCTGCACATTACCAACATGCCCAATTAATCAGTTTCCTGCTATGTTTATTGTTTGCAGCAAAATTATATTAATACAGGAATGGAAACAGCAAGAACAGTACTATAAGAATGCCTGACTACAAGAGTAGAAAAAAATAACTCGAGCACTTGTGATCACTGATTATTACATTTTCAGTGCTGCTGAAGAGAATTTTTTTTGAAGTATGTTTACAATCATCTCCAAGTTCTATAAATGTTGCTTTATTATTGACTTTGTGCCACGAATCCAGCACCGATGAAAATATCCTCCCCACTGCCAATGGCAAATCAGTGCTCTTGCTTTGCTTGGCCTTTGTGCAATTTTAGTATTTGTAGGACTGAGTTCAATGGCTTAAAAATAATAAAAGGAGTGTGAAGAAAACAACTTCTGCCAGAATGAAAGAATAGTACAAGTTTTAAATGCTAGGTCCTGTTTATGTAAGAGCACAGTAAGAATACAGCCGGCAGTATTATAGCTGTTTGAAATGTGTCACTTGTAAGGAGAAAGCCTTGTTAAATATGGCCATGCAGGGAAAAAAGATTTTTGCCTGTTCACCAGGTTCACCCAAAATGATACCATTTTTTAAATGAATTTAAAAGTAATACCAACTGGGCATTTCAAGAAAGAATACAAAACCTAAAATAAAATGTTCTTATAAACAGAGTGCAAGAATTTGTTTGCCATATCTACATTTCCTCCAACCAATGGAATGTCATAAAACCCCCTTGGATAGGAACTGATAACATCCCAAATAGCTCCACAGAGTTGAACATTGTTGGCAGGGCTGAACTCCTGCATTGCAGGAGCGCAGGGATACAAACGGGGCAGTCCTGACATTGGCTGTCCTGTAGATCCCTTTACAGGAAGTTAGAGACTGCTGATTGCAGTTACAATTACCTCCCTTTGCCCTAAATTCTGATCTCCAACAGAGCAGAATTGCATTCCAATACAGTTACAGATCAGATACATTGAAAATGCTACAAATTAGAGAAGCCATGAATGGCCAAAGACTTTGAAACCATTTAAGTCAGTTCAATTCCATATGGAAATGAATAGGGATGAAACTATTAAAAAGATCTAATTCCTTCTCCAGTTTTGTAAGCTTATCTGAAAAGCAAACATTTCTTCTGCAACTGCAAGACTTCACTGTAAAAGCAAAGAACAGATATTTAGAATTACTGAGCTCTAATGATAAAAATTGATGTATCTTTAACTTATAGGTGGTTCACCAGACTTCGAGGCACACAGGCAGTGCAGTTAGGTAATTCTATCTTTTTACAATAACTAGCAATGTTTCTCTGAAACAGCTTAGGCCAGTGGTTGTGTCCAAGGTGATGGGAAAGTAGGGCATGATGCCAGTGGGCTATTATCCCATCTTACGGAAGCTGATGTAGAGGATGTAGCAGCTGGAATAAGAACCATAAGGTGAATTTGGGGAGAAGGATGGAGCTGAACGTTCTGTTGTATTGTTGTTCATTACTTCATTAACAAAATCAAGCCCAGCCAAGAGGACATGTTTATAATGCTATGCTGTGTGTGGACTTCATAAGTTACCCGAGAAAGACATTTATTATTACTACTGTGATTTGAATTTCGTCGAATAGCATCTAAAGGCCATATTTCCCCTGTCATAGTGATTATGCTATTATAACAGAATCCTACCCCTCCCCCCACTGAGAATTTTCAGTCTCAGTGTAATATTAAAGACAGCAAACAGGACAGAAGAGACACAAGGAAATAACTTATTGTGCTATTACTATCTTCAATCCAGATTACTGTAGTTCTCCAGGATATCAACAGGGGTAAGTAGAATCTAAAGTAGAAAAAGTATAATGTGCTTTACAGTGCCTGTGTCTTTCTCCCTTCCGCACCCTGGATTTCAAACGTGCACTCCATCCTACATGCCAGTTAGTTATTAGAAACAAATGCTTCCAACTAGTTTAGTGCCAACAAAAGGCATACAAAGGTGAATTCAGAGCCCAGAAAACTTTGGGCATGTCTTGTAGATTATTTAACGCATGAAGCTGAGACTCAGCTGAGCTTGAAATAAACGTGAGAGGCAGTTCAAGGACAAAAACGCTGCGCGCAACGGCCTGTCTCCACAGTTAATTCTTCCCCTTTGGAAGAAGGAGCTCTGGCTGTTTGACTTTTATCACAGTAGAACTGCAGTGGACAGCAGGTTTCTCACCATTGACTTAATGAAAACACGACCAAGTTATATTTGGAGACTTCCTGGCAGAGAGGCTTTTTATTTTTTAAAGACTGTTTTTTTTTTCTTGGGAAGATTTATGGACGTCACTCTGAATTTCTCATTTCTTCCTGAGCATCAGATAGAAGCAGAACAAAGCACAGGTAGTTTAAAGCAGAGTTTTGGTGAAGTTGGAAAGTTAATGTTCATTTGATACTAAGCTCATTAACTTTTACCTTAATTGTCACCCTAAATATTAAGTTGAATGACCTATTTTTTCAGTTTACTAGGAATTTGCACAATTTTGCTTAGAGCCATGTCATCAGATACATCACATTGTGAACGAAAAAGAAAACAAAGATTATCCTTAGCCACTCGGCCATAGATACCATTAGTTGCTTGGCTCTCCTTGCACTCAACTACCTCAGATCCATCAAGCAACATTTATGCCATAGTAAAACCAACCAAAGAAGGCCTGAGGAAATGGCACAAGTGCCCTTCATGACAGAAGCAAAGGTGTGGATACTAGTGTTAGCTGTTTTGATTTTGACAGAGCTGAGGCTGGTATTTTCTGTTCTCCTGATAAAGAAAACAATGTTTTTTTCTGTTGCAGTATCTGTTTTGACCAATATTACTGCCTGTTACACTGCTAGATAAACCTCTACCATACAGTCACAAGAATCGTCTTCTCCCAAACACTCTCCACATACCTCCTGATCCCATGAATCCCCCTCGTTCATCTCTCTAACACGTATCTTGTCTACTTTTTGTTACATTTATTGGCATTTAATTCAAGATTGCGTGTTTCCCAAAAGATTTCCTGTTTCTGTGGCAATACATCTTAATCACTGTTTTTTCTGCCTTTGACCTCACTCACGTCTATTATAATAGCTTGTCATGCAATATCAATACCATGGGTCTTTTATCATACCACACACTTTCAATCACCTTCCATTGTGTTTTTGTAGGTGATTTGCTTCTATCATCTCGAAATGTTATTTTAACCTTCATTCAGTAACTAGAAAAAGAAATCAGTTAAAAAAGCAGAAATGACTAGGCTGCACCAAATGCCAGTAAATTGGCTCAGCTTCATAATTTAGCATTATGCATCTATATTAAAATGAAGATTTCCAATCATTACTTAAAAAAAAGAGCATTACCAAATATTATTAGGAGCTAATAACATATAGTAAGTTTCAACAACCACCAATGAAAATTAAATTGAGTTAAGAAATCATCATACTATAAAATGAGGGAATAATAGTAGAAAAAAACCCAGGTACCTATGAAAACTACGGTTGTGTAAGTGGATGGTCATATTCCCCTGTGGGCAGTGTCATGGGGCTATGGTCTGCACTAAAGACAGATAAACCTCTAAACTCTGCGGAACCCAAGCCAGTTTTTTAAAGTTGACTCATCACTAATTGAAACACAGCCATAGCAAGAAAAAAAGTCACAGCAGAAAGATATGATATTTCATAGAAGAATACAAGAAAAATGTCATTGTATAAGAACAAAAAAATACCAATCTGAGATTGGACTGAGTGACGGAGAGAAACAGAGGGAAGCTGCTGACAGATTAGACTGGTATTTCCAGGATCCACAGCCCAGTTTGATGGCAGATGGGAAAGTTGAAAGTTAATGACAGATAAGACAAATGTAACTCTTGGTTGGTTATCTGCTGTTTACATCATGTGAGAGACTGAAGTTCAGAGGCTAGGATAAGCAGGAAAAAATACTTGATAAGGGAAAAAAGAAAAAATACTTGATACATGAGAAATTTACTTTAATGGATTTCTGTGATTGCTCTCTGCTCATTCAAAGTGGATAATCTGAGGTTTTTCCCTTGAAGAGCATTTTGCCAGAGGTCTAACACAACTCCTCATTCCTCTCACTATAAAACATTGCTCCTGGTGACCATTATCATCAACTAAGCAACAGGAAAATGGATGGTGGAAACCTTCTAAGGAGTCCAGGATGGGCAATTGCTGACTGATATAAACCCATCTTATGTCCCCAAGAGTTCCACTGAAGAACATGCAAACTATGCATGATGTTAAGAATGAAAACTGGTGCTTTTTTTTTTCTTTTTAAGATTCTTGGATTCCACTGATTTCAAACAGATTTGTGATTTCCTGGCATTTCTTAAAACTTGCTTTATGAATTGATCCAATGGGGAAAGTTTAATGAGCATCATACTGATAGACACAGGATTGTCTGGCATGCATTGACTTGATAATGTCAAGGTCTATGGAAAAGTAGCAGTAACATTATGAGTAACATATTTCTGAGTTGTTTTTGTAAGACATTTTGGTCACTGGATTGTAAGAACATTCTTTTGAGAGAAAGTGCAACATTACAGCTCAGGGCAGCCCTTTGAGGGGTTTTGCTAGAGAAAAAGGATTAACTGGCTATTGCCTAAAATAGCTCAGAGACAAGTGGAAAGGGAAAGGCAACCCAGTAAGCTGTAGCATTGGTTTAGGGCATAAGGCAGATGGCTAGCCTTGAATATCACAATGACACTTCTGAACATGTCTTCACAAAATGTTATTGCTGAGCTTTGGAGAAGAACAAAGCAGGTCAAGGTTTGCCGTAGGTTTCTGGAGTTAGTATGGAGTTCAGAAACAAGAGCTCAAACACCAAAATTAATTAGAAAATACTGGTCTAGAGGATATTAAAACAATTTGTTGCACATAACAAATCATGAAAGGTTTTTATGGGGAAAAAAAGTGGCCTACACAAAGAATTCAGGACAGCATGTTTTGTTTTTCTTCCTCACATAATCCTCCAAACCAGTATGTAGCAGTGCTCTTAGATATGACTTGGTTACTGTAGAAAGTAAGAAATAAATCTGCCCTGAATATACTCTTCCAAATTTTCTTACTTGCATTTTTTTTTTATTTCTGAAACCTTCAAATAAAACGTGGTTTGTAGAGAGACTGTGCATATTGTCTCTTGTGTTCCTACATCCATTCAATGCCTTGAAATTGGAAGTCTGCAGAGCAGTAGTTTCATGTATAATAAATACAAAATTCTCTAACACAGGCTGTCTACACAATGCTGACAGAACATGAATGTGAAATAACACTCAAGAGATCACTCAGAAATCAATAAACTCAATCAGCTAGGATCTTAACACTGTCTACAACAATAATACAGGGAAAGTGATGAACACTGCAAGGTTATGCATGGTGATTTTAAAATGAAAACAGAAAAGATCCCCAAAACATTTTCTTCAGGCTGGGCAGTGGAGGGGAAGGTGAAAACCAAAATGAAACAAAAACCTAAACCAACCCAATCCCAAACTATGTGCCCCTTAGAGGTATGGAGAGACAGAGAATGGGACTTGTCATCACAGGTGGGCTTAAATGGTTTCTCACTCTGATCTGACAGTGGCCAGTCCTGTGTGGTTCAGGAAAAGATAAACTGCTATAGGAAGATTTTTTTCTAACTCAAGTTATAACCTTCTAAGTAAGGATGGAGCAATGAAAATGAGATTTAGATATGCCAGCTTCAGTCAGTTGGATTTGGCCTGTAGAAAACCAAAGAATGGGCTAAGGTATTTTACTCAAGATACCAGTGTTTGAGAAAACAGAGATGAAAGCTGCAGTTTGATGGTATGTGCTAATTTGAGCAGACTACAATGACTCAAAATTTAGAAGTAGGACTTGTTAATAAAAATACTGAGCTTCCTTTGAATCATTAATCACCATCATACTAATTTCAATAGGTGCAGTATCTGACCAAAACTATCCTTAAGAATTCTCAAAACCATTAGCTCTTCTGTACAAAATGACTAACTTCATTGAAAGTTAAAATGTCCCAATTAAAATCCTTCAGACCATGCTTTTGCCAAATGTTCTGAGAGATTACACCACAATCCAGCGGTGCGCCTGGGGTCTTTGTACTTAAAAAGGATTAAAAGCAGTGAAACTGGGCAGGCAGTAATGGTTGCGATGACTCAATAGCATTTCATGTACCCAAAAAAATAGTGTTAGAAACAGTGCAACAAGAGAGGGAATGAGGCAGCCGGCAGCTGCTCCTAGGAGGGATGACAGGTAGGAGACTAATCTGTCCCCCTGGACCTTTGGGAACACTGGGCATGTCAATTATAGTGAGGGATTTGAAGGATTGCCACAAAGCAGATCTTCATGCCACACACATCAGCCCAGCTCTCTATGTGCTGTTTCACTCAGTCCTTTCAAATACATTTTTACATCAGCTTTGGGTGCTCCATCAGGATATTATCCAAGCATCACATGACATCTGTTGGTGTCTCCACTCTCCATTTTACATAAAAATAAGCTGCAGCATAGGAATAGGGAATTTGCTACCACGGAAAGCCTATGAAAGAACAGAGGGTTGAACACAGCCTCCTCAATAGTAGTGTTGCGCACTCTCCCATCCCATGTTCTTTTCACCACGCATCATCACACACTGCTATATATAAAGTTTCCCCAATGCTGGTTACTTAAAGACAGTCCCATCATTTACCAAATGAATAACTTTATGGAACAAGTCATAAGGCGTTTGCTAAGCTGGTAAAGTTACCAAGTGGCTCAGTTTCAATTCCATATGTTCTTAATAAATGCATTTCCACACCAGCTGGTATTTGGTTGCTGCAATTCATTTGCAAACATGATTAAAAATTCAGTCAAGATTAATCTTTATTTTTCACTCAACTACCTTCAAACAAAATCACCTACAGCAATGTGTATGGTAATCAACCCAAACAAAAAAGCTTAGAAATGGAAAAAAACCCACATGAGTAAAAGGTAAGGTTATTAAAATTTGAATTATTTCTTTCCTATAAAGCTTTAAGATAGTGCTCTTTAACTTTGGATATGGCAGTTCCTCTACATCTGCTTCACCTGATATGAATAAATAATTGACAGTCATTTGACAGCCCTTTAGAAACAGCACATGAAATATATAAATAAAATGTAACAGGATAATAACAAGCCTCCATACAACAGACATGAATGAGAATTTGTTTGCTATCTGTATTGTAGAGACTCGACTGCATTTGAAATTACTTCAGAAAAACGTTGGGACAGCGAAGTTACACACAGGAATACAAATACTCTGAGGGGCTAAGAGAAGAGCCATGAGGCACGTTGGTGTGCCTCTGAGAGCGCAGCCTTCCCCTGGACAGCCCCTGCAACGACGACAAGGTCTTAGAGGTATGCACTGAGTTAGGAACAAAGACCAATGCTCTCTTGGTGATATATGAAAGTTCTCAGAGCAATTGTAAAAGGCTGTGGCTTGCATTCTAAGCTAGTTTTGCACTGTTGCCTTAGCATACCAAAGGGGTGACTAAACTCCTCTCAATATCCTCCTGATTACAAATGTCTTCTTCAGGGCAAATGACAGGCCTGAAAGAAAGCACTGGGGAGAGCGTGGATGTCCTTTGCTCCATACAGATGGTTGGTAGAAACCATCAGGACCAGTGCTATTGGATTGCGTTTGTTGATTATTATGGATTAGGCATGCAAATAATGCACTGAGTCCTGGAGATACATCTGCTAAATGCAGCATTTGTCTAGTCTAAACACTCATGAAACAGGCACAGGAATCATGCCGTGGTGCTTGCTGCTGGGTGGTGGCTCTGGCCTCAGAAATGCTTTGAGAATCCCAGATGAAATAAAATGCTTTGGAAGGATACTTACTGTTCTGATGACTATATTTCTGTTTTTAGCATGACATACCCAGATATATAGAAAAGGCAAAGGTAAAGATGCAGGGTTTTGTTCTCTCCAGTTTGGGAGCTTGTCTGGGTTCAGGAAGGTTTATTTACTTGATTCTTAAGGCCACTCCTAGTTCTGACCAAGATTCTAGTTGCTTCCAATCAGTTCCAATTTATATCACCTGTCTTTGACCCTACAAGAGTAGAGAAAACCCCCTAAAAATATGTTTCCAATTGTGGGAGTGACAGGGAATCAAACCTTTCTGGAACTTTTCTCTTTCGTTTCAAGGGGAGTGCAGGCTGACTGAAGGGATAAATTGCTCAGATAAAATAACAGTGAAAATTAGAAGGCATAAGCACATTCACTGCAGGCAGAGTCAGAGGTGCTCTTTTTAAACAGAATAATAAAATCAAGGAGACTGCCCAGTATACACACTAACAAGAGTTGATCTGAAGCTACAGAACTAAAGACCTTTTTCCTAAAGCTGTCTGAAGAGGATCAGGGCTTCTATTTAGATAGGAGAGAGTGAAAAGCATCTACAGATTCTCAGTGGAGTGTAGAAAATACAGCAATGGACAATTTGCTGTTCAGAGCCTGCAACCCATTCTGTTAGCTTGGCAGACAATCAGAGCTCTGCCTTTTCTTTAGCACAGCACGGTTTGCACCTAGTTCGCCTGGCAGAATAGATGGGAAACCCATGCAGCAGGAATGCTGCAATGCTGGGGGACTTGCTACTGGTGCAGTAACTTCACAGGGCTGTTCCCAGCAGAGGAAGAGTTGCTCTGAATACTTATCGTGAGACAAACCAAAACACACACACATTTTGTTCCACTCTGAACCAGCTGCCAGGTGAGCTCTCCTGGCCAGATCCCATCCCCTCACAGCTGTTCCACTGTATGAAGATGACTTTTTAAAAAAAAAAAACCTCTCAGAATTATAATGAATTTGGATTTGACAATTCCATACTTTCCTTCCTATCCCTTAACAGCAAACTCAAATATTTAAATGAATATAATGTGCAGGGAACTAATACGTAAAGTGACAGCTATTTTAGTAATGTCTCTAATCCATTAACCCTTGGAGGGCATTAAGACAGCACAACAGGATGACCTTTGCTAAGAAGGTGGACTGGGAAAAAACGTTTCTTTTCTTTAGGATATGAACTGAGCATAACATATTTCAGAAATTATAAAGATCAGAGAACTGTAGCATAAGGAAAATGAAATCTGACTCACTGACTTACTCAGGCTGGAATATCCTATTGATTCCCTCTTTCATCACAGACAGCCCATCTGTGTTCAACTGAGTTTGGGTCAAAGGATCTGCAACTATTTCATTATTTAGACAAGTTAACCTACTTAAACAAAAACATTATCAGCTATCGCAGGATGATTTGAAATGACATAAATCCTCTGAACACTAAACAAACAATGACAAAAAGCAGATGCTGATGGTAATAAGCGTGCAGCATCAAAGACTTTCAACAGCACCACCGTTTACTTACAAATCATATGTTCCAGCATCTACTAATGTGTATAGAAACGTATCGTCAGGAATTGTTGCCTTGGGAGGCTGAAAACTACTATGTTTTCAATTTGCAAACCTCTCAGAGTTTTGCAGCTGAGGAACAGACACTGGTATAATGAATTTCAGTTTGCCAATAACGGCCCAGTTTTTATTAGTTCTCTCACACAGACCCTTCAGAAGTAACTCATACACCCCCCTGTGACCTGCAGACCAAAGGTTGAAATCTACCAACTTACTGGCTTTGAATAAATTTGAGAAGGAAATGGAATTTTTATTTCCAGAGAAAATTTTAATTTCCAAGTTTGTTCTGTAGACACGTTCCAAAGAGAAGCACAAGAATAATTTTGAAATTTTTTGATTGTTTTAGTTAAGTCAAAATGTTTTATGCCTATTTTGGCTTTATTTTTTTTATTATATATATATAGAATACTTTTCCATTGAAAGGTCATTTGAAAACAAAAATTTACAATACTGTGTTCCAATATATCTAAACCACTCACTTTGATCTGGTCAACTTATTTGACTAATCACAACAAAATAAACTAAAAAAATAAAATAAGTATTCTGTGAAACACCTCAATTCTGGAAAAAGGTAGAGTCTGACAGATGCTAGAAAAACATCTTTCAGAAGCTCCATCTCTGATTTACTGGGTAAAAATTACCACTAAACAGCCAGCTAAGCCAGCAACTGTAGAGGGGATGAATTTGTAGAAATACAAAAGCTTACAAAGAGAACCAAAGCAAGACACCTAGAAAACTTACATAAATCCTACTTAAGAATACCCTTCTAGAATCACAGAGCAAATATACATGGACAAGATACTGAGATTTGGAGTTTTGTGAAGAAACAGGTATTCAGATAGAAACCAATTAAGGTTTTGCAGGGTTGAGATAAAAGTTTTGTCATTACTGAACCTTGGATATAAAAATGCAGAAAGTGATAATGGCTTACTTTTATATAATAAAGAGCATAAGGTTCCTACTAATTGAGTAAGAAGAGCAATTAACCTTGTAGTGCATCAATACATCAGGTTTGAAATATTTGTAAATTAGGTAATTAGGATGCTTTAGGTTTAATACACTAATGAAGTAAGCCTGGGTTTCCCAGGATTCCTGCAAAGCCAATCTAATCTTTAGGAATTTAAGTTCAGTGGTACTATCATATAAGTATAAGGCATGTATTATGTTAGCCAGCAAAATAATACACATAACTAATTAGTCCAGTTTACAAATGCATATATATGGTTTAAAGACAAAAACCATTATGTGTGAGTGGTTTGTTTGGTTAGAGTAAAAGCTGATCCGGCATCTGTCTTTTGTGTCTATTAGGTTACAGAGGCAGACAACGGTCTGGATTTGCAGAGATGTTCTTGTTAAAGGTATATCTTCTTTATTGCTAATTTTTTCCAATATACAGTATTTCCTAAAACACAAGTTTTATACAATAGAAGGAAAATTAACTACAGAAAAGTTATTTAACAAGTCCAATTCTAGCTTTACCTTATTCTACCAGGAAAAAAAATGGGCAGGTACAAACAGATCTAAACCTCTCCGTAAGAGACCATTCTCCTGCAAGGCGGCTCTGGTCCAGAAGCCATACAGCTACCCTGGTATCCTCTCTGCCATGCCATACTTGTCCTTTACATGGTAAACAGACAGGATCACTAGGAAAAATTACATTGATATTTTCTGATCGTTTAAGAGGACTTTGCACAGGTTATGTGTCTCAGAATAGCACAATGGATGCAAGAAAATTATTTAAAGGCCACAAGGGAACAGTTTTATCTGAATACCAGTCTTGATATTTCACTTAAATATAATCACTTAGTGCTTGACTCTGATAGCTAAGGTGACTTTTTTCCTCCCTTATTCAACTCAATGAAAGGGTCCCTCAGGTATTTTTGTATTCCCAGGTGCCTTCATTAATCGTGCAAGTCATGCACTGTTGTTTCTCCAGTATCATTGCTAGCATTTACGGTTATACAAAAGGATTTAAACATTGCTTTGAGAAACTAGTTCTGCAAGCTGCTATGAACAACATATGCAAAGCCACTGGAAGGAGTAAACTTGACCACTCAGGTTTTTGTGGAGATTAACAACACAGAAGGATGAGCCAGCAGGGCCTACAAGAATTATTTTAAATTTGTGCAAAATAATTTGCAGTGCCTGTCCAGCTCTCTGCATAGTGACCTTGTGTTGTCCAAGTTAATGTGTCTTTGGAAAAAACTCATGAAAATTAATAAGCCAGCGTATTGTTCAGGCCATGAGCATTGCTCAATATACGTCCCTTTCTGTGATATATGCAGGTTATGGTACATGATTGATTCTTGCTTATCATCATTGATTGGAAAACAGTTCTTCCACTTTGTAGCATATTCTCCTTGAGGTGTAATGCACATGAATCATCCCAACAGAGTTACCTATGGCCATTAGTGTGAAGGATGAAAGGGCTGGTAAGTACGAGGAGCAAGGGAAGAGTAAACAGGAAGGCCACTGAGGGCAGGGATTTGAACTAGAAATATTGACTGCAAGGGACTTCTTCAAACACTAACACGGTTATTATGGTGGTCTGTAGCAGACAACCCTGTCTCATGCTTTGTTATATAAATATGAATCAGCAAGTGCTCCAGATTTGCTACCAACTGGCAGCCACTCTTGCCTGCTGTTTTGTTCAGTCTGCTCTGCCTAGAGGAATACAAGCATTTTTATAACATTCCAAAAACGTGAATCTTCTCAGCAAGTTTCAATAACACTGGCTAGTTCAAACAGCCCATTTGTAAATATTTCAACTCCTCCAGTGGAGAACAGGAAATTAAATAATTTCTCTTTATGCCCTTCCACTACTTGAGTTTGCTCAGCTTCTTAGTTTTGTGCTAAATGAGTGCAACTTTGGTGTGTGTGTCCCCCCCGCTTTTGTCTTCTCTTTCATTATTTAAAGCCCACTTCAATAGAATGAGTTCCCCATCTGCTAAGGGAAAGGCCAGGCAAACAGCACGTCCTTCTTCATACGCAAATCCTCACGGCAGTTTAGGGTAAGAATTCAGGCACCAACATATCCCTTTAGCAAACAGAAATTCAGGGGTATCTTTTGAAGTTTCCATGCTGTGATTCCAGTACAGACCTGGTATGTTAACTATGTGGGGTGTTTGCGGCTCCTCTTTCTTTCTGGTAATCTGCCCATCCTCATCTGCCAATTTAGAAGTCCATCTGACAACCACCCTACTCCCACGCCTCCTTACCCACATCCCTTGAATCAGGACACTTGGCAGTCTCAGCAATGCAGCACCCGATGAAGCACCTCCCTGACCCTGGTGACCAGCTCCAGTCCCTGCAGCAAAGCCATGCGGCTACTCCTCCTACGCCAGGCAGTAAGCGCGAGCCCAGCTGGGCTTTTGGCTTCCACCATGCCAGTCCAAAGGGGAATCCACACGCAGCCACCGCCTCTGCACCTGCTCCCAGCACCTGGTGCTCTGGTAAGGTTTTTTGGCACCGGCACGCTGCCGAGCGAAGAGTGCCTGGCCCTGCACCCACCTTTGTGCCTCAGAACTGGGGACCCCAGGGGGAAAACACCCCAGTGGGACTGCTGAAGTCAGATTAAGCTAGCAGGCTAGTGCTGAGTCAGAACCGATCAACCCCGCTGGGCTGGAGCTAGCTCCCCACAGAAGCTGGGCAATGTTCCTGCAGAATCCTTTATCTTCTTATCACTGTCCAGATTTTCTTCAGCAGCCCTCAGATAGCAGAGCTGAATGTAAGAAACTATCAGACCATTGCTTTCCTGACAAATGAAACAGTGGATAACTTCCTAAGCATAGAAGAGTCATCGGTGTAGTACAGACCATCCTGTTACATATGCCCTTAAAAAATTTCTATGGTGCAGAGATAACATGCAGGAAAAATTATGACCAGCATTATGCTGAATTTATTTGTCCAATTATCTTTGCATAGTCAACTGAGGGAACCAACTCAGAATTTTATCTCCCCATCACCACTACCCAGCAGATCCTTGGGCCTTTGAATCCCAGAAACTTCCATGAGATTAGGCAGCTGGTTTCCCAGCTTTTGAACTGACAATGCTCTAGAAGTAGGGTGAGAAAAGAGGAAAATCAACCTTAAAGAACTAGGTCTAATTCAGAGAAGTTTCTCAGAAAGAATGCACGAAAAAAGGAAATGTCACTGCCATGAGCTGGCAGAGTACGTTTAACACAGCACCTAATACCTGGGGTCAGATAAGTGTGCTGTTCTACCAGAAAACCTGTTAGCAGCCTGCAGAAAGGAGACATCCTCTCAATCTATCCACAGAGAGGGTTAATGAGATTCCTTAATTAGCTACAATGGAGAGGGGAATTTGGAGCTTTATATTTTAGCTCTGCAGTCAAACAAGACCTTAATACCCTCAGGGCATTGTCTTTAACAAGAAACAGTAATGCAAATAAATCTACAACCACAGAATCTAACAGGGAGAAACCAGATCCAGCCGGCTAGGAAACGGCCATCACAGAGAGACCATTTACAATATGCAACCAGAGTTTTGCCAGACTTAATCTTCTTCACATCACTGTGAGCTCTGAATTTTACTTATTGGGCAACATACACCGCAGTCTGGCATCGGCTCTGTGCCCAGATGCCAGCAGAAAACTGCTGGATGCAGAAAACCTTCCACTGGAGGGAATTTGATGGCCGAGAGAAGCCATCCCACCCTCCCTGGCTAGAGGACCCACACTGCAGCTGAAGGGAACAGAAAAATGCGCATGCTTAGATACTTACTTGAATCAAAGCAAAGCACTCTCATACCATGGGATCTGCAACCTTCTGCAGGACCAAAGGTACAAGAGCTCACCGTTAAAAATCTCCTGTTTAATCTTTCAGTGTTTCACCTCCCATTAGGAATGAGAAAAGTCTTATTCACATATTTAAGAACACCGGTTTGAAAGAGCATTTTCAATGGTTCAGAGTACATTCTCTGCTGTCCTAAATTCGCTGGAGTTTCTAATCGTCTTTGACCTAGATCCTACACTGATGCCTCACAACCCACTTTCAAAAGAAATGAGATCTGAGAGCGGCCAGCACCTTTAAAAATTAGGGTGAATTTTTAACTCTGTTGCCTTCACCAGGTCCCTGGCTTCATCCTGCTTCTGAGGGAGGTAGATGGAGGCACTATCTTTTATAATATAAAGGTAAAAGGACTTTCTTTTGATAAAACTATGCAATAAATAAAAGAAGGAAGGGCAGAGTATGATGTAGAAGAAACCTTTGGGTTTGCAACAGCTTTTGGAAGCTGATTCAAAGACTTTATTCTTCAGAAGTGGCTAAGGGCCCCTAAGTAAGAAAATGTTACTATGAGGTGTTGAGGAACGAGGTTTTAATCCTTCTTACTGGTGTAGGTCAGGAAGAATCTCAGACATGGTAAACCCTGAAAAACTAAGAACAGCCAGTTACCAGAAATGTCCTCACAAGCAAAGCCTATTCTTACTTGAAACTTAATTATGACTCCACTGAAGTTAATGAAGCTATAGTTGCAGCAACTCTAAAGATCAAGTTGTATTTTTCTCTCACATTCCTTAAGCAGATGGACAGCTAAATGAAGCAAGTACACCTAGATAATTCCCAGCAAGGGACTGCCTTGCTGGATTATGAAGATGCCTATTCAGATGAGAGGTGTGTCATTTCTTTTTATTTTTATTATTAATTTTATTTTTTCTACTATAACTGGTAAGTCTGTACATCTCAGAGTGTCTGTGAAAGTAGAAGGAAGATCTGCCATTCCTCAAGAGCGGACGTGTAGGTTATTATGATAGGTTGTCAGTAAAGGGGCTTGTTTTACTAACACAAAGGCAATTCTGTGCAACACTTGCATCAGTTTTATGCTAATGCTTGATGCTATTAGAAGAGATATACCAAATCCAGAGACCATGACATGAACATGTTCAAGTGTCCAGGGGAGTTGTTTTCCACAGTCTGGTGTCCAGCACTCATATGCAGTCAGAAGTTGATCCATGACTGAATGGGTACTCATTATTCAGCTCACACAGGAAAGTAATAGTTCCAAAGAGATCTCCAGAACATGACATGTAAGGTTTCAGACCCTTTAAAATCCTGGTGCAGGCTGAAATCCATGTACTGTGCAGCCCTGTTCCAACTTCACCACCACCAGTCAGAAGCATTCCTTTGCATGAATGTTCATATCACTCTTCCAAGTGCAGCCACAGTGTGTATTTTCCTTCCATCCTTATCATAAGGATTTGGGATGGAGAAGAGGACTTTTTCACTGACTGAATCTAAACAGCTACGTGGGTAAAAGAGTTTTTGCTACAACTTCTGTGTGTTAGGCAGCTATATCTCTTGATTATGCTTGACCTCTATGCTGCAGCAGTAATCTTACTGAGGAAAAAAAGGGGTTAAACTAACTAATAGGTCTCTTCTCTGTTAGCATAAGGATGCACATTAAAGCATATGTTGTTCTGCATGTTAATCCCTTAAAAAGCCTTTCTTTAAAAAGTAACTAATGAAAAAATTCTTAACATTTTTTACTTAGCTCACGTGAGAAAATGAACAAAAAAGGCAAACTAAATGAAGCTTTTGTATCCTTTGACATGAATGCAATGGAGTAATACTGAAAAAGCTAATGCATTTCCAAGGTGCATGGAGATGAAGAAATCAGAATTTTAAAAAAGCTTAATAGCAAGACTGTAATGAAAGAGGTGGCCTGGGCAATCACATAGAGATGTTCACCTCCTCCAGTTCTGTATCTGAAGGTTGGTACGAAGGGGGAAGATAATGTATGGGGTCATGTTTGGTTCTGAGTGGGTGAAATACACCAGAAAGTTATACAGTAGCAACTTTTTTTTATTGATCATCCTGGTAACGTATTCCAATGCAGTCTAACTACAATTGTAAAATTAACTGTGGATCTACGAAACACAAGAGTTCCAGTGTCCTACATTTATTGTAAAATAACTAAAATCTTAGGTGGCCTATGGAGTCTTTCATCAGACAATTCAAATCCTGTAGAGTAGTTTGCATAATCTGCTTTGACTGGAAGTTGAATTTGCTTCTGCCTCATTTTTTATTATCTGCTGAACAAAAAAATTGAAAGCTTTATACTAACGGCATGTTAACAAGCATTAGTTGTGGCATGAAATGCTTTTTCTTTCTCCTTATTGGATTAATGGGGAAAAAACCCCCATAGTTTGACCTAAAATACAACAGCTAGTAATTCTGAGCAACCATGTTCTGCAATTAGAGTGGGAAAATAAAAACTACAAGTTATAATAAATCTCTATTATACCTATTGTTAGGGGGAAAAGGCATAAATCACGATTAGCTTTCATTGGTTAAATGAGAAGAAATATTGAACAGTTTTCGCTTTGCTTTAATTGTATGATGACAGCGTACCCGTTATTTAATTGAAGTTTAGTGCAACTTTCAGTACAATAGAGAGGACAGAAGGTTTGGATGTTTCAAAAAACAGACATCCTCCTGTTTCAAATTGAGGTTCAAATATTTTGTTTCGTTTCAAAAGAATGCCACATCCCACATGTACTTTCAGTTGTTTCAGGTTTTAAAAAACCGTGGCATTGTATTCTGGAAAAGAGTAAAAAATATTCACAAAAATACACCTCTGAAGCAAGGCATTGTTTCCCATAGTGCCTTTGAAAAGTTCCTTTGATATAACATCTGTAAATACCTTACAACAGCAACAAGATTACAAAAGTACACATGCCCATTAGTGTTAGGGAGATCCTCACTTTGGACCTTCATGTAATCTTCGTAGCAAATGACTTTTCTCACACGTGACCTCAGGAGGCTGGCTAGATTATTGTATCTTAGAATGCAAACTCTTATCTTGGTCATTAGCCCAGCCTGCAAACACCAGAAGTCAAAATTGACTACCCTGGATGCAAGCGGATGTGCAGCCAAGCATTTGCAAGATCTGAGCAGCTGTCTTAATAAAGCTTTATACAGCAATAGAAGCATGCACAAGCAATGCCCAGTTTAATAATTCAAATTAGAGTGAACGTAAGCAAAAAATGACAACCACATCCTACTGGAAGGTGAAGCTGTTATGGGTTTGTGTGGCAGGGTTTTTTGGTAGCGGGGGAAGGGGCCGCAGGGATGGCTCCTCTGAGAAGCTGCTAGAAGCTTCCCCAGCTCCAAGCCAGACCTGCCTCTGGCCCAGGCTGATGGTGGTAGTACCTCTGGGAGAACAGATTTCAGAAGGGGAACCTGCAGTGAGTGGGGGGATTGCAGTGTGAGAGGAACCCCTCTGCAGATACCGAGGTCGGTGAGGAAGGAGAGGGAGGAGGTGGATGCCCCTGTAGCCTGTGGTGAGATGGCAGGCTGTCCCCCCCCAGCCCATGGAAGTGAACGTGGGAGCAGAGGCCCCTGAAGATGGCTGTGACTCCATGGGAAAGCCTGCGCTGGAGCACCGTGTGACTGAAGGTCAGCCCATGGAAAGGACCCACGCCAGGGGAAGTTCGGGAAGAACTGAAGCCCACAGAAAGGACCCACACCAGGGAAGTTTGTGAGGAACTGCAGCCCGTGGAAAGGACTCGCACTGGAGAAGTTCGTGAAGGACTGTCTCCCGTGGGAGGGACCCCATGGTGGAGCAGGGGACAAGTGAGGATTCCTCCCGCGAGGAGGAAGGAGCAGCAGAGACAACGCGCGAGGAACCCACCCCAACCCCCACCCCCTGTTCCACCTGGGAGAGGAGGTGGAGAGAACCGGGAGTGGAGTGGAGCCGGGAAGGAGGGAGGGGTCAGGGGAAGGTGTTCTAGGGTTTGGTTTTACATCCTAATATCCTTGTTTTGATTTGATTTGTAGTAAATTAAATTGATTTTGTTTCTTCCCCAAGTTGAGCCTGTCTTTTGCCCATGACCATAAGTGGGGAGTGATCCCTCCCTGCCCTTAGCTGGACCCACGAGCCTGCCTTTACATTTTCTCCTCATCCCACCGTGGCCAGGGGGGTGGGGGGAACGAGCAAGCGAGCGGCTGCGTGATGGTTTAAGCCCAGCTGGTAACAAAGTATGAGAGAAGCATACAGAAAAGTTGTAAGTAGAGAAGAACAAGAAAAAAGGCTTTGTATTAACTTATGTTCTGTTACATAAGAGCATCCTTGTGAAAAAAATCAGGAGCATCCTTGTGAAAAAAAAAGAGGTACGTGATATAAATTTGATTTGTAAACAAAACCTGTATCAGCCTAGGTCTACCTATTCTTTGCTCCCATTTGGGTTAGCACTTCAAATTCTGCTTGAACTTCACATTTCTTCCTACCAGTGAACAGACTAGGGAATACAAAGTCAGCCTGACCACCAAACTGCCAGCATGGAAATAAAGATAAGTTTGAGTTCTTCAGTACTTTGCAGTGCTTAAATGATGATAAATGTTATGCTATAATACAGCATCTAGTTGAATGTAATTGCTTTGACTAAGTCTAGAAGGGAATTAATTTACTCCAAATTATTCTGAGGACTTTAGGGTAGAATTTTTAACTATTGTTGAATTCAGATACTTAAATAACTATAGTGCCTCTATTAGTCTAGAATGAGAGTATACTAACATTTAGTATAGTGAATGACTCATTCCTGTAACTGCTTTATTAATAGCTTTCACCAAGGCAGCAGGAATTACCAGGCATCTTAAACATAAAGCATTTATTTAAGAAACTACTACAGTTACATGCATAAAAAAATAGTTTCTGCACAACCCATCTCAACAGATTTGCAGGATACATGTTTTTTACTAACAGAGTCACATAAAGAGAATAATTTTTCTGGTTGACTGCAGATTCAGAGAATTTAATAGATAAATTTCCTGTCAGGCCTAGTAGTTAAAACCACCTGCTACAGGTATCTGCTTCAGGTTCATGTCCTTGTGACAATACATTATTCCACCACAGTATGGGACCAGCGTTCAGTGGCAGTCAGTTTTTTGTATATGTGAGAATGCCACCATGCAAAACCACCTTCCTTTTGTGGAAATATGTTACTGCCTGACCAACTGGTACACTTAAATCTGTGATAAAGCAAGAGGCTGTCAGCAACAAGCTTTAAGCCTTAAGTGGCATGTTCTCCTAATCTTGCCAGGAAGTTAGAGGCTTTATTGTCATCTATTCTTATTTATTAAATCTTTGTGGGTGGACAACTATTAAATTAACCTGAAGAGATTTCCTTTGATCGACAACCAGATTCTGGGTATTCTGAATCAGAAAGTGTGAAAATATATTCCAAAGCCTTCACGAATAGCAAGGAAAACTAAAAAACCCAAACAAACACCCCCCGCCTCCCTCCCAACAAAACAAAACAAAAAACCAAACCCAACACACCACCACCACCTCCTTGAGAACAAGCTATGTAAAAATCTAAATGAGTCAGTAAGTTATGTAGGAAATTTAATCCTATGGGTGCCTCCTTTTTATATCTAATACATATATGCACACACATCATATATATAAATCAGTCCTCTATTAGGGACTAGTGGCAGATTTGTAGGAAAAAAAAATACTCCAAAGGACTGTGACAAGAATAAATTCTTAGTAGTTTCCAAATATGATGTGATCTAATGAGAAAAAACAACCCAAACCAACTTTCGAAGGGGGTGGCATACACAAAGCTGTCTCTAAAGCACCATTTATGTGATAAAACCCAACTAGAGCATGGACAATGATTCCCTCTGCTCCTGTAAATGAATATCTGTTAGCCTTGAGGGGTTTTCCAGTACAGTTCATCAATTCTTATCATATTTAATTTAGATACTCTCAAGAGAACTGCAAGGAAAACTGGCCGTAGCTCAGCAGATAATTCCCCAAAATAAGAAACGAACACCTCTCTCCCCTTAATTGCATGGCATATCAATACTTGATGTTTTAAGGAGAATATCCTGAGCTTTGGGTAAAGCCATCGTTCAGATGAATAAACATAAGAGGCCCAAAGATCTTAGGGTGTTTTCTGATCTTTGGATAGTGAGGATCTTACTAGCATGGGGTAACAAGTTGTTTCTAAACCTATTCTGCCAGGAACCTGCAACTAGTTGACATATCCACAACATATGGTGGGCCTGTCTGAGATGATTTTAGACCATGTCCTAGAAGATGATGACACGGATACCTCTGGAAGAATGAAAGCATGGTAGGGAGACATGTCCACAGGACATGTAACATTGCTGTAATGATTCCCAGATACTGTCTGCCATAATGTTTACTTGCCAATAAAAGATTTAAAATGATTTATAGATTTTAATAATATAGATTATTATAAATTAGATTGGAAGGATCTAGTTCTGATCCTTATAGCAGGAAATATACCCTGATACGACATACATATAGATCATGAGGAACAAAAAATACCTGAAGTCTTCAGTTTTCTTTGTAAACCAGATCAACCTGAGCTTTTCTTCAGTTCTGACTGGCTTGGTTTAACTTTGTATTTGCTTCATCTCTAAGGAACCAGACTGCTTTCACATCATCTCACAGGATGTCATGGTGGAGTCTGGCACGGGCACCAAGTGCAAGTGAATTCTAACAGGGAGCTACAATAAATGAAGAGCTCCTCACAGTGATGGCTGAGCAGAGAAGCTGCCAGACCTTACACTGAAATCAAGAGGATCATGAAGTGAAATGAATTCTAGCAAGGTCAAAAAACATTAGCAAACTTCAGAGGAGCTTCTGTGCTTCCAGCTGGTAGCATCCATTCCTTCATCCCTGCTCCTTGATGTGCCCATCACCCTTGGACAGGGAACTCCTAGCTCTGAGGCTGTTTGAAGTTTGCTTTTCGCAAATACTAACATGGCAAAGGTGAATAATAGGGCTGTTGTATTGGCTGTTTCACTGTACAAGTGGGCTTTGAAAAACATTTATAGCTACTCTCTAGCCCCTAGCACCTCCCTCTTCTTCAATAACTCTCAAAATGTAACTCTGTTTTAATTAAGGTCTCAGCCTCTGCTTCTTGCTTTCATCATGTCTCAGTCTGTTACTTAAAACTTAATCCTGTTCTTGTCCTACAAAGATCCATAGGCCCTAAAGGAAAGTCTGTAATGAGGAATGAAAAGTACTTAATACTGTATTTTCAATTAGATTAAAACTCAGAAAAACTTTCCAAAAGCATTAGTTAACAGTCTGTTACTGTAAATTAATCTTTTACATAGGCATGAATGAAAAGCATGGCTGTTCCCTAAACTGGAAGAAGTATATTCCTTACAAATCACAGTTCTACTGTTACGTTTGCAGGATTAAGGACTGTAATTCAAGGAAGATAAATATTTAGATTATTGGAAGAGCCTTAAGGTAGCCTGAACTCCTGCATTCATCTGTGATGATACAGTTCCTTTCTCAAGGGAATCACTCTCCAGTCAAGATGCACCATTACAGTCCAAGGCAGTGTTTACAGGCTAGAATCCCCACCTCTGCAGTCACTTGGGCAACACACAAAAAGATGTACTGTGTAAGCATGACAAACACATGCAACACAATAACAAACAAACGTTGTGGTTTGGTCCCTGGGGGAGGTTTCTGCAGCCTGCCATAAACACAAACTCTTAGAATACCCTACCTCTGATCTGCAAGAAGTTCATCAAACCTTAAATGTTTCAAAGTGAACATCTGCCACAACCGAGGATTTGCTGACAAACCTGTTTCCTCAGAAAGTTTCTGCACTAATCTGGGAGTATGTCAAAATACCAAATTCCACCCACTTTCTACCACCCAAGGACTTACAAACATTCTCATTACTGTTTCAAAAAGCTATCCCTTAATTGCTATGAGTTTCAAATATGAAGGAAAAGAAAGGCATGTTGCCACAAAGCTGTCTGACGGTTTTAACAGTTGCTTCTTGCCTCCTTATGAAGCAACTGGCATAATAAGCATGAGCTGGCATTGTATTTTGTGGTCCACGTCAAGGAGATTACACTCTAGGTGGGCTTTTTTCCTTGGGATCTGCTTGTCTGCTGACAGCCAAAAGAAGCATATTAAGGCTTTTCAAGTTCCAAAAATTGTGTAACAAGCTCTAGAGATTTCAGAAAGCTAACAACTTTTTTTACTAACCAATTTTTATTGCAGACTAATGTATTTATTGAAAGATTGGTTTTCTGGATGCATATTTCCCTTTGCTCTCTTGATAAGTTGCCACCTCATAAAATAAACCAAAGGGAAAAATGATGCACATTTTTTGAAAATAGCAAATACGGTCATTAGAGATTGGAAAGGTATCCTTGAATATTCAAATTTCAGGTATTCATACGTATTTCTCTCCAATTCTGTAAGCTTACCTGTGGGCAGGAACAGGAACCAATTTGATACCTGAACACTGAAAAACAACTGCACTCCAGTGAGACTTGATTAAAATATATAGCAGTGGAATGCCCTTCAACTGCTGGTGAGAGTAGATCAAAAACCAGCACAGACTGAGAAAAGTATTCAGAAAATACAAAATAATAACCAAGTTGTTGATGAGGTGTTTAAATGACTTGTGCATAGCTCCTGGAAAGAGGAGGGGGAACAAAGACAGTGACCTTGTAAAATGGGTAAGTTTTAAAGCAACACCAACTAATAGAGTTGTCTGTGTTGATATATTAGCTTCAGGCTAGATACAGATATAATTGAGATTCATGTAGCAAGAGGGGAGGGCTCCATTCTGCTGAAGGGATTTGATTTTCAGGGAGAGAATAATGTGACTGAATTGCTCACTTGGGCAGGTGCAACCAACCTGCTATATCCAAGTAGGCAAGTTAGGGCTGCAGATTAATTGGGTTCATTAAACTTCATCTTTGAAACCAGACTATTCAAACCTCAATGAAGTCTTATTAAACCTTGGATTTTCTTATGGGCAAACAGTGATCTTGTACTAAAAACTTTCAGTTCACATTGACTAGCTTTGGGCCGTAGAAAGTTAGGACAGGACCAGAGAGGGCACAGCCAGAAAGCACTGCACATCGGTTTTTCCCTGATGCTCAGGGCTCGGGTTGGGGAGCAACAAACTTAAGCCTGCTCTAACTGGGACTTGTGGAGATGAGCAGGTAGGTAACCATGGCTCCTTTCCACTTCCCAGTCCTCATTTAAACCTCAGCAGCTGGGAATCTAAATAATTCTCACTTTACACAGAAAAGAGGAAACTTTTTGCAGCTGGGGATGGTGGTGAACTACTTTGTGTCAGTCTGTAAGCATCACTTCTACCAAAAAGAGCAAGCAGTAAATGAACTTAATGGATGAATAGACTCCATAATCATGATGATGCATTTTCTTTGATACCTGGGTAAATGACCCAGTCCTGGCCGTATTTTAATTTTTAATGTGCTAGCTATATTAAAATCCTAAATAGACTCCTGTAAATCTATTTAGAAGGATAATGAAACAAAATTCAAGTTTGAATAGAGAATGCATTGATTTTCTATGTCAGAAATGAAGCAATTTAGTATTTCTTTTACTCAAGGTGCTACTGTTCTGTGCCAGTACTAATTAAATTCTAATGCGTTCTGAGCACAGAAATTATGTTGTCTCATAGTAAAGTAACTATATCAAATTGAGGGGTAGAGACATTAATGGCCTGATCAGATGAATTAGCATAAACCAGCAGTCCTTGTCATTGCGCAAGTACATTTTTCATTAGAATTGACTTTTCTTGATTTTTTTTTAAAATAGGCCACTAAACAGAGGGGTTAGGAGGAGGAGCTATCAAGTATTTTGCAACTCTAGGTCACAGAGTTAGGGACTGCAGGAAAGAAACTGTAAATTGTTTGGAGGTTTAAAAACTAATTCATAGGACAAAATGACCCTCACAGACCCTCTCCAAATTTTCACATGTGCAGCTTTTCTTTGCAATTATTCACCAGCCTCTTGCCTCATCTGCAAAATATTCCTGTGTCACTCTTCAGATATTTTTGGGTCAGACAGCTAGTTGAATGTAGCGGATGTATACTTACCTAAGCCCATAACAGCCAAGGGGTTGTTTCCCAATCAAAAACCTTATGGCTTCCAGCCATGCAATCCAATGAAACAGCATTAACATGCTAATGCAAAGTAGGGATAAGACTTGAATCAGACGCCTTCAAGAAACACCAAGGTTCTAGACAGTAGAAAGTCATGTTGGCAATACAGCAGAGAGCCTTCTTTCCTCTCAGTACACAATGACCTGGTAACCCAGCTCTTCAGGGAAATAGAAAAGCAGCTCTGTCCAGTACAATCAATAGGATCGAACTGCAATGGCAGAGCTTTTCCAAAAAGTTAATTAAGCGGTACTTGTTTTCCTTTGCACATGCAACTGATTGCAGGTAGTCCTGCAAAACTAAAGTAGTTTCTCCTGTTCTCCAAGAAAGATGCAGACATTCTAAAGCTCTTTTGAACTGTGCTACCACTGGCAAGGACTGCTGCATTATTAACATACTCAACAGCAACACAAGCTGCATGGGAATTCTATATTGCAAAATACCAAGTAGTGGAAATCAAAAGCGTTCACCGTAGAGTCAATTTCATTGAATTCATCAATTTGAAGAACATCTGCATTTGTTAGACTCTCCCAGCTGATATGTTTTAAATTAAAAAATTCAGTATGTAGGGTTATTTGCAGAAAAGAAAGTGTGGAATTTAAACAAAGATATTTCAACTGGCTGTCTATTATTTTACTTAATTTATTAAAAACAAAAATCCAGAGAGAGGAAGGAATTGGGATTTGTATTCATTACTTCTCTTCCTGATTGAGGGTAAGAAAATAATGAAATGTGAGAATTTTCCACATGACAAAAAAAAAAATTCCCACTTGGTTTTATTAATGGCCTGTACTAACTCCCTTAAGGTGTGATCAAAAGGATTAGATCATTTTCAGTTAGTTGCAAGTTAGTCTGTAGGTAAGAAACATTCTTGTCTCACCTTGGTGAGTGAAACCTGTGTGGCCCCTCTTTGCCTTTCATTAACTTTGATTCCAAAAGTCCAAAGTGAGAGAGGAAGGAGACATGGGGTTAAATCGCTTTTTTGGGAAGAACATCTTGCTGATGCTCGTCTCCTCATCGAGTTGAGATACACATAACATAGCTAAATAACCAGGAGAAAGCTTGTTTCAGAGAGTGCCTTCTATCCACCCCGCAAAGTGATTTTGTACAAAATTCAGGAAACATACAGGCAAACATAATTTCCATCCCCTTTGCACTGGCTGAGCCAGCTTCATCCCTGCTATAACCTAGATGCTGTGGCTATAAGTTCTGATGAGAGCCTAAACTGCCCTACCAGGGATCCTCTATGACAGCGGGGCAGTCAAGGGCTCTGTTCTCTGTCAGGGGAAGAGCACAAGGTGGGCAGACCTAGGCCAGGTGATATCATATATGCTGACTCTTCAAAATCTTTCAAAAGCAGTTTTTTGGCTCTTGCTTTCAGTGGGAAATGGAGGCTAGCTAATGAACTTGAACCAACACTCCTTATTTCAAAGGCCAGTTCTGCTTTAACAAATTACTTCGGACAACTTGAGCCTGTGCCTCAGTTTACCTATATGTAAAACTTGAGGAGTATCTAACTCACAGGGCTCTGTACCAACTCTTAAAATTAATGTACTGCTTTAAAATGTTCCTTGACCAAAATTAGCTCTAGATGTGCATGTAGCAACAGCTCATTAGGAAATCTGGTTGAGATTTATGTGAACAGTCAAGCCCAAAGCTTTGGGCTGGTGTGCAAATGAACACTTGCATCGCATAACCGAGGCTAATCAGACAGATGGGCTCTGCCAGCAGCAATGTGTCTTAGCTGTCAAATATCCTGAACTTTCCAGCCACCTACACAACACACAGCCACACATGTGAACACCCAGAGAAATTAATATGGATATTAGACTTCACCATTCATTATCTTGTCATCATTTTAAAGCCCAATTTTGAGGTGAGAGGACACATTGCAGCTTTTTAATTACCACTTGCCCCAGCTACTGCAGTCACAGACCCATAAAGGAATCCCAGCATAAATTGTTTTTTGCTAATAAATATCAGTCAGGGATAAATAATGGACCAGAGCTCTTTCACCTTTTTATTAGTCTATGATATTTGCTGTAAAAGTCTTGATGAAGGGAGCTCTGCCCTTGCAAGCAATGAGGTGCAAAGGAATGCAGCAAGTTCTTGGATCTGCTGGGATTAAAACTTCCAGCAATGACTGATAGGCTATCATAATCGCATAAGTGGGGAGATGTGAGATACAGAACATACTTCACTGCCAATGTGTGTGGTATTCATAAACATTTATTTTAAATTTTTGCAAGGGTCAATTAAAATCCTGAAAAGTATTTACCTTAGTAGGAAGCAGAGACTACATTAGGATTGGTGTGGGGACGAGAGGAGCATGATTATAACTCCAGCACATGGTAGCGGACTTTAAGAGAGGGGCTAGCCATTTTGCACTGGCACATCTGTGTGTATGACAGATTAAAATTTAACCATGTGATATTAAGAACATTTTACCAAAAAAAAAAAAAAAGAAAAGAAAAATTAGTTATTTGCTCAGCTGGTGTCAGTCTGAGCAAATGGATAATTTACCTCCCGACCAACATGAAAATACAGACATGCAATAAATGGTGGTATTTGTGGGAACAGAAGACAGGCCATAGCTTAGAGCTCTGCAGGAAAAGCCTTCATGCTCATCTGTGAGGCAGTTAACAATGAGCTCATCTCTTAGAACTGGGGATTTCCAGGTTTTGGACTGTGCCAGATTTACCACCTTAATCTTTAAAGTCCATATACACGCTTTCTCATGCCATTTTTGTAGTCCATCACCTTGTCTCACTGCTTTCCTGAAAGAACCAGTTTGAGATCAGGTTTGTTAAGGTGGCATTGCATAAAAGCTGGAGATTGATGTTCAAAGATGGGGCATCCCAGGACGCTGACATCTACAAAGGTCCCAATTTTACAGAACTGTTTCTTTTCCATGTTCTGAACAACACTGGGATCCTCTCAACCAAAGGGAGCTGAAAGCAACCATGAAAGTCTACAGTGCACACAGAATGACTACATCACTGAGTTAGTAATGGCTCCATTCTCCAGCAAAAGGACAAGACAGGATAAAGCCTGAGCTATGAATTAGGGCTAAAAGACTTACGAGGATGTTTGTCAGAATAGCGAAAAGACTTGAAGCATGAAATAGTAATCAATACCTGTTTTTATATAGGGATTCTAGAAAATAACTAGTTTATGGAAATGGTTCTTATTTCCCTTTAACCCTTAAAACCTTCAGAAGATGCTATATTCCCACTGCTCATATTTCATTTCAACACCTACAGTTCACCCTCATCCCACAAAGGAGTCCAAGCTTTCCTTTTTCCTTTTCAATCCTTTTAAGTTGTTACCTTTCCTCAACACTCAGCAAATTAAACTGCATAGAAAATACCTTTCTGAGCTGCAAAAGTAACTGAGGGTTAAACTTTTTACAATTCTTCTCCTTTTACTTTCTGGTTTTCTTCACTACTTGAAAAAAATCCTTGAAAGTTCTCTATCTTGATGAGGATATAATTATGTCTCAGTCTAGAAGCAGTCACAGCTCATGGCATTTTCTGACTTGCAGTAGAGGACTTTGGTCCTCCAAGCAGCACGTTCTCCTCCTGTCTCATCCTAGGAACAACCTTGAAATTTTTTACCTCCAGAATTAGAATTCTGAACTTGCTCCAAAGTGCCTCGAAAAAGCTGTATGTGAAATAGCTGTTTCCTGTCAGGCTCCTAAAATCCCTAGCGGTTAAACATAATTTTTTAAAGGCTTTATTTGCTATCAAGCACCTGAATCCTGTATATTTTACAAGCTAATGAGCTAGTTTTTGAGGAGAAAATGTAGCTGTTAGGAATATTAACTGAAGTTATGCTTACTGCAGGAGGGTGTGTAGGGTGTGCATGTAAAAATCCTGCTTTAATGTCTAATCTTGGAGTAAGTCCCAGAAGAGATTGATTCAATTTCCATTCATTATGAGAGCAAAACTTAAAATTACTCTGATGTATAGACACTTGCTATTCCCAGCATCTTTCAGGCAGCAGAGACTAGTGATGTGTGGCAGGGCCTACGACAACTAGTAATAAAGAGCCTTAAAATTATGGTGTAGTGTGTATTAATGGAAAAGCTTAAGGATTGGGTTTGTGTTACAATATGGGCTCTATAATTGACAGCTTTCATTAACAGGTCTCCAAACCACAAATCATAAATCTACAACTGATCATCCCTTTCATATGAAAGGGTACTTAGAAGAACCTCTAAATTATCATTCCTGGTTTGTGTTGCCTTGGGAACTAAAGCATGAGTTTTGAAAAAAATATTGTAACTTAAAATATATTTTCAATACAATACTTAAGGGAAACTAGAACATTCACCCATCATCTGGTTTCATATTTGCCTTAAAGGTCCTCCTCTACTCCTGTCCTACGCATTGTATAAAATAATCTTGTCGAGGTAAGTTCTGTAAACTGAAAAAACTACGATGACTGTGAAATACGCTAAACTTTCTGTTATCCAGTCAGGGACTAACTCTGATCTTCAGCCACAAAGAGGCAAAGAAAAAAACCTCTTGAAAATGGTTTATGAAATTCATGTTGCTATATTGTGAAGTTATGATTGTATGTGGAAAAACTCACTGTGAATGAATATCTGTAACCAGCCACAGAGATACATCTAAGGTTTAGGAAACACCTGTCCTCCCCGAGCATCAGGTTCACTGAACTGAGTACTTACCAGGGGAAGATGTAAAACCAGAATACTTAGGAACACCAGAAATGCACAGCAAATTAATGACAATGTTAAATCAAATCCCAGACTGAGTAGCTCCAAGTGCTTCCTTGTGATTTAGTTCACTAAGAGTCATTTGCACTGATTGACAAAGATTTCAGCAGAAAGTCTTGATTTCAACATGAACTTCTTTGGAGATTTAAAAGGGAAGAGGTGAAAATGTACTGGCTTAAATGTGTTTCATTCCTAACAAGATCAGCTCTATAAAGTATGGTTCAGGTAGATTCAGGAATGCATTGTAATCCCTGCCTTGTACAACATAACTTGGCTTCTGCAGGCTCCACTTCTTCTAGCATGACACATGGCATTTACGAAGAGCCCAGGACCACACTGGTGCAGAAATAAGTCAGTAATTTAGATGAAAACTCTCCAATATCCATCACAGATGTTAAAAATAGGTCCAATGAAATTCAAACACTTTAATGTAAATTTTACAGTATTTTGGTATTTTGATGATTCTTGAGTACTTTTTAAACATTATTTTAAGTAGTTGAGCTGAGAGAGTTCGACACAGTTGTTTCATAATTTCTTATTTTGTATATATTTATAAAATCTATTTTGTTTCAATTCAAGACTAAATAAACTTGGGATCTTGAGAATTTATTGCAAAAAACCTCTAGTAAGGAGAGAAGATATCCTATAGATGGCTGTATTTGTGAAATATCAATCAAATATCAAATGGAGGAAAGGGGTTTTTTTATTTTAATCAGGACTGAATTTAGCCACTCAAATCTGACAAAGCAGCCTGAAATTTTCACAAGGAAGTGTCATACAGCTGTTCCAGAGTCAGAGTATTGTGCAGACTCTGTGTCTTTATTGTTTTTATCAGGTGCCTTTTGGCGAGAAGGGGGCAAGGGAGAGAAAGATGGTATTTTATTTTGCCTTAGCCAGAAATATATTTTGATTCTGTGTAATGAAAAAATTAAATTTGTTATTAAAAAGAAATAAACACCAACCTTGAGTTCAGTGTAATAAAGGCATTCAGAGCAAATGAACATTACAACAAAAGTTCAGCATTCAGATTTGCCCTTGAAGTGCTGGGGACACCGTACTGCACAAATGCCCTTAGGCAACAAACACAGAAACAAAAGATGCGAAGGGGTGGTGGGTGAGACAGTTGTCATCTTTATTTTCCTGCAGCTTTTTCACTTTCCATTTCAGATACATTTTTGTTAACAATGACTTGAAAAGTCATTATTCTTAGCTGATTGTAGAATGTTGATCTAGAAGTTAAAACACCTAACTTCCAAATAGCATAGAGCTGATCCCAAAGAATGCCAGGAGAAAAGGATAAAAGAAGCCCCAGGATTTCTGCATAGCAAAACGTCAGGGTAAGCTTTCCCCAACAACAAATAGAACAATAATCAGGTATGACCAAAATAATTTTCCTGGTTTTAATTTACAGAGGTTTAATGACTAAAGAAATAAATCTTTGTATATGGTGATCAACCTATGGACTACATATATCAAATAATGTGTTAACAACATATTTGAAAATATACTTTCAGCTCTGTTCCTGCATCAGACTATGAGTGGGTTAGCTTCCTTGTGAAAGGACCAAAGTCATGACTTGATTGACTAATTACGCACATGTGCACGTGTGCGTGTGTGTGTATTTTCAGAAGTTTACTGGTGTTGACATTTAATGAAGAATACGTGTGCCTCAATCAAATTTACTTTTCAACCTAATTTTGCACTTTGCCTGTTTCACAGATACTTTTGTGGCACAATCTGGATGAGCCTTTTGCTAAAGATTCTGAATTTCTAACAAACATTATTGTAATTGTTGTAGATAAGAGCTGGAACAGACCTTGCATCATAGAAAAAAAAAACCTGGGAGCCCAACTAATTCCCTTCCTCTGATTCTATCCTGTCAAAATGCAAAGTACTTTAAGGGGTAAGTCGTAGGAGGAAACATCATTGCAGTCATGTGTGATTTACAAGAATGTCAGGACACATTATAGCTGGTATTTACTTCCATGCTAATTTATTTTGAGTGATAAAACACTTGTCCTGTCTATTAGTGCCACACAGAATTAATTGTCAGTATTACTCGACCAAAGGAAAATAAAGACTTTGCAGAAAGGCAGAAGGTAATTATGCTGCAGAAGCCTAGCGGAATTTTCAAAAGACTCTGAAGCTGCACAGAACTACAGCACACTTTTGGTTAGGCTGCCATTTATAAAAGGTTAGTGAATGATCAGTGTATTATTATTAAGGTTAATAAAAAGTTTCCAGAGACAACAGGAACTAGATTTAGTAAGGTCTCTTTATGTACTGTGTTCCAAGGCATACAGAAATTATGACCACATTACAGGCATTAATTAGGATTCATTCACAGATAGTCACAAGCACATCAGCAACCCCAAATCAAGAGTTTTAGTCAATGGTTAATGTTTAAAGTCCAACTACAACCCATTAATTTTCCTTTCATAACTTAAACTTTAAATGCAAGTGTGATAAAAACCTCACCATTTTCTGGCTTTGATTATTTTAGTCCCAATGATATTTTCAATTCAACAGACTTTAGAATGTTTATAAAATTCTCAGATTTTACTTGAAATTAGGAAAAATGTAGCTTTGCTGACTGTCATTCATTTAAGGAAATACGTCTGTTTAACTTGAGACTCACAAGGGCATAAACTGAAAAGGGAACCATACTTAATGAAAGATCTACATTCAATCTGATAGTTCAGACTTTGTTTCATTCAAAAAAGTTATCCACTAAATTGTTTAAGTAACCAACATGATTAAAACCAATCAGATAACCAAAATCTTGTTTTACTTATCTATAGAGGCATTTTGCCTAGAACACAGGCATTTCACACATGATATTCCCAAATGACATAAGCACACACTTTGGGCTACAATGCCCCAAAATAGGACATAGTCATCCTTAAGCCCATGGGGTACATACTCGCTTGAAGTTAACTTCTACAGCGTGTTATACCTGCGTTCATCCTCTATTCCTAACTCTCTCTAAACTACCACAAAGGAAATATATGCCTGCTGTAAAACCTTGGAAATTTATACAAATTCAAGAATGGGTCTGTAACAGAATGCATGGTAAGTGTTGTACAAAGCCTTCTCTTTCTATAGAAAGTTCAAATAAGAAACTTCCTTTGTCTCATTAAATTGGGAAATCGAATGTGAATGTTTGACTCTGAAAGGTTTATTACTCTAAACTCTATTGATTAATAGTAAAACCGCATTTCATAATTTACAAGCAAGTAAATCAGTTCCTAACCTATTGTACAACAATACAACAGCCTAACAGATGTTGTAATAAGTCTTTGGGACATCTGCAGAAGTGAGAAGGTTGGTCACTGTCATTTAAGTTTTCCTGTGGGTTATTTTTCCTGATTACCAGGACCTCTCTGATTGACAGAAATCCCTGGTTAAACACCAGTTGATATTTCTACCATGTTAGCTGTTCTCACAAGTTTGGGAATTTTTCAACCCATTTCCCACGTTAGTTGGTTCAAATTCCACTCCCCCCTCCCCCTCTTAGTTTCAACTGGTCTAAGTAGGAGAGGGAGATATTTCTACTCCTCTGTATACCTGTTTTGCTTCTCATGCCTTGTGAACGTCTAGGGCCAGTTCTTTAACAAATGTATCCCCCCTTTTCACTTATCTACTCAAACCACACATCAAAAGTCTAACTAACAACTTTTTTGGGGGGTGGGAAGAAAAAAATTCACCCTCCCTATACAGTTCTAACAACATATTTGCAATTTATATAACGAGTTAGATTTTTAGTGTTACTTTGTCACAGTTTTTTTGCTGATTGGCATCAAGTCCTACCACACAATGCCTCAAGTGGAAATGTTATCAATCCTACTATTAACAAGAAGGTTGCAAAACAAGACTAGAGACATGAGATTCAATGAAGTCAATGAGAGAGAATCTCTTAATTTCAACAGTATTAGGTCAAATCCCCAGCAAAGATAAAGGATTAAGTATTTAATGCCATGAGGTCATTTTTCCTGTATCTTATTTATTTTCTTCAGCCCCAGAGGGAGCAATTTGTATCAGTATGGTATTGTACATCTACAGACTCCACCCAAGTAAGTGATTTTAAAGAGAACTGTCCCCGTTCCAGTATGGAAGTAGGACTCCAACCACTGTTTGCAGATTTACTAACACTATGATTATAAAAATAAAAATTACCTGTAAAGTGAGGCTAAATAAGCAGTATCAAGATGATGATGGACAACTGAATTAAAAATGTGCATCTTTCAGTAATCACATGCATTGCTCATAAGGAGATTATTTTTCCAGCACAGTCTAACACAATTACTCCACATAATCATTGTTACAGTTTGCCTACTATATAAAAATTTAATGCTATGCTCTAAACCCCATCATTTTGCAAAAGATTCTGCAATCAGTCTGAGTAAGCTTCACATGAAGACACATTTTCTCCAGATTTGGTGGATTTTCAAGCAACTAGAAATCTGTATTTTTCAATCAAGCTCTCAAGGATTTAAGAGAGAGTCTCACAGCGATACTGACTTTTGTTGTGCATGATGCAATGGTATTACTTTAGCAAGATTTGATAGTCTTCCTCCATTTGTGCTTAAAAGACGCGGGTACGAATATCCATAATTCTGTTACATTTTTGGCAGGCCAGAGACTTTGAGGTGGAAGTGAGCCTAAATAAGAGTCAGTGACTTATCAAGCCACTTTATGCCTTGTGTGAAACTATGACTTGCTCCATTGAGCATGACTGAGCACAGCTTTAGTTAACGTGAGTGGTTTTTAATAACCAGGAAGTCCAAAGGGGTCATCATCAAACCTGGAAAACAAAGATTTTTATCTGATATCAAAGAGGTAAAACACCAGTTCACAACTTACTCTTTTACAATCTTTTCTGGGAAATTACTAAATGCTTTAGTATAACACATGCTTGTAGCAATTTTTTTAAGGTTAAAAAGAAGTCCTACTAATTTATTATTTAAAACAAATACATTTCTAAAGAATATTACATGCCAGAATTAATTTTAAATTGAACTTTTGAGGTGCCAAATCAAGTATTCAGACTCTAGGAATTTTCAGACCTTGAGGGTTCTTCAGTTGTATTGACTCAACTACAATGAATACTGTATTTATTGATGTCCTAAACACTTAGTATTAGGCAATTCAAATGTCTTTCTCAATACAGAAATTAGAGGATGAAATGCTTTATTATCTAACCATGCTACCTAAACTCTGAGGACCTCCTTCCTAGGCTCTCTGCAATCACAATCTATACCACACACAAGTCCTTTACTACACTCACTTCATGGATGTTTCTCCTTTGCCATGGAGTGGGGCAGCAGGGATGTTATAAAATGTAATGTATCAGCCTGTTTAACACAGGAAACATTTGTTAAAGAAAACAAACAAAACCACAAACACAAGCTGACAGGCTTTCCACACAGCTTGAGCTACAGATTTGTCTTTTTTTTTAAATCTAGAATTTCTGGAGAGCCCACAGAGACACCTTGTGCCTGGATTATATACAGCAAGTCATCAGTACAAAAGAAGGGCCATGGTCCTTTTTCCTCTTTGTTCCAAACCTCTTGGGGCACCAGAAACATAGACAGCTAGCACTTAACAGCATCATGGCTTGTGAGTGCAAAGTTATTATCTCCCTTGTCTTTAGACAGATCAAGAGAAGGTGGTGGTGGAAGGTCCTGCTATTGTGAACCTAGATTGGCCATAGTAGCATTCAGTCTTTTTTCATCAGGTAGCATCTACTGATGTTTTTGAGTCATCATGTCTTATTCCCATCTAATAGCTACTGCTAGGCATTGATCCTTGCATCAAACATCACCGTGTTACACACTGGTAACTGCACTGCAGCAATGAAACCTTTGGATAATATTACTGAGCTTTGAAACCACTCAGATTCCTATCTGAGCGCTCTTTTTTCAGTAAGAATTCTTGGGTTTACTTACAAGACAGGAGTTAAACAGCATGCCAGTATTTGAGACAGAGTTTAATGTATCAGGTAGTGACAGTGAGATGAAGTACAAGTGTTGTGAGCTAACTGGAACACCCTGAGAGTGGTTTAGCCATAGGCAGCAAGAGGGGCTATAGGCTACCTTGGAGGGGTCAGAGCCAGACTGAGATTGTTTCCTGTTAAACTAATTCCTCAGAGCACGAAAAAGTTTCCCATTTCCCCATGTTAAATACCTGTCTCGCACTCAAAACTAGATACTATTCTATAGAATTGATATCTATATTATATTGGGAATTCAGGGTCAAATTATGCTGCCACTTATTTTTCAACAAGCCTTTTAGAAGGTGGCCTGATTCCACCTGATTAATTAAAGGATTCGCTATTACTCTAGGATACTCAATATAGCTGTATCATTGGTATAATTGCCTTTATCTAAGGATATAAAGAAAGGAAGGTCTGTAGAGAGAGGTGCAGAGTGTGACATAGCCCAAGACTGCTCCACACCAAGGGGCACTGTGTCTACAATACTACAGAAAGCAATGCGGGAGAATTAGCTCCAAGGACAAAATAGCTGCCTGCTGACATTACCTGCCTGTGAGAGCGCGCTCAGAGTAGTACAACAGCAGCTGGTTTCTCAGAGGACTCATCATATCTCTGAGCGTGCTCGTTCTTAGAGGACCTTTTGAAGTTTACCTGCTGTTGGGGCAGGCACCAGCACTCTGTGCAGCCTCCGACTACTCCATTTGCCTTAGGATTTTTTAATGTCAAGCAGACAAAAAGAGGCTGCTTTTTTCTTTTTTTTTTTAAAGGACCCAACATCACCTGGAACAGGATGGATAAAGACAACTGCTTGAACACCTGAACTCTGGGCTAGTTCAGGCTCTCTAGGAGAAAGAGAATACAAGGGTTCTGCCTGCCCTCCTACCAAGGGTTCTCCTGGAGCTGTCTCTCCTGGTGCAGTTGATTAAACAGCCATTGTGACTTACAGACTTTGGTGAAGTAAAGTTTTCTCCCTGACTATGGTTCTTTATTTATTCCATTGGTTCTTTATTTATTCCATACTAGCAGCAGATTATCATACCCTCTCTAGCTGCATTTTGTTCACTCACTGGCCAGTGAAGCTAAGCTACATTCATCACTGTTCCTTCAGTCCTTGGCTACCTGCTTTGAGGAAACCAGCGGGTTCACGGGATATTTTGGGTGCTGCAGGTCTGCAGTCAAAGCCTGTTTTCCTCATGTAATCATCGGGTGATACTATACCCCAAAGCACCCCCAGTCTGGATAGCCCATGTAAGAGCCAATGGAGATGAATAGGAAGATTTCTTGTGCACATGTAGTACGGTTCACAAATCCTCCCTAAGAGAGCTCTCCTGATGCCATTTGTAAAGGTGATCTATAAAGTTTTGCTATCATTTGCTAAAACGCTGTGAAACCAAACTGACCAGTAGAGATGTGGCTTACAGTATGCATCATTAACCCAACACAACAGCTGCCATCACACAACCTCCCTTCTTTCATGCCAATAGTGTGCCAAGGCTTAGAGAAGCTATTTTTGTGCTCAGTGTTACTGCTACACAGGATGATAATTAAGAGAAGCATGCACTGGACTGGAAGGAAATGTATAAGAAGCTCTGGAAAAGTAGCCCTGGAGCTATACTAGCAACAAAAATGAAGTTCTGTTACTCAGAGCCAAAAAAGTGAGGTCACAAAAGGTGAGGTTGGCACAGAATTTACTTATCCCCACTCTCATCACAGGAGGCTCCTTAAGATTATCACTAGCTCAAAGGTACATTAATATTTCAGAGATGAGAGAGGAATGAGAGTAACTGATTTTTAAAGGTAGACACATGAAGTAATTGTAAGTTTGTCTGAACAAGAAAATGTCACATGTGCTCTCCCTCTCTCTTCTGGAAAGAAAAAGAAAAATACCAGTCTCTTTACTGAATGTGGCATGTGACAATTTCAGAATGGCTCTTGACCTGTCTGTTAAAATGTAGATGACCTGCCAGAGAAAAAAGTAGGAGAGATGCTGGGTAATAGACAATGTCAGAGCATTCCAACCTGGGGACTTGTTACAACGCAGCCAGCATTCAGGAGAGTAACAACTGTTATGATGTTTAAAAAAAAAAAAAAAAGAGAGAGAGAAAGAAACTGGAAAATGGTTGCATAGTTGGCATTTTGGACACATGTGGAACACATGGTTTAATTCCCATCTGTGTAACAGCCTTCTCTGGAAGCCCTTGGACAAATAAATTTCTTTGCACTTTAGTCCCAAACCTCTGGAATAGGCACAGTGATATTTACCTTTCTGTGATCTAACCAAAAGCTCTTTAGAAAGATGTCGTGGTTTAACCCCAGCTGGCAATTAAGCACCATGCAGCCACTCGCTCACTCCCCCTCCCCTCCATGGGACAGGGGAGACAATCGGGGCGGGGGGGGGGGGGGGGGGGAGAAGGGAGGGGGGGGAAGTAAAACTTGTAGGTTGACATAAACACAGTTTAACAGGACAGAAAAGGAAGGGATTATAATAATAATAAAATATACGAAACAAGTGATGCACAATACAATTGCTCACCACCGCTGACCCATGCCCAGCCAATCCCTGAGCTGCGGTGCCCCCCAGCCAGCTCCCCCTCCGGTTTATATACTGGGTATGACATAATATGGTATGGAATACCTTTTTGGCTCATTTGGGTCCAGCTGTCCTGGCTGTGTCCCCTCCCAGTTTCTTGTGCACTCCCAGCCTCCACTGGCAAGGCAGTATGAAAAACTGGAAAGTCCTTGACTTTAGACTAAAAACTGCTTAGCAACAACTAAAATATCAGTGTGCTACCAACATTATTCTCATCCTAAATCCAAAACACAGCACTATACCAGCTACTAAGAAAAAAATTAACTTTATTACAGCCAAAACCAGGACAAAAGGAAATTGTCTCCCACTACCAGTCAATGGTGCAGATAAAAACCTCTGCCAATTTGTTTAGCTTATGACTCGATTTCGGCATGCCACATGTCGAGTTGTTGCAGTCTTTGTTAGAAAGCATGGGTCAGCTTTGCACCTTAAATAGCAGCTGAAAAGTTGACCTAACTAGCTCACTGAAGATTCCCCCTGGGGTAACACACAGGTAGCCTTTCCCTCTCATAGAAGGAGAAGGATAGACCTAGCAGCAAGGATTCATAGCTGAGACATCTCTACATCCCAGTTGGCTGCTACAGCAGCCAAGCATCATTTAGACAGAACAACTATTAAAAGTTCAAGGTAGTATAAAATAGTCCGGAGGATACCACTGTCCTGCATCAAACACACCTTAAAGAAAACCAACAAAAACACCAAACCAAAAAAAAACCAAACCACAAAACCACCCCCAAAACCAAACCCCAAACAAAACAAAAAAACCCAACCACCAACCCCCAACACGAACAGTATTTCTCAACCAGTTCCTCTTCTATCTGTTGAGAGCACCAACAGAAGTTGGGTGCACTGAAGATATTGGGTGTCTGACTAATACCAGTCTCTACCTTTTCAGAAAGACGACGAATTCTTTGGCATATATGTCTTCATCCAGGCTGCTTTAGTCTGCATGATTTCAATGGTCAGGCACCTACTTTGGGTAATGTTTTTTTTTATCCTTAAGGGATATTCACTATTGAAAATTATGCCTTCCTGTCAGTAGGTAAATAGGTTGCTTGTGTGGATTGTCACAGTCAGGTTGAGCACTCTATCATACTTTCCTTTCCAGAAAAACATATTCATTACCAACCATAAAAAAAAAAATCTGCATAGTAGCCAAATGGGCACAAAAGGAAAATTATTTAGCTTTAAACTTAAATATTTCCATACTTGCATGATATTTACACAAGCACAATTTTATTAGGCTTGATTTTCTCCTAGGATATTTCTATGTGTGCTATAGTGATTTCAACAAAGGGAATTTGGAGACACATTATGGTGTTATTCTGGTTCATTCACATTTGACACAGGGGGAAACTTCTATCCGGAATGGAATGCTGTGGACTTTATGTAACATTGGAATTATTCCTGATGTATAAAGCAGAAATATACTGAGATTATGCTGTAAGTTTGCATAAGGTCAGATTCAGGCTTTTTGTTGCTAGAGAAATTTAGATATTTTTTGCTTCTTAAAAAAGGGTTAATAATAGCATTTCACTTTTAAAACTTCAAATATAAACCTGAAACAGCATAGGGCAATTCATCTTTGGACTGATATGGAGCTCTGCTTTCTTGACAGAAATTAGCTTTATGGAACCAGAGCTCCACTGAAAAAGATTTTTTTTTTTTTTTTTTTTTTTAAGTATGAAGTACTTTGTATAGGACAAAGGACAGAGCATGGGGTTTTCTTCAGAAAATCACTGGAGATGTTGCAGTTAACTTTTTTTGAAAATGAGAACCCTAACAATACTATGGTTTGTATCAATCTCATTTGGTTTGTTACATCAATGTGACTGATTTCCTTCACTGATCTCTACCATTCCAACCTTGCAAGGCTCAACCTGCATGATCTTGCCAGGACTACTAAAACGTTGAGAATTACAAGAATATAGTTTACAGTAGAAATCTCTTACTGGCTTTCACAGGTGCTCTAGGGCTGGCTCAAGAATCCACAAACACACTCACCAGTTGAAATTCGTGACAAATTAATGGAACAAATTATATCTGAGCACTGAAATGCACAGATTACATAATCACAAAGTCAGCAACACATTCAGAAAAGGACAGGAACCAAACATACTTTTATTGCAGGCAATGTTAAAGACTGAAATGTCATTGTTTTGTACAGCATTGTACCATGAAAGCCATATGACATTTCATCTAGTAACACACTAGAGTATTAAAAAAACCCAAGCAAAACATTTATCTACCTTTTAAGCAATCTGCTTCTAGAGTGGATCCAGTCACCTGTTCATCTCTGAACAAGTAAAGCTCATCCTTACAGAAAAAAGATTAGTGGTATAAGTCAGCATAACTTTGGGTATTTGAAGAACTGAGTTTTTTTCCCAGTTGTCTTTTCAATGTTGTTCTGATGGTGATGCAGAAAGGGAGGTCTGTCTCTAAGATGCACGCATTATAATGTGTCCCTTTACAACCAGCCTACCTCTGCCCTCCTCATCCTCTCTTGGTAGTGCAACTAGTCGGTGCAGTGAAGTAGTATGTTGCCTGAATTGCAGTGGGATCAAACAATTTGCAAGGTATTTATAAGCAGCAAGTACCCATCTCCTGCTGATTCCTGTGGTGAAAAAGGACCCTAGCAAGGCTGTCAGCTTTGCTCAGTCCCTTTACAGAGACAGAGACTGCATTTGCTCCAGGGAAAAGACGGAGAGCAGAGGGCAAGCCTGGAATTGGAAGGACCCAAAAAATCTGACAGTTTGCTCCTGCAGATTATTTTGTTCTTGTCCTTGGGGCACCAAAAACATGCTTTGCCCGCAACACTAAAAAAACCTCTGCGCCAGCCCTGGGTATTCTCCTTTCAGCACTTTATATTAACCAAGTATTCTGACTTTAAGACATAACATACCTAGCCAATGATATGCCTGAAAAGTCCACATATGGTCACTGTAGGTCTGCTATTGTGGCTGGCTTATAGACGTTGAGGTGCTGGGCAGCAGATGAGTTTCAGCCACAGCTGAAGAAGCTGAACGAAGTCCCATCCAGTGAGTACTCCTGTACTGTAAGTAGACACTTTTTGCCTTAGAAAAAACAGTGTTTAACTTCTCCCTGGGAAACAGTTCCCACACCATTTCCTGCAAGTAGGGCAGTCTTGAAATATCTCAGAAGCTACATCCAGGCCAGCTACAGCAGACAAGGTGGGAAATTTCTAACACGATCAGAAACTGCTTTGAAACAAGGTACGTGAACATTTTAGGTGAGTCCTAGGGGCAGAGCCAAGTAAGAACCCAACAGCCTGCTGTTGTCAAGAGCAACCGCACCTCCCCCACATGCAACCATGCCTGAGGTCTCCCAGTTTCTCTCATTCCTCCTGTATATGTACAGCACTTACTGTTTTCTGACACATTAGAGCTTATAGAATGTGCTGACATATGTAAAACAATCTTTTTTTCCAACAACAAAATTCCAAAATTTACAAATCCAAGAGACATAATTGCGAGGATGGGGTAAAAAGAGATGGAAAACAAGTTCTCATGACAGATCTTAGCTCTCTTTAAAACCCAAATTTAAGAGTTTTGGTCTGTTCAAGTTCCAGTCCTTTGCCTTTCCAATAGCAGTGGTGTCTCTATGCTATCTTTAGTGAAGAGTTTGCATCCAAAAAGCTCACCCATCCCATAGAGCATTGCAGGAGACTAAAGTAGATCAAAACAGCATTTGGGTCAATTGGTAATTTACTTTGGCATGAGAAGATTAAAAGCAGTTCTCATCTCTTTTGTCTCCTTTTGTATATTCATCTATTTTGTAGCTCCCATGCCATACAGTTTCCATTTAGAGTAGAGATCTGCCAAACACCATAAACCTTTATGAGAAAAAATTATTGCACTGACAGAATTAGACAGCTGGATAAGTGTACATTCCCCAGCATGGTCCTTGCTCCAGGTGCAGGATTCCTAAAAGTCTATGACATTGGAAGTGTTTGAAAGGCATGGTGATCTGCGCAGCCAAAGCAGACCCATCTGACAAAGCGTACCTTGTTTGGAACGAGTAGCTCTGTCTACTTACACCTAAGCTGTTGGTTGGCAAGAGTTGCTTTTTATCAACATCATACATAATTATGCTAGCAAATTTGTTTCAATAAATGCATCATATTGAATACCATTGTTCCTTAATTTGAATCCAGACTTCCTCATCACCAAATATATGCCACATGGCCTTGCTATTGGCACTTGCACACAGCTCTAACCACCTCACTTCCTCACCTGCATTAACTCCTAATGGGTCTTTCTCCCTCCTGCCTTAAAGAATCTCTCCCAGCATCACATTTCATCCTTAGTAGCAAACTCCCAGCACATATGCTGAATTTGGAATGAGACAAGCGAGCTAGCATGGCTAGAGCTGAACTGACTCAACTGAATAACACGGCTTGTTTGGTCTTGCCTTTATTCCCTTTTGTTAATAGCCAGGTACTCCCATACACCAAGTTGGGTAATGATAAGAGACCTTAACTGCAGACATTATATGATCCCTAAGAAACTATGCCATAGAATTCAGGGGAAATTGGCAGCTATTAAATTAGCTGACATTCTTGTTTATTCTGTGAACTATACATTTGAAGCCATAGCTGACTGTAATATTCTGATGGTCAGTGTGTGCGTCTCTATTACTTTCCATCTATTACACTGAACAGAAGGCTAGAAAGTGCAGACATCAAGGGGGGAAAATTCTAGTTCCACTACACTAGCTAAAGCTGTCTGCTATTAAAAGCAATGATAGGTAATCTATAAAATAATTTCAACAATCCCACAATAAAAAAAAAATCCCACTATCAGTGCAACACAATAGTACTAGTGGCTGGAAGAGAATTTATTCAACAGTGAAAGTTAGTCCACAAGAAAAAAAACTGATGTTTTTGCAGTATAAACCACATGGTTTTATGATGTATAGACCAGCATCTTTGGAAATCACTGTGGAGGAATTAAGGAAGTTTCAATCAAGAACAAAGTTTGGGTGACATCACAATGTAAGATATGAATAATAAAACTGTCTACCAACAAGGGAACACTGTCTAAACCAAGTTTAAAAACAGTTTGACAAACACTCTGGACAAGGAGCCCAACCTATTTTATCCTAAATGCAGTGGGTTAAGTAAGTTTTCAAGTCACCCTCCAAACCAAGTCAGATATTTTATTCCATCTTATCAAGTGCAGCCAGACATTCTGAACTCAATTCTTTGTCCCTGGTAACTGCTGTAGCAGCAAACTTCCAGTATCTTTCCACCTTTTCATGTTTGGTGATGAACCTCAATGGAAGTTAGGAATAAGTCCCTGAGGTTGTTTTGGCAGCTGGCAGAGGCAATACAGACATGCACCTTCAGCACGCACCTTATGCTTTCAAATCATAGAATAGCAAATGTTGGCTCTGTGCTGCCAAGAGTTTCCCTTATGGTAGCATATTCCTAGGTTACAGAAGCCACACAGGTCATTTTTGATGCAGAACCAATACAGAAAGCTTTATGCAGTATGCCAAATCCCGCTCTCTATTTATATTATTTGGTAAACTGTGATTTCTTCCAAATGCTGATACAATCTATGAAATTAAAGGGCCTGCAGCAGCCTTTATTGTAAAACTTGCAACTATGCAAAACATAATATTTATGACCAAACTTATTATTAGGGATTTTACAGTCAAAAACGATGTAGCAGTGTTAGGTTTACAGTTGGACTTGATGATCTTAAGGGTCTTTTCCAACCTATATGATTCTATGATTCCGCATATACTTTCCAGACAAGTATGACCATATATAGTAGTACTTAATTATGTTATATGGTAGTGAATCACAGCAAAGAGAAACAAGATGAAGAGTATGAAAGTGTCCTTTTGTCTTTGGAAGGCCTACCTCAGTGTTACCCAGTATCATTAACACAAAATATGAGTATCGTTAATGTGGCTGCCAAAAACTGGCTGCATCGTTCCTGGGAAAATGAGGGTAGATTCAACCTTGGAAAGTGAATTAAAGAGCATTTCTAGTATGCTTGTATAGTTCTAGGAGACCCGTGAGAGTGGAAGGGTTGAAGCTGTGTTTTGCTACACAAGTGGATGGTAGCTGGCAACTGGAAGCTGAACCACTCTCAAGGGAAAGCAAACTTAGAGTGACAAAAATCTTGTAAGCAATGCATGCAGGGGATGGAGCACCATCCTCTAACATGATTAGTTGTTCCACAGCTCTGTTCACTGCAAGGCTCTGAATCAGATGGATTCAGAGGTTGACGCAGAATTGGGCTGAAATTTTCTTTTGAAAACATCTTCAGCACCACACATGCAAACTACCTCTGTATCTGCTCCAGCACCCAGGTTGGCAGTGGGCAATGCATTTGCCTGTAGGCATTTGGCCATGAGTTTGCATGTCTAAACAGCACAGACAGTACTATGTGGAGATACTCGGGGCTAGCTGTGAATGAGCCACACAGTGTCTACACAGCACACCGTGGTGCCATACAGATGCACTAGCTTGAGCTGCAGAAGCTGCATAGCAAGGTGTTCAGTCAGAGCTAATATGACATGGCTGATTGATTCTGAGCGGCTTTCTGCTTTGACAGCTCTACAGAAGGCTGCATTGCACTGCATAAAAGTAGCCTGACACAGAGTTAGAGACCCCTGAGAAAAAGAATCACAAAGATTACCACAAGTTATTAATTTTAACTTTGCTTATTTTTGGAAGCTTTTTTTTAAAAAAAAAACTGCAAAGAACACTTCTCTACTGCTTTAAAATGGGAACTAATGCTAAGGGGAATGAGTGAAGTGAGAAAGTTTGGTGTCTGATATTTTAGCTATGGCTTCCTAGAAAGTCAGAAACACTTTTCTATGATTTAGTGCAATTAATTAAATAGTTATACTCAGAGAATTTCATGTGGTAGGTATAAGCGAGGCAGCCTTGTTAATCCAGACTGATATGAAATTGCCCTTTAAATAGTGTTAGAATTCTTTTAAACCATTTTTCTTACTCACAGCTGTATTTCTATTCTTTAGTTGAACAGGCTGGGAAAGTATTAAAATAGAAGGTACTTTTTTGTAATAATTATAATGATGTCTTTTTATCATCTGAGTCAAGGTAGTTTCTGCAGGGTTTTATAAATGATTTTGCTCCTATTCCAAATAAATGCCCAGATTTTGCTATTACAATGGAGTGACTCATCATGCTAAGTGAAAACCACTTTCTACTTCTCTAACCCAGGACAAAGAAGAGACCTTCAAGAGCAAGAGAGGATAAAGTTCAAAAAGGGACAGATTATCATAGCATGAAATGTTTTAAACACTGCCAGAGCCCATGTAACAACTCACACAGGCAAAGGCAGCAACAGCACAAAACTTTCCAGGAACTTTGCTTTATTGCCTTAACTGCCACCTGTTTGTACATTAGACATTGGTACTACCAGTTTACAGCCCTACAGCTAAGCACCCTCCTTCAACCATTCCACAGACATCAGCAGCTCCAAGTCGCAATACCCGCCGAGCACCCAGCACCCTGTATTTCACCAGTACAGTCGGCCTGTCTGAAACAGAGCAGCAGAAGAATTTGACTCTGTTCTGTACTATGTGAGACTAAACACCAGGTAAAGCACAAGTTTCCGAGCTGAAGGCAGCTGTTCCCACCTCACTGCTGGTTCTCCTGGCCTGCACCGAAGCTCTGGGCAGAAAGATTCAAGTGACACAACCAGACACCAGCCACTAAGGAGGTGTGGTTGAGCCTCCCATCCTGAATTTTTTCCATGGTACTCCCCTCCCATCTGCTTCCTCTACATCCTTTCTGCTCAGCTCTGAGCAGCCCAAATTTGGTGGGACTTGTGAGAGGGGGGAGTTACAGAAAAGCAATGACGAGCACCGCAACTAACAGAAACGTGAAGCTTACAAAGACATTTCTGGCCAAATATATTCCATTTACAGGGAAACAGCCAATTCAACAGCCTGTTCAATTTAGCAGACTGAGGAATTCAGCCCTTTGATTCCTCATCTGAATCTCTGCAGAGTCAAACATTAAAAATGATTCAAGGCAGAGATAATGCAGTTTCAGTACTGGCAAAACCTCTTCAGCTGCTCATCATTCAGATATATTTTTGAATTCCTGAGCAGTGTCGGAAGCAGCAGTAAAGCTTGTAGTTTATGCCTGGACCAGTTACAAATGGAGACAAGCTATGACTTTCTCTTTCCAAGAATTCATTCAATTGAATCCAATTTTGAAAGCTTTGGAGAATAATTTGAAATATAAGGAATTTTAGGTTCCTTCTGAGCCTTCACAGCACCTTGACACTGGCATTATTCATCCACATCTTGCCAGTAGCTTGGAGGCTATAAATTCAAGCAGAACTAATAGCAAAACAGCTTCTTTGATTACATTGTGAAGGTGTAGCTTGTGTAAGCAAATATCTGGCAAACATTCCCACTTCTGTGAAGCTCTTACAGATACTTACTTCAAGTGGAAGTATTTTTAGTATAATTGCCATTAAATGAATTCTAGGAAGCCAATATAATTTTATAACTGGTGAAAAATATTGCTACTTTATGTCATTAAAATGATTTTTAGAACTGCTGCAATCACATTTTGCCTATATATTGTCTGTCAATGTATCTGAGATTCATAAAAATAGGCCAGTTTCACAGAACACTTGAAATACGGTTTATGGGCAGCCAGAGACATTTTATATTCTGCAATATGTGCTTTTCATTCTTCAGCGTGTGCTCATCGTACCATATACAACACATATTGGGAGTACAGAGCTTTTCCCCTCTGCATTTACTGCAATGTCATTTACCAATGACATTGTGTCAGGTATTCTGTTCTTTAAGCACGTCTTTCAGCCCAGACATGGTGTATCTGTGGAGCTACAGCAGAACCTTTGGAAGATCGGCACAAAGTTATACTGAGGGATGTTATCTCCACCAGCCCTTTATCTGGCACAGATCATTTTCCTTGGCATAACCACCGATTCATGTTTTCAGGACAGGCAGAGTAGAAACTCCATACACAGCCTGTCCTTGCCTTCCCACTCGCCACCTGCTCTCTTGATAGGGGAAATAGCAGCCATGAGGAACTCGCCGTCTCTGACGAGCTGTCCCTTGTAACGAAGCTAATCAGGGCAGGGATGCTGCAGTGGCTTTCCTCTTCTACCTTATTTCCTTGCAGAAATGCCAAATGCAAGTTACCCTCACACCCAATGTGATTAATTAGCAAACTAGTGAGTCTGAAAATCTATACATGATGACAGATGGTGGGGCTCTCAGGAGCAAGCGAATAGGACTTTGCTTCCTGTTTGTTTATTACTGGAAACAACATTACCAGCCTAATGCTCACACATCCCCAGAAGACATTATTCCACAGTTAAAAAGGATTGTCTATAGGTGCTGCGATGGGTCCTCTTACAGGCTGGCACACAAGTGCTGATGAGGGTCTGTGTGGCAGACCACTTGTCCCACCCGCACAGATGTCAGCTGTCTTTTACAAATAACAGCTCAGCAGTATGTGGGGAGAGCAACAGAAGGCAGGCTGGGAGGATGAGGAGCTTAAGCAAAAGCAGACCCCTTTTGAAAAATCAGGAGAAAGAGGTGGCAGTAAAAAAACCCCATAATCTAATGCCTACTGCTGTCATCCAAGATGACCCATAACTCTGTTTATAAACCACATAGAACTTATTTTCTTTAGTATTTTTAGACTGGTCATGAACTGTTGGCTCAATAATTTGACAGTTTAATTCACAGGAGAAAAGAGAGGGGGAGAATTCATTCCAGAACACTAACGAGTGCTGGGAGATACAGCATTTTGATGAGTTGAGTTTTTGAATTGCGTGTTTCACTGAGCAATCAATTGTACTTCACTCATTTTCCTGGATTTGAATCACAGAATTAGGAGTGAAAAAAAGCTAGCCAATTAAGATGAGGTTGTTGTCATCCTAGTGTTAGGATGAAGTTCACCATGGGCAAAGGATTCTTTGCAGCATTTAAGCCCTATTCTGAGTACTGAGAAATGAGATCTTGTGCTCCTCTTCTGCACAGAATTGGAGCCATCCATTCTTAACAACCAACTGTGAGTAGATTTGGTGAAGTCAGCATGATCACCCATAGGAATGACATCTCACATTTGACTGTCCCATTTTAAACCAAAGAATCTGGTTCTTCACGTCCAGTAGAAGGTGAGCGAGTTATTTATTGTAGCCACTGCAAAATAAACTGTTGTAAAAAATTTCAGGAAGCATAGTGAAAACAAGAAGAGTGAAGAAATTGCTAAAGTCCAACAGACTATTCCTATATAATTTATATACAATATGTATCATACAAAAGATGCCATATTTATGATTTAATAGAGTTTACTATTTTAAAAGTTATAATTAGCTTCCAATGCATCCTATTAGTGAAGCTGCAATGTGTTAATGTGTGAAGGCATTTTTAATACTAGGTCTAGCTACAATTTCCCATGTAATTGAACGGAGGAAAAAAAAGGCGGGGGGGAGTTTGTAGCCTATGCCACCACAATGGACAGTTAGAATGTTTTTTTATGGTTCTATTGTAACGGAAATATCAAGTCCATGGATAAGCACTGTAGTTGTGGGTAAGACAGCAATATATTATATTATGTAAACAGCCAGAATAAGTTTCTTGGTTTCAGATTCATCTCAGTTCTTTACTGTACTGGAGTAAAGGGATGACTTTGGCATTTATGGAACGCGTAATATAATCTGGTAAGTGATATTTGTCTCTCATTGCTACCGGCAGCCAGCCAAGTTTTGCAAATGTCAATTTAAACATTTGCGTGAAACATAGATGTAAAGCACAATGTTTGGTTATGTTTGCAGCTATCAGACCAAGTGGCTTCCCCCTACCACTGAATGATCAGAAGTAAGTATAAAGGAAGCCAAAAATCTTACAATAATCACAGAGCTGGTAAAACACTGGTGGCCCAATCTTCAGCTCCTGCAAATTTATATTGCTAGGGTAGAAAACCCACCAGGTACCTAACTACCATTATAGGGCTGCCCCTAAGTGTCTAACCTTTGTCACACGTTGCTGCCTTGATCTATAGAAAGCAAATCCTTGTTTTACATTCTCAAGAACACCTGTAAGTCCTATCTAGGCACTTAGCTTCTAAGAATTACCATGGAATTTTTAAATAGGTAATATTTTAAAAACTTTGGTTTTTTTTTAAATAGTCAATTATCAGACCCATATCACATCTCAAAAGACAATAACATAGACTAAAACTGAGCTAGCATTTGAATATTACCCTGCACCTCAAGAAGGAAAAATACCTTGGAGTTCAATTTGCACACAAATAAATCCTTTTTGATGTGGAAAAACCTTAACCCTGCATCAGAAAATCAGAATAGGAAGTTTCCCCTTCAGCTTGTAGTTAAAATAATTATCCAAAATTTCTAGATACCTGTTACGCTCTTCAAAAAAGTCAGGCATGCCCTTGAGACAGCTCCATACAGTCAGTGTAATATTCCATTCATTATTAGGGGGCAGGTTGGCTTGAACAGCTAAGTTAAAAATATATTCATATAATAAGGCTGGGTTTTTTTTTTCTTGGCTGCAGTAAAAGCTACTGAAAGAGAGACTCAGGAAGGTAAATATTCTATAAAATTTACTAGCACAAGGTTCAGCTTGGTATGCTTATCATTCTTCTAATGATAAAGCTATGTATTCATCTTCACCTTAAATATCCAGTGTATTGTCTATTATTTCACTGCTAACTCTGGAATATACTGGAACACAATCATCTTTGTGGTTAGAAGCAGACTTAGAAACTACTGCCTCTCATTATGTATTTTCCATTACAGGGAAAGAATATTTATTTTATTTAGTCCATTTGCTTCAGGATCTTTGAAAGTACAAGTGAATGTGAAAGTCCAAAGAAAGAAGGCATTTGCTTTCAAAACAGCAGATTTGAATGGTTAAATGGTGTGGAAATAATTTACAGTATAATTTTTCTTCTTTATGCCCGTGTCTCCTGCCTGTTATTGGAAACTCTTTCAGACATGAACTGTTTCTTGTCATGGGGTCTACTGTAAAATACCAGAGGTAGAAAAGGCATGACATTTGCTACAGCAGGCTCTCCAACATATCCTCCACTTTTCTTGTTTTTTCAAGTCTCCAAGGCAGTGAGTTCAATGGCTCTAATAAACAGTAATTAAAGGTAGGGGTAAGGAGAAATGAACAGGAGACATTTTGCTTGAGAGAAAGGAAAGGACAATACCATCATTTTTAAAGCAGGTATATTAAAACAATACCTGCTTTTGCTTTGTACCAAGCTGCTAGCAGACTTATTTAAAAGGAACAAGTCATTTTAATTAGCTCTCCCTGGACTCACAAACGTGTGGGTCCTAGGTGGGGTGGGGAGGAAGCAGAGAGAAATAAATATATATAAACTTAAATGAATAGCAGGCTGGCCTTGTTGCAAGCTATCTCAGCTCTGCCAGCAATCACTTCCAACGATACGAGTCCACAGTGACCTCTGTTGTTCCTTTCATATTGGAGATTAAAAGATGAAGCAGTCATACTGTGGTTGGTGAACATGCTGCGAGCTGGGAAATCAATGACTCTTTCAGACAGGTCTTTGTGCAAAAAAGGGTTATCAGACATGAAATAATTAATTTTAATTCAACTGTTTAAAAATAGATGCTGCAAAAAAAAAAAATGGCCTTTCCTGGTAAAAACAAGGCAAACAGATTTATTTTATTTTTATTTTCATGACATCAGATACCTCTCATTTTAGAATAGAACTTGAATTATATTTATTTTTATTTTTTCAATTTCTAGTCTGTTTATGTACTTCTTTAATGCACTAAATCTACTTCTGGAAGGAGAATTTCAAGTAGTCCCCTACCCACTCTGAAGTTGTACAGTTTCTCATGGATAACTATCTCCATCACTGTATCACAAAAAGCCTATAAGCAGCGAGTCTTCAGATACAAGAATCTATCCAGAAAGGCAGCTACACAGGGTGGTAAAGGATTAAAACAGAACTGTCCCTGAGTTACTTCTGGTAGGTTAAGCTGCTACATATTTCATCAATAATTGCAACTTATCCTGTTATTTCACCTGAAGACTGTTAGGAAGACATGCAATATTTTCCTGTACTACAGATAGAGACCCTTCTCTCCCTTCAGAGACACTGCAAAGTTGGTTTAACATCTGCGTCTCCTATTTCCTCTAGGCGGCAATATATGGGTAAGGAAGTTGAAATCTGTCTTGTCTGCCCATCAGGCTTACTAGTCATATTATGAATGCAGCATGCAGGGGTTGGATATTCATTTGCACAGATGTTAAACTAGTCTCAGTCATGCTCAACCTTCCTCGGCATTTGGTTTGGAGTAATGCTTTTCCCATAGCCTAACACCTTCTGTGTTGCTGAGGTTTAAAAGTCAACATCATCTGAACTTGGAATTGAACCAACGTCATTTGAATGCTCCAGCCACAGTCTCTGAAAGGGGGACCTTTGAAGGCTTGTTTGCCTTCTATACTATATCAAGCTGCTAAGGAGTGATAAGCAATTCAGCATGAAAAGAAGCTCAAGACAGCATTTATTTTTCCTTCATGTGTAACAATAACAAACTGTGTATTGATCCCTTTTTTGGAAAATAGCCTCCATTTGTGATTTAGGAACAGCAGCCAGGTTAATTGCACAGTGCAGTTTGTTGTTTGACCTTCTACTTTTATCTTTCCTGGCCATTTCTACAATTCCTCTGGAGAGCACAAAATGTTTGAGTAGATGATACACCATACAACTGGATAGAAGAATAAACAGCAGTGGACTTCAGTAAACACTGAGAATAACTGAGCAATATAAGAATTTACCAGCAGTCCTCAGGCCAGATCTCATGTACCCCACAAGAGCACAATTTATTTATTTGTTTAAACACAGAAACATTTACAAAGACCATCATCTAAGCAAAGTTCCATAAATAAGCAGTTCTACAAATGAAAGTCATGCCAGACACCAAGACTGTGAGTGGGTTTCCTAGCATTCATTTCTGTAGTGGAAAAGCAGTCCTCCTGTTTCATAACACTATGGAACTCTACCAGGGAAGTTTATCTGAAGCATCAAGAAAAAGGCATCAACTGATTCAGCAGATGCTTGTTAAAAAATGTTCAATACTGAACCTTAGGGCTTCAACCTGACTATATTTACCAGTGCAGTTCTTCCTATCTGGAAATTATCCAAGGATTTTGATATTCTTCTTAGGTATGCTCTCACTATTCAGGAGTCTTCAACCCATTGCTTTTCTCTTGCAGTTTTTGCAGCTCTAGATGTGATGCTTGCTGCCTAACCCCCTCTCCAGGGCACAAACTGTTCTGTGAATATAAGGACAGAACCAATGGAGCTCTAACTGATTATGTGAGATTGTCTGGCATCAACTATTGCTCAAATCCAGTTATATAAGACTCTGAAGTATTTAGAATATCTAAAAATACCCCCTCCTCCAGCTGGTTCCTCTCTGAACCATTATCATCTGGCATAACAATAACAATGGCTGGGCGGAGGTTGTTGTCAGATACCGCCTGGGTGTGGGGCGAGAGGAGAGCTGTAGAAACCACCTCCGATTAGCATTACTGCACATTATAGCAAACAGACCCACCCAGAAGACATACCAATTCTGTGTCAGGGTTTGCAGGTTAACTGGCAAAGGAAATCATCTGGACAAAGCTTGAGATCTGCATGCATGGCAATGTCTTGAACTGCTCCTTCTATGGGATACAGCACTCAAAATTACCACCTGCCTGCCAATGTTGCAATTCCTTTTGTAATTCATGCTACTACAGACAGGGCTTGAAGGAATGGCAATCAAGATACAGCAATCTCCAAGACAGTTAAAATAACAAAAACATCCAGGCAAAGCATTATTGTTTAGCATTTCCCACCAATATTGCTGCCATGCCCTTGACCTGCTTGAATCCTACCCTACTTTTATGGAAGTTAGAAGACAGACCTTTCCTCTCATAGGCATACATGTTCAAGTTCAACACACAGGCAGGTTCAGGTAACAGTTCTACCAATGATTCATACAATCCTAGGTGAACAGTTTCATTTGTACCTTTCCATGCTTTCGCCTGTAAGACCACAACTTATTTTGAATGAGGCTTTTCTTTTGCTCTGCACTTCGCACGGCACCAAATACAACTGGACAACCAAGCTCAAGAGGAACTTCTAGGAACTACCATAATACAAATGGAAATGGTGGCAGATGGCTAATACTATTGATTTTACAGCAAATGAGAAATTACATAGTGTCCCAAGTCAATTAATCAGTAATTCACTATAGGGGAGTCTGCCTTAGTTCCCATAATAGCTCTACAACATAACTACAATTCTAAGCCATGAGGAGCAATATTTGCCTGAATATTCTTCAGAATCTACATCTGGGGCAAAAGCTGCAGCTGTAATGTGAACAATTAAAATATTCACACTCATGCAGAGATCTAGGACAAAGCTTTATGCACCTGACATCTCCTACTATTTTAAATATTTGAGCTGTGAGCAGGTCTATTCCACCACAATGAATTGCACCCTTGGTGATCATTGGAAAGTGAGAAACTGTTTGATTACTTAAATGATGGGAACTGAACAGGTATACTCAAAGTTAGGAAAAATGCTTCTTCCTTTTGATAGTAGTTTTATTTATTAATGAAAGTCATCAAGATCTAATGTCATCTAAATTAGCCTCAATTAATTTTTGAATTAATCAGGTGTGTTCCTGGTATTTTCTTTCTCCTATTACACTTTTCAAGAATCTTCAAATGATAAAAGGAATGTTAGTACAAAGAAATTGAGAGGTTTCTTCTTAATAGACATTCAAGATAGGAATAGAACAGTTACAGAAGTCATGAGGGTGAATCTCATCAGACTGCTTTGAAACCACATATTAGAAGTCAATTATTTTATCAAAGTCGCCACAAATCATCAAATATCCTCATTAGCCACCATTTTAGTTTTCTTTTTAATTTTCAAAAGTGATAAAGGCTAATGCAATTGCAAATTTTTCACTCAAACTCCAAGCCATCCCCAGCAGCAAATTAGGCTATCTGGACACGGAAAGGGAGATGTGACTGGGGAAATCTCTTTCAAAATATTTTGTATGTGCGTGGGCCTCAATTATACACGAAGCCTTTGAAGACAAATTAAGTACCTTCTAACTCTCGTTAGAGCTTTATTTGCACCTGCAGAAGATCAGACCCATACAGATTAAGTGTTTTGTGTTGGCATTTTGCATCAGGGTGGATTTCAGCCACAAATTTCACTTCAGTCACAACAGGAGCAAAATTAACCGTGTTGAGCAACTTCAAGAAGCTACCCACAGAAGGATTGAGTAGTTATTGCTCAGGAAGATTTGAGACAGTGCATTTTAGATGGGAAGCGCTGCCATGCCCCAGAGGCCAGGACTCCATGCACCCCTGACCTCAGCGTTCTCCATTGCTTTTTATCAGCACTGAGGCATCCAGCCCCACTTCCCCCGCTCCCTCTCCCCTGCAACATTATTTGTGTAGTAACTTGCTTCACCCAAGACTTGAACTGGTGGGTTAGCATCAGGGGATCATCCAAGGTAGGAATGGAGCAAGATTTGGTGCAGTCGATATCCATACTGTGTTTGGAGCAGAACTTTGAATGAAGGGATCCAGAGAGCTTCCTTGAAAGGTCACAGCATTGGGCAAAAAGGAGCAAAATAGTGAGCAACCGAAACTGTCAGTGTAGCTCCTCAGGATGCTACTCTTCTCAAGACCAGGTCCCTAAGTCTACAGTATGGCCCTTGGTGACACTGGAATAGACCCACAAGGTACAGCAGGTGACGCTTCTGCCCAGAATGACTTTTGGGGTGCAGTGGTAGGATTAATACAGAATTGCTGCATTTGTTAATCTAAATAAGAATGACAAGCAGTCTGTAGATTTTCTAGGTGGGCTGTGGAGGGGAAAAAACCAAAACAAACCTGTATTTCTCTCTACCTTCTGAGAATTGCCAGAGGGTGTCTTTGGGGCTGCAACTTATGTATAGTGTGAGACTGTTTTATTTAAATCAACTTGCTACAGCGTATTACACATTCTTTACTATTACTTTGACGTTTCTAAAAATATGATTGTGAAGCTTTATAATCTGATATGAAGTTACAGCTTTTTTTGCCATAAAAAAAAAAAGAAAAAGAGAGAGACTGATGCCACTGACATGTTTGAGGACACATGATCTGTTTTGATAGCACATTGTATTTACAAAGCCTGTCCCCAGAGAGGCTGTGCTAAAATGAATCTGGAATCAAAAGGCATGCGGTCAGGCTAACTAGGAATAATTCTGGTACCTTTCTTTCTATCAGTACAGAAATGACACAGAACATAGAAGATCCAAAGCATACATCCAAATACATATATCCTCAGAATAATTAGAATTATTCTTGTCCACCTAGGATAATTGCAACATTACGTTTTGATGGCTGTTAGCATTACATACCCTTACAGATTAATAGTGTTTCTTCCATGTCTGCTTTTGATTTAATCAGGGCATCACTCATTACAATCATGCATGGCCGGTTCTACAAGATGAGAATGCATAAAAACCAACTTGCCTTTTAACAAACAGACCTTGAGCTACATGTCTCTGGCATGCTGCTTAACAGTCTTTTGTTCTCAGCTGCAATAGTGAATTCACCAATGCTGGTGCCAAAATCCATGCCTAATCTGATGATATGCATTGAGAGGGGCTTCAGTCAGGCGTGGTGATTCCAGTAGTCATTTCTGGCTTTAACTGCATTCAATCTCAGAATTTCCTGATGCATCATTTACTTTAGGACTGTGAGCTCACTGAAGGCAGTGCGTGCCTCACTCATGCAAAGTTCTTTGGAACATAGCTCCTGAAAGGGTCATAAAACATACACTTGGATGGCCTGGGAATGAAATCACAAATGACTTGGGATTTTTCAACACACAGCCAAGCCATAGCCACGGGTATGTTTTTGTAGTTAGCCCTTCTCAAGGCTTGGTCAGCTGAATGGTCTGACACCTGATTATTTCTGTGCTGTTGCAACACCATCAAAAACCAACTGGGAACACTTGTAGATTTCTGTAGTCCTTATATAAAAAAAGTGGTCACAGTGGGACTAGCTTTACGTATAAAATTAGACATCTGTTTAACTACCATGCCAAAACAGAGACAGTATCTATGTTTGATATTGACACTGGAGTCCTTATCACAATGGAGCAATTCATAATGGTATTTTTAAAGACAATAACAACAAAAGATAGATAACTAAGTTAAAGATTCCTGAACAATTCTCCAAAGAGTACATCATCAAGGAATTGACCTAATAACCAATCTCAACTCAGATCCAGTAAGCAGATACAGATCTAGCAGATCACCACAAACCCCATCAAAAGTCCAGGACACTGCATAGTGATGACATTTTTTACTTACTTTTCATATGACAGACATGGCACCAACAATTTTTATGCATTTCTAAATAAATAAAAAAATGTTTTGTGGTGTAGTAGTTTGGTTTCACAAATGCTGGCTGATCAAGCTTGTCTTAGGCTCCACACTCTGTACTGTTTGGGGCTAGTAGTTAATTGTGGAACTTTTTTCTCCCTCTTCCCTTCTCTTCCCCCTCCTTCCTTCATTCTACAGAATGTAAACTCTCCAAAATTAAGCAGCAATGCCTAAGACACACATTTTTTAATATGATCCAGAAGCCACAATCATATCCTTAGAAACAAGCAATCCGTAAAGCAAAATACACTCAGTGCCTGAATGCTAATGCAGCAATTAATCATGTTGATACCCTTGCTTTCTCCCCTGCTCATTTTCTCTTGATTTTTTGATGTCAGAACCAACTCAGTATAACACCATACTTTTAAAAAATCATCTTTCAAGCAGCAACATTAAACACTTTACAGTGGAAAGCAAACAAATCAATACATATTATAGCATTCATGGTATAGAGAGCACTATAGTTATAGTTGCAAAGACACTTATGTGCTAAGCTCTTTTTTTCACTCTCTCTAAAAGAAACAAAACCAACCTGAAACACAACAGCAGCTTTCTTCACAAACCCTGCTGCTCAGCTGAACCGCCATGGGAAAACGCTGTTACTGCTTCCTGACACCCAGAACAACCATCACAGTAACTGTGCAACTATACACAGATATTTGAAAAGAAACAGGCCCTATGCAATCCTCCAAACGCACTGCATGGTCACAAAGCAGTGCAGCAGGGTGAGCTGTGCGAGGCAGAGCTCTCCCATTAAGCCCAGCATGGCACAAAAAGTACCACTGAGGAGACCAAAAGCAACTACAAAGAGGAGAACAAGGACAAGAATAATTTCCATCAACAATACATATTTTAAGGAGTCTATGCAAGCTTTTGTTATTTAAGCCTTCTCTTACCTTTGGGCACACAACAGGAGCACAGCACAAGCAGAGCAGAAGCCCTACTGCTACAGCAGGTGATGAGGGAATGTTCTGGCATATCCCAGCATCCCTCCCCAGCACATGTGGGGCCAATAATGAGCCTCTCATTAGCTCCGTGTGGGCAGGGCTGCACTGCCTGCGGTGCCCTGGAGCTGAGTCAGTCCTGTACAGGTGCACAGCTCCCGTGTGGGGCTTGCTTTTGTATGGGGTGCGCTGCTAAAATGTGAGGCACGCTTGCACGTGGGCTGCACTCCCATGGAGTATGCTTGCATGTGAAGTATATTTGCATGATCTGCATGGCTTGCATATGGGGCACACTTGCATGTGGGGCACGCTGCTCACATGTGGGGCAGGCTCATACACGGGGTGCGCTGCCAGCATGTGGGATGCACTCATGCGTGGGGTGCACTGCGCGCGCACAGGGCATGCTCCCATATGTGGTACGCTGCTCACGTGTGGGGCAGGCTAGCAAGCGGGGTACACCGCTGGCACGCAGGGTATGCTGCTGGCATGTTGGCAGATGTGCCACCTCGTGAGACAGTGACAGTGCTCAGAGTTGCTATGCGACAGTGTCCTGCCCTTGGGGTACCTTCAGCCAGGGAAGATGAAAAATTCCCACCTAACGTTTTAATACATTCGGCATGTAGATACACACATGGCAATTAACATTCATTTACAAGAACAATGAAATGATTAATCAGGTGGGACTGCAAATGACATACTGACACTTGAGGTTCATATTGGTTTGCACTGTGCATGGTATTTAGCCAAATCTATGACTAAAGGCCAAGTTATGAGGTCCTGAAGAATAAACTTCAGTTTTGATGCTGCTGATAAAGGCAGGGTTTTTCACAGAATTAGATTTTGTGGAGGAGTAAAAAGAAATTAGGTGTTTTGCTTTTTTTTCCAGTGATTATGAAATCCAGGAGCATTTTGAATTCAATGAAGATTTGTCTCTTCCATCACAGTGCTGCATATGGGGCACAGATTTTATTAGCAACGGAGGGAAGAGGGAGAACACAGGGCAAGATTAAAACTGAAATGCAGAAATCATAGCGACAGGAAAACGGAGTGCTTTGCTATTTCAAGTTTAAGGAGATTATGCACTGTAGTATTGATCCCAGTGTATCCAGAGAATACCATGCATATTCAGGTATTGTACTATATATGGAAGCAAGGAATAAAAACCATCTCGCATTACTCAGTACTTGCTTGTAATGACATTTATCACTTTTTTATTATCATGGCTCTCTGATTTTTAAACAAGCTGTTTATATTGATTTATGGACAAGAAATAGGCCAGAAACAGAAAGACTCCAGTGGACCTTGCTGGGCTTTGGAGGCAGCCCATCTACAGCAGGTATGCATATTCATATTCAATCACATTCTATAATTTTCCTTCCTTAGTGCTTCTCCCCATACAATTTGCTACCTCACCTCTTTGAGCAAGCCTGATACTTTCTGCCATGCTTTTGATTATTTCCCTGCCTTACTGCTGAATCATTCTGTTATCCTTTGCCAGACCTTTACACCTAAAGTGCTATATAACCAAATACCAATGTGTTACTATTTGTGTGATTTACATCCCTGAGTATAGCCATTGCAGAGGAATCCTTGGTGCTCAGGTCAAAACTTCAAGCCGTAACATACTGACCGCACAAATGGCAATACTGCCTTTGAATGACTAAGGGTAAATAAATAAAATAATTCCTTAACTGAAGTGATATTAAGCTACAGCATTAGAGTAGAAAGACCAGGGTTCCCATCAAGGTTTCCTTCCATTACCTTAGGTCTATCATTATATTTATTACTTTGAATCTGTTGCTTATACCTAGAGAATCAGCATTAGTAACCAACACTGTGAACTAGAATGAAATTCCCCTCCCAGAGCAGAGGGCAAAACCAGATCTGCGATCACTTCTATCCCTCCTTCACACACTGTTGGTACCACCTCACTGCACAGAGATATTACCATATTGCGCTTTTCCTGGCAGTGGTGCGAAGCTACTTCCACATGAGTTTTCACTCCGTCAGTCAGAGTATGTCAAATTGGCAAGATTTATTCTCAAAAAGATTTTTAATGGAAAAATGATAAAGTTCACAACAGATATTATTTGCATGAGATCATTGAACTAACCTGCATGACATTTACTCTGTCAACCATCAGTTTGTAGATGAGCAGCAACTAACAGTCAAGGACTTCATACTTCAGTCTGAGCCTTGCTAAGAATAGTTCTCCTGATAATTAAACACTAATGTTCTTTCATGAGTACATTATAATGAAATAAATTGCTTCAAGGGAACAATAAACTACAGGCAGCATCTGAAGCATTTTAACAGCACAGAGCATTTGGCTGCTGCAAGACCCACTCAAAGAGGAGAAAGGTAATAACATCTCAGAAACAATTTAGAAAACAATCTTCTGCACTTTCAGTGTTTCTAATAACAAACTGGGACACTCCAATGTGTGATTTTACTCATTCTCAATCACTCAGTGCCACCTGGAATGGAAACACATATACAATATGACTGTGCGAACCACTGCACTGCTCCTCCAGCCCCCAAAGCTAACCATGCTTTCGGTTAAAGTGCTTCTTTCCCTCATGGAAACACTTGATTCTTCAGCCCTTATGAGACTAAACTTAATTCGTGTGGTCTTTGCTCCTTAGAACTGTAAGGAGTTGTTCACAAAACTCAAGATATGTTTACACAACCGTAATTGACAGATTCGGAGTCCTGAGCTATCTCTGAGAGAGTAAGCGTTGAGAATTCCGGTGCCACCAGCGAGGCTGTTGGACCAGGAAGGCTCCGTCCAAGTGAGCACTTTGCAGTATCTCTTAGGACACAGCTCACATAAAATTCAATACAAATGCCATACAAAAGCCAGGCTCCACAAACAGCAACATTTATTTGTCTTCTAAAGCAGAATAAATTAAATGATTGTTGTAGCTTCCTAATACTTAGTGTGCCAGAGAAATGTTTATAAAGGACTGAGAGAGTGTATTGCATGTATGTTTCCAATGAAATGAAATGGTGCATGTACTCAACTAATTTAAGATATTATCATGCCATTTTAAAACACATCAGATGTAAGCACTGAGCAGAACAGTTAAAAAAATTTAACAGTCTATTCTCTTGCTGCAGGGCAGCAGTAAGGGATTTGTCTTTCTATCTTGGCTACTTTAACATTTGAATGCTGGTGGAAAATACATATTTCTGTCATGCTGCTTTTTTAGAGTAACTGGGTAGAGCTTTCTTTGCTTGAAAATTGTTAGCTGCTACAAAGAGTTGATACTATGCATGTTTTAAAAGAATAAAACATATTCATTTTTATAGCGCAATTTCCAAGCAGTGATAAACATTCTTGCTAAAGTATGGTATAGCAATGTGAATGTAAGCTGTTCATGTTAAAGACTATCTGGCATCCTATTCAGAAAAGCTATTGTGACTGTTGCTAGGAATATAAAAGTATACAGAGATCATGTTGAGTCATGTGGAACAAGAAAAAGAAATCTTTCTTCTACTGCTCTTTGAAAGTGGCACAATTGCTTGTACATTGGCCTTTATCCAAGACAGATGGATTATCACTAGAACAAATTTCAGTAAACCCTCCTTGCATTTACATAATGTAAGTTTCTAACATTTAACCAATTAAAAGAATTGGTGCTTATAGCTTTAAAGAACTTGTAGGTTAATTATGACTCTCTTTGTGGATATGATGGAAGTGATAAAAAAAAGCACTTTGGTAGTTAAGGAACCTGCTCACTAGTTTACACTACATGGGGCAGACTACTTTGTTAAAGGATTTTTTTGCTTGAGGAAGAATAATATGGGTTGAAGTTCAGTTTGTTTTCAATACACAAATCCCCTTCCCTAATATCTATTCTATCTGTGGAAGTCTTGCAGGATGAGACTGATTTTTTTAAAGTTATAAAGATACTGTTCTGTTTTATATAAAGAAGCTAAATACAGTGTTTCTTGGTTATATTCTAAATTTGAACACTTTATTTGAACTCTTGCATGTCCTTACAGTTCAGATATACATAGGTCCTTTGCAAGAGTCTTCAAAACCTTGCAGAACAGAAATTCTGATTTAACCAGTATCACATAGAACTTCACACTGAATCCTTGGCTAAACATGCACTGTTTCTAGAAAGGAAATGCCAGTAAGCACCTTTTAATGTGTTTTCTGAAAATGATTGGTTGTACCATGTATGAAAGGATGGTGTTCCCTGAAATTGTGGGTATGGTAGGAGACATACTACCACTGATTGTAATGGTCAAGCAAGACAGCCAGATTATGCTCCCATTCTTGTATGCCAGCAAGAACAATGGCAAAGCTGTATTTTGGTTGAAGTACTATAACTCGGTATAGAATAAGCTGAGAAGGTATTAAAAATTTTTTTAAATTATCTTGGTTTCCTTTCTCTTTGTGACACATTTCATTTGGAAGATGCTCTTTCTTTCTAGGGTAAGAAAATAGACATTAAAACTGTATTTGAGAAGTGAGTGGGTTCTGGCACACAGCGTTCAAATATAATGGCAAAATACAGCAGGCAACTAAATTGTAACAGACAGAAGCTTCAGTGGATTCTCCTGTTTAAACTGAGCAAGGGTTATGCCAAATGTTTGCAAAATTTAACAAGTAGTTTAAATTACTCTAGCAGGACATAGAGGCTCCAATCGTCATCCACTAAAATTTAAAGCAGCTCTTGCTGTGCTAGGTGCTGCAGAAAGATCAAGTTAAGTAGTGAGTACTAATAAAAGCAGCCAAACAAGGAAATCACATCAGGAAGGAAAAAGAAAAAAAAAAAGAGGGGGGGGCTTTATGATTTATCAGCTGATTAATCCAAGGACATTCAGAAAGTCTTTAACTGGAACAAGCATTTAAATTCAGAGGTCTGTAGTCCTATTATCTCAGTCCTTAAACTACCTCCTGCCTGAAAACACAAACAAAGTTTTACCAATCTGTTACTTTTTTTTGTTCTGCCCAACTTTAAACTACAAGATTTTTTTCTAACCATAGAAATAATCCAAAAACATTTAGAAGACATTTAGTTTTCTTTAGTGAAAACTAAGTATTAACTAACATTGAAGCTCCATCTTTTGATTTCTCTACACTAGATGAAATTTGAGACTGCATATTAGTCAAAATAAATAAAACAAATCTTTTTTCTATGAAATCCAACTCTGTGTTTACTTTCTTTTTTTTTCTCCTTTTCTTTTCCATTTTTTTCTGTTATATAAAAATAGGCCTCTTGATAAGTAATATCAGTTAATAGTAATTGCTTAAAGTATATTTTGTTTAATAGAGAAGCAAAAATCATCCTTGATTTCTTGACATGTTCTATAATGCACATCATAAGAATGGCTCCATAACTCTTTCTAATGCCTAATAAAATATGCTACTGAATAGCATACTCATTACATATTAAACTGAGAATTCTGTTGCACAAGCACTGGTGTGTGATTTGAAAACAATAAAACCAGCATGGAGTTACGAATTACAATAAGGTTTCTGCATTTCTGATTCATAAAAATACATTTTTATGCTCTCTCCTTAGCCAGCATTTGAACTTTTCATCTAGCCTGTGCCAAATGAACACAATCAAAACATATTGTCTTTATTTACTAGTACAGAAGAAGATGTCTCATTGTTTCTAAATTTGGCCCCACATATATGTTTTTCCTTCTTCTCATTGTTCTTTGTTTCATTTTGCTCTCCAGGCCAGTGCTCACAAAATTTGAATTTCCTCCTTTAAATGCCTTTGAATTACCTACTTCTTTCCTGTGTACTGTTTTGGTATTCCAAATAAATAAATTTGGATTTTATATATATTCATGTTTTGTTTGGTATTCCCATTCCTCTCCCTCTCCTTCCAGTTTCTTAGAAGAGATGCTTACATATGGAATAGCCTATTTAGAAATAAACCCAGCAACCACGCTCTTTAATATCTTTATTCTTTTCCGTGATTTCAACATTCCTTAAATCTCTAGTAGCACAAACTACCTATATACAAATAATTTTCTTTTTGCCCTAAAGAATGCAATTTGTAAAAGGACCAGAACAATAGTAACTTCAGCATTGTATTGTGAAGGGGAAAGGTACTCAGACAATCAACATCATCTAATGGAGTGTTAAAAAGCAAAATTATTAGCATTTATTGTCACCACTCAGCATTGTTAATCCAGATTAACAGTCAATAGGCTCAACATATGGAGAAAGAATAATAAAGAGGCAGTTTCTGCTGAATGGCTTGTGGTACGAAAAGGAATTAGCTCACAATGCTGTTATCACCACTGCAGCTACTTACTGGGCTTGGCAATTACAGTAGAGATTGATAGTACTTGGTAGCGAACCGATTGCTTTATTGGCATTTGTCTGATAAATACACGCTGATCCATTAAACCAATGTCACAATTGATTCTTAGGTAGAATGCAGAAGAAAATCCAGGTTCTAATCACCACTAACTATCACAAAGAAAACATAATGGCTTATTAATGAATTCCATTATGATGGAATAAATTTAGCTAATGCCATCAAATTTATTATATACAGAATACTACTCCTGAATATCATAGCGTTGGAAGGAAACAACTCAGTAAAATGTGAAAAAGTCTCTGCTGATTTCTCTGTGCTAGATTTCTACAGCATCAAAGATCAACAGCTATTTTCAGTTTGAATGACTTTGACATGAACAACAAGAGAAAAAATTACGGAACAAAAATGAGATTTTCCTGAAAGCATTGCCTGCAGGTGGGTGTCTCTGTCTCAGTCTATGCTGAACTGAAACACCCATGTATCTCTGCAGCCAGCAGAGCCTTTCGGAGTTTAAAGGTGCATCACACAAAAAATAAAGGCAAACAGCTATAAAAATAAGTGCAGAAGAGTTTGATGGAGTAAGGTACTCTAGTACAATAGCTTAATATTCTCCGAGGAAGACTAAAAGAGCCAAACATTATGACTTCTCTTTGCAAAACAAGAAATCATGGATTTCTTATTTAATAACTTGCCTGACGACTTCTGCTAGTCCATAGGTACAAGTGAATATCACTGTCTTTTAGGACTTACCCCATATGATGATTGACATAGGAATGATTTTTATTACTTTGCATTTGTATTTTGCTTGCAAGAGAGATTAAATGAAAGGTTCTTGATGAGGAAGAGATATTTTCAAGGTCGATACCTCACTGCACTCTTGTCCTCAGATGTAAGGTAGATTATGCACATTCATTTTCTATAACACACCTTCTAGTACTACTTTAAATCAATACAACTAATTTATACATCATCAAGAGATGTATCCTGGGCTGCATCAAAAGAAGCGTGGCCAGCAGGTTGAGGGAGGTGATTCTACCCCTCTATGCCACTCTCGTGAAACCCCACCTGGAGCACTGCGTTCAGGTCTGGGGCCCCCAAACATAAGAAGGACATGGATCTGTTGGAGTGAGTCCAGAGGAGGGCCACCAAGATGATCAGAAGGCTGGAGCACCTCTCCTATGAAGACAGGCTGAGAGAATTGGGGTTGTTCAGCCTGGAGAAGAGAAGGTTCTGGGAAGACCTTACAGCAGCCTGCCAGTACCTAAAGGGGGCCTACAAGAAAGCCAGAGAGGGACTTTTACAAGGGCATGTTGTGGGACGACAAGGGGTAATGGCTTTAAACTGAAAGAGGGTAGATTTAGATTAGCTGTAAGGAAGAAACTCTTCACCGTGAGGGTGGTGAGGCACTGGAAGAGGTTGACCAGAGAAGTTGTGGATGCCCCATCCCTGGAAGTGCTCAAGGCCAGGTTGGATGGGGCTTTGAGCAACCTGGTCTAGTGGAACGTGTTCCTGCCCATGGCAGGGGTCTTGAAACTAGATGATCTTTAAGGTCTCTTCCAACCATTCCGAACCATTCTATGATCCTAAGAGAAGCTTTTGTAAGCAATTGCAATAGGCTATTGAGTTCTGTGATAACTTATGACTAGGCTAACAAAGGTCAGTCAACTCCCACCAACTTCCTGAGCTCTTGGTTGGGCCTTATCAGGTAAAGAATGGAAACAAAGGATGCAACTTTGACATTGACATCCTGTCTGGAATTTGTGCCAGTGGCTCCCAATTCATGTAATCATGTCCTTCCATCCATCACCCAGTGGAGAGTAGTATTTAAAAAAATCCTGAAGGGGAAAAATATGAAATGATCTGTCACATGGAAAGTTCCTCACTAGCTGTCTTAGGAGCTGATGCATTTCCTTTTAAAGATCCTCAATTTGTTACTTTTTCCCCCTTTGAATAACTTTGCACATTCTTATTCAGAGAAGTATTCATCTCCCTGTAGGGAAACAGCTTGGTTTACTATGAAAGTAGTAGGAAGTCTGCAGGTTAATTGTTTTATGTATAAAAAGGCATTTCCTTTTATTTTATTGATTTGATATTAGAGACTAACCCAGCAATGAAAATAATCAGATCCTTTTGGGGGCTAATGCCATAAACAAAACTACATGGCATTCAGTGGTTCCCTTCTGCTTCACCTTATGTCCAATTTGTAGAGTTATAGTAAGCAGCACTTAAGGAATAAAAAACATTCTGTGCAATAAACTTCAGGAGAAATAGGCCCTGAAGAACCTATCAGGAGAATATAGTTTAGCATTTCACAGTATTTCTTCACAATAGTTATAATTAGACCTGGGCATTTCTTTAGAATAAAAGAATAAAAACAATTTAGTAACAGGGCAACAGAAGTTATTTCTGTATTTTGTTAGCAAGTGAAACACTGAAAAGGGAAAAGAGTATTCTGACATTTTCAGAATTAAATATTTTATTTAGGAAATCTTAAAATATTTAATTTTAACAATTTTTAGAATACAATTTTTCAGCATTAGGTTTCAATAATGCGTTTTTTAAATGGGATTATATGACAGAGGATGGAGGGATTTTAGGAAGAGGCTAAGAAAAGGATGGTATAAAGCAAGAATTTAAAAATGCTAATTGTATAAAATAAATTTTTCAGGTTGACTCAAAATTAAATCTGTGGGATTTATATTTCACCAATAAACCAAAATCTTTTCTATTTTGGGTTAATACAAGCCAATTTATTTTAATATAATTTTTCAGTTCAGACTAACTGAAAAATGCACTGTTCATCTAGCTCCCTTTGAATGTACTTCACTATGGCTTTGAAATGAACCTTGAAAGTACAGCTTTTAAAAATGCAGATTTTCATTACTACATTATGTGTGGCCATGTAACAAGGCTACTTGAACATATGCTGTAATGTACTGCAGTTTTTATATGAACGGCAATCCCAGGTTACACTTCTCCTTCTGAATCTAAATTAGTGATTGCTGGCCTCTATTTGAGCTGAAAATTGCATTCTTCAAAATGAAGGCTCAGTGCAGCTTGGACTGTTGCCTCCCAGAGAGTCTCCAGCAACAGTCCTGTGGCTGGAGGTCCCTGATGCTGCCAGCAAAAACTTCAACAGATCTCACAGGCACCACTGCACAACATTTTGCTGCAAGGAAATGATGCAGCCAATGTTCTTTACTGCAAGGACAAGATGCAGCATCTCAGCAAGCCAGCCTACATCAGACTGTCAGAAGACCATGTGAACTCTTACCCTGCAGTAAACAGAGGGCTAACATGCTAGCTTCCATCTCAAAGTAAATAATGAGGACTGATATGTTTTATTTTATGTTTGCAACAGGCTAAGCCCATGCACACATTCAGTGAATTATTATGGCTCAGCTGGTCCATGGTAACACTCACTAGCCTGAAGACCAAAGCAACTTCCCCAGCATTGAAAGAGGTCCATCGCACAGCCAGAAATATGAAGAGGTTTCCAGATCCTCATCCATCTGGTAATCATCTCTTAGGCAGTTTTTGTCTGCTCCAATGTAAACAGCAAGACAGTTAAAGGAAACTTAGTTATTTTAGAGAACAGAAACTAATCAACAAAAAAAGGAGATCTCTTACACCATAAAAATAGGTCCATAAGAATCCCTTACACCATAAAAATAGAGCTTCCTTGCTCTTTCAAGGCAAGACAAAAGGAAGGTTAAACTTTTTAGCTGAAAAGATGAAAGCACTTTAGAGTTTCCATCACTGTCCATAAACCCAAGTCCACATTAAACGCCACAGTGATAACAATGTAGGATGATCTGCGCAAATTCAAACAGACAAACAAAAGTTAATTCATTAATCAGCAATGATGCTGAACCTAAAGTTTGCAATGGTAAAATAAATATGAATGCTAGTTTTGCAAATACAGATTTTAAAACATCTCTTAAAGCCCAATAATACACATTTCCTCAGGACCTGCAATTTTAAATGAAAAGGTATCATTTTGCTGCTCAGATAATGGAAAATACGTTAATGGCAAGAACAGTGACTGAAATAGAATGTACATATCCTGGGATTTTTCTACTTCATGGAGGTTCCAATTTGCTTCTCGACTATACTGATGTAGATCAAGAAAAGTTTAACTGAACTCAGTGAAGTTTGCCACTTTAATGCACATATAAGAAAGAAAGAAACAGACTGTATCTTGTAATCATGTAAATAAAAAGTGCATAAATTATCTACACAATCTGAAAACTACCTAGCAGCTATGGATACGAAAAAGGAGATAGAAAGGTTTACTGTTACACTATGTTGGATACAAATTGCGTCATATTTTAGAAGATATATCTGCAAGTATTGGAAGACCTAAGAAATAAGCGAAGTGATATCTCACAGACCATTTCAGTCTAGAGCTGAACGTTAAGCACAGCTGATTTAAACACAAGGCATGGAATTGGCAACAGCCCGAAGGCACCGGTATGCTAACAGGTGCTGGAACTCCCTCGATAATAAATGAAAGCGCTCTGTAGTGGCATGTTTGTCACAAGGGCCCAGGGGCTTACAATTCACCATTCGTATTTGTCTAGCAGAGCTTGATTTGTTAACCTCGTAGTGGCCTGTCTTTTCTTCAATGTTGTACATGAAGTAATTACAGGTTTCACGCTACAATAGGTTGCCAGGGTACCTTCCGGAGCTTGAAGCAATGATGCAGACATGAAATTACAGACAGATGCCTGCAGTTGTGATGGCTACATTAATTTGCTTCTTTCACAGGTCAGAACTTTGGGTGCTTTATTACCCAGACTCTGCTCAGCAGGGGTAGGCTTACTGGGAACTAGTTGCTGGAGTTCCCTCCTATACATGGATATAGAAGAGGCCCATTTTCAGTGCTAAAGGAACCTTGGCATGGCTGATCCTAACATGAAGGTTCTGTATTTCTTTACATGCTAATCTGTATTTCTGTCCTTGCATCTTATACGAAGAACTCAAACTAGGTGAAACCACGCAGTTTGGAGGAACAGAGGTAAGTGTGAACCAGTTCTTCCACTTCTGCCCAAGCTTGTCCACTAAGATGATGTTTGGACTGCAGCCAGAAGCAACATGTAGGCAGCACAGTCAGAGCCAGAGATGGTTTTAACAGTGCCTTAGGAGCTCAGGGGCTAACTCTTTAGAATACTGAGTCCCAAACACTCCAAGTTGCTTTTGAAAATGAAAAGGGCAGGTGTTAAGTTACAGACAGTCTGTATAAAATTTTGTCTTTCTTGCTTAATGCAGTGGTTGGTGAGGTCATACTGCCTTTTCTGAGTGCAGTATCAGATACCTTTGTTACAAGGCTGTGGTCAGTCAGTTGACTTTTATGTTCATCTTTTCTATCCTTTGCTATCTGTGAAGTATAAAGGAGTACCCACAGTGGCTGAGTTCTTTCAATGTATTATCAGGTCTGCAACTCAACCTGCAGCCAATAGTTTTGACTTCACAATACTTTCTTTTTGAGAAAAAAGCTGGCAGAATCACAGTCACAGAAAGAAGGTTTTCAGGATCTGAAAGTTCCCAGTCTTGAAATAAAGGCAGCTTAGATATTTCTAAGAATTGTCTTACTTTTTATAGGCACATCTTTCTTCAGAGGAATTCTGTCTTAACATCATAAAAATTCAGATTATTAAATGAGCAAGTAGGACCATAAATGCAGTTAGGAGAACCTCATCTAGAAAGATTGTCCCCACTCTGGGATGAGATGCTTTTATCGCAGGACTATCTCCTCACTGTTAAACATGAACGAGTGAAAACCATACCCCTTAAACTACTTTTACATTTTGGCTTCATGTAATTGCTCACACTATTTACGCAATTCCATTTTCAGGATTTTACAACATGGGTGTGGCTTCTGATGTACAGCTGTGTACAAAAGACTAGAATCAAGCCCTATCATTTTGTACTAAGAATGAAAATGCATGATATCGCATCTTCTTATTGAAAAGATGAAAACATTAGTGTCTACTATAACTAGTATATAATGGCTTATTACAACTAATTGACATTTTGACCAAATATGTAATGTGGCTTCAAACAGAAGTGCAATATGGCTAATACACTCAATACAAAAATATTATACAAAACAGAAACAACGAGAAATCACCACACATTCTGCTCTCCTTCTCCAAAACTCTGTTAACAGAGGACTGTATAGCCCAGAAAAGGCTAGCAATTGCTATAGTAACCTTCCGTAGAAAGCCACCCTAGTCAGACACCAAGCACATGAACTTTCTGTCCAATTGGTTCAAACTCACTTAAAATTTAAAGAACTGAAAAAGATCTCACAATTGGAGGCTCTTGACAGACATTATAATAGTTGCCACTGTTATCCCTATCTATTCTTTTTTTCTCCATGGACAAGATTTCCCAGATAAAAATCTGGAAGAACAAATTCTGAAGTCGGTTTCATATTTAATATGATTGTAGAAAGCTGAAAAGCAGCAAGTTTTATTCAACTCACTGAACAGTCCTGATACTGAGCGAGTCTCAGAGAAAATATCTTTCCTTTTAAACAAAGCCAGTGAGTTCTGTGTGACTTAACAAAATTCATGCATCAATAAGTTTTTATGTTTATTTATGTATGTATATAGAAATTCAAAATTAGAGTTTAGGTTTGTCTGGCTTCTGACTTGACTCAGAATATGTGATGACAACAAGTGGATTACTTTTACATACCTATGGTAAAATTGTAAACACAAGACTGTAATAAAAAGCATAGGGGTCACTAGGGCTAGCAAAGCTATGATAAATCATGAACATACCAACATATGGAATATATTCCACTATTCACTGAGGTACATGGTGTATTATTTTGGCATCCAGGCACATCTTAATCTTGAAAGTGAGTTAAACACATTACAGGGAAATCAGCTGTGACACTGGTGATTTGTCATTATGTGAAATCAATTCAGACTAAAATTTCTGAACTAGAAAATACTGAAACAAAGCAAATAAATGCCTGAATGCCATAAATACACAGTTAGCATCACTTACTGACTAGATTTATAGCCTCTTGCTAGTGTTAAGAGTCTAATTATATTGGTGGAGGCATTTAAATCATTATATTTATGATAACATCTACAGTTCCCAAATACTATTAGACTATCATGGTTGCTGTCCACATAATCTTTGCCTTGAAGACCCTGCTGTGTGAACGAACAACAAGAGTACAAAACATGAGAGATAAAAGTAGTGTTATGGGAACTGGATGACAGCCAAAATTCCTGTTGAAAACAACAATAACATTATTTTCTTATTTCCATCTGATTAAATATATATATATTTAAATATTTCCTGGAAAACCTAATGTAAAAACAGAATTAACCTTGTACATATATTTTGATTATTTGTAACACTAAAGTTTAATTAAAATAATCTAAAAATGAAAAGCATAATTAAACCAAATATTAAAATATCCCATTAAGAAAAAGGTCAAAATAGAATAAAATACTGCATTTTATTTTACAGTGAAGTTATCTGATGTGGATGCAGTCAGTCAGAGTCCACAGCCTATTTTTTTCCCCCTAAAGTTAAGATTTCTGATGGAAACAATGATCCATCATAGAATTTTTAACCTGCTTGGATTATTAATCCTACCTAACAAATGCTCAACTAGAGCAGAATGAAATTCTCAAAATCACAAAGAAAGTGTGAAAGAGAAATTCAGAGACTGAACCCTGCTCGTTTAGAGCTGCAGGATGGAGACTTGATCCCATCATACTTCTTGGGTATAACACAGCATGATACTTAACCATATGCTTAACTTGGAGCACAGTAGGAAGGATGAGTTTTCAGAAAATTTCAGAAATTCTGTAGATAGACAAACTGCAAGGCAATAATCAAAGGAAGAAGTAAAACCAACTCCAACTATTCTAGCTCTAGAGATGAACAGCAGTCTAGTGATAACAATTAGATATGGTTTTCTTCAAGACTCCAGCCTGAGGAGGTTCTGTTATGACCTACGGAGTGATGAGCTTTGCAGAGAGCTGCAGCAAGGGTGATGACAAGTGCTCTCACTCACCAGCTCCAACACCCCAGCAATGTCCTTAAGTGGCAAGTCTCCCTGGGCTCTGTAATGGGTGCTGGCAATTACAGCTGACACTGTGCTTGTGATTCAATTTCTTAATGTAAAAAAGTAAAAATGTCTGAAGGTTTGAATTTAAGTTCCTCATAGGATTTGGGGGATTAATATCATTTTTCATCGCCCAACTCTTCAGTCTTTCTTCAGTTAATTAAAAGAAAAACTGGCCAGAATTTATGGAAGAATTAGCATCTTGCCTGGAATCACTTTGGGTTAAAACTCACTTTGCTTTACAACCTTTTTCAGCAGTGACACTCTGTTACCAAAGGAAAAATTATGTGGAACCTTGCAAGAAAGTAAGTCATCTCACTTGTGCAGATTATTTTCACTCTGGTCTGAGATGGGAGAAGTGGGTGAGGGAATGCTGTACATCAGCAGGGAGGGAAGGAAAGAGGACTGTGGTAGCAGCCTGGGGCTGTCCTATGTGTTATGTTAGAGAACCCAACAGTCACTGAGCTCTAGGCAGAAGACAATGAGCTAGCAATCACCACACCAGATATGGGATGTGTTAGGGGCCACAGTATTGGTTTCAGCAGAAAATTAGCTTTGTAGATCTTCACAAAGCTGGGATGCCTGGCATACTTAATGACATGTCTGAATAGTTTTTCAATCAGATACACCTTGAGGTGGATTTTCCTATCACCACTGCCAACAAAAGCTACTCCAATGATATTAACAGGCTCCTACTAGTGTCAGCAAGCAAAGATTCACAATCAAGATTTTTGAAATGCAATATTTTTAGATCATTTGCAATATTCAGTCCTTTCAACTACTGCAAAATCTGAATTAAGAACCACTGAAAAATCTTTTGCACTGACTAAACTGCAGGTAGGATCATTCTAAGAGGAAGGAGAGGAGTGGAGAACTTTCACTTACAATGTACAATGTTTTCTGATTAAATGCAGAAAAAACAATGAAAAATAAACCTTTCAACTTTATTTTCTTTCTAATAGCCAGGCTTCACTTGCAATCCTGGTTCAGTCTTTTGGTGCAGCCTTTAAAAATTGTTGCCCATGTTTATTTCAGACTTTTGTTGTTATTTTCTCCTTATCCACCTGCCACAGACTTCTCCCTAGTAAGCTTTTTAAGGATTTGTTCTTATAAATTAGTTTTTGGTCAGCTCATGCACAGCTGTTTTGGGATGTTTGAGACATCACATGGTGTTTTGTAGGCATCAGAAGGATTGACATGTTGGGGTCTTTGTTTTCCATTATCACCTTTTAATTCAAATCCAGGCATTTATTAACACCTTTGTGCAACAAAGGAGAGATATTGTCTTATTTATATAAGTGAAAAAGTGCACTGTGACTTGCAGAATTCTAGCAGGGACAGTGCTGCAGTAGGATGACTGTGTAATAGTGTGAGCTCAAAAAGGGAAGGTAGAAAGCTATAGACATAATAAAAATTCTGGTATATTTGGCTTGCATAGGTTATCTGCAGGTGTAGACAAGGAAGTGGCTCTTCTTCCTACACCCAGCCACTGTCTGATGCAGCACATAGACCCCTGTACCTCAAGATCAGCCTGCATCCACCCTTATATATCACCTGAACCCAGCCTGCCTCTAGAGGATGAATTTAGGCCCTATTACACAGACACCTAAGGTTAGAGATCCTGATGCCAGTCTTGTAACAATGCAAAACACTTGCAGGAAAATTAAAGAGAGGAAAAAAATGAAGTTTTTTTTTAAGTTTTATAACATGTACACACATCAGTCCAGAACTTCAGACTAAGTTAGCTGCCATAAGCATCCCAACATCTGAGTGGAGTATTTGAGTGGAGAACAGCATGCTGAGCAAATGTTAACTCCAGCTGGAGTTCAGCTCTATGGACAAAACCCCCCTCTCACAGCCCTAGGAAAATAAGCTTGCATTGTTGTTTAACCCGGCAGGTAGCTAAACACCACGCAGCTGCTCGCTCACTCCCCCCACCCCCAGCGGGATGGGGGAGACAATTGGGGAAAAAAGTAACCCATTTGTGGGTTGAGATAAAGACAGTATAATAGGACAGAAACAGAAGGGAAAACAATAACAGCAACAACAACAATAATAATAAAAGAATTATAATATACAAACCAAGTGATGCACAATGCAATTGCTCACCACCCGCCGACAGATGACCAGCCAGTTCCCGAGCAGCAGCCCCTGGCCAGCTTTCCCCCTAGTTTATACACTGAGCATGGCATCATGTGGTATGGAATATCACTTTGGTCAGTTGAGGTCAGCTGTCCCAGCTGCGTCTCCTCCCAACTTCTTGTGCACCCCAGCCTACTCACTGGTGGCGTGGGGTGAGAAGCTGAAAAGTCCTTGACTTAGTTGACTGCTCAGCAGCAACAAAAACATCAGTGTGTTATCAGCATCATTTTCATCCTAAATCCAAAACACAGCACTATACCAGCTACTAGGAAGAAAATTAACTCTATCCCAGCTGAAATCAGGACAGCTTGATACCAACTTAGAAGAAAAATGTAAAGTAGCGAAGGATAAACATGGTTCAAACCAGAGACAAGCAGAGCAATAGTCTCTCAGCTGATGTCAGGGGTGTCCTGGGTAGACTCAAATGCAGATGGGCAGTGAGAGGTGGCCAAAATATATATTGCTCAAGTTACAAGTGGATACGCTTATTTTTCCACATTTGTGCTCCTTTATGAGAGTGGCTATTGTAAATCAGCATAGCTCCACTGACACTGACAGAACTGTGCCAGTTTTTTTGTCTAAATGCAATCTAATCCAAGACTATAGATTGAGAAACAGGTGCTTCACCAGAAAAATTGTCTTGGCATATTTTGTTACTCAGTGTCACTGCCATGTAGGAGCTGGAAACCTTGCGGCTGTTTTTCCCAGTTGCTTTCAAAGATGTCTTAACAAAGCTTCCTTTGAAAGTGTATCTGCTCTTTTCTGTGTGGATGCTCACCACTTCTAAGAGCATTTGCGATGCTGTGCAACTGAAGCAGACTGTGAGAACAGAGAGAAAACAGAACTGTTTCTGTAAGACAATATGAGAATTAAAAAATTAAAAGGAAAAGGTCAGGGTTTGTTCACCAGTGCAAAGTCCAGGGTAAATGTAATCCACAGACAAGCACCTTACATTTGACCTTCTAGCAAAAACATTCATTCCTGCTGCTGCTGCCTTGATGGCATAATCTGAGAGGCTTTGAGAACTATTTCACTGTTTCTTCAATGGCTTCCTTCTCCAAAGAAGTTGTCTTGTGGTTATTCTGTTATGTTGAAATGACTCAGTATGGGTGACTAAGGAAGGATACAGAAACCCCTCATTTGATCTGTTAACTCTAAGATACAAAATACATTTCCTCTCCACTGGTGGTCTGCTACCTGCAGCTTATCTATTAACTCACGTAGGTTCAATTATTTAAATGTTAGGGTGCAAGTATGAACATATGTTTCCCAGTAGGGGGAAGCTTAAGTCTTTCTTGTTTTAAATATGGTGGGGGTTTTTCATGAAAACAATTCTGCCAAATGGCCTTTTTTGAACTTCACACAGAGTGATTGATTTCCTGCCCTCAGATATATGGTTATAAGGTTATCAGTAAATCCAGTGATTATTTTTTTAAAATTTTTTTTTAGGAAGTCTGATCAGCTCTTTCTTTGACAAAGAAAATAATCTTGATCTATATTCTTTATTAACTATATTTTGCTTTTGACAAATCTAGGAGCATTCTTTCCTCTGGTGTTCGCTTCAGACTTTAGTGACTAAAGTAACTACAGTTGTGGCCTGCAGTCTGGTCATTCAACTTATTTCAGTTAACTTGCTAAAAAGGCAAATATTTGTAGTTGATTGATGGGAGGGCGGGGAATTGCAAATGTTTATATTATTATTATGCCCATTCATATTATTTTCACAAGCTCAAAAGTTTTGTTGACAGAGGTGTATTTTTATTACTTTGCTTTACAATATAACATCATGATTTTAGTGCAAGATTACACATGAAGTTGAGACCTTCCATAAACTCTAGCTAATCATTTAAAATGTTTGGGCAAAATACATGACTATCAAGATTCTTTTTGTCACTGTCATTCATTCAGGTTGGCAACAAACTTCAAAAGCCAAGGGGGTTTTGTTTTATTTTGAGTGTAATTGCAAACTTCCCACAGAGGTCTCAGTACACTATAACACAACCTTTGATGATTTGGCCATGCAGAAGATTTGTTTTGAAGTTTTTGAAGCTGACACAAGGGTTAACACTGTAAAGAACTAGCGAGGCATAAAATGGAGTCCCTGGAGTTGTTTATATTAATGCCCATCATCCAGGCTTGATTTTTTTAAGACAGGTTTCTAATTACTGTGCCATTTATACCAGAGCTGTGCACCAGAGATTTGTACAATCATCTGGGGCAATGTTTATTGAAATGCATGCGATACAAGACTGTCAGCAACTTCTAAAAGAGCTATCTACTCTGTTGTAATGCCCCTAGAGTGCTCACCAATATAACATGCCATGTGCACTCTACCACCTCTCTCCCACCATTATTATTAACTTATGAGCTTCTCTGGGCTGGATAGAAGCTATATAAATTGTAGATACGAATTTCCCAAAGGCATAGGGAACACAGAAATAAACACAGCTCACATTGAGCCACACTTTCAGATGGCAGAGGAAACTTACCCAATAAAAAATTCACTGGTGCCTCTGAACATTTTCATGTCAGCACCTCATAATTTGAGATCAATTTTTCTTTTTAACTACTGCTGTAAGCATGCATTGCAAGTCAACTCCTACACTGATAAAGTTCTGCTGCCTGTATAGTTTTGACTGATTTGAGCAACTCAAAACATAAGTAGTCCACCTGAAATCATCAGAGCTACTCCCAGTATTGCTACTCAATAGGTGAATCTGTCGAGTTGACAGATTATTTGTGTAAAGCCCTTGCTGCTTTGAAGCTTCATGTAAATCCATGAAAGAAAGCATGCAAAAATGAAGAGCTACAGTGGGGCACAGAAACTGTGTGGGCTGCAGGATTAGGGCAATTTCAAACATGTGGCAAGAGAATGAGACCCAAGATAAATGAGACTCTCCAGCTTGTTCAGGATGGATCTTAAGGCAACTTTCTCTTTTCCACATCTAAATCCCCCAGGATCTTGGCGTTCACATTTAAGAACAGAAGGTAGTTCAGATGCAGCTAAAGTTCTTTGCATCCTTTTAACTTTGCAACACTTCTTTCTGTTCATATCTTCTTTCTACCACTGCTGTCCTCATCCTTTCAATTTTTCTTGCCTTTATTCTTCTCCCACCTAGAAAGTCTCTGTGTAACCTGTACCCATAAAACCCTACAGAACTTACAAGGTTTGTGTGCTGGCAGTATCTACCCAAGAGGCCATGGCTTGAGAGGCAGTTGGAAGTTTTCAGACGATATTCCAACCATAGATTACAACCCTTTCCCCACACAGGTCTGTAAGTCTCTCAAGCCCCACATTATCCATGTTGACCTATATTATTTTTGACACACTTTTTAATCTTTTTATTTCTAACCCCAAGGTATGGGTTTTTCTCTCTCTTTTGTTTGTAACTTGGGTATCTTATATAGCTACCTACCCTAGCCCATCGGGACTTCAGCTCTTTGTTGACCCTCCCTAGCCTGCTCTGGATGAATTTATGGAGACTGTGAAACAGTTAGACTTCAATTAACAATCACTAAAAATTACTAAAGGTAGAAAAACAATGACTTTACTATAAAATTGAATCTGTATTGTTTTGTACAGTTTTACAGAGACTGAACAGAGATAGGGTACAGTTTATGGAAGAAAAGATAATCTAAAAGAAGAATGTAACATCACTCAGATCAGGTTAAGAGATACTTGACCAGAGAAGGTCAGCAAAACTTTCAAAAGTTTTGGATAAAGAAAACTGCAGCTTTCTCAGCTGGTGGTGACTGAAAACTTGTAGTTCAACCTTACACCTTACATCTAAGAATTTTACATCTGTATAACACCAAGAAGACTAAGTAATATTAGAAAAGAGAACTTATAAAGATGACAGGACAATCTCTGTCTTGGTCTGTTGTTGATTGTTAAAACATTCACAGCTTCTAACAGAAATGTTTCATTTCAAGAAAGTCTCTTATAATGTCAGTCATTCTTGAAGAAACTTTGTGACTTGAAAATGAATATAAAAGGGTAAGGTGGAAATACTAAGTATAAGTACAGTTTTCAAACGCATCCACTTGCAAAAAAAAAAAAAAAACCTCAGATAGTGCTCAGCTTCTTTTTTTTTCTTTCCTTACAAGCTTCCACATCCCTAAATGTATTTCACTACTTTGTCAAGGTAGCTCTAGGAAAAAACATCATCTTCTTGATTCTACTGTATAAAAAGCTGCTTTCTGGGGGAAAAAAAGGAAAAAAAAAAAAAGATTTGTTTCTAAATAGGCAGAGAACAGTGTGTTTGCATGCATCTGTTCTTCACTCATTATCTGAAAATAAGTCAGGAAAAGAAAAAGATAAATATGAAAAGGTGCTATTTTTTCAGTAAGACATTTTCCCATCTTTTGAAACCATTTTTGTAGCCTTGAAGAAAGCAAGTAAGTGGTGAAAAGAGATTATTATGGTACTTTAGCATAGCATTTTATTTTTGAGTAATGCTAGAAACAACTTCTTAAACACATGCCGAGTGATCAGTACCAGAAATCCTTCCTATTCTCATCAATTTTGTATGTGGCAATTTATTGTTTTAAAAAAGAAGAGGGAGGCTTTAGCAAAGATTGTAGAAGCCTATGTGGAATTAGTACTCTTCCCTTCAGAGAAATGTTTGTGGAACAATCTGAAAGAGGTAACATTACTATCAGATACTACTGTAATATTAGTAATGGATTTGCAATACTAATAAATTGGCAAAGGCCGATTTAAATATCTAACTATAATAGAGTACTATCAATTTAAACAGATAAGTGAACTCAAATTCAGTTTTTCTTTGCAGATGTAATGCATAGCTTCCAATGAACACATTGCAAATCTGAAACTGCAATATCAAAATGTAATTTCAAACTACATGATTATGAGCACTGACAAAGCAGGCAGAGGGTTAAATACTTGAAGGTGGAAGGAAGGTTGCCTGATTCTGAAGTCCTAAAAATCTGATTGCCATTCTCCAAGAAGGTTATAGGCTAAGCAAAAATCTCTTTGAAAATGTACCTGTTGGATATGTGTTAACATACCTGGTAAGGAGAAAAGCAGAGCTGCTACTGTTTGCATGTTCAAAAGTCCCTGATACTGATATTATTGTACATTCTGTTCCAGGAATGGAACAACTGGCAATTCCTCTATATCTTATCCGCATCCTACATTTTGGGTGCAATACTATGGTACTACGATATGGTATCACAGTGCTTAAAATAATTTTGGTCTTGAAGACAGACTCAAACATTTATTCAGTTTTAAGTTTACCCCATTCTGAAATTCATGGAACTCCTCAGGATACTTTTAGAACTATGCTTGAACTCAAGCACGCACATATGCGCTTCTGCTCCAATGTAATGCACAAGATAAACCTTGCAGATGACTTCAGAATTTGCACAGTTATTTCCCTTGAAATGAATGTTCCTTATTCTCTCCTTTACTATAAAAGCTTTTTTTGCTATTTCCCTGCCATTCTTTCTTATTATTCCTGATCTGAATGCTGGATATGAACTAGGTTACCTTTAATTTCGCTGCATCAAGCTGTTTGCCAGGAAAACATCAACAACTTTATACAGGTCAGATGGGCAACTAACATCTGTGAAAAGCAGTTCTGAGGCCAGAATGCCATTTAAAAGCCCTGTTCAATTAGTATTCTCTTTCTATGTCTTAGGTCATGAAGCATCTGCAAAGTGCTCTGTTCTCATATAGGCTATTATGATTCTACCCAAAATATGCATTGCCACTGTCAAGAGAACTAAATTTGAAGCAGGATCTTAGCACCCAAGATCCTTCAGATATTTCTCCCAGAACTCCTAGCTAAAAATAATCGGAGTTTGGGGGGGGGTTGTTTGTTTGTTTGTTTTTGTAGGGGTTTTTGTTATTCGTGGGTGTTCATTTGCTTTAGTAATATGAGCATAACAATGTCAGCCATCATGCAATCCACTCAGATGACGTGAATGATATGTACACACTGACAGTTACAGAAATGTCTTTGCGTTATGACACTATTTGTATTACAGCTGCCAGCTCCTGTCAGAACCCCATTGCACTTACTTGCACTTAGTAATGGATAGTTGTTGCTCCAAGAGTTCATACTCAAAATTTGACAAAGGACAGAATATTTATAGAAAGTGTTTTAAAGACCTGACCTCTGATATGTGAGCAACTACTGTACAAGAAGATGTATTAAACTTTGAGCCAAAATACCTGTTTGAAAGCCAAACAATCTGCTTCAATGTTACAGGTAAGCCCAGAACTAAGCCTGGGAATAAAAAATGAAGTTGAATTTGGTATATAGATGGGCATGTCATGGAGCTATACCGTATTAGGACACCAAAGACTGATTCGGAGCTTATGTAGCAGTTAATTTATTACTGGGATAATTGAATAATGCATGAGATCTTCCACCTTAGACTACTGAACTTCATTTATGATTGTCGTCCCAATTCCCGCAGGACCATGATAACCCTCTCCAGTACCTAAATTCAAACATTCCGAATGTCATCTTGCATAAGTATTCTGAAATATAGAACAGTGATTGCACATTATTGAAATTTTGCTGAGATCTGGCAAGTATTTAACTGTGCTTTCCATATTTTCCACTGAATTTTTTATCATCCCAATCAATTCATACCAAGATGTAATGTTCAGATCTTAATAAGGCTGTAAGCAAGCATTTATTTCCTTTATAATTTTCTATTAATTACAGAGCAGCTAATGCATTTTAAGAGTCAGCTATTAATTAATTTACATTGGCTGTCTTTTTAATTACCTATTAAGTACCTGTACTCATTTGAGAGATTTACATGGAATTGTTGCCAAAAATGTCTTGTGCAACTGTACCAGATTCTTTTTCCACCTGAGTTCTCTATTGTTTCATGCCATATTTATCATGGTTACTTTCCTTTTACACAGCTAGCCTTTTAGCAGCTTAGATCTAAAAGCATTTAAAGCAATTATCCTATGTAATTATCTTCCTCCATTCTCTGACTTTCTTCTAATATTAAAAAAAACTCAAAAAAAAAATCAGCCCCAAATTAACAGATTTTGGACAGACATTAGTTATTTACAATGAATAACTTTGTAATCTATAAAAAAGCATACACTAAAAATTAAGTCTTGCCCCTGCAGCCATATCTTTTCCTGCTTAATCCAGGAGAGAGATTACACTGCTATCCATTTATCATTGCTGAGTGTTACAAAGATCTGAAAAACAAAAGTTTGACTTCACAGAATCAGCTGAGCATCACATGGGAGGTTACAAGACCAGATGAAAATGAGCAAGAAAACTGAGAGCAGCAAATGAACATAAAGAACAGAAAACATAGGGATTTGGCCAAAATCACCACCCTGCCAGTGTTAGATGGTACAAACTGAGAAGGGCCATGTCCCAGAATAGAAAACTTTTCCTTCGTGATATTTTCAGAAATTCTGTGAACAATTTTTAAATGCACAAAGATGAGATGGATTATATAATTGTAAAATATCATTACTTATTGTCTTCAGTAATGTAGTAAAATGAATTCGAGGTGGAATTCTCTCCTCCACCTGCAATCACTCACCTATAACAAAAATCCCCAGCTTAGCCTGTAGCCAATCTTCAGACAGAACACCTCTTAACAGAAGAACCACCTCATTAAACTAAGCATGTCTCCAGGTCCACTGCTCACTACCAGGTCCTTATGTCAAGAAGTTTAGTAATACATAACAGAAAAATATGGAACAACCAGCCTGAGGAAATTTCCAACTCAGAGTCTGAGGCTGAAAGATGAAGTTTATGTTCTAAGCAAAATCTAAAAATTGCAAAAATTCTGCAATTGCATGTTGGGAAGGAGACATTTTTAGCATCTCCAATTGTGTAGAATATTTTCCTAGTCGTTGCATGTAGCAATAGGAAGGAGGTTTACCATCTTGAACAGATTAGCCAACAGACCATTCTACAACATAGCCCTCAAGTTTCCTGACTCCCAGTCCTGAGTAAGTCACCAAGAAACTAGATAAGCAAATTTTGAAGCAGGAGCCATTAGAAGATTCACTGACATAAGCACATCACTGCACAACACTTGCACTTTACAAAAAGGCATTTTCCAGGGGAAGAATATTCCACTGGAAAATTTCTGTCTGTCTATATCAGTAATTGGCTGATGCCCTGAAGCAGGAGTGGTTATATCTTTTTTCTCCTTCTGTAATCTTATCTAACATAGCTGCATAGCTGTGGATGTTCTTATTATCCATACAAATGTCTAATCCCTTTTGAATCCTACTAAGCCCATATCTGTCCCACAGGGTAAATTTTCTTTGTGTAAAAAATCTGATTCCTTTTAGCCTTTTTAAAATTTGTAAGTGATCCACCTCACTTGTCCTTGTATTATGAGAAAGGGTAAATAGGAGTTTCCTTCTGCATGCTGTGTATTATTTTGCATACCTCTTATACATTCTTATTTCATTAGGTTCTCCACTTGGATAACATTCTTAATCCTTTTCAACCTCATTTCATAGGGAGGCTGTTTGTTTAAATAGGACCTTATTTCCCTTTGAATGGAGAAGGGAATAAAATGATGAGATCTGAAATATATCATTTGATTCACCGGAACTGTAATTTTACGCAAGTATAATTCTATTGAAATCAGGTTCTCCTAATGTGTAAGTCTTGTCTCTCTGCTCTGTCTGTATCTATAATGGCGCCATATCATTTTCTGTCCTCTTCTGCATACTAGCTAGTATTTTTTGTCCTTTTTTTTGAACCACAGCTGTACACTGAGCAGAAGGCTTCCTGCAACTATCCAAAACAATTCCCAAGTCTTTTTGTGACCTGGTTCCAAATAATTTGGACACCAACACCATGCCCAAGCAGACAGCTCTTGGAGAGACAATCTCTGGACTGATTTCTGTTGCTGATTTCACTGCTTGAAATGTGCTTGGCAAGGAACAGAAGATGGATAGGGGAGGAGGGAGAGACCACATGTGGCTATTTATTTTAAGATGTGTAAATGGCTGGCAATACTTCCGCTCTATAATACTTTATACCAGCAGTTGAATCTTAATAATAGATCAAGTTATATTTTATTTTTATGACATCCAGAGCCCCCATCTTAACTTGCATAAGGTGCACTTAACACAGATGTCTCAGCTACATAAAGCTGGTAACATGAGTAGTGTGGATGAAAGGAAGATTATTATCCCTGCTGCACAGATGAGGCAATGAGACACAGTAAGAATTAATGTTTTGCCCAGAGTCTCATAAGACATTCATTATGAAGGTAGAAATTGAATCTAAAGTTCCCAAGTCACAGTCTGGAACTTTAAACACAAACCACTCCTCTTCCTTATTCCTTAGAGAAAGAAAAGGCAAGCTAAGAGAAACCGACGTCCCTTAGTTTTCTTGTACATTGTTTCATCCTCCTAAGTTCACCTACTCCTATTATTCGGGGGGGTTAAAACTGTTTGCTTATCTTCCTTTTTCAAAGTTGGTATCTTTGGGGCACACTAGAGAGAGAGAGATGTTTAACACAGAGATAATCCACTCATAATGACAAGCAAATCTTAAAGAAGGCAAAATGCTTGCGTGCACTAAGACTGGCTTCTGAATAGTAATTAATGAACACGCATGAGGCTTTTCAGTAATGCTTAGCTCCACAAAAGAAGCAGAAGCAACAGAGATAAGGCAGCTCTTTTTCAGCCAGCACCACTGATAATTAAGTGACCTTGTCAGAAATTATAGATGTTTACTGATTCAGCAGAGAATACTTGAGGAGGAAGAAGAAGAGACACAGTTGTGTTTATATGTCAAATCAACTATATAAAATTCTGGCTTAAGATAGAAGAAGAAGAAAAAAAATGTCACCTAAATCTTTATTTTTTAGAAGGCAGTATATAATGGAACTAATATGAAAAAAGGTTTAAGAATACCTTTGTGCATTTTTATATATATAAATCAAGTAAATGCAGGGCTTTGGGCTGCTTATTTAACAGCTGTACGATAGGAGCATTCATGTGGTTTGGCTTGAGAGATACATACTTCAGGCAAAAGGAATTCTTTGTATCAATATTACTACATAGAGGACAGAGAAACATAAAAGAAAAATGATAATAAAATAGCAGTGAGCAATTCGTGCTGTTTAAATAAATGGGTAAAGAAACGTTGATGACTGCAATTAATTCATTACTATGTTACAAATTATAGAACTCTGTGGCTGTACATCCTAATAATTAAGTAGGGCAGTAAATGATAAAGTGCATCAGTGTGGTTATTTTTGACTCTCACGTCATGAATTTGAAACCTCATTTCTTGCCATGAGCAAGCACCTGTATTCTGCACACTGTCCTTTCTTCTAATGAAAAGGACAACTTTCTCACCTACTCATGCAGCCTTTGTGGAGTTGATGGAGTGGGGAACCAGGCAGGCATAGATAGTGCTGTCCTATTCTAAGGATGAAGCTAGGAATTCTATTCATTTCAAGGATAATTTTTAAACATTACTTCTGCAAAACTCTCATTGTGCCAGGAATGTGAATGACCAGTGCAGACTGCCCTTTCCTCAGGACCAGAATAGAACTGGATGAGCTGTTCACAGTAAATTATTTGTCAGTGTTCACATTATTCAGTATGTGAAAAGCCCAAACTCCCTGCTGTGCTAAGATCTTCTTGGCACATGAATAATGATGAGAAGTTTGTTATATGTCCTGATAGTGATGATCCCATTCTAGCTCCACTGTAGGTCAGTAAACCCTGGGACTTTCTCAGGAGAAGCCAACTGGTCCAAAATATTTTCTCACCAACACATGCTCTTGTTATGCCCATGTGGCAAGGCCAGGTTGGAAAAAATGTCATGAGCCTGTCATGGTCTAACCCCAGCCAGCAACAAAGCATCACGCAGCTGCTCACTCACTCCCCCACCACCCAGTGGGATGGGGGAGAAAATCGGGAAAAAGAAGCAAAACCCGCGGGTTGAGATAAGAATGGTTTAATAGAACAGAAAAGAAGAAACTAATAATGATAATGATAACACTAATAAAATGACAACAGTAGTAATAAAAGGATTGGAATGTACAAATGATGCGCAGTCCAATTGCTCACCACCAGCCGACCAACACCCAGCTAGTCCCTGAGCGGCGATTCCCCGCCCCCACTTCCCAGTTCCTATACTAGATGTGACGTCCCATGGTATGGAATACACCGTTGGCCAGTTTAGGTCAGGCGCCCTGGCTGTGTCCTGTACCAACTTCTTGTGCCCCTCCAGCTTTCTCGCTGGCTGGAATTGAGAAGCTGAAAAATCCTTGACATTAGTCTAAACACTACTCAGCAACAACTGAAAACATCAGTGTTATCAACGTTCTTCACATACTGAACTCAAAACATAGCACTGTACCAGCTACTAGGAAGACAGTTAACTCTATCCCAGCTGAAACCAGGACAGAGCCACTAGCTCTGCACTGGCTGAAAGATCCCTTCTTTTGATGTGGTTTCAGCTGTTCCAACTGAACTACATGATGTGCCTTCTTGCAGACAAGGGATCAACACATCACAAAATACTGGGCTTTGTGTAGTCCTTAACATTAGCCCTCTACCTCCTTAGAAATCACAGGACCATGGTCCATAGATCACCAGTTAGACCACCTACACTAAAGGGCAGAACTTATCCTCTGCTAATACAACATACATTCCGTTCCCAGTGGGTTCACTACCCAGGTTGCATGATCTCTCCTGATGCAGCCAAGTTTTAGAACTAGGAGACAGAATACTGATCACAGAACAGACATGCAGACATTTCCAGAGTGGTACAAGATCTGAAAAAAGAGATCAGGTAATGGAAATATTGCCCTATGAATATATTAAAAACATAATAAAAATATGAAAAAATGGATATTGGGAACAGATATTGGATATTGTCCAGGTGAGTGTTATCTTCATAGTTACACTTTCCTGCAGAGTTTATCCTGTTCTATTTAAAAAGAAAGGAGAATTTGTAGTGCTTGGTATGTCTGCTGATGGGCCAGTTCCACTATCTATAATCCCTTCTTGGTAATCAGAATCATTAATAATCAGTCTTAAAAAGCTTGCCTAGCTCTTAGTTCATATTTGTGCAGGTATATTCACATTTAACACCTTCACCCTTCACATTCCACTATTAGAATGCATTTCTAACTGCATATAGTTTAGGGTTTTCTTAGTTTTGATTTTCAAGAAGAAGTCATTCAAATTATGAATCTAATGGCACTCACTGCAGTCAAGCAGACCACAACAATTTACTGAATTAATCTCCTCAATCATTGGGTTAGAAAAAAAGGAAAACCACAAACCAACACCCTCCTCTCCAAACTACAACTCAACCCAAAAACCTACAATAAAAACTGTGAAGATGCAGAAGTTGTAATGATTTTTCCTCCTCTAAGTGTATCTGTGGAAAATGATGACCTCCACAGAAAGGTCAACACATGGCAGATAAAAACATGAAAGAAGCAAGGACTTGGGGAGCCCATCACTAGACACCTAAACCAGTGCCAAGCTGATCACTTCTCACATCTTGCTAGTCTTACCAGTGCTTGTGTGCTCCACTGCTGTGCTGCCCTTTCTGGAGCAATACGACATCACAGTCTCCATTTGGGCTGGTCATCCCATAAACCGCCACCACCTGCTCACTTCCTTCCTATCGGTATTTATGTTCCTAATTATTTTTGCCCAAGTGCAATACCCTGAACTTATCCTGTACATTAATAATACACTTACTCACATTCTCTTTGGTGGGAGCTTAGTGCTTTTTATTGATAGTATTTTGTACCCTGCATGGAATGAGAACTTTTTCCAGTTTGTGCCTTTTACTGTCTGAACTGAGCTCTTTTTCCACTAATAACACAATTTTTTTAAACTATACATTGCACCAGTTAGCCAAATTTTATATCTTTGTCAAGTTACGTGCCATGATAAAGTGCCTGAACTGAGATCTTTAGGAACAGAAAACATTTCTGTTTTTCAAATTAATTAAAATGGTACTTTAATTCATAAAGTAATTATGGCATTTACTTGATCATATACTCCAGAAACAAGTATCATAATTTCAAGTATACTTTTTTAATAAAGTGATTACATCTCTGCTTTACATAAAAAACTTAATTCAACCTTTGGTATCACACTGTGACAGGCTTCTCTAGAATAAGAAAGTTTTACCATTTAAAAGTTGCCTACATGCTATTGCAGAGTACTAAATAAGCTGCCTTACAGATGTTGCTGTTCATGTATTTCCCATGCAATGTTTCTGTAACCTAGCAAAGGAGCTAAGGGAATTACTTGCAGCACAGAGCCCTGCACTGTATTCCACCCAGCCATCAGCAATTCCCAGCTCACTTGTGCCAAAGGTCTCTTCAATATTACTTGAAAAACATGGAAAAAAAAACCAAAACAAAGAAAAAGACCCCCCACAATAAAAAAAACCACACACACACTCCCCCACCCTGCAAAATGTTTAAGGAGAGCAATTCATTGGCAATGGCAGTACTTGCATTTTCTTAAATGTGATGGCTGTAAAACATACCTGGCAAATTAATAATAGTATGAATTTTAAATTATGCACCAGGTCTCTATGAGATTAAATCAATGTGGCATAATTAACATTGCTCCCTCCCAGATAAAGGTCTTCTGTGCTGTCAAAATTTTTTAATATACTTCAGTCTGAATAGATTTTTTTTTTTTGGCAATAGATATTAGTTGGCAGGAAAAATTACCCATGACCTTTTAGCTTATACAAATAATTCAGGCTTTTTTTTTTTAAAGTCTGCACACTGCATCTTCCACAATAAGTGGCAAAACCTAATGGCAATAATTCTGTTTTAGCATTCAGTGCTGGGTGGTTGTTTTCATGCAGAAACAAAACAATATGCACTCTATTTTTTTAGGGCTATAGTCCAAGGGAAACAGAATTTCATTATTAGACTGTGCAAATTATTAGGCAGCACATGTGCCATTGGTACTCATAATATTTGGGATACTCTTATTAGATTCTGAGCATTTCTGGCAAAATATTATAAACAGCCAGGTTCTAACGTGCAGCAGTTCTGTTGTGTATATTTTGTCCCTCATGAGGCATGGACAGGAGCAATGAGAAATACTGATTAATGTCACTACCAGACACATCTTTGTGCCATAATATTGTACTGTGGAATTGCCTGTCTGGATTTTGTAGGGTTCTGTATAGGCAAGTTGAGAGAAGTTTTAAGAGCAGAGAAGCCAGTCTCAGAAATTCTGGTTTATAGTTCAATCTCTGCTTCTGATGCAGTAGACCTTAAGCTGTTTAATACCAGTGAGCCAGAGATGAAGAGCAGATGTTCCCTTCAAGATCCAGATGTGCCTGTGGAAGAGGTTACTGCCCCTAAGTGCTCATTAATGACTTTCCTAATCTGCTGGGAGTGGAGCTCGTATGAATCACTTCATTTGTTCAAGGCAAAAATTAACCAGACTGTCTCAGATCACCTATTAAATTATCTAAACTAAAACCTTGCAAAGCTTTGCTAAATTATTGGAGAGTAAAGTTCTGCACAGAAAGTAAAAGACAAGTAGTTTCAGGCAGTAATCTCTTCCGAGATCTGATGCCAGACCCGAAAAAACATTGTTTTACATCCTCAGTTTTGTATGTATGTTCACATATGAAGTCTGAAATAGGTCAGAGTCTAAAACACTGACTCAGCAGCTAGTTACACATCTTGATATATTAGTATGCAAAGTTAGCTTGCTGCTTAACTGACTACCAAATGATCAACGTTCATCTGTACAGCACTAAAAGCTTTTTACTCTATAGTTGGCTTCAGACACTCTCTTCAATCAGTGTGGATGGCACGGAAAAGTGAGTACCATTTGCTGCCATTCTTGGTTATTCCTGATAAAATTTGAAGTGTAATTTCCAAAATATTTACTGTAGTGAGTACTCATTGGCTATTATACTGTTTAGAGATATGGATAAAATTGAAAATAAAGGTTAAAATTAATCTTATGTAAGATTTTGGGGTTAGATAAATTTGGGCATTTTGTCCAAGTTAATTGGTTTGTCCAAGTTAACATTTGGCAAAGTAAGCAAAAGCTAACATTTACAGAGGGAAAAAATGTGTCTGTTTTGCTGACATCATGTGTTAACTAGAACAGAACAGAGCTGTTAAGAAATGTTATTTTTCAGCATGTGTGGTCAAGAACAAGCCAGGATTGCCATCAGTTCAGAAAGCCAAGGTTCAGCAACACAACTATTTTCTGCTGGCTGCTTTCGCAGTTAAAACACATTCATCCTTAGTTCAGTTGTACCACTGGTGTCAGCAATGGATAATTTTCACAGTATATACAAGGGTTGTGGAAATTGCAAGGAATACAACAGCAGCAGCCATTACTGCCTGTTAGAGATGGTGGAAAACCCCACTGCAAAAGACAGAGTTACTCAAAATTCAAAGTACTTTGCATTCATTAAGAATGCAGAGTGGGGCCATTTTTCCCTGTAGGAAACACAAAAGATTTAGATATCCCTATAGACAGTGAAGTCTTGGAGACAACCAACAGTTTGTTAATAGAAAGAAGATCTATTTTTCTTGCATATATGACCACATTTTAGACAGAAATAACCAAATTGAGTCAATTTTTTCATATTAGGAATGTTCTGTCATGCAAAAACCCAAACAACCCCATACCAACCCACACCTTGGGCTTTCACCTGGATTGAAACATCTTGTCAAATTTTCAGTAAAAGCTAAGTTCAGTGCAGTAAAGTAGAAACTTAGGCGACAAATAATTTTGTTTCAAAATTCAACACCCACACCCCTCCCAGCTAGGCAATCTGGGCAACTTGACTAGTTGGTTTTATATAACTAGGGGAGAGGTCTTACAGTCACTCACTTACTATAAAATACATTCCCTGCTTTTGCCATTTGCTGGAATGAACAACTTACTACTCATTAGTGTATTTTTCAGGTTAATTAAGTTTTGCAGTAGCCATAACAATGAACAACACTGCTCAACCCCAGGTAAGCAAGCCTGACACATTCAATTTATGCTGTACCATTACCACTGGATGGCATTAGTTAGTTGTGCTACAGGAATGGATGTGAAAGGGAACAATTAAATCTGTACAGCTTCTACCAATAAGTATTAAAGCATTAAACCATGAGTTATTATAGTAGTATCAGATGAGGGCCATTGATATTGCATTTGCTTCACAATGCTAAGCCAGTTTTCATGAACACAGACTCTAATAGAAAAAGTAGTGTGTCGTGTTATTTACATATAAAAGGACAAATAACCTTGTCACATCAGTAATAAGCCATAATACAATAATACTCTAGTTGACTTTTCCTTCACATATTGGCATGCCAGCTACTGTTATGATAAGCTTCATAACATATACATTCCAGTCCCAGCAATGGAAACCAACACAGGTCAAAGCCTTAATGCAGGCAACCAAGTTTCAGAGCATTTCCAAAATTCAAAGGCACTTCAAATTGAGTGTTTCAACTAAGCTGATTGCTAGGTTTCTTTCTCTGACAGCCATGTGTTTTACAGTCATACAAAACCCACAATAATGCAGCTGTAAACCAAATACACACGCACACATCCCATTTTTAACCCACGCGGCTAGACCCACATCATGGCATATGATGGTGTTTCATTCACTGCTCAGATCAAAATCTGTTGCTGTGTGGTAGATTCTCTAGAGAGGACTTAGCTCCCACAATGTCCCCTCTTTTATTTTGGAACACTGAGGCAAACAAACCAAACCTCCAATGAGACCTTTGAACTCTTCCCCCCCCCCCCCCCTTTCCCCCAAATATCTTCTCTTATGGGTATTCTCACAGGAGAGGGATGACATTGAGCTGCAGACCTCATCACTTCCCCCTAAAGGGGAGCTTAAATACAGCTCTATTCTTTGTGTCAAGCCAGCAGAAATTACTGAAGAGTGCCCAGAACAGCACAAAAGTGAGGGAGGTGGGAGGGCTGCTTTGCAATCAGGTCTTCATCAGAGAAGTGAAACTTCAGGGAGGTTGCTAAATCATCTCCCAAGTGCTATGGTCTTGCCTTTTCCAGGCCAGCTTAGCCATTATCCGGGTGATCCAACACGATCACACAAGAATCTGGAAAGGGGAAGGAGAAGAAGAAAAGAAAAAAGGGGTTTAGAAAAGAGAAGATGGAAAAAATCTTCTGAAAACAGGAAGCTCACTGCTTCTAAATATCAAATGAAAACACAGTGTCCTAAAATGTGACTGTGAAGCCATGTACATGATTTGTTGACATGAAATTTCAAGTGCTTGGGGTTGGAAGTGCTGATGCCTGTAACAGAACCATAGTAAATAGTCTGACTATTCTTGATTATTTCATGCTTTGAGTGAAACATACCTTTTGTGAAGCAGTTTTAAATGATCAGTGAAAAAATAAGGGACTGCTTGCATTGTATCATGATACAGATTAAGCTGAAATAAAACTAATTTGTTTGCTTTAAATTTAACATTTATTGCTCTTGGATTTACAAATACCTAGAGTATCAAGAACACAGAATTTAAGAGCAGTGTTTTGCTTCTTTAAAACCTGTAATAAAAAAAGTGTTTGGTAAAGAAGTAGGATTTTGTTTATTTTTAAAAGAAGCTCCTTGTTACATTTCCCTTACATAAAACCTAAGTTATATTAATCTAATCATCATTCTACTGGATGTTCATTTTTGTTAGGTAGGGGCTGATAGAATAATTATTATGAGCAAATCCTGAACACTGACATTCACCATGATACAAAAAGTGCGTTTTTACACTGCAGGTTTCCTCTTTCAAATTAGTAACACAAACCCTAGGAATGGGCTAACACAGTCTGCTGCTGCCACAAGATCCAAGGGAGTTGCCCAGATGAAGTAGGATTAAAGCTTTGCATGAACATGTGGTAAATTTTAGGACTGGAATAATGCTGTGACATTTAATAAGACAGAATGCAAACATGCACATTCGGCACTGGCCATCATGATCACTACTCCCTTGTTATGGAGGCAGGCGTTGCCACAGCAAAGCTGAGGCTCAAGTAGTGGGGGTACAAGTAACGGTACAACTTGGCAACTAGGAAGATGAATGATACGAATTTCTAGTGAACTGGTATCTCTCCAGCTGAAGACAGGCGATGCGGTCATGAGAAAGGCAAACATCATTCCCAGCTGTTCTAGCCCTGATATTTGCAGAAGGGGAGAGTCTGGGAAGTGGTGAAGCTCTGTGCACAGGGCTGGTAGAGCTTTGGCTCTGTTTGGGCCCAGTGCTACGTACAGCTCTGGTCAGCCTCAACCAAGCAAGACTTGCAAAGAGAATAGCTGCAGCGAAAGGCTCTTAAGGACATACAGGAAACAAAAAGCCTACCTTAGAGAGGAGGTGAAAGGATTTTGTTAACAGGATGAGTGGCGATACAAATTCTATCTAAAAATCACATCAAACATAAAAACACGTAAGTATCCATAAATGGCCTATTTAAGGTAACAGCAATTTTGGTGCAAGCACAAGTAGTTACTTAAAGTGACTATGCATATTTTTAAACTTCATATTAAAAGTTAACTGTGAATGAGAGAAATTAAGTTTGGAAATAGCCCTCCAAAAGAATGCAGAGTCCACGCACTCTGACTAGTTTCAATAAAACTTAAAAGGGATCATATGGTGCAGGTGACCGTAACGGTTGGAGGCTGGCCTAGGTGCTCAGTACATTCTCGGTTCTTGTTAACCTACAAGTATAAACCTGAAAATAACCTCAGAATGGCATTTTTAATAAAGTCAACGTGCCAGCCCTGCCTGCGTTGCTATGAAAGGTGCTGAGATTTGAGGCCCCTTTTCCTCCTCACGTTTCCATTTTTTATCTCATGTACATCACTGGAAAGCCAGATGGCCACACAATTTTGCTTACAGGCAACCTGGGGTAGACATGAAGGAATAGCCTACAGACAAAAGCCTCTGTTCTGTTAGACCCACTGCATTTTAACTGTGTAACCCCTGAAATCTTCTGAGAGGTTTTTTTTTGCTTGGTTGGTTGGTTTGGTCTTTTTTTTCAACTGGTGGAATGAAATTATATTCAAGTAGGTTTCTTGTAAACTCCTCAGGTACAGTTATCCAGAATACAGGTTATGGTAACTTGAAAAAGCACTGAAAAACCAGAGACAGAATCACTCAGCAAGGTTTTCTGAATATAGCAAAGCCACATTACTATCCTGCTGTCTGTAATATGCGTCTGGAAACCTATGAGCCACTATACTTAAAGGGCAAATACAAGAGACTGATAAATCTTGAAATTCAAATAACAATTTACCAAAGGGAATGTAAGAGTTATTCAGCCATTATCATACCTCTGCTTTGCTTCAGAGGTGTGGGTACATCCCCTAAAAACTCTCTGGACATCTTCCCTTGCCTTCATGCTTGGTTTACCTTACATCCAGACAAAAGGGAAAATATAGTAGCAAATATCTCTTCTGTAAGAGGATCTAAATGTAATGTATTTATGAATCACATTAATAATGGAATAAGGAATTGATGAATAAGAATGAAAACATTTACATAGCAAAAAGGAGCAGCTTTTACTATAAATTATTAATAGCCTAATAATGACAATATGAAATAATAATTAACAAAGGCACAGCTATTACCACACAAACAAGAAAAAGCTTGACTTAACAAAGAATCCTACATAACAGATATGCTAATCTTATTTTCCAATTTCTGGAAACATTTTCTGTTACTTTTCAAAAACTCATTATCAAAGTCACAAGTAGGAAGCTACTCAAGCATTGCAATATTTTGGTTGTAAAACAATTTGATAGTTATTATAAAGTTTTTCTCATCTCTCTGTGGGAGAACAGGATGAATTCATTTATGCAAGAGTAATTTCTTCCACAGTCATTTTGCAAGATGATTTATTTGTAGAGGGGGACAGACAATAATAAAGTCTCAGATTTAAATAGCTCCTTTCATCCCAAAGGATCCTGAAGTGCTTTACAAGATATATCTCTACACAAGAATAACGTCACCCACCTCTGAAGTGATAGATGGCACCTGTTTAGCAGCATGCACAGAAATGCTCCATAACAGTTTAAAGCAGGCAGTGAAGAATACCAGAGCCAGCAGAAACCACAGGTGGGATTAGAATATACTCCTAATAAGTACATCAAAACTTTGCCAAGGCATCAGAGCAAACATACTTTTTCAAGAACTACCACATGGTTTTTAAATCCCTGAACCTACCTCTACTGCTCCTGCTATATAATTTACAGAAGCTCCCAACTCAGCAGGACACACAATTTCTATTTTTAAGATTCCTTAAGGCACAGCAATGCTCTTGGAAGTGTCCCCACTTGCTCAGAACTGATTCTTCCAGCAATACACCACACCATATTCCTCCACCCATGCAGAGGAACCCACCTGCACATATTTGAGAAGTACTTCCCCATTACAAATCCCCATTTTCGCATACTCAAAAGAATTAAAAAAAAAATATTCAGCCGACTTGTCCAGGCAGGTAATCCCCACCATCCTTCTCTTTTGCAATAAATTCCAAAAACATTAAACAGCAATTCACTGCTGAAACAACCAGTGACCAACATTTTCTCATGCTAATAAAGTGGGGCACTAAATAATAGCCATGCATAGTAACATTCACCTGTTCACACCCTTTGGCCTTATCCAAAATTCACTGCAGTCAGCCAAAAGGCTTCCACTGACTTCATTGGCTTTGGGACATGTGTTGTTTTCTTTTTCAAGTCTGTTGGAAAAGAGATGGCTCTTCTTCCTTTCACTTTTTCCATTTTATCACATAATACTTGAATCTACTTTTTTGGCCAGCAGTTGCTCCATTCACCCTGGAGGACTCATTATTAAGCACCCACAGCTACCAACAGCAGAACAGAACCACAGATAGGATTGTTGCATGTTGATGGCAGCAGTTTAAAAACACCAGCAGCTTAATGGCGGACCATTTATACTACACTTGATAAACATTTTTAATGGCATATAAGTAGTAGGTGGTGTAGTCTTTCCAAAGGAAGAAAGTAAACAAGGATCTCACACACAGCTTCTAGAGCACTGAGGTTTCCCATTGAAAACCTATTTAGGTCACAAGAATTACAGACAGGGAATTCAAGCATGGATTAATAAAAAAGCAATTTCCACTATCAGTGTTTTTCACTATGCTTGATAATCCTTTGCTTTTTATGAGATATAACTACCCTTACCCTCAGGTCAATACCCAAATGGTTTGTATAATGTGTACAGAGGATAATAAATTGGGTTCACCATTTTCCGATCTTCGTTTAGTCCTAAAGCAATCTGTTATGTGAAGGTCCCATGCTTGTTTATAATATCAGCTTCAGTTTATTTTACAAAATGTTTCTTGTTCAGGAACAGGAAATGTGTTTTGGGGTTTTTGTTTTGTTTTATTCTTTAAACACAGGCCTTTTAATCTATGCATTCTGCAATTATAATGTCCTTTTCAAGTCACAGTGGGATGCACTTATACCTGAACTAAGAGAGCGAATTAACTATTCAAGTGTGGAGCAACCCAAAAGATCTGTCCTAACAAAAAAGCATTAACCTCAAACTTGTGCATATGCTTCAGTTTCATTCATAGGACTGTTTTTATATGCATGGCAAAATGCAGTAGAAACAAGGCACCTTTACAGATTTACAGCATATGTTTCAAAATGTATGCATTTTTTGTTCTCCATAGCTAAGTCCAGAGAACAATTCAATTTCCCAGGAACTTCTTGCTGTTTCTAAATATGCTTCCATCCCATGGTAACAACAATATAGCTTCCAGACATTTGAAGGAGCTAGAGTCACCCTACACTATGTATTTTCAGATTGCAAATTTGAACTTTCCTTCCAAACCTTTCTCTTTCTCCCTCTATCTCTCAAGGAATGGATAAACTTTCATCAGCAGATGTTTACTAAACAGGTCACTACATTTTTAAGTATGAGCAGAATCATCCACTAAAGGATGAAATATGCTAAGAGTTTCCTGACAAAATGTAATAATTACTACAGTCTTCCTTGCCTAAGATCACATTAAAGTATATTTTAAAATTATTGCAAATCTAAATAAAGCAAGGACGTGCCAAAGGTTTGTACAAGGGATTGTCAATCAAAGCCCTATTTATGTAAGGGGAAGGCTAAAACTTGCTTGCAACAGCTGATGTATGAGGATTTATTAAGTTCAGGTTTGAAACTTAGGCTAACTGGCCATCACTAAATGTTTAAAAGTTCACATATTTGAGTAATTATGCCCAGTGGGTGGATTTTTTCCAGACAACTCATTAACAACAGCAGCAGACTCTTGAAAGGACACAGAGACATTCCCATTCACAGGATTTTTATGACACCTGATTGGCAGTTCTGGACAATACTGCATCATAAATATGTAAACATAAATACATTTATTTTTCCATCATAATGGTGCAAAACCAGGACTTCTGTGGACGTCTTTTCCAATATCTGCATAAAGTGAAGTGGTGGTTTTCCAGCATCCAAAAATACATGTGCTACAGTTTAGAAAACAGAAGAGAAGCATACAATATATAATAGAAAGAGGAGAAGCTCCTTTATTAACATATTACTACTCATATCTCAGGCCTATTGACACCTCTCGGGAAAATGACATTCCTGGTGGTTTAAATTGTCATGGGAGATTTAATTACCCTCAGACTGAAATATCTAATCCAAAAAACTAGGAACTCCAGCACTAATAAGCTCTTAAAATGTATGGAGATACTATTTAAAAATTGATTTAGAGTGTTACTCAATAAAAAAGAAATGAAATTATACAATGCCATTAAATGTAGACCATCAATGTAAATGCCTCGATTCCAACCACTTGCTACTATGATGAGAACAACAGAAGATAATTAATTTTTCCTTTGTAGTCATGATTCCCAATGAGTTTCTCCTGTGAAATTAAAGAATGAAATCCAAGCAGGCACAAAGAAACATGCTATCAATCATGTGAACCATTACAGGTGTCTGGAATTGTCTACCAGACAAAGTTGTTGAGGCAAAAACATCGGGGTCATTAAAAATCACGATAGCATCTTGTGGTTAATGGAGTACTACAGAAAAAGGAAATGAGCCTTGAGAAACTGAATGCCCTTTACTCAATCCTCAAACATTATTTCTTCTTGTCCTTATGTTCTAAATTAATATCTTGTTTTCCAACCAATGTAGCATTTCCATTACAATCACATGCCACTTTGGTTTAGCAGAATCATTAACCAAGCTATTTACATCAATTACCAGGCAACCCATTGTCCCAGTATTGCTACTAATTCCCTTGTCTGAAAGGTCTTGCTATAAGGAAACATAGCATGTCAGCAATATCCAGAACATGCGATTAATACTATTGCTGCCTAACCGCTAATCAATGTACCCCAGGTACTGCAGGCGATAATGATCTGTGGTTATACACTTGTATTAACCGTGTGATTTTCAGCTAACAACATACAAGTAGTTGGAGCAATAAAGCACAGAGATATACTCTACAAAGAGCAGAAGTAAAAGTCAGCTCTGAGATAGAATGAGACAAGAAGTTGGCAGAGTCTCTGCAGTCCTATAGATACCTATATATCAGCATGTGCTGAAATAGTATATTCCTCAGCAAATGCCACATAGTAGCTGACATTTAGGTGATGACGGCACAGTGGTTATATCATCTGAGGCACAGATTTTTCCCAGATGTTTTTCCCGGTAGTCACGGGGGAGAGGTTCCCAGATAAACAAGAAAGCAGTCATTCTTGCAATTACTCTGAAGCTCCAACACACACAAAAATACAATCATTTTCAGAAGAGCAAATCTCAAAGACAATAACCTGATTCTATGGCAATTTCAGAAGAATTTGACACATGTTGTAAGTACCATTAGAAAACATTCATCAGCTTCTAGCATTGTGTATATTGCTAGTAGTAATCATTGATTACTGTAAAAAGCATTTACCATCTTCAAGTTTCCAAGGGCTCCTTGCTTTTCAGGGAAGGCTGGCAGAGGAGTAGAAGAATAGTGGTGGACAAGATGTTTCATATTTGAGCTACAAAACTGAAGTCATGACCTTTGCCAGGATCTGTTTTCAGATGTTACAAATTAAACCAATGTACGATGTATTTCTACAGCCAATTTCTAAATAGAAGTAATGTTCCAGCTACATATTAAATATTATTTATTAAATATTATTCAGGAAAAAAATAAAAATGGGGACAGAATTAATTCATATTTTAATTCTGCCCTGCATTCCAATTCCTAACTCTGATTGCCTATCTCCAGCTAAACACTCAAAATTAAACTTTTCAAAATATACAGGTGTTTTATTATTTGGAATCTGGTATTTTACATCTTCATCAGGGATTGATCTATCTCATTGAATAAATGCCAGAATGTCTGGCAAAGGTTTTGTGTAGGGCTAAAACTCAACTATTTCCAAAGAAAAGAGACTGAACTGTTTTTTCCAAATGAAAAATGGATCCTGCCTATCCCTAAGAATAAATGGCTGGTCAGAAGTTGTGAGACTGCTCTGATAGTGTGCCAGTTTATTTGAAATGCAGAGTGGAGACTATGCGAACAAACAGCCAAGTCAGTCTGCTGACTTCCTATCAGGCTCAAGTCCCTTGGATCTCTAAGTAAGTGATGGGTTGCTGGATCTCCATCTCCAGAACAACCAGAGAGCCTGGGCATCTGCACCCCGGGTACTTATGCTGTCAGTAGAAACAGAAATTTCTGTTTCAGACTGACTACAGTGAAATTTTTCTGATTGCTTCAATCTAGTGGAATATTAAAAAAAAAAAAATTATCTATGTAAGTAGGAACTAGACTGTTTTGTTTTTAAAAAAGAGATTGTTCTCCTGGAAGTAAATGTTATTTTTCAGTAGATGTACTATATACACTATATATCATGTATGGGTTTTATATTACATAGTTACAGTATCATTATCACATCACGTGTGTCAAGCGATAATGAATTATTATATCAGTCTGACTTTCTGGTTCACTATCCTGTCTTGTAGTAGCATAAACTAACATAAAAAGCCCAGTGTTCCAGTCCTTCTAGGCTTTGACTTCTCTTCTGGCCTGTCTCTAGCTAGCTCTGACCAGATGTTGCCTGTGAAACTACAGGAAAAATACGTTAATTTAAAAATTGATGCTTCCTCCACCTTTCTTCAACCTGCCTTATTTGGTGAATTCTCTACACTTTGCACAAAGCGAACTCCATATAGGTTTACGCAGTGGAAAGGCAGAGGGTAAAAGGCACATGTGCAGACTTTTGAGAGTCCATCCCAGTCTTAAACCTTGCTATATGTAGACTCTTTGATAACCTGATCTGGTCAAAGGTGATGTTTGTAGCTAAAGAGAGCTAAGAGTAGCCTGAAGCTATGACAGAACAGAAAATACAGCCCAAAGCTATGCAGCATGTGTTGATATCCAATCACAAAAAGCAGCTTTGATCTTTATTGAACAGCACGGATGTTACAGATAGGTAAAGACTAAACCAAAAAGTTAGCTATTTCAGCAGCTCACAGAGCAGAGGTAACAAATACCAATGTAGCCAACACTTTGATGTCTTACTTAAAACTCACGTGAATTTACCCACCTTTACTGCACAAGCACTACTGGAATTGTATGAACTTCCTGGTGTGCCACAGCCTGAGGTTCAGGAGTATGTTGACTGAATAGGGAAGAGCAGACAGCATGACCACAAGGCATGAGAAGGGCCACTATTTTTATTCACAGGACCAGAATTTTACTATACTTTCACAGATAAGAAAGCCAGAAGAAACCAGTGTGACCATTTCTTTTGTTAAAAATAGAATGCAGTCTGCAAGGCTTCCCTTAGGGGTTTTTGTTTGATTTTAGTTTGTTTGTGTGACTTTTTTGCTACACCAAGCCTTCTACCAAAAAAAAAAACCCAACCAAAGACCCCCCCAAATCTAAAACCACCTTCATTTGACTGGTGGAGAATGAACCACAGTCCTTGGTAAATTCTTTTAATGACTTGCAGGAGGAGGAGGGTAGCTTTATCAAACATCTAAAACACTGTTAAAAAATTTATTGAATTAATTTGGTGAGATCTACTTTCCACAAACCTTTGCTCTGTGACATTAATTACTTTCATTTAACTTATTAAACATGCTAATAAAATTTATTAATAAAACATTATATCGGTTCCATTATTTTTCTCTCAGTATCAGAAAGAGAAACATATACTTCATTCTTCTGCCCCCTAAACTTACTAAATACTGACATGATATTAGTTTGCTTTCATTTCTCTAAACCTTTCCTGGTATTCTAAGGCTTACTGAAAATCAATATTAATGACCCAGGGTTTCTTGGCCAACCTCTTAGAAGTCCAGGATGCAGCCTAACCTGATTTGCCAATTTAAATATGACCATTTAGTGCCTGTTGTTTAGCATCTGCCATAATTATCACCATTATAGGAAAATATTTTATCATTATATGAGAATTTCTCATGTGTGGAAATATTTCTCTGTAGCATCTAGTAAAATATTCCTACACAGTCTCCAATTATTCAAGTTTTTCAGTCTTAATTCTTTCTCTAAATCAATGTGACTCATAATTATTTTAAGCTTTATGAAATTAGCTCTTTTAAAAGCATTGCTATACATCCATGACAGATTTGGACTTTTTTCTGTTTGCATATTACAAATATAATCTAGCTGTAATCATCTACTCCTAAAATACCATGATTTTTTAGTCTTCTAACATATCAGCCTTTTGTTCCCGACATCCTAATTTTGTGCAAAACATGCATTTGCTTTTCACCATTTTCACTCTGTTATCAAGTGTAGTATTGTAGTATCAAACTAGTGTTGACCACTAGCCAGCCAAACGTCCTCCATTGACAGAGGTGAAGGCCATGTGAAGCATATACTTCTTCCTTTCTTGCAGCTCACTTGACCTCCTGCAAAATCTCACAAGGAAATCTACACAATCCTCTCCTCCAGCACTCTTCTGTGTCCTCTGTTGATACTTTGCGAGGTATCTTGTACCGTCATTAACTGCATGCTCATCCTTACCAATGTCTGTCCTTTTGCTGATTTTAGGATCTAACAGTAGAAGCACAGCTTATCCCTTGGCTACAAGGATTCAGCACACTGCCTATTGCAGATTGGGGTGGGTTTTTTTCATTTTTCTAACTGTATCGTTCACAACAAGAATTATCTGCCTTCTTTGTATATGTCTTCCCATTTTTCTCAGGTTACAGTCCACATTGAAGATTGTCTATGTCCTTTGGATAAGGTGGAGAACTCTATTGAAATTTGCTTGATTTTCTTATCAGGTGTTTAATTCGCATTGCTTGGGTATGTCTAATTTCTTTTGATCTTCAGAGGCAACTCCTGAAACTTTCATATGAGCTACATGCATCCTACGGGCTTTGAGATGGAGCTCCCTCAGGGGTATTTAAGAGAAAGCAGAGTTCTCTAAGAGGATCCCTTAAATTTGCTATTTCACCTTCACACCTGGCAAGCACAGTACAAATTTGGTGGCTTGCTTTTGCACACATTAAAGTAAGTAGAATTTGAAGCAGAAGAGTAAATGCATACCTAGGAAATATCATAGGTTAAATCAGAGACTGAACGTGCTTTGCCGTTTTGGGAGATCCCATAAGCACGATGCATTAAGAACAGAAGTGTGTTGATTTTAGGCTAAACAGTGCTGCGCAAAGAAGATAGGGTAGTTCTTCAAAAGTGTAATCTGCTTCTGGTCCAAGAGGATGAGCACAGCAAACAATGGTCCAATATTCACCGAGAAGAAATGTAATTTCTCTCTTAGGCCAGAAGAGTTTCATCGAAGGTGTGGTATTACATCAATGTTAATGTGTTCTCAAGGAGAGGAAAATATTATTATATGGCATGCTCTTTAGCATATTTTTCAAAGTACATGGCTGGTTCAAACATTTAAGTACTGTTGGATTCAAAGTTTTGCCAAAATGATACTTTGAGGCATACACCAACAAACAAAAAGGGAGAGAGAGAATAGGCTAGAAGACAGCAAGAGAGAAAAGAAACTGGTCACAGTTTAGTACCTGTTATGAACCAACAGATTTGTCAGACAAATGTAAAGATAATGGGAAAGAAAACCAACTTGATAATTTTGTGCAACACAAAATTTGCATGCAGACCTCACTTAACACTGCTCCTTCAATCACAAGGGCATGTAACCAACAGAGTGGACAAGAAGTGATTAAAAACACAAGTAAATAAAAATCTACATCCCTTGACATTTTGAAAAAACTCACAGATGTCATGTCTATGTAATTATTGTGCTTCAAAATGGACCATGCTGCAAATGGAAATGAGAAATGGCATTTACTTACTCATAGTTTTAATAACATATTCAGATATTGTATAATGTGTGTCAAATGCCATTTGGCTCAGCAGAATCTAATTAATCTTAGTTCTTTCCACCATATTTTCTGTTATGCATATTCAATAATACGTGTATGCTGGGGAAAATGTTCTGTAGCTGTCACAGTTAACCTGAGGAATCTTTAATGTCTGCTGCTTTAATAGTCCTAGTTATTATAAGGCCTGATTCAAGATGACCATCAACAGGCATCTCTCTAACTAGCCTTATACCAAAACTTCACTTACCAATATGAAGGGACGGTAGGACAGAACTACTATTGACTTTTGAGAATAGATGAAGCGCTCAGAATCTCATACAACTAGGCTCTAACAGAAGAAATTTTATTTTCTTTTCCATGACTGTTCCGCAAATAAAGAGCCTAGCTGCCTAAAACAAACTAAGTTACAGACATGCATGACATGATTTCGTTTACCAGCAGAGAGGCATTGTTAGCATCTTGCTGGAATCCTGGGCTCAGAGTCAATACAACAGGGATGTAGTTCCATTTCTCTTGCATAACCTTCTGCAAGTCACTTCACCAGTTCTTTGGCTTCTACATAAACAAAAAGGCTACATCTTTCAGAAGCATCTGGTGAATTGGGAATCCATGTCTTACTGAAAGTCAATGCTACTGAGGCTCCTAATTCATCTCATCACATTTCAAAAATGTAACCCAATGTCACTTAACATTCTTTCTGAAGATCTTTGATAGCTGTGGACCATAAGTACTATGGAAGAGTTAAATATATATCAAACTCTGCAATAAGTTGTTAGAAATGTGATAGTTTTAAATAATCAGTAAAAAGGAACTTCTGAATGTAAGTTGTCACTACATCTTTATCAAGTCATCTGTGCTGGTTTTGGCTGTGATAGAGTTAATTTTCTTCATAGTAGCTACTATGGGGCTATGTTTTAGATTTGTGCTGAAAACAGCGTTGGCAACACAGGGATGTTTTTGCTACTGCTGAGCAGTGCTCACACAGAGCCAAGGCCTCTTCTGCTTCTCACCCCACCCCACCAGCGAGGAGGCTGGGGGGGCATAAGAAGGTGGGAGGGGACACAGCCGGGACAGCTGATGCCAAGAGACCCAAGGCATATTCCACACCATAGGATGTCATGCTCAGTATATAAAGCTGGGGGAAGAAGAGGGAAGGGGGGACGTTTGGAGTGATGGCATTTGTCTTCCCAAGTAACTGCTACATGTGATGGAGCCCTGCTTTCCTGGAGATGGCTGAACACCTGCCTGCCCATGGGAAGTGGTGAATGGATTCCTGGGTTTGCTTTGCATGTGTGCCTGGCTTTTGCTTTACCTATTAAACTGTCTTTATCTCAATTGACAAGTTTTCTCACTTTCACTCTTCTGATTCTCTCCACCGTCCCACTGTGAAGGAAGTGAGTGAGCGGTTGCATGGTGCTTAGTTGCTGGCTGGGGTTAAACCACGACATCATCCTATTGTATTAAACTATTGAAAAGGATCTTAGAGCAAAGCACAGTCCTATGAGCTTTAAAGTATCATGAAATGAATGCTCACAATGAAGTGAAAAAGTAGTGGGGCCCAGTCTTTGAATCCCTGCTTTCGTCAGTTTAAGTCAAAACGTGGGATTTATTTTATTTTTAATGTATCTTTTCAATTCATTTCCACCAGGCGACTATTTTTTAACTGTGATGTAAAATGAAAAACCTATTACCATCATTCTGTATTCAAAACCTGCATACACAATACCGAAACTACCCAGCTGATATATAAGGAACTTACCAGCTGCTTCATGTTTTCTTGTCATTACTTTCCTTCATTTTAAGGATTTTAAAACAGATCTAAATATATATACATGTATATATAACAAAATCAGCAGAGCAGGTCAACAATAATAATTTGTCTTGCTACCTCCATAGACTGTCACGAATTTTGTTTTGATAATCTAACAGGAATCCTAAAATACTTACACCTGTAAATTCTACAGTGTGACATAGGGATCAAAGATGCGGCTAATCAATCAATTATTTTTGATAAAGGAGTTATGTAAACCTGGTCATCTACTTTGGGACATAGAAGGTCTTTGGGAATTTCTCATTTGTCTTACAGTGATGTGCAAGAACCTTGAACAGTAGCACCTAAAATAGAGACCCAGCAAGAAAGATGGTAGTCTGGAGAGAGGATATACATTGTTTTCCGCCACTTCCACTTGGCACCATAAGAGTTCAGATATTTGAAACAACTTTCATGAATTTTGGAGCAATAAGTCATGCTACAGTTGATTTACTTAGGATTTTCTCCAATTAATTTTTATATTATACTTAAGACAAACTGAAGCATTTATTCGCAAGGCTCAAGAATGTCAAACCATATAATTTTTGTTGCAACCCTCATTTAAAACAGATAGCAGTGTTTCTCTTGTATTAAATTGCATTTAGGAAAAAAAGATAAGTTACAGTAACTATTTTCACCACAATAACTTATGCTAGTGATAAATGCCAGGCGTGGTGCAAATGCCCCAAATACAGATCTCAGTTCTTACTAGGTCTGAGGGCCAGGAAGGATTTTTCGTACAGCTTTAAGAGAATTCCACAATTGTTAACTTGTCTTTATAATTCAGCTTTTAATGATTGTAAAGGCTGAACTGTCTTTGTAAATCATTGATTTTGAAATTCCTGTTTTTCATCCAATACCAAGAATTAAAGTTTACTCTGAAAATACAAATCTTCACCCCTCCTCTGCTTTAGCTGTGATGTTTAATAAACTAATCTGGTCCCTGACATGAGGTCACAGATAGGCTTCCAGTAGCAGATGAGAAACAGCGAACTCCAAACAGTTTTATTTTGCCCAAGTGTCATAATTCTAGAACACAATGTGTCTAGAACACAAATGTCACATTAGCTGCTGTATTTAGAGCTAATTTTCTTTGCCTTTAACTCTCACAGCTACCCTACCTCTCTGTTTAGATATGAGTACAGGAGAAGAAAGAGATTTTAATACTAAAGAGGAATGTAAAGTAATTGCAATGAAATGCATTCTGGAAAAAACTGTAACTGTTTTAAAGACAGACCCCCATGGAAAGTTCCTATTTTTATCCTGAAATAGTTTCCTCTATTTCAGTGTCTTACAGCTTGAATGGAAGGAGCCACAAAGCACTTGAAAAGAACTTTGCCCAGCTTTAGGAAAAAGAGATTTGAAAAACAGAAAAATCATCTATTTTTTTAAAGAACTCTTGAAAAATAACTGCTGACAAATCACAACAGCAGCCTACAAAAACCCCACTGTTTAGCAGTTGCTGCTAATCTGTGATGAGGGATGATAAAAAGAGAAAGAAATTTGAAAAAGGAGATTGCTGTGACTCAGATGACTAATCTTCCGGTTTATTAGCTGCTGTGTTTCTCTGTAATTAGAGGCAATGCAACCTACAAACTGTGGATTTGGGGCCTGATCTTATGCCCAATGAACTCAGAATAAGACTTGATAGTGATGCAGTGGACCAGGGAACAGGCTTATAGGAATTTACACTGCTTTGCACTCTATCTCCAATCCCACAAGACTCAATGCTGCTTTGTGCACATTTTGTATGGTCAGGTAGCCACAAGTATTTGGAAGCTAATTGAAATGTGGTAGCAAGTGGAATCTGCTGTGTTCTCCACTACAGTTCAGATATCTTGTACCTTCACAGGACATACTGATGATAGCACATTCTCCATTGCTTTTAATTCAGCGTAAGGAAGCACCTGAATGACTGGATCTTTCTAAATGTCACTTCTCCAGCAGAAGGATGCTCAGAATGGCAACAAAAATCTGGGGCTCAGAGCAGAATAAAGGATCTTCATAGCACAGGTCATCACAGAACTATTCTACATAACACTGTTAATGCCCTTGCTTAGGAAAAATCAAAGTCTAGAAGCCAAGGGAAGACAGCACACAAGCCGCAATTCAGCTTTTTCCTGAGATATATTACAACTTGGATTTCAGAACTCTCTCTGCTACTTTATCCTTATTACTATTATCTTTCGGAGAGCTGTCACCATTCTCAAACTGCTTTTAGGTCTCCATCCTCCACAGCAGAGTTTGCTGATATTCATATGCCTATCCAATACATCCAGATCAGGAATGGAGCCCAGTCAAATCCAGTCACACAAGTAATGATATAGAGGATTCATACACAACAAACTTCTCTGAAGCCAAATGCTGGTGAGAAATGAGATGGCCAGGTAAAATTTTTTATGAATGTTTAAATTCCTGAATGTTACTCTAAACCCAGTAAAAAACCAAAGATATTCGTTTGCTCCTAGGCATTGCAGATGAGAGACATATCCAACTTCTAAGAAAAATGTCACAGAAACATTAGGATCCATGAGTAGTCAGTGATTTCAACTTTAAGCCACATGAATTTCTAATGTCAGTCATCAAAACACTAACTCTCTTAAAATTATTTCTAGGATGCAAAGAAAAAAGAAAAATTATATTGAAATTGCCTTAAGAATTGAAAACAATCTGCTTCAGTCCTGGCCTGCCAGAAGCTATTTGACCAAGTTCAATGGCTGGGAAGTCTGTTTCACTCCTCATTTATGCTTCCTTTGCCATACCAATTGATGTCAAGTGTGAACCATGAGAAAGTTTAGAAAGCCAGCAAACAAGCTGTAAACAACTGACTGAGGTAGAGGTAAATGTTTTATTGCTGGCATCTTGCATCAGGTTCAGAGTCTGGTGTTTTAAACTGCATTGCACTGTTACACTGTGCATTGATTTATAGTGTTTATAGCAACCAATATTAGATGACTGTACAGTGTAAAAGAATGTCAGCCCTGCATTACAATCACTGTGTCTCACTCCATCTGTGTGATTTACAGGAAAACACATTCTGTCATCAAGCATTTTTTTTGGTTTTTGGTTTTTTTTCCTTCATTTTAGGAAATCTGACTTCACTTCTCTGTTAAATGATGATTGCTCACAAACTGGAAAGGGTGAACAACTGTGAGTGCAACAGAAGCTGAAACCCTGGGGGCCTTTTAATTTTATTTTTAGTATGAAACAATTCCCCTTTTAGATGGATGTGCACAACTGGTGGGAGGAGAAGAAAACAAGGAACATGAGAGATGGAATAGCTGAAATACAATAGGATCCAATATTCTGTGCTTTACAGTTGATCAAAACATAAAGACAAATAATCTGGAAACAAGAGGCAATGTTAATTTGCAGCAGACAATGTTATTAATGTAACTATAAGCGCTGCTGAACAGGAGACATTCCTGATGATAAATTGCAGGTAAATCACAAAGACAGCACTGTTTTGATTATGAATTGGATATATTTTTATTTAAATTGTCTTTCTAGCCCATTGGTCTTACACTCATTTTAGTGACACTTCTCAGAGATCGTCTTTTGGAGTATTTTGAAGGGTATAGTCCAAATTTTAGAGTTTTGAGTGACCATGAAGTCAAGTACATCCTTGTTTATTAACAGAGTAAGGTCTCTCTAGCAAAGTGGAAGCAAAGACTAAATGGAGAAGTCTTTTCATATTTTTCAAGCAAGAATAAAAGAGCTCCACTTAAAAAAGAAACCAGAAAAACAACTTGGAACCACTCCTTGGTCCACAGGCAAATTGCCTGTGAGCTGGGAGAGCGGAATTCTTCACTGATTACCTCACTTTGGCTGTTTCAGAGACATCCAGAAAGAGTAAGAATATGATGCAATTTGCATCTGCGAACCAACCTGCAAACACTTACCTAGGCAAAACACACAGACAAGGTTGCTTATACCTTTCTATTTTTTTTATGCAAACATACATGGAATGGGATGATCTGACTCTCCAAAAATCCTCCCAGGGAATACACAGCCCATTTTCACACAGGCAGTCCTGCAGCTTCCACACAGAGCTGAGTTTCTTTGCAAACAGAATAAAAAATAAAAAAGGGAATAACCTGTCACTACAATGCCTAAGATAACTTACTGCATTTGCACAGTAAACAGCAGCTGGGAGCTGCTTCCCAAATAAATATTCAAAATTATGTAATTGACAAATACACCCCTTAAAGAAGGGAGAGAATTGTCACTCCCTCTACAAGATGAAACCAATTGAAGTTTCTACTGTTACTATCAGAAAAGAAAAAAAATCCAGTAACGAGTAAGTAGCAATTATAGGTATTTCATGACAAAGGAAACACTTGACAAAAAAGCAAAAATAGCCTAAAATTTTTATGAAAAAGTACTTCAGCTTTCTTAGCAGGGGGAGTTTAAATTATGACTGCAATTTACAGGTCTTGTTAGTGAAATTGTTCTTTTATAACTGTGCTTTTTATATAAGACAGTAGTAAGAAAGAGCAAATGCACATTTATGGACATTAACAAAGGGATGATATGATAAGAACACACATGGTCACTGCAAACAACAGATTATATGGGAAACATTTTTTGTGTCTTTAGAAGTATCTTTCTGGATAATGGATTAGATGGACCACTGTCTGATTCTCTGTTCCTATACAGTTCCATTTGCTTTGAAGCATCTAAAGATACTAAAATAAAAATGTTTTAGAATCACCTTTTTGTTTGTTTGTGGTTTTAGTTTATAACATTTCAATTTCTAGAAAAGTCTGCTTTTTTTTTACCTTTTACTTTACTTTCAGTCAACCTTGATTAGGTACTTATTTGTAAAAGGAATGTTCTCTTCATCGATTTCAGCAATGTTCAGCCAGTCCTAAGTAACCAACTTGCACGTGGTGACACAGCTGTTAAGCCTACAAGCGGTACAGCTCATCAGGTTGATGGGACAGAGGGATTGAAGAATTAGTCTGCTAAGATAAGGGGTAGTGAAAAACAGTGCCCCATTTCATTACTTGTACCCACATTCATTCCCATCACAGAGCATCCCTGCATACCAAAATGACCATTTCAAAGGCCAAATCCTACTGTGTGGGATGCTATGCCACTGTTAAATAGCACAAAGGAAGCAGACAGAAAAATAAGGACAGGATGCAACATGTAAAATTTTAAATTCTTCAAGAGATTTGCAGTTGTTACTTTTGCCTTTTTTTCATCTTGTATTGGTGGGAAGTGTGACAATGACAGCCTTGAATGCTGATCGCCTCTTTTTGTCCTCTCCCTGAGTGCAAGGTACACCAGGGAAGTTTTCCCACCCTGTTCATCAGCACTGACCCTCATGATCAGAGTTTAGCTTTCTTACTCTCTCCTTTTTACTTCTAGCACTGATAAGAACAACATAATTTTGGTGATGTTTGACCACTTGTCTAGGAGTTGGTCATTTCCAGCTGACCAGAGAGGATGACAACTTACAGTAGCTATAAGCATGAACAGGATTCAATACTGTGATTTGGAGTTGAAAGCATCCATTTCCCAGTACCAGACAGTGCTGGTAACTGTTTCACAAGTTACTTCTTTCAATGCGCAGGCGTATGGGTTGGTTTTTTGTTGGTTTTTTGTCTTTTTTTTTGGGGGGGGGGTGGTTTATTTGGGGGGGGGGGGTTGTTGTTGTTGGAGGTTTTGTTTTTGTTTTAAACAAATGCCTTATTATGTTTCAGCTCCTAATTATATTTCAGTGAGACCCAAAGAAATTTTTTATCAACATCTTCTCATTTTTACCATTGCATCCCTGCAGCTTTCAGGCTACATTAGTGTAAATGAAAACTGAATTTGCCCCTAAATAACTTCAAGTGCTGTAAGAAAACAAAGCAGTACTGCAATAAGAGTCCCAGCAACATGAGATCTCTTCTCACCCATACTGGAACTGGTCCTTCAGTGACATAAATCAGGATAAGCCTGTTGATGTCTAAAGACTATGCCCACAGACTATATGGTCTTGACTTAGCTGTGCCCTGCTTCACAAGCCAAAGCAATTATGAATGTATCACCAGCCTAGCTCTAATTTCACATAGCATTTGGGACATTTCCATGTTTCCACAACTTCAGTTCTGCAGATTAGAACAGAAGCCTTCAGATATTTCCTATGTTCCATGGCAGCCATCCATAATACCACCTACATGAAGGAAGGACAGTGTTGTGTTGGATTAACTATTTGTTTTTTTCACATTTCATTGGGGGTGGGGGGAAATCACACTAATTCATATCAATACAACTGAATTATTTATATCTTATCAATACAGTGGTCAAGAACTACCACAAAGAGATGACAAAAGCAAACAAACAACTACTGTAGCCTGAAAACTCAAAAATCCATTCAGTGTCCTTTGTGGATCTGTTGTTACTGAAGATGACAAATAAGTCATACGCTGCATTTGTAAAGGATGAATGACTGCACCACTGATTTTACTCAGACAATTATTGCATTTCCTAAGGAGGCACAGGCCCCTTCTGTGAAAAGGGAACAGGAAAAGCACAGACACTCCTGTACATTTTTAAACAAAGAAGCTGTAAAGTCAATGTACTCAGTAAAGGCCGTTCACTACCAGTCAGAGGGGCAACACTGACCCTGAATTCAATAATGACTTCATGCTTTGGATGTCTGTAATACCTCTAATTATCTACCACACTGTGGGCAAGAGCAGCATAAAGTAATATTTTAGTGGAGGCATGGAAGAAATATAAAGTTATTTTTTTGCTCTTCAGGTCCCCTTTAGAAAAGCACTACCCATATTTTCCCCCAAATCTAGTGTTTTGCACAAAAAGGAAAGATTTTTTAAATTAGCCTCCCAATTTGAACCTGCAAGTATAACAAAAATAATATTTAGAAGTCTGTTTCTTGCTGTAATATATGCTATTTATTCCTTCTGTTTCTGGTGTGTGAATGGTGTCAAATGTGACATGACTACTTAGAAATAGATAAAGAAAGTAGCCACCATCTAAATTTGTGTTTAGTGTCATCTTACCTTTCCCTGTTCTTCTACAGTCTGTTTCATTAAATAGAATTTCCCTCTGAGATTTTCTAAATTTGAGAAAGAGGGCACCTGTCTCTTAGCCAACACTGAAAAACCCCTTCCTGAAAACCTGAGGAAAAAACATAACCAGAAAAAATATTACCTGCTCTACCAGTGCAACATGGGTTAATTATGAGAAGGAAAACCAGCCAAATCACTTTAGTAATTGCTTCCTCTTCCCTTAATCATTTGCCACAAATCTTGGCAACAACAGGTGGCAGAATAAAGTTGGGGTTTTTTTTCAATTATTGTTGCTAAAAGCACAGGAAAAAGAGGGACCAGTTGTATAAGGAATAGAAACCAGTAGAAATAGAAAATGCAGCTGGTTCATTTTTTAAAATACTTAAACTGCTTTTTAAAAATCTTCCAAACAAATAAACAGTCCCCCAAAGTCAGCAAACCCAAACCCTCACCTTTGAAAGAATCTGTCTCCCTGGTAGAGCTTGACATTAACAATGAGGTATTTCTTCATGCAGGAGAACGAGTTTCTCAAATACATGTTCCTCATTAGGAAAATATTTATTTTCCCCTGTCTTCAGAGAAAATGCACTTCATTGCATTTATATCCATGCCGCAAGCATTAGATACAGGTAAAGACTTGATTCCTAGAAGGCTGTTCTATAAACCTATCAGGATAAATTTGAAAGTAATGTTTTCCTGGATAGACACTGAACAATTGCTATTTATATCATGGTAGAATTAAGAGGTGCTCAGTTTGAGATCCATCATACTTGATGTATTAAGTACACAGTAAGACCTTCAGTGGATTTTGTGGTTTAAATTGGGGGAAAAAACCCAAAGAATCATAAGCAGCCATTTTACAACAGGACAATGGGGTGGGGGGTAGGAAGGTATTTGGCAGGAGAATGCCCAAATCTCCAGACCATCAGATAAAATTGTCAGTATTAATAAAATCTTGACCATTTTCTTTCAGTTCTGCAATGGCTACCTTAGCACGTTTAGGTTTTTTAGCAACTTCCCTGTTACTGAAGGTAGAGCAGGTGATTTGACAGCAACCTGGAGGGGACAACTTCAAAAGCTTTAGTAAGCTCTTCATTAGGCTTGGCACTTTCCTGAGCAACAGGCAAAGAGAGAGGCAAACACTTAAAACATTAAAGACTTTAAAGGGCGGGAAAAACTTCATGACCTTTTTATAAGTCTAGCATATTTATTCTGTGGTGTGGGTGTGTTGGTGAGGTTTGGGGTTTTTTAAACAACTGGAAGATAAACAATAAATGTTGTAGTTGGAGGCTGAGTTTCCAAGTCATCCCCCAACACTGGCTTAGAAGTAGCAGCAGCATATATCAACATCTCCTGGTAATTGAAGAAGTTAGTTGAACAAGACTCTGAGCAGGCTGGAATTATGAATAAACACTGCTTTCCTGGTTTGGTTTGTTATGAAAGGTTGGTCTTGAAACACAAAAGGGAAATGTAATGGAATTTGTCTTGTGCTGGTAAGATCAAAGAAAGCTTGTAGTATACTGCCCTGCAATACAACTACATGATGTTACCATGAGGCATTTTTTGCTTAACTTTGATAGTCTGTGACTCCCATTTATAAAGGCTAGGCACCGTTAACTTTTTCCTCTGGATTGGTTTAGTAATTTTTCAATCCATTTTATTCTTCTATATGTATGATGGACAACTGCAAGGTAACTGATACAAGCTAGTACTATAATTCAACAGGAAAGAAAATGCAAATCAATCTAATTCACATTATGCTAACAGCTGAACTGATACTAGCCAACCCCTTATATGGCCATAAGTGAAGACATATAATATTCAGAAGGCTTGTAGTTCACACCCTGCCACCACCCTTACATTCACATTTTGTTACAGTTTAGACATTTTCAGTGTTTCAACTAGCAGCTATATTCTTGTGGTACAGCTTTGAGGGACCTTGAAGTGGAAAGCAGAAACCTCCAGTTCAGTCTCCAGTAATGATCCAGACAGAAGTATACACAGGCAAATTAATTGTCCATATAATGCTTCTTAATTTAAATGTTTGAAGAAAAAAAAAGAAATCACATGTCTACCTATCAGCTTTTTAATGCTTTGAGTAATTCAGCCAGAGATCAAGGTCAAAGAATGGGATCAGTATTTTCTCAGAATAGGCTAATTAGCTCCTAAATCCCTGAGAGACTTCAAAATATTATCTTGATGAACTTTGTGTCCACAAAAATTCCATATTATCTGGAAACTTTCTGGCTCCTTTCAAAGTTGGATTATGCCAATCTGTTCTGTGCATTTGCTTGTGATACAAATTTTATAGACTGCAATCATTATTAGGCATACAGCTGTAAGAGACAGTGACTGACTTGCACACTCACTGGTTGTCCTTGCTTTAAGGGGGGGAAGAGACTATGACAAAGTATAAGGCTGATTGCTTAGAAAATCTAGTAGGAACCAGTCAGTTACTGCTTTTAAATCAAAATTATTTTAAATAGCACATGGATGAGGTAAGAATTTTAATTCATTTCAGCCAGAATCTTTTACTAAAGAAAACATGGATATTCAGAATTACTTGGAAGAACAAGAAAGCACGCTCTCCTCTTATCATGGCTAATTCTCAGGTGTATTCCTTACAGAGGGAAAGAGATTCACTGATTTCAGTGACACTAGTTCAGCCGGGCTACAATGCGACCTGGCCTGCATGTTTCTGTAAAGGAATAAAACCCCACATATACCCCACATCTCTTAACTGCATGGAGAATTTGGAATCTAGATATACAGGATACCAGCTTATCTGAATCAACCTAAGCCTGGGACACTGTCACTGACTGCAAATATAACCTACTAAAAACAGTGGGGAAGGAAAGGCAGAGAATTTTATCTCCCTGCACCATAATTCCTCACATAGATGCTCCAGGGGTTGGTTGAGAAATACACTATCACTTACTGTGTCCTTGTGACAAAATACTGACTTCTATGGCATTAACTGTGACAGTATGTACTAAAGGACTAGAGGATATAGTTTATTTTATAAAACTTTTCATGGCATATTTAAAAAAAAAGTATACATTTTCATAAACATACCACTGAACTAAAAGAATAAAACTACTTACTGCAAAGACTGGCAATAATTTTAGTCATCCCTGTCCCTTTGTCGCTCACATATAAAATACAGCTTCACTTGTATTAAAAACAGAGGACATAAGATTTGTGTATTTTATACCAGTTGTTGTTAATTACATTAAGCTGATTAGAAATACCCTACCTTTCTCCAAATGTGCTAAGCACCCAGGATGAGTTGCAGAGCTCCCTTTATTCATGTTGACTCACAAGATGATCAGTAGACATTACACCTGCTTATCTCAATTCAAACAACAGGTATCAAAGCCCCAACTAGCTGTTCAGAGAATATCCTATTTCAGCTTTTTTGTAGATAAAGCAACACTATATGGTTGTGTTAGTGTTACCATCTACAGGTATTATCTGACCATTTTAGAAACAGGTGTCTAATTTTTTTCTATATGGTCTATTCCACCTCCTTCTTTAAAAAAAAAAATAAAAATCTATGACTCCTGTTAGGCTACACTGTACTAGGTCATCATGATCCTGCCAACAGAAATACAAGCCTTAGCTATTGTTAAATAATCCCACTGAGTGTGACTGGTCCCAGTTGCAAGCACTCAGCCTGCCAATCTGATGTCACCTTTGTTTTCACTTATTAATTTTAGTTCCTGCTGGTCTGCCCTGTACTTACAGAATCATACGAATACAGTTTTCCTTCAGTCAGCACACCCTCCTGTATTTTACTGCAAATTAGTTACCTATTGATACACTAACCACAGCCACTACCAATTTTAATTCTTTGCAATGGTTCAGAGAGAACACGAGTTTTTCATCCAGAAGTCAGTGAGACTACTCACTTCGGGAGTGCTAGCAATGTGTAAAACTAAGCTGGTCACCAAGTCTTTGCAGGGATGATAGAGTTATAGGAGCTTTCCTCTAAAAGAAACCCACATCATTATTCAGGCATTATAAATTATACCACTTTTAGGGTGAAAGGAAAGTAACCATTAGACATGGCACTCTGTATGACAAGGAGTGAATATTTGGCTGAGGGCTCTAAAGCAAACTTCCACCTTGATGGAAAGTGTTATGGAATCTGTAATATCTATACAAAACCAGCAGGACCTTAGCTTAATAAGGTCTCATCCAAGTGACTAGCACACTAAACTGCATGGAATTCAATTTCTCTACCTCTAAAAGATGAAGGGCAAGTTGATCCTGCCAGGGATTTAAATTTATGGCTTCATGGCCTCAAATGTGAAATGTATACCATTAAATATGCCTGCTCCGTGGTTAGATAATATCACACAGTTTTGAGCTATTATCAAAAAAAAAAAAGGAGGTGGAAATATAAAAAGAAGGTAAAGGCTAGATAATTAGTACTACATATTGCATACACAGGCATTTAAGTGAAAAGATGAGGAAAATTTTGGCAGAATATCTTAAAAAAAATAAAAAAAGAGAGGAAATCAGCACAGTGATAGAAGGCTAAAAAAATTACTTCTTCCTATGCTCAGTTGTCCTGTGTGCCTAGAAGTCACTTCTGTAAATAATGGAGTATCTCTATAGTAATCTGTGGCCATCAAAGCTGCGCCAGATGGAAAGCTGTTGTGAGTGACTCCATTTAGAGAGGTTTTGCCAATTCACAGCAGGTCAGGACACAGCCCACTGTCAGGTTTTTTCCTGTGAGAAACATGTTGAAGTTCTTCTGTCTCTCACAGGTGAAATTCACCAGGGCAACGGTCATAAAAGGGAACCGGATATTCTGGTTGCGTTTATCCAGAAATTTTACTCCTCCACTATAAACCTTGGATTATACTCTATCCATATGCAATGAAACCAGATAATTTCTCATAGCTTTCACCCACCATGTAAGCTAAGCAGAAAACAATTACTTCTGTTCACATAGTGTGGTAACTTTCTCTTCCAGGCTAATTAAGTGGAGAGCATTTGCTGGGATTTGTAGCCTCAGTTTAAAATGTGAGGCTGAAATGAGTAGGGTATCCTTGCAATTTCCATGGTAGACCATTTTTCTACATGTAATCCATTACTGCAAATCCGAACAATAATTTAGAATAGTGATAATCCTCCATAGCATTGACCCTAAAGATCTTTACAGCAACACAAATGAGATCAAAGGACAAATGAAAGTCTGTTAATCCCTCTAAGTGTGAGTTCAACCTAATCTTACATTTCTGTCTTTTAATTCTCCCTAAATCTTTTTTTTAACTTTGCTTAACATTCGTTATCCTTTTTCATGCCCTAATTCTGGGGGAGAAAAAAAAAAAAAAAAAAGCACATGTCTAAGAGTACATTCAAACATTTCTCCACAGGGGTGGTATTTTTAATATGAAATACTACTTTGTCTTTCCAGCTTCCAGTGGGAAGTAGGTAGAGGGGAGAAGTGGATGTAGGATATGCAATGGAGGATTAAGATTGATGAGTGAGGTGCAGAAAGACTCCTTGGTGATATAGCTATGTCACTTGTATGAGCACAAAACCTAAACAAGAACTTTTCAAAATAAGATTGTCAGGGGTGGTAATTTCCTTTTACAAAAAAATCTACCTTGAACAGAAAAAAGTATACATATCGGGAGAGAACTGCATAGTTTAATGAGCAGCAAGAAGAAAAATACCCCATATGTATTTTTTGTGACCTTAATTTTTCAAATATATTAATCAGTGTAAAATACTATTTTTACTTCTGCCAAAGGACTACCTCTAAGAGCTTGTCAGGTGCATTATTTAAATGGCTTTATAATACTGTTTAATATGGACTTTTAATATAAACCAATCTTGTTGAACCAGTGGCAAAACTCCTGTTGACTTCAGTGACCTATGAACACGACCCATCTGTACCACACTAAACACCATAGGGATCAACAAATGAAACTGAACACAAATCTAATATTTAAGGGACACAAAGACTTCAGAGGCAATCAGAAAGGCACCATAGTTGGAAGGCATACATGGGACTTGCAGAACTTGGTCCTGCACAATTGCAGAGCACCCACTGCACTGTGACACTGATGGCACTCTCTTCTTCAGAGGAGTAAAGGATCTAATTGCATTCTTCTAATTAAGCAGAGAATAAAGCATTTTTATGCATAAGGATGACATCTGTTGTAAAATTTGCCTTTTACTCCAACATTTTCAAACCGAGGAATAAGGAAATCAGGAGACCCAAGCATAAAAACACCAAACTATTCCAGTCCTACTAAGACTGTTACGGAGTGAACAATTCAAAAGAATGGGATGTCTGAAGCATTCACTCTTTTCATGTACTCTTTTTGTGAGTACTACTTACTCCAGGAGCAGGAGAGGTAGGTATACGGGTAGGAAAGTGTTTTCTTTCCATTTTGAGCTTGACTACCTTTTATTATTTTTTTGTGTACTAACATGCTGATTTCAACCTCTTAATACAAACATCTTGTAAGGAACAGGCTGGAGAAAGCCCAGCAACAAAAACCTCAAGCAACAAGCCTGTTTATGGGGAAAAAAATATAAAGATATGCTTAAGTTGGTTCATTCCGTCAGCTGAGATCTATGGATTGTGTGCTTTCTCTCTCCAATGAAAGCACTATCAACAAAATCAGCTTGGGGCTCCCCACTTCCTGTGTTTCGTACTGCTCAGATGAAACAAGAATATAATGTTGATTATACATCACCATAGGCCAACAGCAAATTACAATTTTCCTAGTATAAAAAGGTGTTGCTGTGTTTCCAAGGGCTAAATCAGTAATTAGGCAGTATATCCACCTCACCAAGCTCCATTCTTTGGAATAGGCTGAGCAGCCAGTGTGTTCTCCATGGATAGAAAAAGCCATCCCACTGTGACTTGTACAAGTGCCCAAATTTGGCCTATTCAACATTACCCAATTTTTCCACTTTATTCATAGCCTGGAGAAAGGAAGGCTTGGGGGGATCTTTTACATTTGCATAAACACATGATGGGAACCTGTACAGAAGTTGGAGCCAGACTCTTCTCAGTGGTGCCTAGTGAAAAGACAAGAGGCAATGGGCAAACTGAAATACAGGAAGTTCCATTTAAACACAGAAAAAAACTTTTTTACCATAAGGGTGATCAAACGCTGGAATAGATTGCTCAAGGAGTTCGCAGTCTCCTTCCTTGGAGATATTAAAAATCTAACTGGAGCAGGTTGCTCAGAACCTTGTCAACTGTTTTGAGCAGGGAAGTTGGACTAGACAATCTCTGGAGGTCCCTCCCAACGCCACCTATTATGCGTTGTTCTGTGATTTATAAGTGGGTATACATGCCAGATTTTTATATATATATATATAAAAAAAAATACAGCATGTAGATGCATATGGATGGGTGTGCACACAATTTGAAATTTTGTTGCTAATTTTTCCTGAAGAAAAAGTTAGTATTTCTTCCTAAAAAGACTCTTCCATTGAATCCAATCATTCCAAAAGTATAAAGTATCAATAAGCTATTTTAACCAACACATGTAATGAGGGAGGGAAATACGAAATTCTATCTTTTCCCAGAATATTACACTTCACAAAGCTTCCATCAGGTCTATATGGAAAATTTTGAAGGGGTTTTCCTTTCTTGAAAACAATTTAAAATAGATCAGAGAATAAATATAATACATACTACTGCATTCCCATTAGAAGTGAGTGATGAGTTAGGCCATATATGGCAATTAAGAATCATGGTTTTTACATAACCTTCAACTTTTTACCATCTTTAAAAAGCTGACTTCTGGACAACTGAATTGAGAGGAAGACTATTTCTATAGTGGTTTTTTTCCCCTGAAGTTGTTCCCTACACATTTGCTGTTGGAGATAGTAAAAGATAGGCTACTTGTTTAGGTAGTCTGGAAGATCACACTCTACAATGGACAGGCCAAGTAGGACATGTACCCACAACATTGAAAAAAGTCAGGTTCAAGTTTCTGCTCACATTAATTTCAGAGAACTGCAAACAATCCCTCTCCTACAGCAGTAAACAGAATGGTCTTTTAATGGAGATGTATGTGTAGCAGAGTATTAAAAAAAAAAAACACTATGGATTTAAAAAAAAAAAAATTTTACAGAAAAAAGTCAGCATTACTGAATCTACCTGGCATTATTTGATCACAATTAGCTATTCCTTCCACCTTGCCAACCTCACATCATAAAAGATCTCATAGCTTCTGACTGTTCCATTAATGAGGTCCTACATAAATTTTGTAATGCAGCTATCACTCAATAATATTTTGAAGCCAAGCCAACATTTTTATGTTATGCAGATTTGTGTATTTTGGGATACTGAAGGCTTTTTTCATTAAGCATTATTCTTTGCTAATGTGTAGTTAATAACATAATGGAAAAGCTTTAAAACTGCTCTGAGGATTAAACCACTCATACTTGTTTAACTGCTTGATTTCCTAATGGATATAGTGTAGGATTTAATATTGTGCTCATTTACATTACTTACCAGAAGAAAAGAGACCTTTAACTGCTTGTTCTAAAAACAACAGTAAATCGTGTTTAAGTTGATTGATTTCTGCATATATATTAACACAGACTAATGAAAGGCACAATGTCTTCGTAATACATGCCATCATGTTCAACTACAGCTGAATATTTATGGTTTTTTTGAATCTGACTTCTCACAGCTGGATTTACTCCCTTGTACAAAGTGTGGTGCTAAGTTAAATAAAATTCCATTCTGTACAAAATTAAACAGCTACACTGATTTGCATCAGCCACTGCTCTAGCCCTAAATATCTGATATCATAACTGCAAAACTTTGTTCATATACATCAGAAATAGAGAAGGATTAGATTATAACCCCTTTATTCACTCTGAGAAATACTTTACCCCCTAACATATTCATTGAAATGGACTTTGGTTCAGAGCAATGGTAGGAACTGCATGCACCGCACAGGCAACTCATGAACATGTTCTCTTTCATTTCAGTCCTGCCTTCTCTCTCCCACAGCTATTCCAGCAGCTACATCATGAAGGTAAATTTATGACACAGGTTGAAATCTTAGTACATAACCCCAGTTTGAAACATCCCCAGTGACTCCCAATTAGGATGCAAAAGTTAACTGAGCCCAAATCTCCCTATATAACTATCAGTTTCACAAACACCACCTCAGAGTCAAACATTCATTCATGTAAGTACCTCCATCAAACTCACAGATACAAGGCATCTGGCTGCAAAGCACTGTCTCATCAACCAAGAGCATTCTACATTAAAAAAAAATGGGGGAAAAAAAAAAAAGTCAAGCAAAGAGGAACATCTAAGAGAGAACTGTCTAACTAAAGCAGTTCTGCAGGTATATTGTAATGCTGATTGATTAGCTTCACGCAGGCCTCATTACTCTGCCACCATAATGTTAAATAATGTCTTACTCCTCAAGAAGTCCCATTGATATCATTGGAACTATCCAGAGATCATAGCACTACTCCGCACCAGCAGGCAATGAGTGTATCAGGGACACACCCATAGCTAGACACAAAGAACAGAGATCTCAATGACTGTTCTCTTAGGATAACCCTCTAAGTCCAAGGGCTGTCTGAATTCCTTAAGGGGAAATCAAAGGCAGAACTGATATTCCAAAAGCTGTTCTCTCTGATAGAAATGGACACATTTAGAATGTTAGAATAGTTACCCTGATACATTTTACTGAGGATTCTCTGAAAAATTAGTGTCATGAGTGCTACAATAATCATAATCAAAGTGATTAAAAATTACTGTCATGAATGCTAAAATAATCAAATCCATAAAATGCACCACAAAATCTATTAGCTACTTCAGGCCACATATCCAGTATGGAAAATGATATTTCTGTTGTCTGAATGGCAGCTGCGATTCAACAATACAATCACACACCAAGCACTCTCATTAGCTGAATGGCTAATACAAATGGCATTAACTGTAAGAGCTGGCACTTCACAAAAGTTTGTTAGGTAAACAAATCAGCAAAGGTCAGAGAAACATCAAGGAGAATTAAATAGGATATGTGCAGTCCTCTTTGGTTGTTAATGAATCTTTTTTTTTTTTCCTGATTAGGCAATATCCTTTAAAAGGACTGCTCCGGAATTTAAAAAAAAAAAAAAAAAAAAAAAAAAAGTTACCCAAGAAGTATTTCAGTGTAAAACTCACAAGCACTAAACCAGTTATTCAGTTGGATTATACAGAAAGAACCCTGAGATCCAGATGTGCACTACCTTCCTCCTTGCTCTGGACTCCTTTGAAAGGTGAGCCAGGCATGCAAGCAGAGAGAAGGCTGTGGTATACTCCATTAGGGTTCCAGTTACTCTGGAACCAGGATGCAGGGCATACCCAGAGCACCTTGCCTTGCAGTAAGGCAGGATGCATACATGTGGACCCAAGACTCTTAAGTATGCACAGTAAAGAGACCACAGGGACCAAGACAAAATTCAAAGAGACTTCATGAATTAATGGTTGCTCCTCCATTAAGCTCAATGGACAGGTTCAGGAGGTGGTAGTGTTGAATATTGATGTGGTAGGTTTGTGTTCCAATGATCAACATTATCCTGAGCCTCCTCAGCATGCAGTATGACAGTGGGGAAGAACAACCAGCTCTCCTGGATCTCCTGTGAGTTTGGGACAGTGCCTTGCCATCTCTGGTAACCACCAAGCAGCTTCCAGTTTGGTTTCATTGAAACTGCTAGCTCTACAGTTGGGCATCTGAAAGTCAAGTTTATGCACATCAATTCTTGCCCTCAGTAACATCTGTCTAGCTCTACTGCCATCAAACAATTTGGGTGTTCTTACAGCCCTTCAAGCTCTCAGTGGCTGAGCACTGCTTTCAGCAGCCACTGCATTTGGTTAACAAATCAATTGATTACATACAGCATTGACAATTGTCATAAACTGTATCCAGCTTGTTCTGCCAAGGGGCAAGAAAACTAATCCATCTATCATGATTAAAATACTTTGTTTAAAAAAAACATTAAAAAAAAAAGAAGAGGAAATTAGGTATATGTGAGTTAAGAGAATCAAGCCTTTAAGTTGATACATACATGACTGTAATACAGTAGACCAACAAAACAAAACTTCTAAATGCAAGTGAATATGTTGCCCCTAAAGTCACAGAAGGGAAGGGAGGTCTTAAATCATGTGAATAAGCTATTGAAACAGCATAAACAATTCCATTTGAGCCTGAAGTTAATTATGGCACTGTGGCTGTCAAAAGATTCATCTGAAGCACTTGCTGCACAAATTGAAGGTTGGACATCCAAATTGAAATGTCATTTTTATTAGTCTCTGACACTTAGAGAAATAGCCTCCTCTCTTCTAGTAGGCTATACCCATTAACTCCCATTAGTGCTAATGGAGTTATGCACATACATCACATGCACACACATCACTAAGCACCTTTGCAACACTCATAATGTCACATTAGATAACAGCTGTTTTACTGCAGTATGGTAGGAAAGTTTCCAATACGGCATGCTTGACAGCACCCTCTGAAGTAACCACTAGCCACTTCAGCATTTTAAACTGATGTATAATCCAAGATACAAAGCTGGATCTTCATGCAGATCTAGAATAGCTCAACTGACTTGATTACATCTGATGTGATTTGATTCATCTAATAGAGTTACACTATATATATATATATATATAAGACCAGATCTGGTGTCAGGGAGCAGCAAGAACAGGGCTTTTACAGGAGGGAAATCCAGGAGCCATGAAAGATCACAACACAAACAACATCCTTACCAACCAGGGTAAAGTCCCACAAGATCTGACCAGGGCATACAGAACCAGGAGTTGATAACATGGCCCCTCAACAGCTCTGCACAAGGCAAGATAATGAATCATGTCCAGAGTCCACCCAGGGAATCCAGCAAGAAGCAGCAGGAGATTAGGCCAGAGATGAGCCTAAAGACAGAAATACAGCATAGCTCCAAGTTCCATCTAGAAAACAAAGACAGATACAGGCCTGCAGGCAGGTACACATACAACACAGCTCACACAAAGACTGAAGACTCAGGCCTAAGCTTAAACGGAGCTCCTGGACCATAGGCAGAGGGTGTGGGTGGAAGGCCCAGGTGAGTCTGGTCAGGGCAATTAAGACCTATATTAGTGCACTCAGTGCCCTAACATCTGGGGCAAAATATAAATTTTAAACAGACACTGCAAAGAGACTTAAATCCAGAGATGGAAAGCTGAAAGGGATCATATTTCAAACTTTGCCCAAATTATGTATAGTATTTCAGAATTTTTGCCACCTTTCCTAAGGTTATTCTTTTGATCCCTGCAGATCTATGGCCGGGATGTTGTCTGTACCAACTCTTTTTGGGATGGACTGTATAACCTCCAAGCCATCTTAGCTGTGGTAGACAATTATAGTTATTTATCTAGGCATACTTGCATTTCCAATTTTAACATAAATACCCTCATAACCCTCTGTTGAAGTGCAGAAAGTAATCATTCTGATTTTACTGATGGGCAGTTCATGCTTAGAGAATTAGCTGAACTGCCCACAGTAATTTAGGAATTCTGTTGCAGAGCCAAGCCTAGAACTAGGGTTATATATGGCCTCTAACAGGGAAGCAGCCTTCCTCTTGGAAAAAATAAGAATTTGGCCTCTCTTAGGCACTCTTCATGCCCCAGTGTTACTCCTGTTTCACTGTAACAACATGTAAGACAGAAACTCTGTAGCTTTTTTTAATTGACAGGCAACTGAGAACAGTGGCTTATGAAATGCTTGTTGGATTTTCCCCTTTCATGTGTGCTTGCTAGAAAAACTAGAAATATGTATATTTTTTCCTCTGTTATTTGGGTTTCAGAATCACTACCCTTGCAACTACCATGGTTTTTTATGAACATGAAATTTAGGTTATAAAAATAAACAATTACAGAAACTGAAATGCTACAAATAATCTTTAACAACAAGGAAAACCTGATCTAAAGAACCTTCTGGCTTCAGCAGGTTTTGCTGTTCTTACCCATGGTGTGGAACTTCCTCTGAAAGGACAATACTGGAGATCAGCTAACAAATGAACTCTTTGGAGTATTTAGAATGTATATACTGGGCTTCAGGACATCATTGCATCCAGCATTATGTTGCATGTTAGACACAGACCTGTTAATTAAATTGGATTGATTTTGACAATCTTTAGGTGAAGGCTAGCGGTATAAAACTGCAATGTACACTCTGGGGCAGGATGATTCTGTCTTCCTGTTTGTTTGGATGCCTGGATACTATCATGCTAGAAATATGTAACGAGAATGATAACATTTGCTTCATGCCCAGTTTAAATGTCTTGTTTTGTATAGCTCTTAAACTAACTGAGGTGTATGGGAAACTTGAGGTTGTTTCTGGATGATCTGAATCAATTATTTTCTCTCTAGCTGAGCAATCTGAAGCAGCAACCATCTATGCTGTCAGTCAGCACAGGCTATTCTGCCTTTGGTTGGTAGAAACAGGACGTCACATCTCAGAAGACCATGTCCACAGAGGGGGATTATAACAAAACCCACAATGATGCTTGCATTTATTAAGCACTGTGCCTTTTGTTATAATCCCATAATGCTTTACTTTATTGATTTGGCATTCCTGGCAGCAATCTATCAATAGGAAATTGAGTTGAATCTTTTCAGCTGAAGAGAAGAGTGACTAATTGCCTGACATCTTCAAATAGCTCTTGCACTGAATTAATTCTTGCACTTAGATACCATGTTTTATTAATGTTGGGATCCAATCTACCACAAAGGCAGTATGTAACAAGAGTGAAAACATTTACCATGGACTGCAATATCAGCTCCTGACAGCTCTGTGCTACCTCTCAGATATGAGCTAAAGTAACCTAGTAAACTGTGTGGAGTTCCAAGCAGTAAGCAGCTCTATGCATATTGTAGCATCCACCTTAGTCATCTCAGTTCCTCTTGTTCAGAGAACAGATGGCAGTGAAAACTGATTTCAAGTAGTTATGTACAATCCCTGCTAAGTGGTTGTCAGAATTTACTGCAGTTGCTATATACTGTAGATATACCAAATGGAAATTTTTGAAAGACTTTTATAAATGCCATTTTAGAATGCTTTCACCTCTGGAGCAGTTTGAAATGAAGAACACTCCAGCATGGTCAGATAGGCTGCTACAGAATAAGAATGGAAGAGAACCATTGGCTGATCTTTGAGGTTTCATAATTTTGGGGACATAACTGGGAGGTGGAGGGGATTGTTTATGTATGACAAAATAAGCTGCCTTTAAGATAGGGGTCACTGGATGAGAACCCTGTTTCCAACTGGTTTGAAAACTGATCACATGTGCTTGGATTGCAAATTTATTTTGTAGTATTTTGTGGTAATACATAATGCAGTATTGCTGTCCCTAAACCTGCAGAATGCAAGGCAGGTAAGAGAACAGCTTCAAAGCTAAACAATAGAAAATTAACAGCAATCATTCTCATTCTTAGCACAACCTCAATGTACTATATGCGCTCCTTTAAAGCACATACTCTGCTCTGTAAATGGGAATTACACTAGCATGCCTGTGATACCTGCCCTCCTGGAGAGTACATGTGTATGTCTAAGAAGTCCTTTAGAGACTGGAAAATAACTATCCGGTGGTGTGTGCCCTTACACCACTGCCAGTAGAAATTCGGATGAAACTCAGGGGCCTTCCCTCTCCAGCCAGATGTGAACTCCATTCTGATGGGATGCTCTGAAGTGTCTACAATACACAGGACAGGTCAGTGGATGGGGAGGGGGAGCACCACAAAATGTTCCAGTTTTGTGGGTAGTACTGCAAGAGCTGTTGGATTATTAATGCTCCTACCTGTTAGACATTCTATGTTTAACTGACCTGCCTTTCACCCAGGCTTTTACAACATGTGATGACACTGCTAAAACAAACTGACTGAGAAAGAATCAGCAGTTTGCCATGCAAACATGTTAGTAAATCATTTTAGAGTTGAAAGAAGCTTTTATATTAATGAAATGGCTTTGTATTACAAACCTAATCTGGATAACCTGCTTAATGCCTTGTCATCTTAATTCATGAATTTATATTAGGAATTCTCAAAGGTCTGGTACACTTGCCTGAAATTTTTAATTCCTTTCTAAGTGTATCAAAATCACACATCTGAATTTTGTCAGAAATGAAAATACAATGTACCCGATATTTCTTAAACAAATGGAACTTGAAAGTAAATATCTCTTAAAAAATATTTTATGTATTTTCCTATTGAATATCATTGTAAATATTAAACATATCATGTTAGTCTACAATTTAGTTAAAGTGATTTATATTACTTAGCAATTCACATGTAGATTTTTTTCAAAGGGAATTTGAAAACAGATAATCCTCACAACCTGTTCATGAATGTTATTTAAGTCTCATAATGTTCTTAAAAAGCAGTTTAAAATGTTTTTCTCCTTCAGCAGAAATATCTTGGGGATGGCAAGCAAATCTGAGAATCAGCAGAAGACATACAATAAGGCCTACTATCTACAGACTGCATTGTCTACAGCTCCAAAATCCCCCAGTCCCTCCAGCTGTGTACCTCTAGTACAGTAATAGCTTACTTACTTATAACCATTTTTGTTGTTCCAGAACTGAGAATGCAGCTCTAAGATTCAACCTACCTTCAACTACAGCCATGGTGAATTCAAGACCATCTATAGTTAATTTTTCTCCCCTGTGCAATGAAAAGGTTTTCAGAGGAACAATATTGATCCCTTCAATTCCCTCAGAAAAATGTACTTTGGCATACTCAAAAGGATCTTCCTTTATTTTGAAACTTAATCATTCTAAGGTTATACTATTTCATTGTGTTTTCTATGTTTTTTTGCCGCAAGGCAATGTTGTCATGCACCACTAAGGCTATCACAGCTTGCAAATGTAGGTTTGGGGTTTTTTTGTTCTTGCTATACTGCCGATACAGATAATACTTCAATAGTTTTCTCAGCCAGCACCAATAGAGAGCTGGCTCATTTAAACTATCTTTGAATTGTACCCAATTTGGCTGCAAGGCTGGATTTTTCATAGCATAACACAGGGCAGTTAAAGACCAATTTTTGCCATGGAGTTCTATTTCCCTCCAGTTCTATCTTGCATCTGTATGTCAACATATCATTTGGATTACTACCAAATGCATCACATACCAGTTACACCTTCATACTTTCTGGGATCCTGCTGTATTTTCAGGTGTAAACTATCTAATGTTGTACTGCTGGCAATGACATCCAGAAGGTTTATGCCAGACTTGGTAATGAGAAGACTGAGGTAACCAGCCTATTTATACAGTGTAAAACCTCACAAAGAATCCTTTTTAGAGTGTAAGACCCAAGAATAACCAACAGACTGGTGTGACACAGAGCAGAAATGTAAGAGCTAATGCAGCACGGAACAAAATGAATGGAAATACTTAGACTGGACACCCTCTGACAGTAATAGTCCAAGGGAATTTGATTCGTCCTTGTCAAGCAGAGTTGCTACCCGATTTCTCATCTGGCCAAATGCTGGCAGCAGTTCCAATGAGATACCACAGTATTTTTCAATCCTCCTTTTATCATTTCTAATGGCAAATGCCAGCAGTGTATAAACACTGGCTATATCACACTTTCTTCTATCTGAAGATGAAAGGAATGTATCAAAGCTGGAGGTGAGGGTGGTTGCTGGGTTTTCTTCATAACAGCAGTCAATAAATCGCCAAAATTACCAACACAAAACTCCCAAGAGTTATTTGCAAATATTATACTTTGTCGCGTGTGTTTATACAATCACTTTGTGGCTCCAGGTCAGATAAGCAATGAAAGGCAGGTTAGATGCTTTGCTGATAATCAGCTTGCATAACCTCTTTGATTCATTTTCAGTCAGATGAAGATCTGGCCCACAATCTTCACAGTGCTTTTGAGAAGAGCCAGACTGACCTCCAAATTGTCCTGATAGTCCCATAGTTTTACCATTCTTTAGTTACCCAAATGTCCCTTCTGTATTCATTTGCTTCCTCAGATACATGAAAATTATTATTCCTATACCAAAACCAAGGCAGTAGTGCTTGACAAAATCCAGGTGTAATTTTCACATCAATTAGCTATTTGGGACAGCAAGTTTTACAGTCCATGCTTTGTGCAATGTATTGGATTTACCAGATATGAATTCTTTATTCTATCAATGGCAAAACCAAAGCAATTGCCCTGTTACATGATTTATTTTATTTCATTCTTTATCTGCTCTGTAGCATCTCAAACTTCCCCAGTACTCCCCACATGCCTATGCTTCATCCTGACTTTTCTTCAGAATTACTGAGTCATATTCACAGTGACTTTGCACCCTGGGCAGCCAAATTAATTACAGGCATACAGACTCACTCTCTTCACTGTTGAACCCCTGCCTATTGCTCTTCTGGCTTTTCCAAAAGGTCCTTCCCAGCTGGAGATACACAGGCAACTCTGCCTGCTGACTTGCTGTCCTATTTATTATCCTTGTTTGGGCACATGCAAAAATACCAAGAAGACAAAACATTTTGTCTTGGGTTTGAAGCAGTTCTGGAAAAGGGCCTGTCACACCTAAATCTACAATGTGGCACCTCATAATCTTTTATGATTCTACCTACTTAGATGTTATTACAGGTGTCGATTCTGCATGTCTTCTCAGGGCAAGAACACCAAATTTGAACAAGAGGTAGGTTTCAATTTCCCATTTCTCAAATTGAATTAGCAGATTTATCCACAAAACTAACCCTCCGTTACTTTGGGAGCAGGAAATGGGTACAGCACTAAGAAATCATCAAGAAAAATTGAAGCAAGTTGAAACAAATGCTTCCATGAAATTAAATAGTACTTTGGTATTCAGCTCTGCCTCCTCTACTGGGGTTTGTGACCAGCTAAAAAACTCATCTGGCAACAATCTCTTTCACTCCATTTACATGTTATTTTACAATCATCTCAAGCTTCCTTCACATTCATAAAATATTTTGCATATTGTTTTCCCACTGTATCAGGAGACATAACTTCGCAAATTGGTGCAATATACGAATTTGAACTATAGGGAATAAGTAGTCCATGATGCTAAATGTTATGACTTTAATTGAACTTTCTAGGAGGTAGATTATTCCACTTTTCAAAATTGGTTTCCCAAGACACTTCTGGTCTAAAAATATTTCAGATATTATACTCACTTTGCTTGTCAGACTTTTCAATTCATCATTTAGTTTCACAGCAAAAACATCCTAATGGGTACAACCTCTTCCACTTCAATAACCTGTCTTCCACATACTTTTGATACATTCTCCTGAAGTTAATGAGTGAACTTCCTGCACCTCGCTACTCTTGGGGATGATAGGAAGACCAGTTGTCAGGTCTCACTCTCTTTCACTCACTCCAGTCTCTTTTTACATGACAACATAGTCTGCAAATTTCACTACTAGCAGTCACAGAGGAGACCTGGGGTTTTTTTGGTGAGGTAAGATCCATTAATGCATTTTCAGAATGGATAAGCTTGTATTCGTGGAGTCAAAGATTCCATGTACCAGATAATACCCTATAGTATGGTTATTAGAGCAAGACAGATTTTTTTGAACCACAGAGATTTCACTAATTCTGCACCTTTCACTGGACCCACTACAATTTTAACTTTCTCAGATATAGGATGAAATATCTAGCCAAAACAGACACAGTCATGACACCAGCATGACTGAAAGCTCAAGTAAGGACATAAGTCTAATACAGGGGAGATGAAGGGTTTTAGCTTTATTTATATGACATTAATCAGAGGGATTGTGGTGAAATCACCTCTCATCCCATGCCCCAAGTCTGTTCAGTAACTACACTGTTATTGTGGGATTTGTCTCATGTTGCAGAAGTAGCCTAAATATGAAAAAAACCAAACCAACACATGCTGTCCACCTTAAATTGTGATGACAACTTTAAGTTCTTATGACAAAGGCAAATATCTTGAGAGTGGTGAGTGGCTTATATTACCCTCTTATTCTATGCATAGATAATGAGATTCCCTTTGTATGAAAGGGGCACAAGAACTGATACAGCCAGTTCAACCTGGTATTTGAAAAAAACTCTAGTGCTATCAAGAATAGCGCTCAGTCCCTTGGCAAACAGACATATGCTATGCAAGGTAGTGACATTTAAGGAAAGGGGAATTATTTTTTTACCATAATTTATATTTCTATACCTTAGCAGTAAAAATGTCAAAGATTTACAGGCTGAAATAAGTCAAATACTGTAAGGCATGTGCAAGACTCTTTCTGGAGAAAAAGGAGGTTGCTTAGAGAATACTTGAAACTTCTGAAGAGCTTCTTCTCTATGTAAGAATGCCAAGGGAATTTATCAATGATAATGTAATAAGTTGATATCGATGTTAAGATGGGACATTTTTTAATACCTCAGTGTCTGGAGTCCCTGATCCAGGAATGAAGCAAATATCTTTCTGGGACAGACTTTAATACCTCCAGTGAGACTTAAGAACCCTCAGTATCTCCCAAGGAAGGTCCACAGTTATGCAGAACCAGGCATTAAGCAGACAGGTATCAAGACAGATCTGCAGTGTTGGTCACTGATTACTTTGTCTTCCCCATTCCATATTTTATCCCCAGGCTCCTTTACCCTCTACTTTCTTCTTCCTCTCCTTCCTCCGCTGCTTCATCCTATAAGGACAGACTGGAACTCTGACAGACACAACTGCTGTCCTGCATTTCTCTTGAAGGCTGTGATCCATGCAGCTCCACAGAATCAGCTATTAGTAAGTGCCTCTAAAAATCTGCCATCTGCCATTGTCACCCTGTTTTCCAGGACCTGCATTACCACACTCAGCTCAGGTGACAGTTCCTCCTCCATCCCATGCAGGCAATCCCTGCTGGACCAGAGGAGCTGGCACTCTGCCATCCTAGAACTGTTTGATTTTAGCTTGGCAGCAGACTTTGGCTCTTAGAGCAGCCTCTCTGCTCAGCAGTTGAGGTAACTGTTCCATGTTCCTTCTAAGTCCCACTGGCTCATGAAGAGCAGTGTGAAACTCAGCTAAGGCAACAGCCATGAAAGAAAACATCAAACCACAGATGAAGTATTGTTCCATTATCTGTATATTTCAATAGGAAATATCTTTTTTTCCTTTTTTTTTTTTTTTTGGTGTCACTGTGCCAGGTGACAGCTTTTCTCAAAAATAAACTGATTAGGTTTAGTAGATTTTAAGAGAAACATGCATGAGAATAATTTTTTCTCCAAACCTCTAATATACTAAGACCAATCTGGCACTAAAATATTTTAACATAAATTCAAGCCATCAGGATATCAGTCATGCAATATAATACAGATGCTGTAATGCAGATGTGTGTAAAATAATCACTTAATTACAAAGCTGTAGCTTTAGCAGTATTTTGCTACACTATAAAATGACACTGCATGTAAACAAGAAAAGCAGTTCAATATATAGATTACTTATTTTGTGCTGCCTTCCTTTGCAGCAAACCATGCTATCTTCTTATTCAAGTAGCATGGCACTAATTCAAATGCAAGACACTTGCCTTTCCCAGAGTCCAAAGTGGGTTGTTTAAATCTGACAAGGTTTTTGCCTTCCTTTTCTCCTGCCACCCTCCAGCCTCCACACATAATTATGTAGCATAGTTTAGACAAATTTTTTCAAAGCAGCCTTCTCATTTGGGTTTTTTTTTGAGTGTGAATTTATGAAGGGACTAAGATCTGCCACAGACCAGAAGCTAAACTAACATGCTACTTATGCACACGCTTTATCAGCATCACCTCTGGGAGATTCCCTGTTTCTAAGCTATTGTACAAATAGCTTTTGTTTCATAGCAGTAGAAATCTCCTTTGTCAACATTAGCATTTTGTGTTTGGATTTATTACAGATCCCGAAAATAATAATCATGTTTCCCTTCTTTGAAGATAGCTACGCATTACATAACTTTTTAAACTGACTCTCACTTCACCGAGGGGATTAATACCATTTCCCATTCCTCAGGTGGGAAAACTGGCATTATCACAGTCACCCATCAGCCCAGGTGCGAACAGAACCCCTATTTTCTTAATGGTGGTCTTGTGCTCCAGCAAGTGACCACACTGTATCGAGTTTAGCTCCCTCAATACAAGCAGAGGCTTCTAACAGCAGTCATCTGTTAGGCATTGTTAATTTGCCCTGTCGAGAATTGCTACCAATTGATCACACTTCCTCTCCTTAATCCCCATGTTCTTATACACATCAAATGGTAATTTACTCCCTCAAAAATCTTTCTGATCACCCAGTGAAGTGGAAAGCAGAATAAGGTAATCAGAACATGGCCTCTATACTTGAGCCTTTGACCACAATAAATAAATCTCCCTGCCTCATTGGTGTTTACCCTTTCAAATTCCGGACTATTTCCTGAGGGAATGAATGCTAACAGGCCATGGCCAATACCTACTTATAGTTTTTCCTTTATTTTCCAATATATACCATAAAAATAGTGGTCCTCTTTACCACTCATAGTGTAATTCTCTTTCCTTCCGTTTGCTGTTTTGTAACTTCAGCCAACTGTAAATCACATTAAAAGGACTTGCTTTCTAATAGTTTTTTTATTGACTAATATATTTTATTTGGCACCTGTTACCTTGGTGGAGATTTCTTCTTCCAGTAATTTACTGTATGTGACATAGTCCTCCAAGCACTAGTCAAAAGAAACCAACACAGTTAAACAGTAGATTTACTCCACACTCCTTGGGCTTGGGGTTAAAAAATAGGATGTGTTCCTGTTATGAAAATCTATCAGTGTCCTCTGTTTTGCAAAGAGAGGACTTGCCACCCTGTTTACTTACCATGGAAGCAGCTGACATGATGTATTATCTTATACAAGACACTTAGGCATTCTGTGCCCATTTATCTATTTGAAATATGAAATAATTCTTTTCTAATACAGAAGTGTTTAGTGAGACTTAATGAGCTGCTAGTATGTTTATTACAGAGATTTCTAAGAACCAAATGGCATAATATTGCTTTATGTATGAAAAATGATTAAAACATCTTATGAAGTATCAATTTGTAAGTAAAAAGGGTTCCAGCTATGAAACCACATTTGCTATTACACTCTGGAGGACATGCTATAATGCTTGTATTTCTTAAGAATACTTCTTTAATTTTAGTACAGTGTTTCTTTATCACCACAGTTTACCAGTAATAAGGATTTAAGCACTCCAGGCCCCTGTGAGATTTGGTTAGTTTTCACATGTTCTGTCTGTTGATCAGCATTTGCTAACTATGTGAGTCAGGGGAAGTGTCAGCTGCGTTAACATCTGTGCTTTTTTGAGTGCCGGTGCCTGTTGTATGTTAGCCTATGATGAATATGTGCAAGACAGATGTATCAAAACTGTCCCCCTCCTCCAGATACATGAAGCAAGATTTTAGGAAACTATTCTGGTATGCTCTGTAGCATCTAAAGACTTCCAAATAGTCCCATAAATAGCTGGCTCTCGGTGCTGTAAAGTGAGGGTTCTGAGAAGAAAGAAAAAAATACAACAAACAAAGCAAAAAAGTCAACCAATAAAGGAAAGTCTGTGACTAGTGGAGAGAGAAGTTTCCTAACTTTGAGGCTGGCTGCTATACCCTATTATGCATCTCAACACACTACCGGCAATGCAAATGGCAGCCTGCCTGTACGGCACATGGATCAGCAGGTGGCACACATACAGCTGGACATATCTGGCGGGCAGCATGTTCAAGTTTGTCCTTGCCAGCTAACCAGATTTTTGGAGGCAATCTCAGAGTTATTTCACAAAGAGAAAGGATCACTAATTTCTGTTGTCTCTCTTAGCCTTCTTCACCTTAAGACTTCACCATGGGAGTGTGGAATGATGGGGAATATATCCTTCACACCCATCACAGCTGCCAGGGAGCCTTGGGGTCCTGGGAGGGGCAGAATAAGTCACAAAGCAGTTACCCAGACTGTACAATGAGCACAGAATATTTGATGAACACTGCATCATTTTCTGCAGCTTTTTAAAGGTCACATGCCATACATTATGAAAATACGATGGTAAAAAAAATCAGAAATGCTGACACTCCTTTGACCTGCAACCCACCATGGACAGCAAACCTTTAACACAGAAAAATATGCCATCTTGGGAACAGCATAGTCATATAAGCTATGTGATCCTGAAGTCACACTATACCTAGGAGTACTGACATTGTGTCTTGTTCCTGAGGGAAAAGTGCCAGTGTAGCCTGAGTTGGGTTTTTAAACACATTTAGTTCCACCAGTCCAAAAGGTCAGGTCCTTCAGCTTAGCTCATATCAATTTAGAATTGCTCTAAAAGAAGCCAGGTTAAAATCACTGCAATTTCAGGGGTTAGACAGAGCCTAATCATTGTATCTCCTGTCTTTCAAAGCATGAGCAAAACCAGTACTGAAGCATGCAAAGTTGCAGGGGGCAGTGAGCAAATGTCTACCTGTAGGGGAAGGGGGGAAGACTAAAACAGCTAATCCATTTTGAGATCTTCTTTGTTAACACTTTTAATTTTACCAAGCTTTTCCCTAATAGGACAAGTAGACAAAATTTCATGACCTCCTGAGTAAATGAACTCCATAAACTGACCATAAAGTCAACAAATTCATGCTTCTTTATGCTTGTTATACGTGAACAGCTTTTTATAACAACAATCCATTCTATTACAAAGGGCTTATAAAAAGGGCAGAAAGAAAATTTTATTTCAATTTAACTCCTCCACCATGTAAAACCACATTTCATACATCTTCTTTGAATGTTTCCTTAAGCCTATCTCTATAACTCTCTGTCACAAAGGAGGTATCAAAGAACAGCCTTCATTTTCTACATGAGCAGTGAGAATTACATACATTTGAAATAAAGGAAAAAAATTATGAACTAACAAATATATAGATATATTTATATATATATAAGGACAACCTCCCTAAGAAGTCACTATCAATGTGGAGGACATACAACGTTAAACTACTGCCTTGGGTAAGAAATGCAATTTCCATGTCCAGAAGGCCAAATCCTGATTTGGGGCTTGATTTTCAAAACCAGCAGCTGACTCTTGCATTCTTCATTTTGCAAATATTAGTGAAGTATAGAGACTTCATAATTGTATCACAGACAACAACTTTTTTTTAACTGAGGATCAGTTACCTTCACAAATCATTGGAGAAAATAATTATTCCTGTCTCTAATTCCTATTTTGAACTGGTAAACACTCCTAAAAAGAAAAATCAAGAGTTTTCCCAGAGTGCTCACAGTTCAGGCAGTCCATATCATTGTGACACTTTAAAAATGACAGCTACCATCTACAAAAACTGTAGGAACTTCCCCGAAGATGTGTACAAAACTTCCTTTCCCTTATTCTGCTCCAGCTGACAGTGCTATAGTTTTCTATCTCTAAGAGGAAACTGTTTAAAATCAAATAAATTATTAGCAACATTCTTCACGACTTTGAATTGTGTAGGTTTCGGTGGCACATTGACTGGTGGACAATAACAAGCTGCTTAGCAAGCAGAATAAGTACCACAACAAAACACTTTTATGCAGGAGAAATTAATGCCAATATTTACCTTTTGGCATTCAACTGGCAGGAGAAACATCACTCCATGGCTTAGCAAAGCTTGTAAGTTTAGTGTAGTAATGAGCAGGATTTGGAAATATAGAGGATTACTCCAGATGTTTCTCCAAAGCTACCTAACTAGCTAAACTTCTGAATCTATAAATCAGATCAGACATCTTATGAGACACATCATTATGGATACAATGGAAATGTGAAACTTTGTGGCTAAGACAAAAATACTGCCTCTTCCAGCATACTCTGAGATTTTTATTAGTTGTCCTGATCATGATCTCCAAAGTCAAGAATGTCAAGTAGAAATAACAGGAGAAAAACAAGCTCACCAAAAAATAAATTTTTCTTGCATCCATGCAGGAATTTATTATTAAAGTGAAAGAAATCTGAGGGAACAAGAGCTTTGAGCTATGATATTCTTTTCTGTATAGCTGGTGAAAAGATACTATGAAAGGTCAAAGAATTCTAATTCTCCTCCCTGAAGTTAGTCATTCTTCCTGTTGTCAGTGTTACTCTGTAGTCTACTTAGCAAAGGCAAGATTGCATCAGCTCATGGCTATAGCAAGCAAGACTGAATTAAAAGGAGGAATGGGTGCATATGTGCATTTCCATTTCCATTTTCCATTTCCCTGAAACGCTGACAGTCTGAAAGCCAAACCTCATGCCCATGTCAGACTTCTCTTGCCAAAGTAAATGCTATGGAAATTCCAAATATGGAGGGAGTTCAGTTTCATGGTTTCTACATCCAAAACTTCACTGTTTGGGGAGTGCGTGACCGCTCTGAGCTATTCACTCCTCTTGCAAAGCCACTGCATACTATGTTTCCCTTCCTTCCTTTGTACCTACCCTCCCATAGTTCGTACAACACTTGAGAAGATTTAGAAAAAAGTACAGGGCACATATGTAAGAAATAAAGTGTGGAATCCCCACTCAGTGAGAAACCATGGGGAGTTATGACCTTCACTTCAGCAAGCTAAGAATTTCACCCAAAGCATCAGTCCTGCACATACAGGAATGAACAGGCATTTTAGGTGTAATTTCTAGGATTTTGTGATAACCTAAACCAGCTAGGTACAGAGGGTTAAAAATAAATATTTAGGTAGCGAAGGGAGAAAAGTATTTTAATATTTTTAATGAGCTGTATGTCTCCTGAAGATAAAATTGATTTCAGAGCTTAACATTTCAATGTCACAGGCATGCTGCTGAATTTCCTTTTTATGGAACATGAAACTGCGGATAGGCAGTTGGAGTATAAAACGCAATCTTGCTTCCTTTCCATATTCATGATAATATTTGTCATAATAATTTAGTTTTGTTTCAGTAACAGGAATGTTGGTGTTTTTCCATTTCCCCAATGCATTTCCATTTTCACACTTCCCCATCTAACATCAGATATATTGAAAATGGTGCCAAAATATTCAACAACATTGAAAGAGCAGAGGAGAAAGAAAATTATAGTCACAGATTTGATTTCACTGCTTTTTCTAAATTAATCAATATTTAATTTTCTAATTCTTATCTATCTAGAGAACTAGCAATATACCCCAAAGAACTTCCACTCCCAAATACGAAAATCTGACAAGTTGAACTTGAAAATTTGGGTTAGCAAAGAGACTATCTTGAAAATGAAACCATGATTATTACAAGCAGCAATCATCCCCACAAGTACAAAAGAAAGAAAAACACTTAGATTTTGTCACATGATCCTACCATTAAAATGTCTCCAGAGAGAAAGATTTAACAAATAATTTCAGGTCACCTTGCCATTGAAAACACAGGGTGATTGTAGCTCAGGGTTACTGACTCCAGGTAGAGGTGTGTCAAAACCACACTCATAATCATGATTAGGGTTTGGGGTTTTTTCCCCTTTCCTGTTCCAAAACTCACATTCTCATCTCTGCTGTTAGATAGAAAAGACCATAGTGACACTTGCTGGTGCAGCAAGGAGTCTGAAACAGAATGCAAAAGGAAGCAGAGCCAACTGCAGTTGTTTCTTTATTCATATCTTCCCTTGGGGATAAATGCTCTCAGGATTCTCTTTTCTGCTTGGCAGATCAAGAGATGTACATGTAGAGGTAATTATTCTTCTCCTGATCTACCAGTGTAATCATTGAAATAGCAACCTTGGCTATCACAGGAGCAGTGTGCCACTTTGCTAAACTTAGTTGAGTCAATCTTCTCTTCCCCCCCCCGCCCCTTTTTTAAAGATATCTGAAGAAGAAATTACTCCAAGATATAGTCTCTCCCTTTGCCCTCCACCTCTCTTACCTGTCTCTTTAAATGCCCCTGTACTCCTTAAATACCCCTGAGTTGTAATAACCACTCCTTTCAGTGGAAAAGGATTGGAAAAGTATCTCTTCTCCTGTGGCTGCCATTTATGGGGCACCTCAATACTGCTCATGGCTCTGTCCAGCTTTCAGAAGAGCAGTGCATTGTACTCATTCTGCAAGGAGAGGCAGAACCTCAGGATGTGCTTCCAGCCATAGAAGCTTGAGCAAATGCCTTATACTCCTTGTCTCAGCATGTTCTCCATTGCAAAGGGCATTGGCAGACATTGATCTGATTTTATGTGAGGGAGGGGACAAGTGGTTATACAGCCATATTAAAAGCTTGCATTGGCTAGAGATACTACATGGGGTTAAAACCCCTTACAACCTTTTCCCTCCACTCTACATCTAAAATAGGAGTTACTGTGAAACCCCTGTTAAAGGGAAGTCATAGTGAATGATCACTTAGTTGAGAAGAGTTTACAGTACCCTTAGGTTTCTGATCTGATACTTGGAAAACTAAAGGTGATTTTGCTTACAGGCTGTAACAACAGCAACAACAACAAAAACAACAAACCCCCAAATGAACAGCAATGGAACATTTTTGCCATTTGTTGTTTATGATGACAATTACTCTTCACAGGCAATTGCATATCCTAGATGGCTATTTAATTCAATTTTTGTCCTGACTGAGGCAACATGGTTGCTTTCAACTTGAATTCATTGTTACTGTAGAGGCACCTGGAAGCACCTGACCTACCAAGTTAATATTTAGGTCTGAAAGGCTAAAAAAAGGGAGAAGGTACAGCAAGTACGTGGCAGTTAAACTTGGATTTACACCTTGCCCCCATCATAAAACAACACGAGAAAAAATTCCAGGTTTTGTCCTCAGCTGCTCAACATCTCTCAAAGAAGAAAGTCTTTTACTTTCCTTTCCACATATTTTCTTATAACCTCTCCACATTTTTTACCTGTTCTAAGGAGCCAGAAGTACCATTCCCAACCATACGGTTTTTCATAGGTGACAGAGAGGGGAAATAAAGGGCTGCACCTCCTCCTCTACAATGCATTTCAGCAATATCTATAGCATGTTAAGTGATTCAACTAAATGAGCTTTTCTGTTTGCTCCTTGCCCTTTTCTGTCATTCCTCTCCTGTTGTCCATAAATCACATCTTCCTCTCAGTGTCTCCATTTCATCATTTCCCCAGTCCATTTATACTGAGAGTATCTCAAAACAGGGGCTTTCTCTTAGACATACTAAATAATGTACAACAGTATTTGGGAATTCTGGGAAAGATTTTATAGAGGTATTTCAAACCCTCAGCTCCTGCTAGCTGTAGAGTAAGATCCACCTTCAGGTCTTTACAACTCAGTAAACCAAGCTGTGTGAATAACTTGATTTGGTTTGGACTTTTATTTCCCTGCTTAAACAGATATATTGCAAAACCCCATTGCCCTCCCCATTAAAAAATGCCCTGGTAAGGCATTAACCAGTTTTAAAATATTCAGATGCATCTGGAAAAAAAAGAAAAAGGTTGTTTACAAATGTGGGGAAACATATAAATCTGTTTTATATCAAAATTTTTAAAAAGAAAATTATTTGACTTGATGAATCTTTTAGCTGAGACAATTTGACAAACTCAGCATGAATTCATAAATCATGTCAATCAACTGTAATGTGTATTTACACTGAAAAAGTTATGTCCTGAGATTATTGACCAGTTCTAGCTGTAACACTAGTATTATGGATCAATCCTAGTTTTTGAATGGGTAACCAGCTAACATTTTGTTCTTTAATCACTCAGTGCTTACCTTAGCACAAACAACTGATACATACTGAGCACAGGGTGGAACAATCTCTCTGGTAACTTTGCTTTGTCTTCCTACAGCTAACCCACTGTTCAATATCCATCCCTGGAGTAATCAAGAATCTGCTGCTCACCTATATGAGCTCATCCCTCTCCTTTCAAGCTTCTGTGTACATTAAATAAGATCCTTTTGCAGAAAGAATGGATAGTTTCTTTGGAAGCAAAGTATGCAGTTCTGAAGCTTATTGAAGTCAGCATGTGTATGAGAAAGAATAGCAAATTCCAGTCACTGTTGAATGATTTGCACAGATTGAGAAGGCTGTCAGGTATGTTCTCTCTGCCAGCTCTATGGTCACTCAACTCAGAGTTCATTGTGCTGCAGAGGAGTCCAGTACACTAAACAACTTTCAGCTAGAACAAATGGACCCAGGCCATTGCAGCTGCAGCACAAATGTTCCCAAACAAAGCCAAAAGCCCGTCATGAGCAGTGTTCCCATTCATACCAGTAAAAGATTTTAAAGTACAACAAGACACCATATCAAAAGATTAGATATTGTGAAGAAATTGGTAATTTGGAAGTAGGCTACAGTCAGAAGTGTTATAAAAAAAATGGAGAATCCCTACTGGTATTCGTTCAAAGTTATTCATAGGGAAAAAAGTGCAATGGCTAAATCTTCTATCAATGAACTGGAAAAAAAGAAAATAATTATAGGGGATAACAAAGGTCAAAAATATAATCTTCAAGGCTACTAGAACTTGATGAGCAAAAAAAAAAATTCCTCCTGAGCAGTAGGAGGCTCTGGTATTATCCATTTTTTAAGCCACTTGGCCTGTAAGTGAATATACTATTAAAAAAACCCAACTTTGTGACATTATTAAAATATTTCAGCTGGGAAAACTCATATTTGCCCAAGAGTAGGAGCAAGTGTTAGTCCTCAAGTACTCCACAAGAGAAACATAGGATGGGAGACTTAAATAGCAGCATCCAATGAAAAAGTGAGAGAAAATGATACTTCACAAAAAAACCAGGCTGCAGATATTGTCATTTTAATTCTGGGAAAACCATAAAAAAAGAAAGCCTGAGCTTCTTCAGGACTTTTAGGTGATACTTCAGAAATGCAGCCGGAGTCCCAATAGAATTTCTGAAGTTGCTGTCAATTTATTCAGAAGAAAAACAAATATGACTTAGCAAAAGTCTTCAGCATAACATCCTTCCATTTAACCACCTGAGTGTTTTGATCTCACTATTTTGAACAAAATCCTAAGGAGAATTGCCATTTGCTGTGGTTCAGGATAGCTGATCTTGACTATTTTTTAAACAATTAAACCTGGTTAGACACAAGAGAATGATTGTGTAATGTCTTAATGCACAGGTGCCCTTGCATGCAGCACTCAAGCCAGACAACCACATACTGGAAACCATTGCTTCTGCAAGTCTCAAACATCAGTCATGTGCTAAACACTGCATGTCCATTTAACTAAGCATTTCCCAGGAAGCTGATCAAACCCCATTTAAATATAATGACAAAACCAGCAACGTTAGTGTTTTGATGCTTAGCTGAACAGATCTAGTATCCTGAACACAGCACTGAAATTTAGAAAGGTAGATCTAGCCATGTCTTTCCCAGCTTTTATGTGCATACTTCTATTCAATGGGGGTCAAAACTTTTTGGAGTAACTTGCTGATTGTGGATGACCCAGTTTCAGAAAGCTTAATTTAAAATACACTGGGGCCATTTGAAAAAGTTGTCAAGTATTCACTGCTCACCGCACTGTGTTCAAGCTAATCTCTCTGAGAGCACTTTTCAAGATCTTCATGGCCAGGACCCACATATCATCAAACTGGCTGTATGGAGGCATGCTACTCTGTTGTGTCAGATGTCTTGCAGGTGGCATAGCCACCAGCAGGCACCAAGTAGTTAGCAGGCTGTCTCCATCCCACTTCCCATAATGCTTGCATTTCATGGCCCTGCCTATTGAAAATGATTGCCTTACTGAACCCAGCAGCTCCACAAGAATGACAGGACAGTTCACACATACTCTGTTTAGCAAAAAGAAACAGCTTCTTCTTACAGAGACCATAGCTTTTTTACATATGCACTTTCAGGTAAGAGATAATCAATATGGACCTTGGACAACATTTCAGTTCCAATTATCCTCCAAGCTAGAACTCTCTTGACTGGGTACACTGGGAGCTCAGCTTGGTCCACTTTAGATTACTACTTATTGCTATGCAGGCTGCTACTCCATATTCCAGTTTGTGTTTCTTTGTGCTGTTTGTATTCCCCTCTTGAGGTATGCCATAATCTCTGGAGAGATGCTAGTACAGCACAAGCTGCAACGGTTTATTAATCTACAACAGCAGATATACTAACATAGACCATTCAACACACAGTCTCCACTGATATCTCCTCTTTTTAATTTGAAATGAAATTCAATAAATACATTGATGTCTGTCATTTGTTTCTCCTCTGTGCACTAGGACATTGCACTGTCCCGAGTGTTTCAAGTTGCTTACGGGCACAAGCTGGTAACAGTTCCCTTGACCCTCACCTTTCAGTGACCCCTTGAGCCCTGACTTATCCATAAGCATCCATTCATAAAACAAAAATGTCTTTCTTGCACCTTTTATTTCCAGAATCAATTAAGGCCTAAAGCACTTACATCCACGATCTTGGAGGCATGTAATTGTGCTTGGAAGAATAATTTGTATTTTTAAAGGGTCACATGGTCTTGTAGGGGCAAGTGTTAGAGGCAAGTGGCCTATATCCACTGTTCTTGGTCTGGATGTTTCTCACAATTGGCACCAGAACCAGAGGCTTAAAGATAGCAGCAGCTGCAACTGGCAGCCTGAAAACATGGGCATCTCCGTTCACCCTACCGTTGCTGTAGCATGATCTGCTTGTTCCCCTACATTACACTCTGGGGCTGTTGAGCTGTGATATTCTGATAGTGCAATGGGACTTGTTACAGAAGATGAAAAGTGTCTCTCTCAAACACAGGAGCACATCCTTCACCTTTAGAATTAAATGCTTAAAAACAAAGAAGAAGAGAAAGCAGCCTTATAACTCACCAAAAGGAGACTGCCTCTCCCTTGCTCCTCCTCTCTCTGCCAGAGATGAGATCTGTCACCATTGCCCTTGTCCAGGAGAATGAGAGATTCAAGAAGGCATCTGAGCCTGCAAAATGAAGAAACCTATGAGAGCAAGAAATTAAAGGAAAAGCAGAACATCTGTGTCAAGGCAACAGGTCTTTTTCTTTCCATATAGGACATAAACGATATAGGGAATCTCTTTCCTTGTAAGTCTATAATTATGTCTTTATTTCCATCCTTGGTCCTACCAAAAATACTGAAGGCCAAAGCCTTAGGATGGTTGTAGTCCACAGTACTTGCCCATTGGTAATACTCTGAAATACAGACTTCTAGCAGAACAAGAAAAGGGATCTTTTCTTGCAAAACACTTATGAGGAAGGTAAACACTGATCTTAGGATTACATGTTAGGGAATTAAGAACAAATTATTTTCTCAATATAATGACAACGAGGTTGCAGAGAGCAGGAATAGAGGTGAATTTGATGTTGAGAGTTTAAATAATTTGCTCGAGGTCACATTGCAAGTCTGTGTTGACCATGAGATTAGAAGCCAGGAGCTACTACATTCTTTCTCTTGTTCTCAAACTCCTAGACTAGGGGATAGAGCTCCCTGCAGGGAGGAATATTTAAAAAAAAATAAAGAACATGATTTGTTCACTCAGTACAGGCCCCAGAGTATGACTCTGACACATGTAGTATCACCGATGCTTCTCTATCCCTCATGTATCCTCCTTGACCTCCTCTGACTGACAGAAGTACTGACAACTTCTCAAGAGCCATCTGATCAAAACTGAGGATTATAGTTTTTGGAGGTTGAGGGAAGGGGAATTAAGTGTGGCTCTACAACCCTCAATGCGAGAAATAACTTCACCCCCTGCACCTAAGATATTCTAGTGAGCTGTCCCTGTTAGCAGCTGCTGTTCAATCCACTGACAGCTTGACAAAAGCAATAGCAAAAAAAGGGATCTTCTTTCCAGTCATTAGATGAAACGTAGAATATAGGCCACCAAATCATAAAGTCCTCCAACCTCCCACATAATGGGATGCATTTCAGTTTAGTCCTTTATTATTACATTTATCTGTCAACACTTCAGAGCAAATACTTCTAAGATTTTCCCCAGCCTTTGACTGCATCATGATTTGCTATTATAATGCTCTCCTTCATGAAAAGAACATGCTAGCATATGATTTCCTCCCTCATTTTCAAAAAGCTTTCCATGAATTCCATGGACACCAGGAAAGAACTCAATGTCACCTAGCACCCTCAGGATAATCACTTGTCCTGCCTTCTCCATGCCTTCCCACTACCTCTAGCACTCATGTAAAACATACTACTTTTAATACACTTCACAAGCATTGAGGATTCAAAGGGACTAACTTTGAGGCAGATGCATTGAAATTAGATGGACACCTCAAATGCAGCCCAAGGGAAGGAAGAGACAACAGTAAACCCCATCTGAAGCTATCTTTGCTCCATACAGCCCACTAGCACCAAGAATGCCACAAAAAAAACCCAATGACTATCATAGCACCAGTTTTTGAGTAATTGGCTATGCTTACAGCCAGATTCAGAAATTGAGACCAACATTCTTGTCCTTATTGATCTGAAACTCTACCTTAACATGAAACCTTTCAGAATAAGGACTATTTTTACTATATTTAAGCAGTTCTTACCCAACCACAGTGCAGATTTGGCCATTTACTGGGCCCCCTATACTACATGCAATATAAAAAGTGTTCTTTATTTATTCTGTTTTCTCAGCATTTTATTCCCCAATGCTTGAGTGCTATAAATTCAAATGATAGATGTATGAAACATTAAAATGTAAATACAAATCAAATTTGTGGCTAAATCAGCTAGGTTAAGATGACAACAGAAATCTACATGTTTCAGGACTAAGTTGATCAATGACTGTGAATAGGAAGGGGGTTTAGTCAGGCTAAAGTACTAAATATCCTTACACACCTTTCAACACCTGACATTCATTACCACAACACCTCTTACTACAGCATCTGATTACTATGGTACTCTTGGTCATATTTATGCAGAGCTAAAGACAGATATTGCACTAGATCCTCTGCTACTGAAATGAACAGAACAATACCCACTGATACCAGTATTCAGTAATGCCTGTAGTTCTTCTGTTTTCAAATAACAGGTTTGGATCTGCCCTATTGTAAATGAGTTGTGCAGTTTCACTTACCCATATCAGCAGAGTTTGGCTGGCTATTGGAAATCAGACTAGGTGGACTCACAACTTGTTTGGTATGTTAATGCTTAGGGTCCTACACAATAGCCACAATTTTTCCCTTCAAATGGGCTTTCTCAGAAGTTATTAGGCTCAAGTGTATTCATTAAATAAGCCATTGATCAAGTTAATATTATTAGTAGCTTTTAACCATGCAAACACAGTCCAAATAAAACTGGGATTTACAATAGTATGATCACATTGACTCTCACCTGGTCATTTATTCTGCCATAAAAAGGCAATAAAAACACTGACTGTGCTTGGAATATGTCTACCTTCCTAATAATATGTTGGCCTCAGTTCTTTGGATTTTTTTTTTGCTGATAAATGAGGAACAGCTGATCAACAAATATATTGTTCTTTTTATAGCAGATTTTTTTTTTCCATAATGTAACGATTGAGAAAAGAACACCCAAAATCTGTCAAAATAAAAATTCTTTGGAATCAAGCCACAAAAGATAAACGAAAATTGTCACTGAAAATTAATTAATATGAAGCAGCAATTTGTAGGAGGAATAAATAGTTTTTAGACCTAAAAATACCAGTGCAATAGCATACTGAAAGGCTATTTTTAGTCTTATTTTTAACAAGCATACCTCACTGTTTAATAATAGCAAATTAGATCTCCAGGGCAAGATATTGAGAAAAATTGTTTACAGCACGCACTTCCAGATCTGCAAAACTTACCTTAACAGATTTTAAGTTGTTACTAAGTTTTTGCTGGCTTTTTAAGGAAATGGCTTTAAAATATTTTTCCATTATATGCATTCATTATTTGTTATAGCAAGTGAGGTTCCTATGCAACAAAAAAATCATTACAGCATAGGCAATTTCAATGCCTGAGTCTCCACAAAAGCCAGTTTTCCTGAATGTAAGTGTGCAACAAGCAAACACAAAAAATTGTTTCTCATGTAAGGAAAAAAATGCATTTTGAAATTAATTCAGAATTCAATTAAAAATCTTTCATCTCTTATTTGTAATAAATAGCTCCTTATGACCAAGTAGATGGCAAGAATTAAATCTTCTGAACTTCTTTTAAAAATCTATATCCGATTCTTAAAAATCTATATCCAATTCTAAATACATTAGACCACTGGAACCTTGTCCTGGCTTAACAAGAAAGAGGAAAAAGCTTCATCTGCTGAGCTGTAAGAGCTTTTAACTTTCTCTCTTTGGGAATTAAATGAAGCTGGATATACTTTCAAGGTTTTTAATATATCCCTTTGCCATAGCTAATAAAAAACAAAGCTGTACACAGTGAAATTCATCCCTCTGCAAGGACTATGTATTTATGCCCTATGATAACTTTCAAAATGGAGTGAAAAAACATTTCTATGCATCTATATAGACACACATGAATTCTTCTACCTGTGTCCCAAGCTGACAGGACAGAAATCAGGCAAGGCATGTCAGTCCATCCAGTGTGACTTGAAAGACTAAACCCAAGCCCTTGTCATTTTGTTACACACCCCTGTGTTGGTTACTCTACTGGCAGACCTTTGGTGGGGAAGTGTGGACACGAGGAGGCACACACTACCCTTTTACTGCAACCAGTAGGACCCAGTGTCTCGTGGCCTCTTCACTTCTTCAGCAAGGCTGAAGACATGAGAAAAAGCCATGACTTTGCCTACAGAAACACAGAAACAAGAATGGGGATAATTCCAGGAAGAAAGGTACAGATAGTAGTGTCAATTGTGCAGGTTGTACACTGGATGGCTTATCATTCTGACTAAGCTCATACACCCAGCCTCTCAGCACTGCTCATCAGCCAGGAACAGCACTGCACAAACGTCATTCTACAGCTTCCAGGCCAGAGCTGACACTCCTATCTGCACCTCTTGAGCATCAAAGGGGTGATTTTGCTACTATAATCTCATCTGAATTCACTTGGAAGATGTCACATACTATTCAGGGAAGTGCTGAATTGTGTTGGTCCCAGAAAAAGCACTTTTTAAAAAAGGCTTCATGCAGTCTAAATATATGGCTGCTTAAGTGTGTGTCCAAGTACTGGAACATAAATGAATTTATACTGGCAGTAGTTACAAACATTCATTCAAATAAAACATCCTTGTTTATTTACTACAGACCAATAAGCAGAAGTGGACACATGAGTTAATTGAATAATTTTCTGGAAATAATTTTTTGACCTACTCAACTAAATAGTGTTTATCAATGACTAAAATTATTCCTTAACTTGAAGAACACATGTCATAAAATTCATTAGTATTCAGAAAGATACATGCATGCTGGAGGCATTCTTTTCAAAAAAAATTTAAGCATATTAGGCATTTTAGAACAACAAATAAGACATAAATGTTCTGTGAAGGAAAGTGAAATACTGGGGAATGACATATTGAATATAGATATTGTCTGAGACCGCTAGGAGTAATGGAATATGGCCCCCAAAGTACTTGTGCTAAGTTATTTAACAAGCCTAAATATGTGTTAAGTCTGGGATTTTCCTAAGAAGCCTATTTTCCTAAGAGGAATATTTATATTGTTGATCCAATTTAGTGAAGTAAGAAGTGTATGCAATCATAAGATGCCCAGCATGCCTTCTAAAAACTTAAATCAAACCTTACAGCTGTCCATTAACAAGGAAACATGAACTATTCTTGCCATTTTACTGATGGGAAAGCTATGGCACTGAGAAATGAAATGAGCTACATTTCACATAATATGCAAGAAATTCCCTCTGGTCAAAGAACTTTCATAGTTTTCTGTACAGTGTCTTCTACTCCAGTAAAAACTCAAATTGAAATTATGATGGTAGAGCAAAGGGGAAATACTTCTATGATTCAAACTTTTTTTTTATGATAGATGTATAATGGAGAAGAAATGTGAGCAGACAGTAAGAAAATGAAGGGTTAAGTCCAACATAATCTAATCTTTTCACCTTTCAGTTATCATCAAAAACATTAGTTTTCAGTTGATTAGTTCAGATTTTATATTCTAATGCTGGGCGGTGATCTTGGGTTCCAAAATCAGACGCCTTTAAAAAATACGGTTTCACTTAGGACTGTAAAAACTTCCTATGACTCATTCCAACCACAAACTAAAGATTTTTATTAATGTCTTGATCTAGCCATTCATAGATTGGGACATTTTAAATCATCAGTCATTTAAAAAAACTTGGTCTTTATGAAGGTTGACTGAATGTTTGGTTCATTTACAAAACGTCACAAGCACACTTGAGGCAAGGACCAAATTCTGCCCTTGGATCCCTTGATCTCAAAAGAGGGATGCAGCAGTGGGGGCAATGACCACATATGAACCCAAGGTGAGCTTTAGCTTTCTGGGCTGATAGACAAAATACAGGTTTTCATCTACAGATGACAAACCAACCTATTTTTTAAATTGCGAAAAATACTACATGCTCAATTCTCCTTGCCCTCCATTCTGTCTGCTGGTAGAACTTCACTGAAGTCAGGGGACTCACTCTGTCCATTATGCTACTGCATGCTTAGAATCAGTGTCTGAATACTGCCTTTAAGTTAGAACATTATTTGGAAAAATAAATAAGAACAGCAAACTCAGGGTGAGATGTCACCATTCCTGCTTGCCAATTCTCTTGACAGCCAGCTGCATAACTGCCTGTGGCAATCAGCCTCTCTAAAGGAACCGATAACCCTTCTGCTCTTGAAAGGAACACAACAGCCCTGGCATTGTTTTGCCACTTGCGTATAAAAATAGACACAGCATGCTTCCCCCCACCTCTTTCCATTTTAATGCTTTATCACGTTCCCGTTAACACCATCCCCTTTACAATCCTTGATTCACTAAAATCCACGCCTCTTCCGTTTGTCCTCCAACATGTATATAGCTGTTTTTGTGATCTTTAGCCTCATAACTTCTCTTACTGTCCCAAAGAATGTTATGAGATGCTCTCGTGCTAGGGTTTTTACTTTCCTTTCCACATCTAGTGCTCATGGAAATTGTACTAATTGCACTGATAATTTTGAAATGGAATTTTCCATTCTTTTGAAGTCACATACAGTAAATAAACAAATCATTTTCCAAAGGTTCTTACAACAAAAGTCTCACGTGACCGAAAGGAGGAGGACCAACTAGTTAATAGTCCACCATCTCCTAATTCAACAGCAGGTACTGCAGCCATGTTTATTTGTGGAATAACATACAATATTAGAAACAAGCAGGGGCCAATTAGCATCACAGCATTTGGATTTGCATAAGAAAAGAGCTTTTCCAAAATAAGGACACTAACATCATTTTTGAAAGTTGCTTTACAATGGAACCAATTCTTTTTATACCCAGAAGAAAACCCTTGCCTTACAAAGGATTAGCTGGTGACAGTATATATAGAGACACTGCAGAAAAACTTGTACCCGTCAATGCAGGAACCCAGACTGCATACAGTTTTGCAGGCAAGCAAGGTGATACTGTATGGTATACATAAGGTAAGCAAATGCCTATCCTGAGTGAGGATGAAATGCCATACAGCAGAGCTAGTAAGGCACAACTATGAATTCAGCCCTCTCCTGGCTAAGAAATCGTGTGCAGTCCAGTCCTAATTACTTGCATGCTCAATATTCATAGCAATTTATTAGGGAGTTTGGATATTACATGATTCTTGCCACACTTTCTATCATATCCCAATGCAACTCATTCCTTGAATAATGTGTTATTGTCTTTCTGTCTTTGACTGCTTAGTTAAAATTTCTGTCTGAAGAGGAAAAAAAAACTTGTGGCACAAAGTTTTGAGCAATCAATCGCTATTGCCACAAGTTCTGAAACTGAGCTTTTCAAAGACGATTTATCAGAAGATGAACAAACTGAATTAAATAGTCTAATATTTGCAATATGTCATTAAACACCATTTAAATCTGATTGACATCCTATGAATTCTGTATTTTTTTGGTTGCTGTATTTTAATAACAGGTATTAGGAGTACACTCCCATGAAAAATTATTTTCTTTGCAGCTCTCATCCTCATTTTTCACAGCCAGTGGTTGAACTAGTTGGTCAATACTTTTTGTATTTGAGGGCAAATCCAGCTTTTACTATTGTGGCTGCGAACATTTTCTGAGAAAGAATTCACTGACCACATGTAAGAGGGCAAGTTAGTAAAAAAAAAGAGTAGAGCAGGACTGGATGAAGGAAGATCCACTGATTGTGAGAATTCTGCTAGCTAGTTAAATTACTGCACAGTCATACAGCACTGCTTCATTCAGCAGGATAAAACCACAGAAGGGCTCTGCAGTCTCTCCCCCACTACTACATCTGCAAACTGCAACACCGGTGTGAACCACTGGGTCATTTCTGAACTGATTTTTAGCTCCAGCAGCTGCCACTGTGTCAAGCTGTTATGTGAGAATAAATTCTGTGTCCTTTCTGCTGGAGATGCTGTGCTTTCTTGGAAAAGGGATCTCTATAAAAGATGGAAAGATAAAGAGAGGAAATTGTATACTTAATAAAAGTTTTGGAAGTGTCATTTTTGCTTATCAAAGAAAATTGCACAGAAAAAAATGGCCGCTTAATGGATTGTTCAAATGCTCATTAGCATCAAGCAGATTTATTTGAACAGATAATTATCCCCATATTGTGCTTTCATCACTGGAATTGTTTATGTTAAACTGTCAAGCAGCCATTTTCAAATTTTATTCCTCGATGTGTTAAAGTTCCTTTTATGGTTAGAAAAACAAAAAAGGATTTATTTTTTTTCCTCTCAGCTTCGTTTTAGCCCTATTTAAAGTCTTTCATGAGACTTTTAAGTTTACAGGAACATTGAGTCATTTTCATTTCAGATATTATGAAGAACTGAACATATAGGTCCTCCCATGAGAAACACAGTGCTATTCAAGTTTCTTTATTCTGCTTTAATTCATTCATTATATCAGCTGGAAGGCACCTGCATGTGTGCACACATGAGAGAAGGTGCAACTCACAAGTAGCAAATTCTCTACTTTCAGAAGCTGATTTTGAAGCCGACAGTCCCTCAACATTCACTTTGGCTGTTGCCATCAGTATGTTTAGCAAATCAGTCTATTTGCAGTTATAAGTGATTAGAGCCCTATGTAAGATAGATAGCAAATTGCTGTGCCTAATCAAAACAAGCCAACCCATGCCTTTAGGCTACTCTTAATGCAGTTATCTGTTGCTAAAGAAAGCAGTTTAACAATATATGTGTCCTTTTAATTTTCTCTGGCTGTCAGTCACCTTTATATTCTACATACTGCTCATCCACAGTAGAAGTCAATTTTGCTAGCCAGTGTAAACATGTGTTTTCTTCAATGGTGAATGACTGAATGATGACAATGTTCAACATTTGATGTTTAACTACATAAGTTCTTAAAAAATGGAATGTTTCTTTTTTTAATTGTGTTCCCACCCTTTTACCTCCTACAGCAAACAGTAGTTCTTTAAAGGCATTTCCCAGGAAGATTTGCAAGTATTCCTATAATAAACCACTAAAAAAAACCCTTTCAATATTGCCTTGCAAGGTAAATAATCCTGAATAAAGACAAAATTTCTTAATTTGCCACTTCTCTAACTTCAGCTATGTGCACTCCTACAGTATTTGTTAACATGGAGAGCAATGGCAAAGCTGCAATTTTGGTCTATAACTCATAGTCAATGAGGAGTAGAGAACTACATCTACTTACAGTGCTTTCACGCAAGTCAACCTGAGAATTTAATAGCCATCAGGAAAAAAGGTGTTGACCAAACTTTGCCCATCAAGGAAGGAAGAAGAAGGATGAGCTACTGAGTGTTCCCTGTCTTTTATCCTCATAAAACCCCTTTTAAGCATTTTCCAGTATAAATCTTCAATCTTGGGTTTAAACTCCCTCCAGTTTTGGACAGCTGTCCTGGTGAATCTTAGCATCTATGTAGCTGTCCAGAATCCAGGCTTTTACATCTACTCTGTTGCTTGCTGTGAAAATACGTACCTTACCTTAACAATAAAGGCTTTTTATTTTAGACAGAAATCAGATCCTGTTGAGGAAATATGCAAAGCTACACTAGCATTTTGTAAAGGAGCACATGGAGATCGACATTTTATCATTTTGTATCCTGAGCAAGAAATCTTTACAGCTCTGAGAGATGACAGTAGCTCCTGGCCCTAGTACAATTAGTATTGGCACCAGCCATCAGATGGGGATGTAGCCACACACAAAGGCTGGTCTGTTGCATGGGGATGTAACTTCAGCTCTGCTCAAAGGTCAATCACAGGAAGTTGCTATCCTAAAGGGAAATAAATCAGGTGGTTTAACTCTATGGAGGAGAGTAACTTGCTTTATTAACTGTTGTTTTTGAGACTGCACAGGCAACGCTTGAAAAATTAAGTGAGGATGCCGTCTGTGTTTTGCATTATAATTCAATTTAGCAATACCACACACACACAAAGCTTTATTGCTAATGGATGCACCAAGCAGACCTGACTGCTCTACATCAACAACAAAACAAAGAACTACACATCAACAGTAGGCTATCATTAGCAGTAATGTTATTCCAAAGCGTGGCATATCTGTCAGGCAAATGTAACTGCATCTGACATCTACCATAATTCTATTTGCCTGGCTGAGATGATACATTTCAAATTGAGGAACATCTGTTTCGGGCATGTGATGAATCATCTTCAACTATATTTCCTATTTCCTGCTATCCTGTGAGATCAGACAGTGGAAAGAAGTTATATAACACTATAATTGTGTTGTTTCTTAGTACTTCTGAAATTTTAGATTTTTTCTGACCTATGGCTCATTTCATAGTTTAAAAAAAAAAAAAATTCCCAGAGAGAATATATTTCCATTGCTAGAATAGGAAGAAGTTGAAATAAAAACTTACGCTATGGAGATTCTTCCTTTTCTGTTGATAATAAGTCAGCTGAAATGGCTCACCTATCAGAAGATAACAGTTCTAGAGAGGTACAATGTGATACTTTTGCCAGTGTCTTCTTCAGCTGATAAATTATCTCAGTGAATGTACTAGAATTGTAGCTGGTTGCAGGGGTGTGTGAGAGTAAGGAGGAAACAAAGTAAAGTATAAGTTTAATGGATCCAGCAAAAAATGGAAGAATCAACACCATGTCACAAGCAGAAGAGAATACCGTGAGAACTTTGGTCACAGAGGAGTTTGGCAATCAAAAATAAGACCCTCTGATTGAAATGTAAAATTTCACACATCAAAAGAGGGATTAATATTCAGGCAATGGGACCTGACAGCATATCAGCACAGCACATGTAGAAAATTTAATGTAGTACTAGTGTGCATGTCTTCTGCATTTAAAATGAAAATTGAGAGCTATCAAGAAGAATAAGACTGTTTTAAATGTGCTGTGTGGTGAGTAGTAAATATGAACACCTTCATGCATGAGAAAGCACAAATTGCCAGCTCTGAAGAGGATCACTGTGTACTTAGGTTGTACACTTGCTGATATAAAAATATTTATTTCTCAGTGCATAGTATTTATTGTATTCCAGTGATTTGCAGTGTGACAGAAGCACACCAGATTTTACATGTAGTCACAAGTTGCTCAAATGCTTTGCATGTTGACTTTAAAATGATGGTTTATACAACGTCTTCACAGATAAAAGCATTTAGACTGCTTGCTCAACTAGTAGAAGGCAACCAGTTTTGCACTTTTTGGAATTCACTACTGTTTCTGGACATATTACATTATCCTGAATCATACCAGGTGGTATATTTCTGGCTAAGCAGAAAGGTCTCTTTCAGCTCACTTCAGATCCAAACATGGATTTCAGCTTCCCTTAAATTCATTGGAATCTGAAGTCAGGAATGTCATTTGGGTTCCTAGGCCATTGCTCCAGTTAAGAAGTGTTCTGTTGCTGATTAGTACAAAGTAGACTATTGTTGGTAGTATATTCAGCTTCCAAAAATGAATGCATTGCAGCTGACCATAAGCATTTCTCCAAAAGCAAACTGCCATATCAGCAGGTCATCAAAAGTAGCAAGACCATTTACAATAGCACCATCTGGTGTCTCTCAGTGATTTTATAGTTATGGTAAGTGTAGCAGATTAAAGAAGTTAGCACACAGAAATTAACACAGTATGCAACAGTCATGTCCTGTCATTTCCGCTACACTGTCCCAACTCTTCACAATGAACAAATGATGCCATTTGCTTTTTTCCCTGTGATCTCACAGTTGTCCACATCTGATTAATTTAGAGTTTGCTTTGTTTTCAAAAGGAGGCTGATTTATATCTTTTTGCCTGCAATCAAACTTGGGCTGCATGAAAAAAAATCAGAAAACAGCCTGTGCAAATCAGTCTTAATATGTTAAGCAGGTTTTTGATCAGCCTATATCAGGTACATCTGGAAAAGTTGCCTGTGACCCACCCTCATGCTTGGCTCTTTCCCAGAGGTACACCTGCAGTCCTTGCATTCTCAGAATATAAAGAAGTATTTTCTTCAAAGGATGCACATCTGAAATGCAGCAGATCTTAGTGAACTGGACATTAGACAACACTGAGGAAATAATTCTTCAGTTCCCAGGCAGACCAATGACCTTGGAAAAGTGAGTTCAGTACTTTATTCATCTCTACTTGCTATAGCACTCCGCCTTATTAAGTGTGTGTAGTATCCCATCTAATGGGGACCAGCCTTTATAAATATGGACAACAACTTCTTTCTAAATGAGTGTCTCCTGTGACTGAACTCTTAGAGAACTCTATTCTTGAAATTAATCTTAAATGGTCTAATTAGAATTGCAGCAGTTACAGAATTCTCTAAAGGCTACTTTGAAGAAATAATTATGGTCTTTATTATGATAACCCTCCAGATGAGATACTACAGTTGACAAAAGGTTATTAAACAAGTTATTATTCAGTCACTGACTCACTTGGCCAATAGCTTGTACATGTAATGATGAAGGCTAACATGCCAGCAGTTAAAAGTGTTGTAAGACAGTGGCCAGCTTTTCAAGACTTTTTGGACAGTACAATATTGCAATAGATTCAGTTTGTTTTAGTAAATCAATGGTAATTCCACTATAATTAGATCTTCCTAGGATTGTAAAAGGTATGATCAGCACACAGAATTGTAAACCTTTTATTTCATTTATCTCAGAAATTAGCATAGAAGGTCAGAATCTAAGACAATGGGCATTATTTCCCAGAGCAAAGAATTGATTTAATCCAATTTCTGTCTTTTTATAGCTATACTCGTCTGTCAACCAGAAATGTGACTTTAGGATAAGCAATGTCAAGTCTATGCTAGAGTCTGAAAAAAAAAATCAGAAGGAAAAATTAAATCCTGGCTTCCCAGACAGAAGATATTTCTGTGCTTAGGAATATGGGAAGGAACAAATGGAACTGTGGAAGGAAAGGTAGCAGAAAGAAACATTCAGAAAATTGCTCTAGCAAGCAATAGTGCGTAAATAGTGTGTAGCTTTGTAGGAGGAGCGAGTTACAGGGAAACAATACTGTTACAATACAAAAAAATCAGGTTTGTACTTACAAGTTAAAATTGTAACTATAGGAAATTGTGTTAGGTACAGTGAATTATGATAGGTATAACCATAGAAAGCTCATATATTTTCTATCGAATTTTGTGTCTAAGAATTAACATTATGATTGAAACAATAGACAAAAGTGTAGCCAGGGGACTAGCTAATAGAGCTAATTACAAATGTGTAGTTAAGTGATTAACTAGTATTTACTCATAAGTTTTGCAGTTCTTTGCTCTTATGACTAGATGTTCCTGTATGCTAGATGAGAACAATGTTGAAATTGATCACATGTGACTGAAATTGCGTTAAGCTTCAAGATCAAAGAACAAGGACAAGAACAAGGACTTAAAGGACAGCCAACAGAATCTCAAATAGGTCAGTGGTAGTAAAAGCAGCCTTTCGACTCAAACGAATTCATCATTACGCATGATCGGATGTAGGCAGTACTATGATAATCACTAATAATAATTTTATGCATATATATATTAATCTGATTAATGTGTAATTATTACTCCATATAACCTGTTTGTGCTGAAGCTGTGGCATGCATGCTAGGTGGAATTATCCTCTGTGCATCCAGCACTGCAATAAAAATGAAGTGCCTGCTTCTTAACATCACATTGGTGTTAAGGAGTTTTATTCTGGATTTCGGTAACAATACTGCTCTGCGGGAATATATATTTTGATCTCACTTGCTTGTCACTTGATAAATTTAAACATTGAGGACAAGAGATTCTTGTACACAGTTTTGTTCCAGTTTGCTGTACTGTGTTCTGATGGTCACTCTGTCACAAGTCTCAGTAGATCTGTTATGTTACATTAGGCTAAGACTATATTGGGCTATTATTTTGCAGCAACCAGTGATAGACTCATAGCTTAATTATGAACCAGTTAGTCAGAAAGCTCAGATGGTCTGGTTGTTCTGAACTTTCTTGTAAAATACGAAATGCAGGTGAACACCAGAGTCCTCTATACACCCTGGGCCAAGCAGCATACATCTAAATCTTCCCTCCCATAAAAGACAGTGAGACGTTTATCTTCCTCACACCATCTCTTGAAGTCTAACTTACAAGTCCTGGTTGCCTCATTCTTGATTCGCATGGTTTCCCTACAAGAACATCCCTGAGGCTAGAGGGGGCCAGACTAGTTCAGTCATTGCAAGTCCTCCAAGTTTATGTGGGTATCATGCTGCAATAAGAAGTCTTCTGGATGAGACATAGAACAAACCCCTTATCATTCATGGTCAACAATTTCTTCATAGCCTTCATTAAGGAAGATGTGGACACCTTACTGCTTTGTCCAATTTCCTTACCTTCTCTGTCTAACTCCCACTGCAGGTTCACAAAATAAAGATTGTCTTTTCTCCTTGTCCTTCTTTAGTGTTGCTTGTTCTGCTGAAAGAAGTGTTATTTGGGCTAAAATTATTTTTATTTCTACAACCCTTGGGTTGTATCTACTTGTAAAATATCTTGACAAGAAAGGCATTGCAGGGGTGTAAGGATATTATCATAAGACTACCTATAACCAGTTTGCTCAATTCTTCTCTCTAGGGATAGCCATTTGAATAAGTGAGTAGTCATTGAAATTTTGAATTAGTTTTGTGTATTATAACTTCACTGGATAGTTCATTTTCCTCTGCTGTGGGTAACACAAAGATACTTTCTAAAAGACAGTGCACCAAGTTTTCTAATCAGATTCTTATACCCTGGTGACTCTGCAGACCATTTTCTAATAGAATTGAGGCATGGGCTATGGAGCTAAAATAGATTAGTCTATTAAAAATGTTATCTCTATGGAAGCTTATAATAACAATACTAAAATTCCATGATAGAGAAGAAACCACTTAGAAAAAAGATGCATTAAGTCAGAGTCACTGCCACTCACAAAAAGCTTCCAGTGAGAGAAAGTGATCTACAGAAGTAATCCAGGAAAACATATGCTTTTATAAGGGCATAATTCAGTAGATTCAATGAGAACTTCAAAAAATCATATAGTAATGACTAAATCACTGATGTTTGTTTTATCTGATCTCAGATTGGCTGTATAGTTATAATAGTCATACTTGGGGTTCTCTAAATAGGATACGTACAAGCAAAGCCTAAAAGCGTACAAGCAATAGCATAACAAGTCTAAAAAGTAATTTTCTGCATTTTGATGTCCTTCAATGCTCATTTGTTTCACTTGAGCCATGTGCTGTGTTGGCAAGTCTCCATCCAAGTGCTAGTTTGTATCAACAGACTGTACTGAATTCTGGAAAAGAGAACCTGGAGAGAGCAGCTGCATATTTCATCTGGTGTTACCGCATTTCGGCACCATAAGATTGCAGTTTAGTATGCGCTGCTGTCAGTGCTCAACTGGAAAGAACTTTGTTGATTCCCTGTAAGGTATGATGGTAGCACAAAGTGAGGGGTTCTGTAGTCTGATAAAATAAACAATTCTCCAGAGAGATTTCTTTCTCTTCAAATAACTATTTGCCTCTTCCTAGTTGAAGGTATTTGTGAAATTAAGTTAACAATGCTTTGCTGAAATGGCCCACTGAATACCCACATCCTTGTTATATTCAATAATCCTTCCATGGTCATCATCTAGCTCACAATAATCTTTTATCTCCACCTATGTCTTAGTTACTTTAAAAGATTAGGTCAATGTGAGATAAAAATCTGCATTAAAAATGTAAGTATCTTGAACAAATTAAGTGCATGTGCCTAACAATACGTACCTGTACATCAATGTTGGGCTATCACCAGCCCTCACTATAGAACTGTTTCTCATCCATAGAAGATCTGCTTAGAAATTCATAGCACATTTTGGTCTATTACTGTTAGAATGCCTCATGGTTATTGAACGTTGTCCCTTCTCAAGGTTATGTCCTTACAGTGGTGTCAGGCCCAGGGTACTTACTTTCCTAAGCAGAAATCTGGCAGTATGCCCTTTTGTAGCTGGGTAACAGTTCCTGGGTAACCATCAGGATTACTTCAATATGTTCAATTGGGTTTTAGCTACTGAGGGAGTTTTGCTAGAGAGGCTAATTAGAAAGATCCAAACCACACTTATTTAATAGCAAAATATTATTTGTTCACTAATTCAAAGAAACAAGGTTTGCAGGCCCAGGTGTTAACTCAGAAAATAATGGTTTTCTTTTATATGCATGTTCCCAGTATAAGTTTCCACACTCTATAATTTACATAAATCCAGATTAGTCTCCCCCTCAGGAGGAACAGCCTACATTGCTTGCAGCACATTCTTTCTGTCTGTGAGCCTTCCCAGCCTGTCAGCTCTGTAATTGACACATTCTGGGAAACCTCTCTTGGCTCACCCAAAGCTCCCTCCCTTTTCTAGTTCTTTGAGGTTTTAGGCTTCTTTGATCCCCCACTTAGCCTTGGGAAGAGTACCCATTCTAGTCTGGATGGAGCCAGCTCATTAGCTTTTCTCCAAGTGATGACCCAGCCATTATTATCTTAACTACTTTGAAGCTACATATCTGAAGCTATTCTTATCTGTGTCATTGTTTTACATTTCCTCTTTGGTCCTTTAACAATCCCTTTACAGTCTGCTTTGATTTAACTCTCTCCATGCAGGCAGGAAGCAATATTGATTTGAATAGGGAAACGTAACAGGAATGAACCAGCTTAACATACAAAATGTATTCCTGATGAGAAAAATGTATTTTCTTTTTTCCAACACCTGTTTCATCTTCCCTCTGTAATGATGAAATCAGATAGGTAAGTGGGAGTCTCAATGATTTCCATTAAATTGGACTAGGTCTGAGATTAGACAGATGCATGCATATGAGCTAGAAAACCAGGGTAAAATCCTTTTGTTTGCTTTTCTCTGTATACATATATGTATCATCAAATTCTGTGGTCCCTCTTAAAATATTGTAAGATTCTCATAAAGCTATAATCATATATAAATCATCAATTAGTAAATGTCCTCCAAAAATCTCAATATTTCTGTTAAATAAGGATCAGAAATTCTAGTTAGTCCTTTTCTTGGATTAATTTGTGAAGATTGTATGCAGTCCTTTCCAAGGCAACCTTCTCATACTGAAAAACCCAAGTAGGTCAGCAAAACAGCCACAGGGAACACCTACTTGACTCAGAAAGAATAAGGATAATGTCCACATTTTAAAAGATCTAAGCATCACCTGCCTTCCCTCCACTCCACTTAAAATCAACTATAAAACTCCCAGTAAGTCTATGGAAAAAAATTTAAGACAATCTTAAAGTATTCTGAAAACACCATCCAAAATCACTCTCCATTTACAGCAATTTGCAATGTTATCTTTAGGTGTGAAGAAGGCATTAGTATATCTATAACAAGATCTGATATTTTGTCACTGTTGTTCTTTTAGATAATTTAATTACAAGAAACATGAGTTATTTTCACAGATTCAGTCTAATTAAAATTAAATATGAGCCAGGTGGTTTGTAAACATTTTGAAAGTGTAGCTTATTGACTTTAAAAAGTGCAAAAGTCACGGGCAGGCAGTGCTCCTTATCTCATGAAGTTTGAGACAGGATACTGTGAAAGTTTTGTAATGAGGTGTTCTTTGTGGCAGAAGTTTAAATGAACAATGCTTTATGATGAAGACTAACTTAGACAACTGGCAGTGCAGTTTATATGCTAGATTCCAAAATGTCGCAAGTTGGTTTTGGGTACAGTGCCTTACCAACAGATCATTCAAGAAAGAGTAGCAAGTAGAAAGCTCATAGAAGAGACTGAAAAGATATTTTATTGATATTTGGTGAGATGAGAAAGCTAAAGTGCAATAAAATAGGTATGTAAGTAAAATAGGCACTGACAATAATATTCTTTTTGGACACTGGTCTTGGGCAAGATATTTCAACTATCAGAACGACACTTTGCTTTGTTTGTAAACAATTTAGGTGTAGGGATGGAAAACCAAAAATATATGTCACTTCTAAAGATCCAATCTCAATTTGCATGCAAAATCACCAGATAAACTTTCCTGTGTTCGCTTTTAATATCACATACCTTAGCCTGACCTCGGTACCAGGGAAGATTATGGAACAGTTTGTCTTGAGAGCACTCACATGGCAAGTCCAGGACAAGCAGGGGATCAGGCCCAGTCAGCATGGGTTTACAAAAGGCAGGTCCTGCTTGACCAACCTGATCTCCTTCTATGACCAGGTGACCCGCCTAGTGGATGAGGGAAAGGCTGTAGATGTTATCTACCTTGACTTCAGCAAGGCCTTTGACGCTATCTCTCATGGCATACTCCTTGAGAAGCTGGCGTCTCATGGCTTGGATAAGCGTACTCTTCACTGGGTGAAAAACTGGCTGGATGGATGAGCCCAGAGGGTTGTGGTGAATGGGGTGAAATCCAGTTGGTGGCAGGTCACAAGTGGTGTTCCCCAGGGCTTGGTGTTGGGCCCTGTTCTGTTTAATATCTTTATCGATGATTTGGATGAGGGGATTGAGTGCACCCTCAGCAAGTTTGCATACGACACCAAGTTGGGAGGCAGGGTCGATCTGCTTGAGGGTAGGCAGGCTCTACAGAGAGATCTGGACAGGCTGGATCGATGGGCTGAGGCCAATCGTATGAAGTTCAACAAGGCCAAGTGCCGAGTCCTGCACTTTGGTCACTGCAACTCCATGCAGTGCTACAGGCTTGGGGAAGAGTGGTTGGAAAGCTGCCCGGCAGAGAAAGACCTGGGCGTTCTGGTGGACAGCCGGCTGAATATGAGCCAGCAGTGTGCCCAGGTGGCCAAGAAGGCCAATGGCATCCTAGCCTGTATCAGAAATAGCATGGCCAGCAGGAGCAGGGAGGTGATTGTTCCCCTGTATTTGGCACTGGTGAGGCTGCACCTCGAGTACTGTGTTCAGTTTTGGGCCCCTCACTACAAGAAAGACATTGAGTTGCTGGAGCGTGTTCAGAGAAGGGCAACCAAGTTGGTGAGGGGCCTGGAGCACAAGTATCATGAGGAGCGCTGAGGGAGCTGGGGCTGTTTAGTTTAGAGAAGAGGAGGCTGAGGGGAGACATATCACTCTCTACAACTACCTGAAGGGGGGTTGTAGTGAGGTGGGTGCTGGTCTCTTCTGTCAGGTGGCTGGACATAGGATGAGAGGAAATGGCCTCAAGTTGCAGCAAGGGAGATTTAGGTTAGATATTAGGAAAAATTTCTTTACTGAGAGGGTTGTCACACATTGGAATAGGCTGCCCAGGGAAGTGGTTGAGTCACCATCCCTGGAGGTATTAAAAAAGCGAGTGGACGGGGTACTCCATAACATGGTTTAGTGGGCATGGATGATGGTTGGACTCAATGATCTTGAAGGTCTTTTCCAACCTAAACGATACTATGATTCTATGATTCACTACCAGCTTTGCTGTTAGAATGTATATTAATCCACTTAACAGTGAGGAACCAAGAGAACAAATTGAGAGGAGGTGAAGGAAAACGGCTGCAAACAAGGCATTCCTAAGCAAACCATTGGGGCTTACGAGACTGTAGCAGAACTTGCTTTGAAGTCTAACTTAGTGCATTGCTGAGACTATTTCATTTTTTTCAGACATATTGAGGAAAAATTCCTGGCGTTAACAAGAACTAAGGGATTTTAACTGGATTCAATTCTTTCCTTCTCCCTGTCTTTTTCACTGAGGAATAGCTGTAGACAAGCTATTTCAGCAGCTCACACTAACACAGGAAAACAATGAAATGTCTGGAGAACCTAGGTCAATGCACTATACTAAATTTCAACAAAATAATTATGAACATAGGCTGCTGACTGAAAATAATTTTTTCCTCGCATGGTTTATTCTTGTCAGTAAAATGAAGACTTTGATTTTTAAAGGTCACAACAGCTATGCCTCTACTTTGTAATAGCAGTCTGGACTGTGCAAACATCCAGCAACATCCCAAGTCCATGGCAGTATGACACCTGGGCAAACACTACCTCTAGCTCCCACCTTTTTGGAAAGGAAACTTGAACATGTGGGACAGAAATGAGCCATGGGGTCTTTCAGCAGATCTCCTTTTTTGGGGAATTAGACATCTGGTGCTGTGGACCTTCTTGTGGAGAAGACCTAACCCACAGTCCAGAAAAGAACTAATGACTGCTGATGACAAGCCCCAAAATGGAAGAACCAGAAATATTGAGTCTAGCCATATATTACATACGGTTGCGTGGTATCTTGTTATTATAGCCTAATATCTAGAAATGTGAAGAATGTTGGTATTTTCACTCCAGAAAAGATAAAAACAGACCATGTAAAACCAGAGAGGGAATAGAGGTTTAGCTAGACCTGTAAAAATTGCAAATGCAAAATAAAATCCTGAGTACCATAACCAAAAAAGCCACAGTAACCTGTAAAAGGCAACCCTAACAAACGTAAGACCAGAATAACAGAGATACTTAAATCACTTTAACTAAAATATATACTGAGTAGATCTCACAAGGAAATTGGCAATGAGTAGAGATGACTGAATACCTTTTTCATTTATATTTTATTGTTTGAGTAATAACATTAGTCTCAATGCAGGAGAGATTTAGCCCTTTTGTACTTTTCCCCACACCTCAAGTGAATTTCACCTGTGGGAGAATGAATGATTGACTCTTTGTGAATATTTGCACTCATAAAAGACAAGTGATTTCTTAGCCAAGAGAATGAATACAGGAAGACATAATGGCAAAAGAAAAATTGAGAAATAAAAATTTGCATTTAAACCTGTACAGATAGCTATTCCCCACTGTATTATGCATTGAGCTGTATGTGAAATACCTGCAGTATTATTGTTCCAAAGGTGAAGCAGGATCCAGTGTATGTGACAATAATTGCAGAAGCATTTGTATTAGGTTGGAAGTAAACATTTTAAAAAAAATATATGAATAGCATCAAAACAAGTTTTAAAATGTTCTTATAGGAAGTGGTTTTTTAAAGTTTCCTATGTTATTATTTCAGGAGGCATCAGCTTCAAAGCACACAACAATTCACTTCTAAAACTTCTGCCTTAATGTGTTTTCCTAAAGTTGTCTAAACATGGAGAGGATTTGTGAGCTCTTTACTTGGCAGTAAAAATACAGTCAAAGTCAGCCAAAGACCTGTTGTGGACTCCTGGTTCTCACTTTTCCTATTTCTCATTCCAGTGATTAGTGCAGGAGCGAAAACCCTGATTAGCTATTGTTTGTTGTGATGGAGCTTATATACTGCTGTAACACGGTAGCTGAAGGGTATACATAACATATTGGAATACCTCTGTCATCACTAGACAGAAGGTTGAGTCTTCTGCTGTCTCCAAATCAGAGTTCTGTTTCTACCTCATAGTTTTAGTTATAGACATCCATGGCTTCATTCCTGCAGAAAAATAAATAGAGATGGAATTACATCACTGCTTGTGAAAGGGATTTCCCATCTATAAATTAAGATAACAATTTTAGTGATCTTTGTAATGCATTTTGGGGTCATGTGCATTGATGCTAGGAATAGGCATAAATGTATTCTCTATTAGAATCAAATATTAAACATTATTTTACTTTAAATCAAGGCAGTTTTGTCAGTAGCTTCAACAAATTCAGGATCAGTTGCCTTTCTGGGAAATTTTATATATCCTTTTACGCCTCTGCTTTTATTGCACATTGAGGCCCATTGACTTTTTATGGCTGCCACAGTGGAAAATAAATTATTAATTAATTATTATATGGGTGGGTGTGACTATATTGCACCATAATGTTAAAACATTACATCAAGTAAAGTGTGGAACATAGCATGAATTGATTAAACATGCTCCTTTTTTGATGAATGTGTCCTTCCCTGTACATCAGGCTCGGACAGAGGGCTGAGTGAATGGCAAATTACTGTCATCATCATCGTGGCTAGTCATGAAGAAAATAGCTTTCTGATTTCACTAATTTACTTTTCACTCTGTGCCCCAATGACAGTTTTAGTTTATCACACCATCTTAGTTCTGACATGTTTTCTTCCCCCTATGGATTAAGCACGTTAGTTATGCAACTACTGTCTGAAACTTCTGCAGTGGTTGAGTTCAAGATTCAAGACACTCCCTGGGGCTAGGTAAAGAAGACGGAATATCAACTTTCCACAGGGAATAACTCCAGCAGAATGTCTCTCTTATAGAGATAGCTTCAGAAAAAAGTAATGTATTTTACTGTCTAAGGAAAGGGAAATCACCAGGATTTTAACCAGAGAACTACCTCAACTGTATAGAACACTCTTAATTCATCCTGGGCCTCATGCCTCTCCAAAAGAAGATAACTACTTGGCAAGCTTCTTTCTTCCCCAAAATACCTTTTTTAGTCTCTATGGTATTCCCCCTATACCTAACTGACACGTCTTCTCAGCAGGGTTTCCATCTAATGTAATATTTTTATTCTGAGATTGTATCAGAAATCCATGAGGGATTAGCAAATCACAGGACCAAACTTTCTTATAGTATGTAGATAAAATATCTCATTGATTTCACTAGGCACCTAAATAACTTCTGCATTATTCTCCCCCTGTTTTGGGGCAAATGTGAATTTTTTTACAGGACTAATTTCCATTTGCAGCTAATATCCACAGATATCTTTACATTAATGGTATATAAATACATTCCTGGGTCCAGTCAGCTGATATAAAACAACACTTTTTCACAGATTTCCATGGTCTATGACTGGAAAGGAAGAGGGCTAGAATAGCTTACATGTGATATTCAGTTATTTCACTTGATACACCATAAGAATATACCTAACTGTTGTCATGATGGTAGTTATATAAGGCCCTACAGAGAAGAAAATGGAACATAAGCCATACAATCATTTGTAAAGTGCAAACATTTAAACAGTAGCGTCTGTTTAATTTGTAGTTTTTTCTCTCCTCCTTGCCTCAGTTACAGTTCTCCCACATTTAATTAGCTCCCTCCAACTGGATACCATACCACGTCATACTTAATGCATGATCTGTATCAGATGTTAGCTCTACCTCCAGCAAATATATACTTGTTTTATTTATGAGTAATGCTGTTGCAGTAATAGAAAAATGTAGAGTCCCTAGGAAATGCACTTTTTCATAACTGAGAATAGAATTTTAAACACAAGGACAGAAATACACAGTACCCAAACCCCTAGATTTAAATGACTAAAAGGCTTCAGTGAAATGCCTGTGGGAATGAAGTAATATTCACAACTTACTTAAAACTCTCTTCTCCAATGTTTTCTCCAATGTGTTAATGGCTCAGGCAATTTAATTTACATACAAAAGTACAAAGTGGAAAGCAGTTTCCTTTGAACACATGTAGTACTTTTTCTGGATATATTAGGGTATATTGCAAGTGCTTCAAATGAAGATATATGAGGAATGTACTAGTAAGAGTTCATTAAATTCTTTTACTAAATACCAAACAATCGTGTTTAACTTGAAGGTTTTCATGTTCAAAGAGTTCCTACTTTCATCTTCTAAGTCTCTAAAGAGGGCTGTGGGAGAAAAGGCTCAAGTAATGTACCTTTCCTTTTCTTTAACTTGAAGGACAGTAAAAATCCTTCCAGACAGAGCTTCTTTCCCTTTCTTTCTTCTACAGAAACAATATGCATATTTCATCACATTTTCTTCTTAAATTCTTTCACACCTACCAGGAGATGCCTGTACTCCATCAACATGTGGTCTACTAACTGAAAAATACTCACTATATCTAGCTAATTTCCATAAAAATGAAACAAAGAAAATAAATACTGACTTGGGAACTGTTGATGTCCAAGCATTTCACATTTAGAACTGTATTTCCAGGGTTCTGCACTTGAACTCATTTTGTAGAAAAGACACAGCTACCTACATCCATTACCTATGTCAGAAATTTGTTGAATGTTTTACACAAGGAAAGAAACAGAATTTTTGAGAGACTACTTGATGTACCTCACAAGCTGCTATGTACCAGTGGACAACACTGACTGGCCAAGACAGTGCAACAGAAGTGATACTGATTACCTCTGATAACTGAATTCTGATGTAAGGATGAATAATTTTAGGCTAAGGATTTCAGCACCACAGGAGGTACACCTATTGCTATTGAATTAACAAGAGCAGGAAGTCTCACTGCCCTGGACAGATCTGGTTATCTCAGTGTTCTTACCCAGAAAATGTAAATAAAATATCTATGCCATAAATATTTTCTTTTGCTCTTTACAGTTGCTATCACAGGAATTTTTATATCTTGCTTATGATAAAACTCAGTCCCCGTAGTCCATTCACTGAGATCACTGTGTTATGCCTCTAACAGTAGTACAAGATGTTGCTGTTGAATTTAACTGAGAGTCCCCAGTAATGGACAGGTGAACATTCTGAAAACAGCTTATTCACCTCTTCATCAGTCTTTTTTTTTCATTAGAATGTCATTAAGTCATAGTAAATAAAAAACCCCCACACTCAGTGATTCTCTAAAGAGTAACACTAATAGTTGCATCATTGCCATGACACCTCAGATACCACTTGTTTAAAAAGTAGTAATAGAAAAACCTGTAGGAACAGAAAGTGAGTTTTTCAACTTGACCTGTTGTTTATAGTTCCATTAAAAGAAATTTTGAAACAGTATGAGCCCATACTTTTTGTTTGATCTTTCAATATATTAATATTTGCAAGTACAATACTCAAGATAAACTACTTGAGAAAAGCTTTAAATCTCATATCAGTGTCTGAAGATTCTAGGAGCTGGCCCTAAAATATGGTATCGGTCTATTAATAAATATCAAGGACATTTTTTCACAACTCTATTAAATGCTAAATGTTCCCATTAGTTGAAAGTGTATTATTTTGCAGTCAGAAGGGTGTTAACCTTTTAGTTGTATGGGAACAATAATAAATCCATCCTCTTCTAACATGGTTTATCAGGTAATGATGGTACTTTAATAAATAACAATGAGTTCTTTATTCAACAGTACATAAAACATAACTAGAATTTTGTTTAATGACTCATAACAGTAATTCCTTATTTTGCTGCTTTTTTTGCTTTTTTTTTTTTTTCCTGTAATTCCCTGACCTGTTGTCCCTGGTATCCATAAGATACTTATGTCTAATCCTTAAAAAGTGAGATTTATCAGCATGTCTTTGAAGTACAAAGGATCACAAGCCTCTTTCCTGATGGCTAAGATATATTTTTCAAGTCAGTGCACAATTTTTAAGTGTTTCTTTTCTTGTTCACATACCACCAATGTCATTGTACTATGCACACAATAATTTACCAGAGCTCACCATCTGTGGACAGATGCAGGATAGGATCAGAAGGCAAGGGAGATCTTTAAGCTTGTACTTTCAGTGATTTGCCTGAGCTGTTAGCTTGTGAGCGCTCAGTATGCTATGAACTAAATAACACCGTGCTCAGAATAACGGATGACAGTGATATCTCAGACATTATCCATGTCTCTGGCAATTACTGACTTTTTCAAAAGTAATTTTTGTAATTACAAAATTAGACATCTTTTCTAGAGTGACTAGAAGCTTCAGGTAATACCAATACTGCAATATCTGCAAAGCATTTCTTAGTGCAAAACCACTTGCAGAAAGGCTTCTAGAGATAATGCAAAGATAATACAGAGGTTAGCAACATTTTCTGCCTATGTGGAATTATCTGGGAGTATCAGTTTTCCAGGAAAGCGATCCAAGGTCCATGCATTACAATGCAAAAAAATTTTTTTGACTGTGATGTACTTTGGGCAAATACTGCTGACCCATAAAGAGTGTCCACATCAGAAAAAAATCACATTTAGGAACTGACAATAAAGGTACCAGGCTTAAAAAGCAAGAACTGAAGGAAGAGTGTATTTGCTTGTTTCATCTGGAAGAGATCTGTCCAATTCTAGAAGAGATGATATGTTGATAAAAGCACAGAGGAATACTTCTGCCAAACATGGGGCTATACCAATATGAATTGGACAACTCAACCCACCAGCTTCCCATATCCAGTACTGAAACTTGGAAAGACAGGGAATAGCAATGGCCCTAGGCATGCAAAGGGGTGTTTTTGTGTATTTGTTCGCCACAAATCAATGATAACTTTAGCTTTTGAAAAATGGGAAGGGATGGTCATACTGTTTTTACCAGTCCTGCTTTCTCTGGAGATAGGGAAAGGAATCCAATCCAAGCCTACTGCTGCTCTTGCTAGTGGAAGATACAAGGGAAGAAAACTAATAAAACGGACATCTACAGTGATGTTTTGGAAATCACTGTTCTTATGTTATCTGATTGCTGAATTCTTCTGGCTTCTCTGCAGCTGTAGTTCTGTACAAAAGCAGCTAAGCTGCAGTGTTATGAGCAAAGGTTTAACAAATAATAGCCTAGAATCTATTTATTTCCATCTGCAAATGTATACATCTTCCTATTCAAATTTGCATAATGACAAGTATATTAGAATCCAGATGCACATCAACTTAGAAATGCATTCACTCTATTGAAGGGATGATTTTTGATGCCTCAGTTACAGACCTGATCTACTGTTTTTGAAAGCCAATGAAAAGTCTTCTATCCATGAACTCTGTCCTGACCCTTCAGGGTTTTTCAGTCCTTACCAAACAAAATTCCACAATTCATTATTTGAGGACTTTCCTTCAGCAACCACTACTTTTCTAAAGGGTCTGAGCAAACAATCTGTTATCCAGTAGTGAAGAGAACAGCATACAAGAGGCCATTTCCAGTCCAAAACTAGTAAATAATCGTAATCTCACATTCCCTAAGAACACCACCACATATTTTCAGATCTCCATTCATCTTAGCTCCAAGGAGGCAAGCCAGGCTTTTGGCTGCATCCTTGCACTTAGAAACAGGATCAGGTTTCTCACCAGTTTTATCTGACATACTATGTGATTTTGTAGAAGGTACTTTACTTCCCTGTTTCTTGTCTACTTTTTACATTTTTTAATTAGATTGTAAACTCAGCTTGCCAACTGCCAGCTGAAGTGGGACCTCAGTCTTGATCAGGATCATTAATCATAGTACAAGGAAATAAGAGATGTTAATAAAATTTAATAACATCTCTACCATACCTGCTCACACAGTATAGATCCTAATCTATTGGTAATCTCATTTTCTTGGATCCCAAACCAGCATCTTTAAGAGTGGAAATGTATCAGTACAAAGATTTTAAATAATTTGTTAATGGAATGATGAAATTGCTTTTGTCCTTTTCCCCACTATCCAAAGATTGTAATGAGTCACTTCATTTTTAATGAAGTCTAACACTTACCTTATCAAAAAGATATTCAATGTTACAATGGAAGCTTCATTTTTACTTTGTCCCATAGTAGCAGAATATCAGCACCAGTATTTTCAGAGTGTTTGACATACTCTGTGTGCAAGAGTTCTTTGGATACAATGTAATGCATTTGTTCTTGTTGACTTAATTATAGGTTTTTTTCTTAGAGAATCTTTACAAACTTTATCAGGATGCAAGATCATGTCAGTATTTGCTAATGTCATACATATTTTTTCTGTTGCCAGATGCATATGGAAGTTTTCTATGTTTCTTTAATACAAATACATAGAGATGACAGTATGATGACACTAAAGGCATTAGTGCTAAGCTTGTGGAGGCAATTACATGCAGTGAATCAGACAGTGGGGTGCTGAGTGCATCAAAATAATGTATCATAGTTAGGACATAAACTGCAAACTTAGATGCTAACACAAACAAGAAATCTGGAATGTGGTAGCTACCTTTAGCTGGAAAGGAAGGTCTGGAAAAAAATTCAAAGGAAAAAATTCTGGTTGTGCAAAAAAGAAAAAGGGAAATTGCAAGGAAGAAAAAGAGACAATCACAGATTAATAACACTCATTCATTGAGGAGCAAGCGGCTATCAGAACTCTACACACTACCTTTGAATTCACTTGCATGTACCAAGGGTTAACTGGGACAGTATGAGGTCGTTTCCCAGGTGTTCAGGTTAAAAATACACTCAGAACTTTTAAAGTCCAGATAAGAGTAAGACTAAACTGTTACCCTGGGTAGGTAGGAGGAGCATTAACTCTTTTCATCTAACTCTTTTTCCCACATCTCCTTTTTCCTTTCCCTTCTCCATAAAAGCAGTACACAACAGCCCCGAGTTTATTTTCTTGGCCAAATTTTGAAAAAGTGTATGTAATGTCAGCATTAGACTCTCATCTCTGCCTGTGGGTGATGGTCTGCACAGGAACTCCACTGGCCTGGCGTATACTCTCCTACTCCTGGTTATGGTTCAGACATCTGGCACATCTACTTACGACTCCCTTCTGCCCTTTTTTGAGTCCTTTACTTTCTAATTTGCTAAACTCACAGTCTTTCACCCTAAAGATTATAGCATGGGCTCACATGACCACAACAGCTCTGTGTGGCTGAACAAAAATGGTCCTTGAACATAATTTGGTTGTAGTGTGAGGAACATAGCATGGAAACTTTGGGAATCAGTGTTCCAAAACAACTCTTGAAACTGCAGATTTGGACCATTTTAGTCTCTTTGCATTTTTCCAGTTAATACATAAAGGAATATTTTGTAACCTCTCTGGTAGTCATAAGCTTTGTTAAATTCCAGTCTTGGGACACAAGTCAGAAGTTGTTTCAGTTACAATATTTGATAAATTAGTTCATGTGTTTGCACAGCTTTTTGTAAAAATATTTTGCTAGCTGTTCCAGCCCACCTTTGATTTGTCACTTGTTACTCATAAAACCCTATCCTTTTTGTATCTTTTTATATTGTGGGGTAAGGTGGAAAAATATCACTATTCTGGTTTCGTAACACATTATGAATATTCTGCATGTGTGTAGAAGATTACATGAATTATTACAGAAGCCATTCCTAGTTTGAATTCCCTCAGCCAGAAAATATTATTTGTTCAATGGAGTAATGAATTTTAATATAATAAAACTGTATTTGCTCATCATTTTACTAATGGCTGGTGTTTCCAACATGACAGAAAACAACTGCATATGGACAAATACAAGCAAGCCTCCAGTTGCTTAAAACAACTATTTCAGCATCAGAAAATGAACGGAGTTTTATAAAATAACATTCTTTATCTGCAGCTGTACTACAGGGCCCTCTGCCGTGCAATTCATGGTAATAATGGAATAAACATAGCAGGCCAGTAAAGTTATCATCCCATTAGTTCTACTGGTGTAAGCACCATAATTAACATGTTAGGTTTTCACTATTGTTTAAAAACCTTTTTAGGAGCAAGTGGCAAGTGGGCATTATTTACCACTCACTCTGGGTTCCTAACAAGGTCAGACAGATCACCTAACCTTGTCAGGTGGCAAAGCCATCTGCCTCGATCTCGGTCTGATCTGATTTCTGTTTCATAACCTAAACTCCACAGACCCTTGAAAGAGAGACAATAGAATTTTCAATGGCCTGAGCCCTTTCACCCTTTGTTTCTCTGTTTAAATAATATGTGTCTCTCTGGTCTTTTGGCAAGAATGCTTGGGCATTCACAGTGCTCTGTAGTGGTGGAATGTGCTTTCATAATACTCAAAGGTTTCTTTATATTATCTAAGGCAAATGTTTGTTTATGAAAGTTAAAGTAAAACATTCACATGATCAAAAGAGAAATGAACAGGCACCTGGAATGCACAGTAAAAAGATCCATCCTAAGAGGAAACTTCTCTCGTGTCAGCTACTGTTCTGAATCCAATTAGGATAGATGAAAACATTTCTCTCACTTAACTCTGAAATTAGAAAAAGAACAGGAACTATGAAAAAAATTGACAATTAACATCCTAACTAATTTGCTCTCCTTCTGTATTTGTGAACTGCTGATACACTGCTGCCAACGGTTATATTAGTCCATTATAATAGTTGCAGAAAGGACTCTTTTGACCTTTCCTTGTGCCCTGGGGTACAGTTCCACCGTACTGCTGAGGCAGCCTAACAACTTGCTGTAACTGAAAGGGATAGACCTGTTTCTTCTTCCCTTCTTCTCTGCTTCTGCTTTCTCATCTGCCTGCTCACAGCTGTGTCAGCTGGCTATGGTGCTTTTTTGGAATCTTCACTGAACTGATTTGTTAGCCAAGCAGAAAAAATATTTGCATTTCTTTATCAGCTTTTTTTTCTGCTGCTCATGTGAACTGAATCATTTCTGTGGGGGGCCACTGAACACCAACCTGAGTGGAAGGGAACCAGGAGGGACTTGCAGTGGGGAGGTAAAGAAAAGCAGTGAAGCTGGTACAGAAATGTGAGAAACAAAGCCATGGGGTGTAAGATTTGCTGTTCTGCAAGATGTGAGGAAAGGAGACAGTGACTGGTGCAGCTGCAAGAAGGAGCCAACCATTCTGTCCTCTTTCCTGGGGCAAGTTCCCACCACTCACCCAGCCTGAGCTTCCCTCCTGCTGTAGCAACAGCTATATGGCATAACTAAAGCAGGTGGCTGGGCTGGGGTCTTTTGCTGCACCTCCAGCAACCAGCAATCTGTTGCTAGAGGCAGTTGCCTGCTTTGTGGGTCTAGGCAGTTGCTCTGCTTAGAACCAGCCATGTTCAGCAGCTTCAGTTTCTGTCAAGATCTCAAAGAGTAAAGGCTTAGTACTGTACACATCAACAAGCTCTAATGCAGATAAACTGAAGACATACTTTGACTAAGCATCCTTTGCCTTAGCTAATACAGTAATTCTACACGTCTGAAATTCAGGAGATTGTCATAATCTTCCTGCTACGAAGGAACAGCAGTTGCTGGACTTAATTAATCTTCCCTTTATTCATACAGCTTGTATACAGCTGAGAATTTTTTTTCCCTACAGATACCACCTACTACAATCTCCAGTGTAAACCCATGTTTTTTCTTTTCCACTTTAAAATATTGTTCTGTCTGGTCACTGAGTCAATGCACCAAAATTCTTCCTCTCTCTTTATACTCCTCCACCCTTTTTTTTCACAGTTAGAGCCAATTAAAAGTCTGACCTAGAAGAAAGTACTTAACTAGCATTGAGTCCGAATAACTTCTCACTTTGAATTGCCATTAAACTTCTTAATAAGGCACTATAGGTAATACTAACCTCAGTCAGAATGTCTTAAAAGCTGTAGGCACTTTTCACTATCATAAATTAAACCAAATAAAATTTCCTTTCTCTCATATGGCTATTTTATGGGATTGGTGTTATTTATATTAAGCAGCTATATAAATGCTCAGACTACATACTGATAGATTAAGCAGTGGAATCTTTTCTCTTCTATTAATATCAAATACATTCAATTTGTTCACTGAAATACAGTTCTGATATTCCTAGCGCTTCAGATTCAATCTGCATTAAATAAAACTCTTCTTCATAACATGACGGAATTGTTCTCTCGGAATAACGCATGTGCAGAATTTTGAAATTACTCTCTCTAGCATTGACAATTGCTAAGGCTGAGAAATGAAACTGGAATATTAAAGGTAATCATGCTCTCTTCCCAGTGTTTCTTCATCTGAAATTTATAACTAGCCCTAACTGCTATAGTACCTGCAAGCTTCACAACTGAATCTCTGCAGTATCTGATAGGATAAGGAAAAGCTATTACTTCCTGTAATGTAGAGAACTGTTTCACAGAGAAACTAAAGTCCAGCTTCTTTTAATTTGGTACCTAAATGGAACTGAGAAGCTGAAGTAATTTTTGAAGCTTTCTTTTTAATAAACCTTTCAGATTAACAAAACTTGGGTAGTTAAGAGTGGTGGACAAAGCAATAAATGAACAAGATCAATGTCTGGTTTGGTTTGCTCATCCAAGAAGCGAGCATAGGAAATTCAGCAGAACCTGATGTTTAAATCATTGTCACCAATCAGAAGGAAAGAACACTGTAACCTTTTGTGAATTAAATGACAAATGTCTGCTAACTGATATTCTAGAAGACAGTAAACACTTCAGACCTGCTACTGTCCTTGTAAGTCAGGAGGTAGATTTTGTAGATGTTTTGGAGAACAAGATTGAGACTTCTACCTTCTAAGGAGAAAGAAAGGGGCATTAAAAATTTCTACTGTCTGTTCTGCCAAGCAAAAACATCCCACAGAACAGAGAGACAGAAGTCCTGCACAAAAGATATGGGCATGTTATTTACAGACGTTACGAGCATGCAGTTGATTTTGCCTCCTCTGGATGAAAGTTACTGTGTTTTGGACAAGAAAATGTAGTTGATATTTGAAATCAGAACACTGATTGAGAGTTTTGAAAGTACAACACATGCCTTCTTAGCAGAAAATTACAGAGAAGTCCAATTCCTACACAGCCGATTGCAAGCTTTTATGTGCAAGACTTATTGAATACAGTTTTGTACCCTGCCTAGGACAAACATGGTATGTCAACCTGTAGGTGCCAATGCAATATAATGATTTAATAGTAGGAGACTACTAAAATAACATCTAATAATACATAATATATGTTATTATAGATACTATAAAAGGGATAATAAAAATAACAATATAAATAAACTTTTAATAATAAAAATGTTTCTGTTATATTGACAATAAAATCAAAGTATTCTAGTAGGCAGTCATATGTAGTTTTAAATGAAGCCTGATAATAAAATTAGGAAAAAGTAGCAAAAGCTGTCGTATGTTCAACTCTCTTAGAAACAGCTGCAGCAAGGGATTCAGACTAATGCAGTTGACTACTGATTCAATTAAATGTTAGATTTACAAATAAAATTATCTATTAAAAGCCAGGAAATTCTCTTTTTAAAATTCTTTTTAATGAAAGATTTTTTCAGTTATTATAAACTTAGGAAGTCATTGACAAAGAAGTTCTTCTGATATACTATCTTGTGTCTGCTTCAAAGTAAGGCATGAGGAATAATTGTGCATTGTTACAAGATGATTTCCCCCCAAATAGAGTTCCTTAATTAATTTAGTTAAAAGGTGGCTAATACTCTCATGAATGAGGGCTTATAAAATTTCTGAAAACGCTACTGTTGTAATTTCAGATGTTCTCAATATAAATCTCTTGTATTTTTTTAATACTAGTAATCTCTTTCCCTAATACTGTCTGTGGTAAGGAGTTCCACAGACATTGCCCGTATTCATAAGGGCATTTTTAAAATTGCTGTCTTGCAATTGTATTGAATATCTCTTTGGCCTTGCATTAATTAAAAAATTAATGTAATTCTTGATTTACCTTTACATTATTGTTCATTATTTATGCCATTCAATAATCTCTACTGCAAACCATAATTTAAGTGTTAACTGTTCTTACCCTGTAGCTACTTCTGATGGCAAGGTAGGCAAAATGTAAGGTTGTCTCATTGAGCAGTTTTAATTTTGGTTAATACTTGTTTGAATGCAGTTGTGGAAATTTGGACAATTCCTACTTAGTGAAGAGGCAGGGGGGAGGAGGAGGAACACTCCTGATAGTATATAAATCATTATGTCAGGCTTAGGTCTATATTTTTGAGCAGACAGTAAAATCAAGAAAGCTTAAAAAGGCTCATCCATGAGTCTTTATAAAGCTGCTTGTTGGGTTAGCAGACAAAAATGAGTTCACGTACAAGCTATTTCTGGCATTAAATGTGTGAGCCACAGTTCAAAAGAAAGACAATTCTCCTAAAATGCCAAATTTCCATCTTGGTACTACAGACAAAATTCTGACTGTTCTGATAGTGTGATTTAACTTTGACCCTCAAGGGTTAAACAAGTATGTCTGCTTTGCACATGGGCCCTACTAAACTATCAGTTAGAAGTCTTACAGTTTGCTGAATGGATGCAACCTAGAACATCAAAGATTAGCCATAGAGCTAGAAGTTCACTCTATTTCTCTTTGGGCATCTTTTAAGTTTCTTTTCTACTAACTCCTGTTGGCAAAGATGTTCAAAAAAGCAGTAAGCACTGACAGAAGAGATGCGAAGAGCTTTCTGCCTTGATTTGGTCAATCTAAATAAAACACATCACTTCAGGAAATTGAGCTACTTTTCATAACCACAAAGTCTGACGTATCTGCTACTAAGGAGGGAATTGCAGACGGACTTACACACTCCCTCATGAGTTCCTATTGATCTCAGGGGATGTTATGAAATGTACGTCCTAACTCTGTGGATGTCAGAGGCTGCCAAACTGTGGTCTTCAGACCACAAATATTTAATGGGAACATAATAAATAGCCTGTGGGTCATCTGTAGAATCATATTGCCTTGCATTTTTAATTAAAAGACTCATTATGGTGACAGTGATAGTGGTTTCTGCAAGAAATGTTCAGGGCTGATTGTAGTCCATTAAACCAACAACCTGCTTCCTTAAAGTTTCTTGGGTTAAGTTCTTCCCTCACTTTAACCTCCTATTCTCAATACCAGTGATTTCTATGGGATTGGTGACACTTGCAAACCAAAATACAACCAGGTTCCTTCTGTTTCTGCCCTGACAGTCATGTAAATGACTCTGAAGTCAATTTACTGAGAGCATGGACAGTTATCACTCTTTTCTTTTTCTTCTTCTCATGAAGTAACTTGGTGATTTCCAGGTGCACATAAATAATGAGATAGATAGAATCATAGGGTAGTTTAGATTGAAAGAGACCTCTGGAGGCCATCTAACACAAGCCCCTGAGATGAGTCATATCTGAGGTGATTACAGTGTTTCTGCAGAGAACGGGAATGCCCTGGTAGAAGAACTTCATAGCCTGTTTCATGCCTACTAATTAATTAATTAATGTATAATAAAAAGGCTGAACAGCGAACACTGTATAGTGAAGTGAATTTTGAAAGTTTCTCATTTTCTGGAGACAGTCGTAAGGTATGGCTTAGTTCTACAAATGTTGCAATTTGTGATATGATTTAGGGACATGGAGGAAGTTTTTGAAAGTAAATAGGCAAATGAAAATATAGAAGAAAGTCTGTGGGATCTTCAGAAGTGCCAAGAGGCCGCAACAGTTTCTGCTGCACCAGCATGTGTTCCTCAAAATTTGTTTAGATGGATATCTTAATCCATTCGATGCTTAAACTGGTTTTTTTTAATACTTCCCTAGTTCTGGATTTTGTTGGGTTTTTTTCTTTGTTTGTTTGTTTGTTTTTTAAATCTGTCCTAACATAGGCAAGAGTCAGCATTTTTATTATTAAAAAGACAGCTGTATCTAAAATGTCATTACAAATCTGTTGTCAGTTTCCTTCATTTGATTGGGAAAAAAACCCAGGCAGAAATAACATCTAAAGGTTCTTACTCCTCACTAGATTATTATTAATTTTTAACTAGGACTATTTAACTGCATCTTCACCAATTTACAACAGTTATTGGCCACAGTAATCAAATAGCTCCTAAAGCAATCTGAAGTCTTATACTCCTGTAAGACTATTTGTTTTGCAACATTTTCTTTATAAATAATATGTGTTAGGTTGGAACATTATCCTCATTAGCCTAGGGGACTGATGAAAAGCAGTAGTTATATGAAAGATTGAATTTCAGCATTTCAGGTCCTATTATGCTAGGTAATTAAATAAGAACCTCTGCTAATTGTACTGCATCAAAGACTGACAACGGCTAGGAAGAAATGGCATGTTCCATTCATTAAGCAAAGATAATATGCTTGTTATGACCAAATAATCCATCATGATCAGAGAATGAGCCGAAAATTGTTTATCTGTACGCCACATTAATGAGACTTGGCGCTTTCATATTGCTCTTGAGTACCAGATGCATTGGAAAAAATAGCAAGCCTACCTTCTGCTCCTGCTGTTCCCTCCGGCGCGATGCAGGAAGGCCCGACTGATGCACGAGGGGGCACTGCTCGCACTGCAAAAGCAATCGCTAGCCTTCGGCAAAGCGAGTGCCAAACTGGACACTGCCCCCCCGCCGTGATTCAAAACCTTGGGACAAAACTCATTCAGAAGACCTTAGAGCTTAAATCCACCTTAAAAGATAGTTCTCCTAACTCCTGGTCAGATGTTGTGCGAGAATATGGTATTAATATGACCATTCACATGTACAGTCACAACAGATCTGGTATGCTGAATACAACTTTAGAGTCTAATAATTGTTACCACGTGTTTAAAGTAATGGTTGAACTCAACCTAAGTGTCAAGGGGTTCACCTGGATTAACAATTTATCCTGGGCACAGCACTTTGAAGTAGGTATCCTTTTTCACAATGCAACCTGCAACAGATGTGTCTTGAGTATTTCAAAGCCTCAACTTCAAGCAAATCAAAACATGCAGTAGTGAAGTGACAAATGCCTTTGAAATGTATTGTATCTGACAGAATTTTTGTTTCTTAAGTTGGTAGGTACATATCAAGACAACTAATTCACATTGCAGAAAACATACTAGAGTGATTCATGGTATATGTACTTAAAGCTTATCAAGATATCTTGATTTATTTTACTTTATGCATACAAATACGAGAAGGAATAAGAGGGCTCAGAAACACTTGTGAATGAATTGTTCCAAAGGTTATTCATATATGTAAATGCTGCAGTATATACACATGAAAAATGCTATATAAGACACAGGCATTATTGGTTTATAGACTTCTATTGCAATAGAATCTAGAGATCATAATTAGTCCCCCATTGTCCTTCCCAAAAGTATGTACTGTCAGGTTATAATACTTGATAAAACAAAGAAACAAAGAGAAGAAACATTACAGATGAAGGAAATACTGCCAGGGATTTCAGTAAGTGTTTGCTATATGAAACCAAATAGTCTTAGCTCTGTTCAAATTCTGCTCACATTTACTTTCCACAAATGATGAAGTTATATTTGCATTTTATGTCTCCGGAAGCTAATAGTCCCAAATGTTACTGGTAATTTGAATATTTACTACAAGTATGGACATCCTGAAGATCTCACCATTATAATATTGTTATCACAGTTTTGGAATTAACAAAATTAAGGAACGTGACATCATTATTTATGTATAAACCCACTGGTATTTGGCCTTAGAATAAACAACAGATTTCTGGATGCTCAAAAACGTGGATGGGTTCAAAAACAATTGGAGAAATTCAGGGGAGAGAAATCCATCAAATTGTTGGCTCAGGAATTGTCTGAGCTTCAAATCCTTAGAGCCTGGGAAAGGACTATCACTGCACACTTGCACTCTTGTACTCTTCCCAAGGCATCCGGTTTTGCCCACTGTCAGAAACATGTCAGGTGAACCTTTGGTCTGATTCAGTGCAGCTAGTATTATTATAGAGATTCTTAGCACATTGAGGAAAAAAGATCAGATTCTTAAAAAATTTCAGTTATTGAAAATTTTGGAAAAGCTTTTGCATGCACATAAGAGTAATTTTTTTATATAAGTGCCGAAAATTAAATTTGCATCTAGCTAATGGCACGACTTTTCCAAAGCTGATGTGTCAGGTGAAGCCTTTGCAACCAGAAATTAAAATGTTGGAAAGATTCATAGATCCCTATATGCTTTTTTATCAAATCCCCCATTTTAAATGATATGCCCTTTACCTTATAGTTGCTTTGCTGGACCTGTTTTTGTGAAGTTTCTAACTGATAAATTTGGCAAAGGGAGGAGTCAGAGGAAAGATACTTCCCTTATTTTACTAAACTATGTGTGAATAGAACCAGATAATAAATATCTAACACCAGGTTAGCCACATGGCATTTTGTCTCCATTATTACCAAAGTTTACCTCATTTTGGTAGCAGTGTCAAACGGTAGGATGGAAGGCTACATATTAAATCCCTTTGATATCCGTGATTTGAGTATCTACTGTTTTTTTATATACTCAGTTGTATTTTGAGGAGTGGTCTTCTGGTCAAAACCCCCATATCTTCAGATGTAAAACTGAAGGGTATGCACCCATGGCACCCCAAATTTTTGATCCATGCCATAGATACATATTGTGTACATTGCTTACAGTCATGAGTATAATAACTAGGAAAGATCACAGTGGCTAGGTGTGCTCATTCCTTTTGCAAATAGTGGTATCTTGTGATCCTAAGTCGTTGTTAAAAACATTTGTCAACCAAAAAGATGACAATGCCAGGCACTATGGTAGAAAAATACGTTTCAGATGTACTGAATATAAACCCATGCCATGATGTCTGCATGCAGCACAAATGAATAACTGTAAGAGATACAAGTTATATCTATTTCAAGGATAGATGCTGACACTGAAGTATAATAAAATCACTTTAAATGGCAATACTCCTAACTGCAAAACAAAGCATAGAAGACAGGAGAGAGATGATAATGCACCCAGGTACAAGGATGGGATAAAACTGAATGCTGAACACTTTTTCACTCTATTCCTTTATGTGACTTCAGGTCTCAGGCAGAATTTGGGGTGCACCACTCTCCCTTTCCTTCTGTTGGAATCTTGTATACATGGAACAATATAGAATGCCAGTTTGGTATGGATACTTGCAGTGAACTGGCCATGATCACATTCCAAGGATTTAAAATTCTATATTTTAAAAAAAATGAGTTAAGAAAAGTATAATTCTGAATAATTACAAATAAGTGAGCAAAGAGGCATACGTTAAATGAGAAAGTTATTTGTTCACCTAGTCCTATTATTTTTAAAGAATGGTAGAATATATATGTAGCTTTTTTTTCTCTATGTGTTCATGCACTTGATGCAACTATTTGGTGTCATTATCCCATTATACATATAAGGACACTGAGGGATAGTGTAGGTGACATGTTTAAGGTTACACTGAAAGACAGAGTCATTTGTATGATATAGTGCCAAGGATAACAATACATGGCAAGCTAAAACAGAGAACAAGTTAAATGGGCCTTCAAGTAGTAGACATAGTCAGTGCTAAATGATCACATCCAAAACCACTCACATGTATCAAGGATAATCTATGTTTTTGGCTAAATTACAGAGTAGTGGTCAAAGATTAGTTTTCATTACAGAATGATTAAAATCAAGATTACAGGCTGCAATGTCTATTATACTCACTTATGTCATGAGTACTAAAATGCTGGCAACATCACAATCCCAACACCTGTTTTCTAAAGTTCTATCAGATTATTCCTTCTGACACACTTTTGCTTTCAGTCCAGTCTTAGGGTTGGTTGACAGATTTTTTCTTTTCTTTTTTTTATTGAAAGTCTACATAGCACAAAATTTGGTCATTTTTTGCCTTAAAAAACACATTTTCGCATTAAGAAAAAAATTTGTAAAATCTTGTACTTCAACTGTTTTCCATTTTGTGATGAATGTTATATATTCCCATGCTCATTATAAGACAACTTTATAGCTTTTCCATTCTCTAACAAAAAATAGCAATTTGAATAGCTGTAAGTACTTATTGTAACACTCAATCACCTACACAATATGTTACTCCTCAAAGTATATTATCATGTTTTCACTAAGAAATGTTGAGATATATTCACCATACAGAACTTCTGCATGGATGCAATAGGTGCGTTGACAAAATACAAATTGTACAAAATACCTCAATGCCTCCATACAGATTGGAGAGTTCTACTATCAATTGCTATCTGCACATGGCAGTATGGGCTTTGATTTGATGGATTTCTCTTCTGCTTTCATTTTTTAGCATTGGGTCAGTGAATTGGCATGTGACTTCAACATTGCAGCTGGCAAAATATAAAGAGGGGGTTGTAAGAGACCTCAACGAAGGTTGCATTTTCAGCCTCATGTACACTGTATGGTACTTTTGAAAATTTTAGGAGGCTGACTGTCCCTAAGAAGTCAACTTTGGCCCTCTGTTGCTCTATTTGTTTCTGAGCATGTTCCTTATTTCCTTACACTTACTGTAGGGAATATGCTACATGTAAGACTGAAAATTTCAGTTTTGCCTATTACAAGTCACAAGAGCCCATAAAGATTTCAAAACTTAGACTCCTGAGGTTCCTTCAGAGAAATAAATTTGTGTAATTCCATTAAAAGTATCTGTTGATGAAATGTTTACTACAAGTAGAAAACAAAAAAAATTGTGACAAAATCTATATAAAATTAAGTTAGATACTATTCAAAATTAAGTTCATACTATTCATTCTGTATATTCAAGACAAATACCTTGACACATCATTATTAGGATGTGCTGAAGTCTAGGGCTAAGCTAGTGGTAAAAATCACCAGAAACGAAAATACCTAAGCAATTCTCCTTACTCACTTGAGTAACCCTTTGACAAGGTAAGACCTAGACTTGGGGATAAAATTTCCATAAACTTCAGTGAGAACAGAATTGAACTCTTAGGACTAAATCAATATCCATTCATGTTATACAGTTCCTGCAAACTAACCTACTTGACTTCAACAGGATAATCTGAGGAGTAGCATAATAATCAACATGAATAAAATGTGGGAATCTGACTTTAAACACACAAACCCACTCTGCAGCAATAAACATCACAAAGATCCAAACGGATTCAGGGTTACATATAATTTAACATCTAGAGAATGCCTTTGTTTACATGTTTAGAGATGTAATTTGGACTGTATCAAAGGTTAAGTAATGACATTTTCCATATTTTTTTTATCTCAATGTTACGGTTTCCTGTTTCAGGACTCCATATATACTCTCCCTTGCCTGCAGATGCAGCCCTTCTCTTGTTTTTGTGATTGGTGTTAATTGTTCTGTTGTTATAAATTGTTCACAGCATCCCATATTTTCATTATAAATGTATTAAGAAAGAAATTAAGTGAAGTTATTTGAATTTTAGTCTGATTTGTGTATTTAACTCCTTTGGTTTCCTTTGCAAATGCTAGCCTGAACAAATCATCTTAGGTATAGCTTTTATTGAACATTCTGGTACTGAAATAGTGTACCTACAACAACAAGAAATCAAATTTCAAAGGAATAAGAATAGCTGTAGCAAAACCTATTCTGTCTAGACTTCTGTACCATATTTATCACCTTGTTATATGACTTCTACTTCGTATCCATGAGAGTCTCTGCCAATGGGTTCTATGTGCAACTTCCAAAACTTTCTTCAGAGCATGTTATGGAAATAACATAGACACTCCAGTTAGGATTTCATAAATATGACATATCCTACCTGTCAGTATTTCCAAATAATCTTGTGTTCCATCTAATTTACATCATATTGAAATTTTCTTCACAATTCGAAGACGACAACTGTTGGTAGCTTATGAATGATGATAGGATTGGGTTTTGGTCCCTTAGTAAATGTTGCCTTGGAAAGAAATTGCGTTTGCCTTCACTGTATCTGCTTTCTTTTACAAATCAGATGGATTGTATACATACATTATCTACAAATTCAAGTGCAGGACATAAATGTTTGTTAGCTGCTGTGTTTTACTGTCGACTGCTGGATTCTTATATTTAAACTCATCTAACAAGTATTTGCAGTGTCTAGCAGAATTTACAATCAAGCAGAAGAGACTAAAGCTGTTACACTTTTTTTGCACAAGTTTTTCACTGGGAAATGTTTCTTTAAGTTCTTGTGAGAAAAAAACTGTGTTAAAATTGTGCGATATCCTCTTTCTGCTTTTTCCACATTTGAATCAGCTTTATGGACAATAAAATCATGTAAACCATGACTGTATAAAGCATAGTCCTGACAAAGTTCTCAGCAGTTCCTCATCAGAAATCTCTATGTTAAGGTATTCTTTCTTGACTTGGCTTATCAAACCGGGAACAACGTCTTGCACAAACAATAGGCTTTTTAGAATCAGCCAGAACATGTTTTACTCATTTTATTTAGGGTACTATCTAATGATAAATTTTGACACTTGTTTCAGTAACTGACCACAGATGGAGAGAACCCCACCAATTTTGGTTGATTAGACAGACAAAGAGAACTGGCTGTGATTATTTGCCTGAAAGATCAGAGCCTAATTTCTCAGGATAAAAGCAGCAGGTTGTAAAAGAAGTCACTGTTTTAAGGCATTGCTTTGTCATAGAGCGAGGGAGGGAGGCTACCTGCTTAGGTGATTTCTGCACTCAGTACTTCTTACACTAAAATACTTCAAATACTCAATACTTCTTACAAAACTACACCTTGCTTGTTGTATGCCACAGCTGTAGCAAAGATTATTAAAAGTATGTTTACTGTTGGGCCACAAACATTTACATTTTTTGCTACAAGAATGAGGAAGAGATGCCAGCTGAAGTTATCCAGGATACCCAGGTGAAAGCATGAAATTAAATTAATAGGAATAAAAATATGGCCTGTGAGTTATGTTTAGAAGATGGAATTGAAGTGTGTGAAAGGAAAAGAAAAAACAAGAGGATGAGGCGGTAATGACAGGGCTGGAGCTGGATGAAATACAGGTGGGTCAAGCTGTTTTTTTCATTTTAGGGTTTGCAGTGGGCTTCCCTTTCTCTGCAGGGAAGCGTACGTGCGCAATAAAGTCTTGTGTTTTGGTAAGGCTCTTTCGTTTTGGATTTCTACTTTTAATATATGCTGCTTTACAGGAGGACTTGAGAAAGCAGGAGTGCAGAAACGGGGCGGTGAGGTCAGTGATGGCCCCTCGTGTCGGGGAGGAATTTCCCTGCTCCCTAGGGCCAGCTCTCTCTTCATTCCCGCGCCCCTCTCCTCATCTCCGCCCTCGGCCCCCAAACCGGCCACCTCGCACCCCACGGCAGGACTCCCCCCTCTCCTGCCATGTCGCCTTGGCAAAAGCCCTTCCTCCTCCCTTCGCAGCCCCGGCGCTCTGAGCGCCCGTCTCACCTCGTCAGCCTCCTCCCGCGGGGGGGGGGGGTGGGTGTCAGCACCAGGGAACCGACACCGGGTCCTGCTCTCCCGACCGCCCTCCCCGCCTCCTCAGTGCCGGGCATCCCTCCCCTCAGCCGCCGCCCGAGGGTCTCCGTCCCCTCAGCGCCTCCCGCCTCGCGCTGAGGGCAGCCGTAGGTAGGGCTCCCCCCCCTTCCCCGCCGCGAGCGCCAACGGCCGCCGGCTCGAGCCTAACGGTCCCCCCCTCCCTCCCCCCTCTGAGGGAAAAGTGTGTGTGTGTGCGCGCGTCTGCCGGCGGCCCCGAGATAAAGGCACGGGAAGCGGAGCCGGCTGGAGCCGCAGCGGAGGGCGCTCGGGTTTAGCGGAGGAGCGAGCCGCCTCAGCGGCCGGGGGACGAGCCAGCCCCGCCGGCTCCCCACCCCCCGGCTCCCGGACCTTCCCCGCCCTCTGCTCGCCCGCTTGAAAAGTTTTGCCCGGGGAGCGCGGCGGTGCCGGGGCACCCGTCAGCCTCAGCCTGCCATGGGCGCTGCTCCCCCGGCCCGCCCTCGCCGGCGCTAGGGCAGGGCGCGTAGGAGAGGGAAGGAGCGGAGCCGGCATGGGCAGGAGTCCGCCGCGGGGCTGAGCGGCGCTCCGGAGCGAGGTGTGCCCGCGAAGCTCGGCGATGGCGCGTCCGCAGCGGGCGGCGGGCGGGGAGAGCTAGCGGCGTCGGCGGAGCCCCCCGGAGCCGCGCCCGGGACTTGTCCCCCCGTCTCTTCGGCATGGCGGGGGCTGCCCGCGGCGGCGGGCCCCGTTGCCCGGCTGTCAGCCTGCTCCTGGGAGCCCTGCTCTGCGGAGGTAAGCGGGGAGGCACTTGTCGCCGGGCGCTGCCGGGGCTGCGGGGGGCGGTGGTGGGGGCGAGCCGGCTGGTGCTCTGCTGGGGCGAGGAGTGGAGTCACCAGTTGATCGCGTACAGGCTGTGCTGGGCTGGTTCGCAGCCAGTCGGGCAGCGACTCGAACTCCTTCCTGAGCAAGCGTCTTGTTTTCCACCGTAGCGGCGTGTGGACTAAATTACTCCTTCCTCCTTCTTTTCCCCTTACCTCTTCTTTTCCGTTAAATCCTACCTCTCTGCTGTTTTAAAATTTCGCTTCTCACCCCCCTCCCCCTTTTTTTCCTCCCTTGTTTATTTGAATGGTAGGAAACCTTGCAAGATTGCGTTTGACTAAAATGAGAAACAGGGAAAGTTTCCTTTTTTTCTGCCTCAACGATGATGATATTTACAAATGCGTCTTAATTATTGCGTTGTGTTAAAGGGATCCTCTCTATGGAAGAGGGTGTCCTAGTCCCAGTTTGGAACGGAATATGGGGAGCAGCAAAAGCTGTTAAGAGGCACCAGGAGTACAATGACAGTGTTTAGGAACAGAGTCCTTTAAATTATATCGGAGTTGTGCAGTGGTAGCTCTAGAGACTGGATGGAAGCCCTGTTACCTGGACTGGGCAAGATGCTTGTTATCTTGATTAAAGGGACAGCTGGGGAACAGGTTTGCCTTAGCAGAGGGGTCCTTTGAATGGTCTGCTGTTTTTTCTCATTGCTGAACTTCTGTGATCAGAGTCCCTTTGACAAAGGCAAATCTTCTCTAAAGTGATTCAGGAATGCAAATCATGCATGATCCAAACGGGTTTCTGTGCAGAATAGTAGTTGACTGCCATGTCTCAACATTTCTTGTTTTCTTGCTCAGACCATGACAGTTGTGGATGTTTTCCAAAACGATATCCTTCTCCCTCATTGGGGCGGATGGAAACTTGTTAAGCTCTCTGCAATTCCTGTCGTTGTTGCCATCCCTAGGAATAAAAAAATAATTTTGCCTTTTATCCTGTTGGTATTAGCGGTGCTGTTTGACTGACACAGAAGATTACTAATAAAAGACTGTTCACTGTTCAATTTGGTCCAGTCCTGCCAACCTCTCTCCTAGGGTAGCTGATTGTAGAGGCAGCTGTGAGATATACAGAAGTATCTCAAGAGTGAAGCAAGGGTGGAATCAGTAGCAATTCATAAAGGGACTTTTCCCACCCTGATCGGTAGGGAAAACAAAGTACTTGGGAGAAAATTGCATGGCTTCTTAATGCCGGTCATTTTAATATAGTACATTAAAATTAATGGGCATCCCAGTGACTCGACATGCTCTGAAAGTGCTGATGTGAAGAATCTAAAATATAGGTTTCTGTTTTGATTGCTGCAGCCTGGAGGTGAGAATTATATTAGCCTCGTGCTCACCTTCAGAGACTGCACAAGATTAAGACTTGTAAAGAGGGTCTGGCATTTTTCTGGGGCAGTGTGTCTGTTCTGCCATGCAGCTTTGACAGTCGCAAATACATCTTCTCCAATAAGCGTTTGCATTAGACTTAATATATTGAGTTAGGCACTGGTATATGGGCATTTTCTATCTGAAAATATTTTTATAAGAGAAACACGTAGGTTATGCTGCTTCTTAAGGGTGGGAGAAAGTGCTACAGTGAGAGGTTATAAACAACTCAACCTTGTTAAACTGTTTCTCTGCTGGAACCTGGGTCAGTGTTGACTCAGCCATGCTGTAAAAAAGTCAGTAGTGGTGCCACTGCTAGCAGCAGCTGCTGGGCGTTTCTGGGCTGTGCTCTTTGAGAATAAAAGAGAAAATACTACTTTCCTTCAGGGAAGAAAAGCAGAGCTTCTGAGCAGGGAATTTGCCTCTCAGCATTGCTGGGCACAGTATGATTTCGAAAAGAGCCGGTTAATTAAACTTATTAAATAAGGTGTTTGTTTGGTTTCCTTGTGAGGCCTTAACAAGCATTTCATTTGCGCTCCCCTTGTATATTGCACTCTTTTTGTTGGCATGTTAGGACAGTGATTGTTCTTGAGAGCTAAAGTCCAACTAAATGAAAGTCACTTTATAACTTGCAAGCAAAAACGTTTGTAAATGTGCTGAGAAACTTACTATTATAGACAAGTTGTCATTTGCTATTTGAAGAGCTGTATTTACTTCTCTGAACTCATTAGCATCTCCTATCAGGCCTGAATTTCTAAGAAAATTCTCCTGAAATGTTGCCTTAGGCTTCAGTGTGCCATTATGCCGTGGTTATTATCTGGCCAATAATGTTAATTCATTCAATCTCAAGAAAGAAGCTTGGCATTTGATTTAAGCCATGCCTCTAGTCAGACCAGGATGTATAAAAAGTCAGTGTGCAAAAGTGCTCTTGCCTTTAGGTACAAGCACGTGTTTTACATACTAATTATTGGATGCCTGTTCCCTAGGTGGAGAGTATGTGTGTGAAACCATATTTACATAAGTAAATCCCAAGTGTATATATATTCCTTTCAGGAAATGACCTCTTTTCAGCAAAGTGCTAATGCATGTGCTTAAGCCTCTTTATAGCCAATAGGAGGTATTCATGAGCTTGAAGTAAGATTTAAAAAAAAAAATTTTTTTTAAATTGTTTTCTTGAATCAGAGCATAAATGTGAACATAAGTGTACTGATTTACTTTATTGTATAATGTATAGGTAACTGGGAATCCTCAGTTTCATGTTAGATGTGAACTAGAACAAGAATCATAGAAACTGGAAATACAGAATCTATTAAGTCCTAAAAAAGAGTCTAAGGATGCACAGCTAGAGGATTGATTCATTTGCACAAGAAGTACATATGTGCAAGAAAGTATTGAATGTGAGCAGATATTAAAGGTGCATGGAGTTACCAGAATTTTAGGTACTTAAGTGGTGTTGGAACACAAATGCAAGCACAGTTGTACATCCAGAGGTTGGTGTAGCACCTGCTTTGGTTCTGCTCTTCTTTGTACTATAATCATGTGCTACATCCTTGTTTTAGTTACACTGATGTGGAAATTGATCGAGGCTCTTTATTTTGCATATTGTTTCATTCCAATTTTAAATTGTTCAAGCAGTGAGGTTTTTTTAATATCTTATTTTGAAAGTTCCATAGCACGGCATACTGTAGTGTTATGGAAAACTTCCTAAATTTTCTTTTTCTTAATTTCATTGCATTAGTGCTAGCTAAGCACACAGCAGGGACTTGCATTATGTTGAATTATATCTGCATGGAGTTTTTTAAGTGGTTAATATCTCTTTTGGATATAACACTTTTAAAACGGAGATAGTGCTATTAATATTCTAATTTACTTTGTTTTCATATTTGGTAGTAGATCTTAAAGTTTATTGGACACTGTACTTACCTAGTAAAATACCCAGCAGTTGTGTGTGTGTATATATGTATATAAATGTCTGTTCAAGCATGCTTCTAAATGCTTGACTGTCTGTTATAGGGGAACTAAGTATTTGTATGAAACGAAGTAATAAACAGCACACCATTATGTTTTCTTAAATGGCTAAATATTAGTAAGTATTGACAAACTCGGTTCACTGAGGTGAAAGGATGGGGATTTATTGAGAATTGGGATTTCGTACTGCATTTTTCTTTTTAAACTCTACTGATAAAGCAGTAGTTCAGCATCACTGGAAAGGTGGCTTGTAAGGAATAGCTAGAAACTCTGTGAATAATGGCAAATTTGCTAGAAGTGTTGGTATACAAACTTTCCTGGGTAGAGTTTTCAACGTCGTGCCCCTCTGCAGTAAATAATCTCTGAGCTGTTGTTCATAACTGTGGTTAGGGTCATGCCTGTTTGAGGCAGTTAGTCAAGAGGCAAATAAGTAAATGAAAGTTTGGAATCTTCAGAGTATGATCACACCATTGAAGAGGTGTCAGAGATTTGTTGTGCTGAATCCCAATTTTACTCAAGGCTTTGGTAAACCCTATGATTTACTCATATGCTGCATGCCAGTTTGTGCTGCCGCGCTAAGATTTTGGCAGTAGTTCACATCTGGCAGACTCCACTAGATGTGTCCTAGCTATTTTGAGAGAGACAAAAAGCATATTATGATAAAAGATGTAAAAGTAAAATAGCAACAAGTTGAGAGAACTTAAGTGCGTAAAGACAGTAATTGAAAATCATCTAATATGGATGTTAAAAAGCTAAACTGAGGATGTAAGAGAAAGCAAACACGTATTGTGGGTGACTTAAAATAATACTTTTCCATCAGTTTGAAGGAGACATTTACTGTGTACGAGGTAGATTGGATACCAAAGAAGAAAGCTGATTTGGTGAAAGGAAAGCTGCGTAGCACAAATCAGACCTTGCCTTTGCTGTCAGGAATATCACTTCATTTCCTTCTTTCTTTACCTGTCTCTTATCCACTGTGATTGTCATTTAGTTGGTGAAAGACTTCATCCTCATTTGGCCACTTTGTCCAGTGGGACCTTTTTATTTGCTTAGTATCTAAACGCTACTGTGATATAAATACACGTAATATTTGCTGGTGCTGTAAGGTGTTAACTTAAGGTGTTTGGCTGAAATTTGAGTGCTCTGTCCTTCATAGTGATAAGCATTAACTTTCTGGCTAGAAAACTTGCTTTTGTCTAGTTCAAACTCTTGTTCTGACTTGCTCTTACAGGCCCGAGTCCTTTATATTTTATTCAGTCTTCCCTACAGACTCAGTACCCTAGCAAAACAGTTTCACAGTGTTCAGCTCTTCAAGCAGTTGTACTGTTTTGTGTTCTGTGGACTGGCTCAGGCTCTAGTGACAGATGTGACCCCTTTGAAACAGGGACGGACAAATGGTGCATTGAAAGTTCATAGCTTCTGCAGTCTCCTCACTTAGAGGTATCTGGTAAAAGCCTGCGGATGCATCTAGCTTTGGAAATAATTTCAGTCCAGTAGTGCCTGTGTCTGTTTTAGTTAGCAAATGGAAATACTCTCTCTTTATCTATTTGTTCACATTTTTTTGGGTCAATACACAGCCTCAGGTCACCATTTTTCTTTTCAACTGTATCTAGTGAAATGACCCAGTGAGTCTACTCTTCTATTTTCTTTCCTGTTCTAAAGCATATTAATCTATTTAGCTTGAATTCCATAAACAAAGTGTCATCCCCATCACTAAAATTACAGGCATCTTTGCAGCACTGGTCAATTAGGTGAACTTTTCTTCAGGGAAGTACATTTTGACTAAGTGGTTCTTTGCCACTACGCTTAAGAAATGTGCTAATGTCTTCCTATTGCATCACTGACATCTTGGGTCAGTAACTTTCTGCTTGGAGACAACCTTTTCTGGCACTTCTTTTGCTTGAATAACACTGATCATACTAATCGTAGTTCCACTGTCATTATCAAAAGCATTCTCTTACAACTGTGCAGTTTAGCAGCTTGACAGATGTAAAGAGCTAGACAAGTCTCCATAAGTGGACACTTCTTTTATTATGTACTGCAGTAAGAATTTGATCTTGCCATCCGCCTGTGTTACAAGTGTCATGTGTAAAGTTAAACACTTTTTTGTTAATTGTTTCTTCTCACATAATATTTTCCATTTTCTTCTACAATTGTTATAAAGTTTCTATAATTTTCTAGAAGGATAGTGAGAAAATGTTAATATTTTTATAATAAATACATTAATGTCTGTCGCTACCAGAATTTTTGCATTTGGTGCTTTTAGTTATGTATTCCTCTTTAAGATCAGGAAGCACAAACCTGCTGCAAGGGGAGACTCTAAGTGAACTGCCCTTTTCAATACTATGAAGCAAACACTAAGCCCCAAAACAGTGGTTAGGAATTTGACATTTATATGAAAACTTTGAAGTTAAATAAGAATGTAAGGGGGGCGGGCTTGCTTAATAATGAAAAAAGACTTTGAAAAAAGTTTATGCTTTTTGGATGGAAAAAAAAGACTTAATGGTCTCCTGAGACCATCTGAAAGTCAGTTTCTCTGTACATGAAGAGGAAATCTTAAGTAAATAAAAGGTAAGCTGATATCCCATGATACTGATGCAACAGAGGGCTTGGTCCACTAGATTCTGCTCGTTAGCTGCAACATGCAGTCACAGAGTATAGATGTTGAAATATATCTACCAAAACATCTAATGTTGTATTACTTATATAATTGCTGTATTTTTCTGCTTGATAAAATTTTTCAGCTGAGCAGTTCTTCATCTGAAAATATTTCTGAAACTGATATAATTTACAAAACAATTTATTTTTAAAATTGTGCTTGCATCTAAAACTTACTTAGATAATTTAATATTTTTTGTGAAGTTAACTATTTCACATAAAATTATCATTTTGACTTATAGTAAATGTACTCAAATACAAACTGATAATAGCATGGATACTCTGCAGAGTACATCATTAGTATTTTTCTTTAATACTGTTTTGGTATTACAAAAATGAACCAGCTCTTTTTAACTGTTTTGAAGATTTGCCATTCCAAATGACTTTTGAAAAGCATTTTAACTCTACTTAACAATTTAATTTTTTTTTCTTCTGATTGAGAATGAAAGTACATTTCAAAATATTAGTTTCTGTCCTTGTGAAATTCCATTTTCTAACCAGTTGTATTGCCTGAGGGTGCAGTTCCTTACCAGCTTGAGCCAATGTAAATTGATGCTGCCAGGTTTCTGCCCTCTCCCAAACTGAGCAACCCAACTCTCTTTTTGCGCCAACTCTGGCATGCCTCTAATTCCTCTGTAAGCTGGTTCAGGGAGATAAAGCACATAAAATACTTTTTTTTTTTTTTTTTTTTTTTATATATTTAAGATAAGTTTGTATCACCTTGGGATCAATTTAGTTCTTGTATAAGCAAAAAAGAGGATGGGCCCAGTGCGGGAGGGACAGCTTGAACAACTATGGTACTGCAGCCTAGCGCTTGTAGTGGTATGGCTTTAATTTGTTCGTGGGACACTAAAAAAAGAGATTGTTATGGGAGTTGCTTACGTTATATATCCAAAGCAGGATATTAAACACTGAGAGGTTAGAGAACATGAGAGGCACTTGGTAAATGACGCAGCTTTGATTTCTGTATTGGGTGTTTTTCTTCATTTTGCTGATTCTGTATAATTTTGAACAAATAGAAGTGAGGCTTACGTTAATGTATCACCATTTCCTCATGCAGGTAGAATGCACTTTTTGATGCTTAAGATAAAACTATTTTCCTGAACTCATACCAAACCAAATACACACCATGATCACCCCCCCCCAAAAAGCCCAAAATCCCAACTTTCTTGCACTATTATTACAAACAGGACTGGTAGCGCTGCTTCTTATTAGGATTGCCATTAAAAGAGATTGGTTTTAGTTTCTTATAAATTCCCCAACCATTAACTGTTTCAGCTAAAATATTCCATGCCAAGCATCTGCCTTAGATTGAATACATCTTTTTCTTTTCCAAAACTTCAGCCAAGAGTTCAGTGGTTTACAAGAACAGAGCTAGTGGAGGGGGGGAGGAACTGTGGATTTTCCTTTGTTTAAAAATAGTTGCTGACCTCTTCTTTGAGAAGCACTGATACCCCAGTGGAACTTGCCAGGAGGAGACTTGTGAGATCGTTGAGAAAACAGTCCATGGTTGATTTGATGGGATGTCAAGTTAGCAACATCTGAAATAATGAATTTGCTTATGACAAGGAAAGATTTGATGTGTCCTTACAGCTGAATTTTATGAAAATTGCTATGCATTGCACATATGCCATGTCAGGGTGAGCTCTCCTTCCCTTGCAATTACAGATCTTCACTGCAGAAGTCTGACCTGGGCAAAGCATAAGAGCTGTGGGTAGGGGCAGTGTCCATCCTTGTGCTCTCTGTGCTCCATCCCCTTCCCTAGCTGCAGAGGAGATTTCTGGAAGAGGAAACTGCCTAATAGGAATAAAGAAAGGACAAAACTGGAGCTTGAGGTGGGGGCCGAAATGGGCAAAAGGAGCATGGTGCAGGAAAGTATGGTCTGAACATTGGCAAGGACAAGAATCAGTTTGGGGACAGATGGGAGGGAGAGTCAAGCTTTCTGGGTAAGGAGGACGAAGACTAATTGGAGGAAGAGTGACAATGGAAGGTGGTGTGGAAGAAAAAGTGAGGATGCGGGTTTGCAGAAAGATGAGAACCTTGGGAGAGAAACACTAAGGAAAGATGAAGGTTGTATAAGGGAATGTCTGAGGAAGCTGGAGGCTAGAACTGGAGTGACAAATTCACAGAAATATATTGGGGAGCATACACGGGTTTCAGTTGTGTTGATGGAAATAAGGATTCAGGCTTGAACAAAATGTTCAAGTACATAGCTGCTAGAGTATGGTTTTTTTGGCAGATCCTGGGATGCAGAATGTGTTCCTGTAGTAGTGGTGTATTGTATATAGAGGAGAAATAGAGTTAGACAGGTGTGGCGCAGGCCTACTGTAATGTCCTCTGTTCCAATGCCCATTGTAACCAGGTAGAACCTTCCTGTTGCCATCAGTGGCTATGGAGTCAGGCCTAGCTGTTTTCTCATTTAATTAATGATTTTAATTCTTGTTGTCTGCAGCTGAATTACTCTGTCAATCATTGTACAATGCCATTAGACTTGTCTTGAGACAGTGAAACCTAACTGACAAGTGGCCTGTATTTACTGGGCTGTTATAGCATGTTTGTTACATACACTGATCTCTAGTGTTTGCTCGGTTGTTGGTGTGTATGAGCTGGTGGAGAAAGTAATTATGCCTTATCAATCTTTATTCTTTTAAACCTGATTAATTTTGCATGACTTGGTGTGGTGTTTTTTCTTTTTAACTTCATATCTCTGTAGAAAGAGCCAGAATGTTTGTTTCTGCTCTGTAGAATCAAATGACCTATCACTCTGCTGGCATGAAATAAAGAGTAGCAAATACAACAAATAACTACTGTGGAGAAGGTAATATAGTATTGACTTCTCAGTACCTGTTTATTTTCACTGATTGGAACATCAGGGAAAAGGGAGATTGAAATTGGCTGCCCCTTAGTGAGGGTGGATACCTGCTTGTGAATAGCATTAGCCTGAAAACTCAGGAGAGTTTCAGTTTTGCAACAGATTTATGTAAAAACTTGTAGAGGAACAATTTGTATTACACTTTTGTCATATTTACTAGTAACTTTAGGTTGTCATTCCTCACGTTTCTGCATTTTTTAATGATGAGTTTAATTTAGGATTTCTTTCTTACCTGCTTTGTTCTTCTGGTGGGTACTCTGAAACTTGATAACGTGTTTAACAGCTCCAGGTGTGCAGTATTCAACTGTTTAGATGGAAAAGATGCTTCTCTGTGTGTATAGCTGTAATTTGGGATTTGGACTTGTCATACAGAGTATGGGTAGTACAACTAGAAAAGGCTCCACATTTTCTGGAGACAGCATCTGTGCTATAAAATGCTTGTTCAGTGAATTTCTATGTGACATGCTTTGGCACTAGTAGCCAAAGGGAACTGCACATGCCTAATGTAAGTGTAAAGCCCATGCCTCTTGGAAAAGCTGATGTGACATTACATGAGTTTGTGATTATTCTTGACTGGGTCTCTTGTGTCTGTTCTGGTATGTCTTTATTGTATATCTTTGAATCTTAGTCTTTTAGATGGCAAAGCTTACTATTAAAAAATAATAAATTGTGTTTTATTTGGCATAGTGACTAATCATTATATTTCCCATCTTTTATAGGTGTTCCAAAAGACAGTCTTTTATGAGAGATGCTATTGAGCTTGTACTGTTTTAAATGCCTTTGTGCTTCTGTTGTTCATAATCATCCCATTGACAATTTCAGAAGGAAATCTATTAAAAGAATTCAGAAATAGGGAACTCTGTTCCCATAGATTTATGCTTAGCCTGCCCTCTTGTCACTCCCTCTTAGTGAGAAAAGGTTGGTTTTTTTTAATGGGAAGAGCAAGAAATTGTAAGTAGGGTTCCGTTTTAATTATCTCTCCAGCTGTACATGCAAATGTGAATGCTTAGGTAACCTCTCAGATTTAATTTGTTCATCTGTAAAATGGGAATAACTATAGCACTTGATTACCTTTTTGTTATAATGTGGGTAGGAAAAATATATTCTTCTTTGGGGTAAAATTGCAAGCTCTTTTTACAATATCTGCAATAGATACATATTTATAATGTGCATTATTACTGTTTCATTTTTACCCAGGGAAAAAAACCACTCTGATACAAGATCAGTAGCACATGATGGTACTCAGCAATTCACTGGAGTTGCTCGTTAGTCATATTTTTTATATTGATTCCATAAGCTAATGTGTTGTGCTTTGGAACGTCAGCAAACTAGTAGAAAGAATTTTTCCAATTCTGTGTGACATAATGGAATTAGTATATTCTCTTTTTTCCTTCAGAGTGTCATGAGCAGTCTGGAGATGAAAGGAGGGTGCTGACTGGTCTTGAAAGACAAACACTTGTCCGGAAACACCTATAGTGCAATGTCCATCTGGAAGGTCTTACTTTATTACATTATACAGTTATTTGAAGAACCATAGATTCATGGTGTTGTCTTGGCTATTTCATGGATTAAAGTTGGATGTCACTATATTTCAGGCTCAAAGCTTCACAAGTCCTCAAAGCTTCAGGCTTCCATTGAACTTTAGTCTTGGTTTTGAAAATTCATTTAGAATTAAATTAGCTGTAGTGATGAAACTGTGGCACTTTAATAGGAATCATCAGATGACATTTAAACACGATCACGTAGTGCAGTAATGTCAGAACTGGTTTGGGGTAAAAATCATGCCGTAGGCGATATTGTTCAGGAAAGTCATGAAATGCAAATAGTTTATTTGAAGAGTACGTATATTGATTTGTTTTGTTTGTGGAGAGGAAAAGGGTCCACTTCTGTCAGTAGCACAGATGTGTAAAGTTGGAGTTGAATCTAAAGTTCTGAGTGCCTATAAAATTTTGGATCCTGATGTAGACCCCGAAATGGGTCTCTCAACTTCGTATATTGAATCAAACTAACAGTGGTCCAGACCCACTTAAACTTTAGGAATGTTCTGACCTTTTTTGTGCTTCGTGGCTCTTGCACCTACTGTCTTCTGTTTATCATTTAATAAGAGTATGTCAAATTGAAGGCTTGGGTTGCCAGTGCTTATTAGTTTCTCTTGACTTTTTGTAGTTCATTATTTTATGACTCTGGAATTTTCTGAAATTAAATATTAGATTTTAATGTTAGAACCCATACATGAGTAACTGCCAAGACACTGGCATAAGCTGTTAGCTGATCAAGTTCTAGCTCTTGTAATGAAGCAAATTCTGCTCAGTGGGCACTCTGTCATGCCCTGTGTATTGCAAGTGAAATCCTGGTCCTACTTATTTCAGTAGGAGTCTTTTCATTCATCAAGACTTCAACCCACATATATATATTGCTCTGTATATATATCTCTAACAATTCATGGTTGCTTGGTAAAGTGTATTCAGTCCACCTCGTTTTACCATGCAATTTCTCTTCCTATGAAGGGAAACAGATTTGATGAAGAATACATTAGTGTCTTATTCACAGGCAAAGAATAGTCTTGTAGGGATTCTTCTTTTACAGCATTTACATATTCCTTTGCTGGAAGAGGGGGGGCTAGTTCCTGATGCCAGATGTAATTTGGCACTGCTAGAGCCTGTCAGAGTTGAAGTGATATTTTTCTTTCTTTTTCTGCTAATTATTCTATGTTTATAAATGATAAGTGCAGTTCAAATAGTTCTGTTTCAGCATCTTTCATGGGAGGATGGTTAAAACCATTCATCTTAGTTCATGTGTTCAAATAATTTAAAGTACATTTAATCCAGATTATTTTGCTGTTACAAGTAGAGGCATTTAAAATATGTTTATCCTTGGTTACTTATTTCTTTAGAAGTGAAAACTAACATAATAATACGTAACCAGAATTTTCAGTTATTCTGCCCTGTGTTTTGCAGTAACCCTGCACAGCTTCCGGAGGCAGTGAAACTCAGATGTTTTGGTGGAAGTTTTGTCTGAAGTTTTATCAGCAAAGCAGTTGTTCATTTCATCTATGGCTTTATTGAATAATAGTTCGTGTAGTAGTTTCTGTCTTCATCTAATGCTGAGTACTCCTGAATGTTAGTATTCTTTCCACCTGATAGAGGTGAGTTATACGAAGAGGAGGGATGGAGGGTGGAAAGAAAGGGCAATATTTTCATTAGTAGACTATAGAGTTTGAATGTTTTAGTTCTTACTGGTGGTTGGGGCTTAAAACTCACTTCATTTTGGGGTGTCAGTATTATTGTTCCAGTTATTGTTACTGGTGATCTAGTTAATGGTCTTAGGTGTTCAGGAGGGTGATTCATCTGACCAAATGTACATGTCTGCTTTAGAGTGAGCTGATTTTCTCTCTGGGTTTCAGCTGAAAGTGTTGTCTGTATCTTTGACTGTGGTGAGAACAACTACTTATCTATACATAGATGTTGATATTGCAGCATAGTAAGTATAGGTGAGATTAATTCAGCCCTTATAGACTTATTTTTCAAAGAGTACATGGCCCTGTAGCAAAGCCATCCCACTTGCACAGATTCAAACTCTAACTTAAGTATATAAGTTAAGATCCTAAATTGCTCTATGTTCCTATGATCATAGAAGAGTAACAAATGCTTCCAGAGGGTGATTCAGACTGATGCGATATTTTGACTCCAGAAGGGCCTTTATTCTTCCATCATCAAAGTCTTGGACAAGTAAGGTCCATTTTTAGATGCCTCAGTTATGTAGGATGAATCTGGGTATATGTGACTGAAGTTGGACATGCAACTGAAAATCCCCAAAGCTTGAAAAGTAATGAAACACACCAGTTAGTACTTCTGTGCATTAAATGCCATAGCTGGACGGAGCTGGAAAGCTCCCCTTTTCTGTTACCTCTGCTATGTTTTTTGGGTTTGGTTATCCAAAGCTGTTACTCCAATATATGTCATCCAACCTTCCACTCTTTTAGAAAGCAAGTTGTAGGTTGCTAGGCTATGATTTTGTTAATTTCTAATCATCTTTGAAGAAATATACTTGGACTTATATTGAAATTTAAATTCTGTACTAACATGGCACAAAAGTAAATAGCACGCTACATAGGCACAGGGTGAATATGACACACCCCCCTCCCACCCCGTTGTAATTTTGAATTTGTCTCACCACATTTCAGATTTTAGCTCCTCTTAACTGAAAATGAAATTAAACAGTGTGAGCTTTTGGGAAACTGTTTTGAAGAAACAGAAAATGCAAACCATATGGTATACTCACAATGTGAAGAGTTAGTGAAGAAATCTTTCTTCATTGGAAAAACGAACTCTAGTGGGTTTACTAAACAACATTTCAAAGCCGTTTGAGATGAAAGGTCTGTGGTCTAACTCATTGCATATGTGATATTTCCTGACGGATTGGTGTTATATTGAAAAAGAAGTCAGGAAAGTGCGGTAAAATTGAGGGTTTTTTTTGTCTGATCTGGTAGTTTAAAAAATGAGTTTAATCATAATTTTCTATCTAAAAAGTGGCAGATATCTGTATATCAGAAAATCACATCTAGATTAACTATTCAACACTTTTCACTATAACACCCTTTGAAAACAGGACTTTCTCAAGCTGTAACAGTTGTAGCTGAAGTTTTCCATGCTGCATATTTTCTGACTGATTTGGAGAAGTTTCTGTGAAGTGGCTCAGTTGTTTCTGAGAACAAAGCCAGCTAGAAATCCTGAGTTCTAGCCAGCTAGAATCATTTCCATGAGCAGCACTAGTTGGGTTAAATCCTGTGATTTTCACTGTTAGAGGCAAAGATGGATGGTGTTTTCCTTAATCTTTCTTTCTGAAGTGATGATGATGTATGAATGCTAGCATTCATTTTTACTAAGTAAGATTCATGACTGCAGATAACTCCTGCAAACATGTCCCTGCATTAGAAAAAGGCACATAAAAAAGGGGATAAAAATATTTTTGAAGCTGTATAGCTTTTGGTCTAATTCCATGAAAAATCTATTCAAAGTTGCCAGACTTCTAAGTCTGAAAATTGGGTTTAGTCTATTCTTAATGCAGAATTGAGAGGGTGGCAGCAGCATTATACTGAGAATCTTGTCTTTGTGGAGCACACTGCATCTCTGATACCAGAGCTGCATATGGATTTTCTTGGGTATGTTCCTCTTTAACTGTCATAAGCCCAGTTTAACTGTCATGGGCAGTTTCCAGGGCAAAAGCTGTGGAGCCACAGAGGCTCTTGCACACTCTCAGAATGCCTCCTTCCTCTATTCTATTTCATGCAGAAAAGGAGGAGGAAGCAATCTCGGGGCATGACAAGGGTTAAGGAACAGGTGGTTATCTACAGGACTGCTGTCTCATTTTGTACACAGGATGGATAGCTTCCTGGGAAAAAATCCCAGTTTTTGTACTGAAGGAGGTTATTGTCTGTGGACTTCTGCTTCATTTGTTACAGAAGCTGGAAGGTGTGTAGATGTAACAGGCTCAGCCTGGGTTTAACTTTTGAATCTATACAGAGAGGAACTTTGGCATTTTTGAGTATAAACAGCCTCTGTGGCTGTCACTGTTTTTCATACTTGGTGTTGGTGACAGCATCCTAGAACATATTTTTAATAGCCCTTCAAAGACCACAAGATTGTCCTCATGAGCCAAATGCAAACTACAGAAGGAAGACAGGCAGAGGATATCTACTTCTAAGCATCTTATGTTACCTCTCAGAAACTTCCCTTGGCATTCAGGACTCCATTTTCTGAATCCCTCCTTTATCTTTACTTGCTATAGCCAGATATGCTGGATAAGTTTGCAGGTTAACTTGTACCTCATGGAAGGAGCAAAGATTGTAGAAAGATAAAAAGGTGTTTAGTAATACTCTGAGGAGTTATATTCTGTTCTTGTTCCTGCAACAGAGTTAGTACTATGCTTGAAAAAAAGCAGATTTTTGTTATGCTTTCATATTTTTTTATAGCTGTCCCTAACGAAAGCAAGAGATTTGCTCAGAACTTACACTAATACTGTATTCTTCAGAAAATCAGGCCACAGGTTTTCTAAATTAGGCATCTGTATTAGCAGATGCTTCTGAGAGTGTAGTTACTAATTTTGCTGTGCTGCAGTTCACCCTTTTAAAATTACAGAAAATTCTGTTCCAGGAAAGTGTTGTGTCAGTAAATGTATTAATATTTCTGAAGTGTTCTGTATGGTATCATGACAAGCTGCATAAAAAGTTTATCAGAATTTTAAAAATCTAGTGCAACAGTTAAATATTGTGTCTTGAATTAACATACAGGGTTATACATAATGATAAAAAAATGGCGAGCAGCTGTCCATTCTGTCAGCCTTAGGCAGAAGTTCTCTGGAAGAAATAATATGTCATTAAAGGCTGTATCTTAATGCATATGTATGTGGGGATGAATTAAGTTTAAGTCTGGATTTCCTTATTACTTTTTTGGTGCTTTCCTTGGCAAACTTAACATTCTTTTTTGTGAAGGAACCTTCTGGCTCATTGTAGGCTATTCCTGCTGCTTTTAATATCCTTTGAGATTGATTCATGAAGTGCCAACATCTTGAGCTGTGGAAAAAGAGTAAGAATCCTAAAGAAAGACCCTGGATACATGGGAATAGATTTGGACTCAGACTCTTTCTGTGCCACTTTGATCTGAAAGAGACATCTTGTGATTCAAAGAACCTTTACTGTTAATTAAGGCCATTAATTCAATCATTTCCATTTTGATTAAAAACTGATAGCATTAGCAAAGAGTATAAAGACAGCATCTGGATCAGGTTTATTGGAATGGTATTTTAGGAAACTAAAAGAGATTTCTTGGGTAACTTTTGAACATGTCTGTATATGATAACTACTTAGAGAAAAAATTCTCCGTGGGTTGATGAACTCTAGAACATTTTTATATTAGTGACATTCAAATGATTAATGTCCTGGTGTAGGACAGGTCAATGTGTGTTTCCATTTCACTAGCTGACAGTTCATCACAGGAGAATGAAATTGTGGGGAAGCAAAAGAAAATGGAAGTGAAGAGTTCCGTGGAAGGATGTTAGAATACCTGGCACACCTGTAGAGGATACTGGTGGACCCACAATGCAACCAGCTTGGAGCAGTGCATGTTCTGAAAATTTACCAACCATAGAGGTCATGGGAAGAAGAACCTGTGATTTTTTTATTTTTTTTTTTCCTTCTTTTCATTAGGTCTTTGAACAGAGTGCAGGAAAAAAATAAAATCAAAGTGATGTTTCCATATAAACTAGTTAAGTGGCCATGTTTATGACTTGTGTATGTGCTCTGAGTTGTTTGAGAAGTATCTCTGATTTAGGAACACTTCTATAAAATGGCTCTCAGTTGCTTTCTGGTGAGATAGAGCAGCAGAAACTACACAAATAAATGATAAAGTTTTATTTGTCTCTTACCTGTGTAACTTTACTGATCTGCAAGAAAAATGATAATGGCTTCTCATGTGCATAGCCTAGAAGCTAGGATTGAATGGAATTGGACCCTGTGGCAACACCGATGTCAAAGCTGCAGCTCAGGGCTTGGTCTTGCCAAAGTCAGTGATCTTGTATTGGACTTGCAGCTAATTCAGTGCCGTGGCTGAGACTTACTAACTTTAAGTTCAATTAATGCTGCTGTTCTGTAATAATTCTTAGTTATCTTTGAGCAGGTCAGTTAGTGGATTATTTTCAGCTGATTGTAGTTACTAACTGAGCTATGTTATCCAGGAGCTACCTTATTTTAGAGGACAAAGTTCTATGCCTGAAAGACAACATTGGATAGTGTTTGAGGCCATCTGAGATCTGACTTTTTCTGGAAGCATTCTTGTTTGTTTCTTTATTATAGGAAGTGCTGAAGGAGAACTTAAGTTAAATGCATAGATTTAATGGAATTAATCTGTGCAGGTGTTTATCATTTCCCACTTTATTGCATTCCATTGTGCTACACTGCATGCAGAAGAAATTCTGCTCCCCCCCCCCCCTCCAGATTTCAGGTGCTATAGAATCCCCTAAAAGTTTTTTGCAGCTGTCAGGGAATGAGAATTCAACACATTGCAGAAAAGGCTGACCGTGTTCAAGGTCAAGAATGGTGCTGACCTGTGTGATTGATAAGAATACTACAGGAACCTCTCCCAGTTTTTAATTGATGCATTTTTTTAGGTCTGCTTTTAAATTTTTTTCTAGGTTCCTACAAAGAAAGCAGTCAGACTTCCTTTAAAATCTTTGTAAATTTTCCTGCTAATTAAGCTATTAAAAGTGGAATTGGGAGAATCCATTTACAGATTTTTGAATGTAGTGCTTAATGTTTTGAGAATGGCTTGCTTTGTTGTATGAAGAAGTTCCTTACAGTCAGCTTACAAAATAAAACTTCATTCTTTGAATGTCAAAGTGGTAATTTCCTTCAGTGGGTAGCAGAAATAGGGTAATAAGGCACTCCGTTAATTACTTCATTTTTTTTCCCAGAAGACAGAGAAATGCTAAGTGTTTAGATAAAAAGAAAAACAGAGGTATCTTCTTTTTAAAGAGTCAGAGAATTCTATTCAATGGCTATAGAGTTCCTGGATACTTCCTAGAGTGCCTGTTAGTGCCTTACATGATGATATTTTCATCTGTTTGTTTATACATCACCAGCAAACTGTAGTGCAGGAGATTCCTTAGCTGATAAATCAGGCTTTTATCCTCATATCCTTCTTGTAAGAGGGCTTACTTCAAAGAAAAAGAAATATTTTGTAGGCTCTTCTGTTTTCACTGTGTGAACATAGACCAGTTATTTGTAGTTCTGATAGCTTGTATCTGGAGCCTGTTTTGGTCTCCTTAGGAAACTTATTCTCTCACTTTTTTCCCCTTAAATGTCATCTATTTAAAAACAAAAGCAAACAAACAAACCCCCCAAAACAAACCTAAGGAAATTATGATGTTCAAATAATTGTAACTGAGAACAGGAATCTCCGATTTAGACAGCACAGCAGTGCAGTCTGTTTCAGAAGCACAAACTTTCCTTTAATAAGCAGAAGTGACCTGGAGGGTTTCTCATAAGTTTAGTGAGTGGTGTGATAGCACAGAGATTGGATGCATCGTGGTATATTATAGAACCCAGACTGAAATCCAGAATTTTAATGCAGACAGTGAACCCAGAAGCTCTGCTTCATTCAAGTCTGGAAGATGATCTGCAAAGCACATGGGACTCTGTCTGCTGTGTACATAGAACAGCTCAATATATCACCAAAACAACATCAGGCAGCTTAATTTGCTGCTATTCCTATTCAAACAGGCTGCCCAGGTCCAGATTATAAGTAGATGTATCTGCAAACACGCTGTGCTTTTTACTAATCCCTAGACCTGTTCTCAGAAGCTGTGTAGTTACAGCCAGTGAGCTCTCTGTTAGTTATGAAGGTAAGTCCACCAATTCCATGCCGTGGTTACCAGGTACAGATTTGGGTTCTGGCCAGATTGTCCTTGACAGGACAAAGTTTATTGGCTCTTGCTTTGTACTTTGCTTGTTTTTTAAATGTGGCCATTATGTTGGCCAAGTTCCATAGTAAATTATTTTTATGTACCTACTTCATTCTCAATGAAACAGAACAATCCATTAAGGATTCTGCACTAAAAACTGTAGCTCATTATGTGTTCTTGTGGTGTATGACATCAGTAGAATGCCACAAGTTAATTACATTCTTAATTACAGCTTTGTATTGAATTAGGGACCTATTATACATAGAATAATTGAAAACCTGCTGAGATCACGTCTGGTAACATCTAATTGTATCCCATGATTTTTTCCCCCTAAACTTTAAATAAAAACTGGCATTTCATTTAGCATGATTTTAATTAATTGACATGAGAAATGTAATTAGAGCTGAGGCAATGGACCAACTATCTTAAAACAATCACTCAGAAATTAATCATATTTTGGGGAACAATTAACAGTTTCCAGAGCAGGAGCTATTCTGCTGCATTTCTGGAAAAACCCTTGAGCAGGCACAATTGAAGAAAGGACTTGTTGCTCTTAGAAGAGAAGAAAGATTGTAATGTTCGGAGACGTTCACAGTGCTCTTTCAACCTAAGGAAACTTGATATGCTTGCAGCTTCAGGTATCAGAAACCTAAGAATAGCACAGGAAGAGAACTGAGATCTAATGATTTTCCAGAGTATTGAGAAGGATAGGACATGGCTGCATTGTACCAGGAGTAGAAGAGGTTACTGGTGGCCTGAAGGGCTGAGAAGTTTTTGCCCAGCTTTTCTTGACTCTGGTGGAATTACCTACTACCTGCCAAGAGCAGAGGAGTTTCCCCTCAGCATCAGTGAGAGCGGGTTGTGAGTTGGACTTGAACTTTCTGCCCTTGCTTTCCAATTCCCATCTGCCTATATACATGTGGCAGAAACTTTTTGGAAGCTGCTTTGCCACCCACCAAAGAGCACTATTGCAGGTAACAGGAAAAAATTTTATTTCCTCTATTCTTTCTTTCTGAACATGCTAATTCACTCTTGCCCTTAATATCAAGACTGAGTAGTTAGCTAAATTCCGCAGGACCTGGTAGTGAGAATGGTGATCAGTTAGTGTACCAACACAATGGGCATCTTTTCTCCTTTTGTTTGACAAAGATCTTGTCTGTGATCTTAGACAACTCACTGGATTTTAAAGAAGTTACCTGAGAAAGCAATGCTACTGAACAGTATTTTCAGTGACACAATTTCTGAGGCTGATGTCTAATCAGAAGGTTTGGTCTGCCCCTCTTTTTCACTTTCCTTTTGTAGAAGCCTTGAAAGTTGTGTGAGTTTGTGTGTTGTTTTTTTTTAAATGAAAATTATTATTAATTTTCTATTGGTGTTTTTCCATAGAGACAAAGCCTTTCATTTAGATCAACCTGCAACAAAGCTTTAATGCCAGGGTGAAGAATAATGTCCAGCTGCTGTTTGCAGAAAGATTTGTTTCAGAACATACAGTTGTTATATTTTCTGTGTATAGCCTGAGTTAGAGCATCTGATGTTTTTCTGTTTGATATCTCTAAAATTAATGTGCACATATTCAGACCTGCCTATACAAAAATATGCATATGTTTTGTTTATAAATGGAGAGCATATGCAAGGATAAAACTGCTGTGTGAGAGCACGTTTAAGAGATCTCGCTGTGCTTGGACACAAGCAGAAAAACGCTGGGTACATCAACTGAAAACTGGCTGGCAGCCATAGCACATAGAATGGAGGGAATGTTTGCCTAAAAGACTAGATTGTGTCAGGCGTGACTAAGCAGGAATTTTAGCTAAAATGCATTAGAAAATTGAATGCTTAGAGGAAAATGAAAACGTTCATGGTCTTATCTTTGTTCACTTGAGACTGGATTTGATTTTTAGTATAAAAATCGATGGAGGGGGCTAAGGAACTTCTGCAGAGTGTTTTCTGATTTTTAGGAACGCTTATACAGGTGACTGCTGAATATTTTTCTATGGCTCTGTTTACATTCCTTCTGGAATATGCATGCCTTTTAATAGCCTTGTAGCTCATGGAGCTCTAGGCTGTCAGTGAGGTAGTAAAATACTTTAATTGCCCCCATGCACTAGACAGAACCAGTGAGAGAAAGGGTGGGACTGGATAAAACTTCAAGCTTACTTTCTGACTGTCAAAAGAATGATAAACTATAAGTCCTGGCTATTATTATCCTTCCTTTCTCCATGAATGGCATTCCTGATGGAAAGAAGTGTTGGGGTATACATACTTTCCAGGTCCTGCTCTTTTCTGAATTTCTAAGGATACAGGAATGGCTACTGCAAAGCAATAGCTTCATGGAATAAGTTATCCAGCAGGTCAGATAGCATAGGGCTGAGAGTAGAAGATATTACCTCCCTTTGGTCTAGGACTGTTATGTGTTTATGACAGACTAAGATGGTATTTTTCCTTAACCTCTTTTTGTCCCTTCAAACTCTTAATTTCTTTGAAGTGTGTGATTTTTACTTTTTTTTTTTGTCTCGACATGAAAAAATACTTTCTCCCAGGTAGAGGTCTTTAGCAGTTAAATTGTGCTGATGTTGAATAAATGAGAACCCCTGTTGCTATAAGGTTTCTGAAAAGCTGTCTCTTTTGATTAATAAACAGGTAGGAAACTTTGCTGAAATACATGACCCTGCCTGCTCGATCTTTTATTCACTTTTTCTTTTATGGACTACTGTGTTCTTTGTTCATTACTTTTCTCATATTATCCTTATTGGATATGTATGCAAATTGATGAACAAATCACCATATTCATGTTTCTGTCATCTAGCTAGGCTTAGCATGTAAAACACTGCTGCTCTGGCAAGGTTCTGGGAACTTCTGGAATGTGGAAAACAGGGCTGCTGGAGGCTCACAAACTAGTTAAACGGTAATTCCTACATTCCTGGGAATATAGGGCAGATATGAATGAAGCAGATATGCTGTGATTAAGGGGGGGGAGGAAGGGTACTGGAGGTAGAAACCATTAGTTGTCACTGAGCTAGTGCACTCAGCCTAGCCTAGAGTGAACAATTCCTGTTGTGTCACTGGATGGAGCTGGGATAGAGCTGAACAACTTGTTTCTGTGCTAGGAATAGCATTGGAGTAGTGTTGCAGGAGTTGGTGGGAAACAATGTTAGAAACTTTATGCAAAGCCTACATGTGGGGCTCACGTTTCCAGAAAATGCTCATCTTGTTTTCTGAAGTCAGGAAATACATTGTAGGGATGTTCATTATGCACAAAACGTATTACAGACCCAGAAAATTCATCTTTGGGATTAAATTTACACCCAGGCTGCTTGCACAGAATTGATGATGTGATAAGCTTTTGGGGACAAAAAAAGGGGACTAATAGGGACTTAATTTTTTTGTGACTTGATTTCTGGAGGATTCGTGTCTCCTGAAGGCTGTAGGAGTGGGCACATGGAATGAACTGACAGTAATGGGCAACCGTCTTTCTTCTCATCTCCCTGCAGTTTTGCTTAAGCCTTCCATTTTTCAATGATAATGCTAAATGAAGTACGAGTTTGGACAGCAGCCAGGTGTCAGCACATGGCAGAAGGTTTTAATTCTGCTTTTAGAAACTAGATAAGTGGTGTGCTAATATAAGCTAATATAAGCACAACCTCCCTTCTCAGTTGGACAGCTTGAGAGTGAAGATGATCATGACACTGCCATGTTGTATCATTTTGTGTTAGAGCTTCTTAAAGCTCTAATTATTACAGCTATCTCTGTAACATGCTGTCTCAGTATTGTAACATATATTTAATTATACGCAATGACAGAGCAACTAGATAGCATTAATTCCCTGTGAAGCTTTTTGTCTGTTGATTATGTACTTTTTTCCTGGTTGTGTTCATACTCTGATACTGTTCAGGATTCATAACTGCTGCTGTCCTTTTCCAACCCCCCTCCCAATTTCAACATTGAAAGCTGTGTTTCTTAGTAATCATCAGGTTATGCATTTAGCTGCTTCCTCTCTGAGATTCCCTAATTTCTTCAGATGCATTGTAGCCACAAAGTGTGCTATAGCTTGTTCCCAGGACAAGCTGATTATGCTGTAGTATATGCATTCTGATGATCAGTGAAGACATCTGGTTTCAGTGAAGAAATTCAAACCAGAATGCATCTGAATGCACAAATGGACTGAAATTAGTGTTTTTAACATTAACTGCAGTAGTGCTTTTTAGCCTTCTTTCTCATTTTCTACAGATTTTAACCCCTTCTGCTCTTCAACAAATCTGTGCTTGAAGTTATGTGTAGTCCCCTGTAGTATAGGGGAAAGGCTGCTTTTTTAAATGGCTTCTAAATTATTGTTTTCTTAGATGTGGGATTACTATAAGTTGTTTTAGAGAGATCAGTGAAAAGAAAGTAACCACTGTGAGACTACCTCTGTTATGGAATGTGGGGATTTCTCCACTATGATATGCCAATTACAGATGAGCTAATCATTTGACACATTTTTGGCATTGAGAAATTTTAAAATCTGGGTCTGGATTTGCACAGGACAGTGCTGTTTTGAATGGATCAAAAAATTGGATCTCAAAGGTCTGTCTATTGGAGTGCTGGATTGGGTGCGTATTAAAACCATGCTGCATTTCTCACCAAGTCGGTTGATATAATACAGGACAAAGCTGTGACAGTACACTCGGAAGTGGTCTTGAGGAATCCTTTGCCAGGCTGCTGTTTGCCAGCTGAGTTTAGTATTCTTGTTCCTCTGATCAATGAATAGATTTTCCTCAGATCCTCTTTTATTTTTTGGTTTCCTCTCCAGCTTTTTTTCTGTGGGAGATGAAATCTATCACAGGGGCTTAGACTTATTAACTGCTGCTTGAGTCACTTTGCATGATGTCAGGGCAGGAGAGGAACTGATTGTGTCCTGTGTCCTTAGAACTAGCTTAACAGAAAGGCTTTGGATAATTCTGTAGATTTTTAAGATGTTGCATTGGCTTAAATGATTAGTGTGAAAGCTTCAGTGAAGACTAAATATTTAAGGCTCTGTTCTGCCCTTACTTGTACCCATGCATATGTCTGGATTTTCATATTTGAATGAAAAAGTAATTCTGCATCACTCTCTTTTGCTCCCTCCCTTTTTCTCCTTTCCCCCATTCAGACTGCACAGAGTTCAGGTGCAATTCTCTCTTGCAGCAGTTGGTGAGCATCTAGGGAATACTGCCAGGTACATGGGGATGGGGGAAGGCAGTGTGCAAGGGGGAGGAATGGATCCCAGTGGTGTGTAGCACAGGATTCCCTGTTCATCACCAGTGTTCTTATGGATATCCCTGAAGTAACAGATTTCTTCACCTCTAACAGCTTGGAGAGGTGCAACAGAATTGGAGCTTCACTACTGCATCTTGCTAACCTCCTCTATTGGAAATCGTCACCTCCTCTCCTCCAGCTCCATTCCTCCCCTGCCCCTGGCAAAATCTGTTTTCTTCTCTTCCATATCCCAGTATGAGCTGCCATTTAAAACTCATTTTTTTGCTGGGGGTACCTGCAGTAATGGCGGTAACCTCATATGCAGAGAGAGCACTTTGTCATAGACAGTGATCCCTCCTGTAGCTGAGCATGGGACAGCTTTGCATGGGGCAAGGAGATGAAGACCAGAGAAACAAATAGGGGAGTCCAATCCCATGCTGCTGAGATATCTGCTACCAGCTGAACGTCAAAATCTACATGATGTTTAAAATAATTTCGTAGCTGCTTACAGAAACTTTGTATAGATAAGTAGCTTTTTAGCTTGCGTGCGACATATAGTAACAGTTGTGTGGAGAATGGAAGTTTTATCTTTAAGTCTACCTATGGCTGATTTTCAAACTCAGTTGTGTCCGAGTACTTGATCATCTGCCAGCTCCTTATGGGACAAACTATGACAAGAGAGTTGGTGTGTTGTTTGTAAGGCCTCTGAAAATATAGCATTGGTACTTGCTGGCAATCATTTCCATTTGATTGGCCTAGCTTGCAATACCAGTGTACCTGTTATAAAGGTATCATGCTTCTTGGTAAAAGTGTTTCAGTGCTGTGTTTTTAAAAATGACTGCTGAATGCTATTCTTTATCATGATCCTATTTGCCACTTGTGACAGTGGTGTAACTAGGAACTATTCAGTGAAGGTGAGAGACTCCCTCAGCCTGGGATTTACTTTTTACAGTCCCAGGTGTAATGCATTTGTTAGTGAAGTCTGAATTCAGTGTGGGAAGGACTGACTTGGTCTCATCTGTTCCCTTGGAGTATTTCGTTAGTGAGTGCTTTTCACAGTTACATGTGTAGCTAAGCTGTAGGTTTCGTCTATGCTAAGTGGATTCTAGTTATTCCCCTGACCTTCAACTCCTCTTTCAGAAGCTTATGCATCAAGGTACGTGCTTTGATGCAGTTCTAAGGAAGGTCTATATTCCTTGGTTTTCAATACCTTTACTGTATGAAGGTATTAGTCAGGGTATCTAGGCAGCTTGCCAGCATGACTGGACTGGATAACACAGTTGGCAAATCCTGTATGCCCCAGAAAAGATATCGATTGTTGTCAGTGAAGATTGTTTAACCAATCCACAGATGTATTTTTCTTTTGGCTCTTCCACATGGTGACTCAGGAAGGTGAGGAGGCTGGGTGAATTCCTTCAGGCTAATTGTATTAATAGTAGCCAAACAGTGCAGCTCTTTGCCTTTTGCCTCTCTGTCAGCCCTTCCTGACAGGTGTTTTCATGCCATGTGAGCCAGGGCTTTCTATCCTGCTAGGTTTGAAGGTGTGATCTAGAGAGGCTGAGTATCCACCTCTCACCAAATTGCCAAGTACAGAAACCCTTTAAAAGAGCACTCCTGGGACTCCTTAGAAGGGCTCTTTGGGCATACTCAGTAGTAAGTGTAGAGATGCTTTCACTGAGAATTGACTGTTAGATACATTGAACTGTGGCACTGATATATGGTGTGATATGGCCAGATATGTGATGAGGGTGTTGTCTGGGAGGATTCTCTCAAATGTCACTTGCAAGAAAATTGATCTAATAACTGTAGTTCTGAGGCAGGATATAAGCTGAGCATCTAGTTTGCAGTGTGTTTTGTAATGACCTCTGTCCAGTCACAGCAAGCAAACAAGGGCACTGGTGTGCAGTGGATAAAGGCGTATGTTGATTGTTGAAGATGTGGAGGGAGTTCTACCCCTGAAAAGCCTAGAAAACTTTTCTATAGTAGCTTAGAAGGGCACAGCATTTGCTGTGATGATTCACTACTTCTGTGAACTTGTAGTTGAAAGGTGGGCTTCCTTCATTCAAGTGGATTGATGATTCTGAAGAAAGCAAATTTAAGGTTTTTTTTTAATCCTTTTTTCTTAAGTAAAAGCATTGCATTTCTCCCAACTGTGCAGAAAGTGAATTTGATTGCTTTCAGTTGTTCCTTTGTGGAATTCATTTATGTTCCCTCACAGTAACTGAGGAAGTGACTGAGTTTTTCATTATATTTTTGTTAGTACAGATTGACATATAAGGTCTCTCTTGGTCTTTTATGAAATGGAATCGTTATTCAGGAGGAGGAGAAGGAGAGTGGGAAAATCTTTTAAGACTTCTCCCTCCCCCTGCCAGAGTTAGGGTTGTTTTTTTTTTTTAATCATTCTTGTGCAATTAAATATTTGCCACTGCTTAATAAAATCACTGGGAATATATCACCAAGCTGCCAAGTGGTAGAGCTTGCGAAGCTGATGATGAGTCTCTAGAGCTTTGGAGTTGATACTGAAAGGTGGTGAGCTCTGAGCGGTGTCTGACCTCAGGAATCCAGGATCCAGAGAGGGTCAGAATGGCACTTGGGCCTATGGGTGAGAGGCTAGAACCAAGTGATGCTTTGGAGTAAGATTTATTATAATCTGGCTGTTCCCCACCTAGTACTTGAAAGTAAAGTAAAACCTGAACTGAAAATTGAGTGAGCATGCTTTAAGTGTTGCATTGGAATGGGTAAATTTGCTATAGAAGTTATTATTCTCTTCCTTTTGTAAGAGGATGAGGCTTCATTTTCCTTTTCTATAATCAAGATACATTAAGTCAGAGAAACCAGTACATTAATTTAGCTGTTTACTTTGGCATTTTTTTTAGGCTAAAAATACATACTCAAACTGCGTTCCTGACTTTTCCCTTTGCTCCTTCCCTTTCTGAAAAAAATTCTTTGCATGTGTGTATTCAAAGTATGTATGTGTGTTAATGTACATGTAAAAATACTTTGGTGAACTGCTTCTATGTCTGACTTACATTTGGCATGCGCAAGTTTGTATGTTGAAAGGTGGCAGGGATGTTACTTCAGGTTTGTTTGCTTAATGATGCACTGATTTGTAACCAGTAGGGATGAGGAATTGGAAGGTTGCTTTTAAACTCAGTGACAGATTGCCAGGGGAACCAGGGCTATAAAGCCATTAATTTGGCTGTCCTCTGGGGAGAGTCAGCCATCCATCCAGCTGAGTCAGCCATAGCAATAAGGCAGGAGAAACCTTCTGGCTAGCCAGCCATTTAGAAAATGTGCTAGCTGCTTCTGGGGATTAATTTAGTTAATCAGATTAGTTTAGCAAGTGTCAAGAAGAGAACTGACCAAGTGGCTGCTAGATAAAGTAGTCCATGTAAAAGAGAAACAAACAGTGTCAACAACTATAATAAATAGTATTTTTTATTAATATGTCATTTCAAAATATAAACAGCAGCATGTTTTTTTTATTCCAGTGTGGTTACACTTTCATGTTAATACCTGTACATGGATCAGTTTGGAAGGGCTAAGACTTATGTATTGGTTTTGAGTCCACTTCTTCCCAGCTTGTCCCACATTGCTTCCTTTCATATTGTTTTCTATACTGTTAATCACCTGTCATCAATTACCCCTTTCTCACCTTCTTTAAAGGCTCATGAACTCAAAAGAAAACTCCTGATACTTTCATGGGTGAATCATGGAAACACCTCTATTTGTATCCCTTATCACTATTTTTTTATCCTACTTTTGTCAGTGAGGACCCAGGCCAGCTCATATTACAGTCAATGGTGAGCAGGAGGTGGGTGAGAGTTTGCAAGTTAAAGGAGAGTGGCACTCAGAAATGGCCTTATGGGCTTACTGGAAACTGAACTGCAAAAACCAGGTTCCTGGTGGCATCAAAACTACGATTTATTTCTTTTCAGAAGGAAATGGAGAACAAGAGAAGTAAACTGTTGAGATACTGCCTCATTTATCTGTATCTGCTGTAAAACCTTGTGTATAATTAAAATGCCACAAAAGTTTAGCTGTAGGAAAAAATACGATATCTCCGTTAATATTGAAGGAGCCCTTTGACTTGCACCAGTTGAGAATCTGATGTTAGATAAAGGACTGTTAATAAGATGCTTAAAAGCTGCATATTTTTAATGCATTTTTTTAGTGGAAGAAGCCTTTTTTCATTGCTGGTACTTAAAAATTGTAATCAGCTATAAATAGTGGTTAAGAAAATAGAGACATTCATGCAGTTATGTTTTCTGTTCTTGGTGACTTGAACCTATTTTCAGTAAAAACTCTTCAAATGCATCTTAACTTGCTAAATGAGACTGTAGTGTTCTTTGTTATACTGAGTAGCATATTTTACCATGAGAGTTTCCGTAGAAATCAATATGGAATACTGTACTCATTAGAAGTATTTTGAAAGTGTTTTATTAATACTAAGGAAGCTCCCCTTCCCCCACAAGATCTTTGGGTTGCTTTGCTTTCAAACATTTACTTATTTTGCGACATCTTCATTACTTACATTCTGTAGGAGACTAATTGCATAAGCTTACATATTTTGTGTTTTGAGGAATTAGCCATTAAATAGCAGAGACTTAAAATCTTCTTTGATTGATTACATGTAACTGTCTGAATTGCAACAGTAATTCAATGTAACAGTCATTGCTTATGAGGTGGAAAGTAATTTAACCTGCTAATAAAACATCATTGTACACTTGCTAAGAGAAAATACTAAATTCATTCTTGTTAGTGTGTATTTTTATGTCTTAATTCTGTTCAAATTTCTGCTGTAATATAAAAAAAAAAAATCTTTTCATGAAGATGACCTTGAAATCCTTTGCAGTGGAAAAAAAAATCAAGACAGAGAACTGCCAAACAGAAGTTGTATTCTGTGAATGTAAATAGGTTCTGTACCATAATTAGTGATTTTCTAGGGCTGGGCTGGAGGCCCTGTATTTTCATGGGAAAATCCGTTTGATGTGTACCATCCCTAATTTCTGTGGTACTGAATAACCAGGCTCTAATTCTGTTGTAATGAACCATGTGTTAATGCTACAGCCTTCTGTCCAGCCAGAAGCCAAAACACCATGTCTGACTTTGTAATGAATCTTGCAGTCGTCTTGTTGACTCCATGGGTAGGCTTTTGTTCCAAATCTGTCCTCAAATATTGCTAGTTTTCATTGAAATGTAGAATATATCCTCCATTTGTGCTTGCATTTACTCAATTTGCAAACTTTCCTGGAAAGTGTGAATACTTCATACCCTTTAGGGAAATATTTTTGTTTGTTTCTGTGTTAGTTTTGGAACAATGGGATTTAAAACAGTGGAACTGACGAGAGGTGTTTATATTTTACAGTTTAGTGGGGTTTTTGTTTTGGTTTGGGTTTTTTTTGTGTTTTTGTTTTGTTTTGTTTTTTTTTTGTTTTAGTTTGCTGTGTATCTCTAGGTGGAAAGGTTTATTCTTGCAGCCACCAGTTTCTTGGTAGGTCATTTAATAACAAACACATGAACACTTGTTTCTGTGTTCTGATCAGTAACTTTTGCATGTGTATTTTTCCTCAAATGGATTTATTTTCTGCAACCAAGCTGGTTGATTTTTTTTTTTTTTTTTTTTGTTTTATTTCATTTTAAAACTTGCAAACAGAACAGCATTTTGCATGGGCACAGTTAGACTCAGGAAGATACTGACCCAGTTCAGAGGCTGTTTGGTATTGAGAATGACTTATTCAAATCCTAATCAAATGCACAGAGCCTAAGTAAACGGAATCCCTCCTCCCCTGCATGAAGAGCACGTGAGACCAATTCTGTTGCACTTATATGCTGCAATGAGTCCTACAGTGGCCAGAGCAATGTTCTTCAAGCACATTGTTTCAGTCGGCAGGTCTGCATACTGTATCTTGATGGAGTGGTGGCTATGTTGTATTCCCGCTGAGATGACCGTCCTTGTGGCTGGGAGAGAATTTGCATGTGCCTACATCCCAAGCTTTGGGGATGTAGCTTATAGGTTACAAATTGATGCAAAGATTGTTATCAATTGTGTAGAAGCATTATTGGTGGCTCCCACAGGATGTACATCAAGCATATGCAAACGTAAACTAATGTCCATTGTAAATATTGGTCTATGAGGTAGGTTTCTTCTGAGTTTTGTTGATTTTCAGGCATGTGTATAGCACGGTTGGTTTACATATAGAGAGTCTAACCCAATTCAAGTGAGCACTTGTATTCTTTGTCTGCACAGCTTCTCCCCATTAGCATAGTTGTTACTCCTGAGAGTATGTGTTCATTCATTGCATCTCAGTGTGGCAGTCAAAGAATTAATTACTCTGAGAAGGGACAGGCCTTTTCTAAAGAGTTTCACAACTTCAGCTTTTAATGGATCTCTGTCCCCTGCTGAGTCTGCACCGCAGCTTGTCAAAGCATTCGCGGCAGCTCCACGGGTCAGTGGTTCCCAATGGAGAGACAGTGTTAGAGGAACCGTGACACTGGTTCCTAAGGCTGATTTACTTGGAGTTGGGGGGGAGTGAGGGAGAAGGGAGAAGGGAAATTGTAAGCCCTTGAGTCATTGTTCACAGGAAACAGATTTTGAAATTCTCATTTAAAAAAAAAGTAGTACTTTATTTAAACATGTTATTTGCACGCTCAACTGCTAACCTCACTGGTTGCTTCCGAAACTGATGGCCTAAATGGCCTGCCTGCAGTGCCACTGGATGTTTGTTTCATTACCTAATGTCACATATTGATTTTCATTAAAAACATGTCAGCATTGGTTTTTCTAAAGCACCCTCGGAAATGCATTCTGACCCTTTTTTATGTTGAATCCACTGCAGAGTCTCTCACTGAATCAGTCTAAAGCAGGATTATTTTCTGACTAAGAAATGTTGATTAAATATTTTGATGTATAAGTGGTTAAGTCTGCTTTAAGAACAAAGCATGCCACAGGGCAATGAACTGAGGCAAGGGAAAAGTTGAAAGGGAGGATACTATAAAACAGGCACTTTGTCCATTCATGCATTGTTATTTAAAATTAGTGATGTAAAACAACTGGGGATCTGGTCCTGTGTATTAGCATCAGTTTGTGTACCAGATTGTATTGACATGATACTGATATGAGAAAGGAAATGTTATTTTTAAACATAGTTAAATCTGAGTACAGACAAGTATTGTTTCTTCTCTTATCTCATTATCATGAGTTTTCAGGGAGCCTGACATATTTGTTCTGCAAGTTTAAAATGCTGACAATCATAGAACTTAAATTGATCAGCTGTTTTTGTCATATGCTTGTGGTATTCTCCTGCTCTCCTCCTGTGGCTCATTTTTCTTATTTTTCATCTATGAAAAAATCAGTTATCAGACATGTATCGTGATGTGCAATGACATGTGAATGATGTTCGGTGGGCCTTTACAGTACCTCTAGCACAGCTGCCTGTGATTGCAGGACACTGAGCTTGCTGCACCAAGACTTGTGCTTAAATTCCTGCATTAGTTAACACTGGGACTTCACAGAGTTGACACACAGCTGAAGTTCAGTGACTGGGAAGTTCTGGTGCTGGTGAATTGGCTATTGAATTTGAAGCTGTGGCCTGGTTTGGGTGGCAGTGGGCTGCAGAAATCCAAATTCATGACTGAAAACAGGAAAAGGCTTTTAAAGCCAGCTTTGTGTGCATACCCTTCTAAAGACAGACAAGCTGGTTTCCCTATAATTTTGAACTGTCATCCTGTCCCCCCTCTGCCATCTGGATTTTTCATAAATCTTCTCTTACTTGGTTTTCCTCCAGATTCCTGTATTTTGTGGCAGAAAATGTGGTTGTAGATTTCAGTACAGCAGATTCTAGTGTCTCAGAAATAACACTCTACATTCATTAGGTAATTATTAGCCTTGTTTGCCTGGCTTGGATCCCAAGATTTATGAAGAGAAATTTAGGATCCATTTTGTTGTGGGGAAAAACAAGTTTGAGGTTTGTATCTACTATTGCATCTCTTACATTTTGCATTGCAAATGATTCACGTGAGGATGTGTTACTTGAATACTAGTAATGTGCCCAAACCTGGTAAGGTAGAGCAGAGTGCATTCCCAGCTGATGGAAACAACTCTTGTGTTGCTGGAGTATAACCCTGGCTTCTGCTTAGTCAGCAAAGTGCTTCAAGTTAACAGATAACGCTTGCAGGAAGAAAAAGTATCATTGGTAGAAAGGAGCATTCAGAAACTCAGTATGGATGAACTCAGTGCGCAGAAGTCTCCAACTCCATGAGATTCTTGCACTGTCCTAATATTCCTTCTTTTTAGGAAGAGAGTGTGTGGGGAAAAGTACAATTAGAGCCTCTTGGTGGAGGGTATTTGAGTGCTTTTTAAAAAATAACGCTGACCAGGTGTGACTTATGTCATTTAGAATACAAATCTGTAGAGTATAAAGCTCATGACTCCCCTCCTGAATGTGAGCATGAAAGACAGTTGTACCATAGTGTCTGTTGCAGCAGTTCTTGACCTTTTGATCACAGATATGTATAACCCCAGGGGGAAATCTTTGAGTGCCCTCCAGGTGCACCTCAGTGGATGGCTCTAAAACCTTCCTGCACTGAGATCGTGTGTGCCTCATCTTTTCTCCCTATTCTCTGTGTGCACTGTATTTTTCTTTTCCTTCCATTGCCTCCTCTTTCCTCAGTGCATGTTCTTAAGCTTTTCTTCATTCCTCTTTTAATCTGCATTCATTATATTCCTTGTACTCTTACTGCTATTAATGCTTACTGTTCTGCAGCACAGTGGATTTTTAGGATAAACATCCTTTCAAATACTTGCTGGATTCCCCAAGGGTTTGAGAAAGCATCTGTTTAAGTGGGACCAGCTGATACATGCAGTGCTGCTCGAATCCCACTTACATCCTCCACCTTTAGCAGGTAGGTGGATCTCTAAAGGCAGCTAGACTGCTGCAGCTCCCTTGCATAATACAATAGCTAGCTTCTACAATAACACCAACTTCTTGCTTCTTCGTGGTACAGCCTTCATGTAAACTTGGCTATTGTTACACAAAGCTGGGATAGAGGAACAGACAAGTGGTCTGTCAAATACAGTGTCCGAGCTCTGGAGGTGGCCTTTTTCAAATGTCTCGGAGGAATGCAGAAGAAACCCCCTAACGTGCCTAGCCAACTGTGCAACTCTATATGATCGGGCTGGAGGGAGGGGACTGGATTTCTTCTTGACCCCACCTGTCAGTCAGCTTAGCCCTGAAGGAAAAGCTGATCTTTTGAAGTCAAGGCTTAAAATTGTTGAGACTGGAGGGCATTTCTAATGGGTTACTGGGTTAGCAAGGAAAAGGAACGGTACTGTGTATGGTATCAGCTTTGCTTTGATCAGATATTGTAGTGTTGTGTACACACACACATGAATTTAATAGCTACTACTTAATGCTTACCTACACTCCCTGTATTACTAAATCACAACCAGAGGGTGTTGGCGATACAGTCCTCTCCTTGAGTGGACAGATCTGAGAGCTTTTTCCAGAGATGTTGACTAATGAAGCAGTTCTTTTTGCTGATAAAACAATGAAGGAGCAATGCATGAACTCTGACTTTTCCTGGAAGAGTGTGTGTGTGTGTGTGTGTAAAATGCTGTGAGGCTGCCCTGATTTGGAGATTTCGGTGCTATTGAAGTACAAATAATAAAAGCAGAAACTGGCAAAAACCTACTCAGAACAATGCACTGAAAATACAACTTCTGAAGGGGAAACATCTTCTTCTTCAGCCCTCAAACAACCATACCATAAATTTTTTCCCTCTTTTGGTTTTAGTGCAGTTGTAAAAAGCCTAGGCCTGATTTAAAAACCTGAAACTTTCTCTTACAATGGCCAGGGCTGAGCTTTGAGACACTGCCACAACTCATTGTCTGTGGAAGAACCCTTGCTGGGAAGGCTGTGATTTATATCAGCCTGCCTGTCATAGGGTGAAAGGAATGCCCATTTTTTCATTTTGATCAAATGTTAGGTTTGAAAACCACCCACTGCTGTAAACTCAGTTGGAGTGGAGAGATGAGATGGAGCACATTGCATGCTTTATTGCTGAGATAGTGTTTTAAGGCTGTCTGAATCTGTTTGCCATTGCTGAGTGCAGGGAGGAAGGATGTGGATTTAAAAAAGGGAAAACTAAACTGAGTACTTGTGTTGTCGTCCCCCCCACACACACTTTAAGTGAAATAGAAAATGGGGTGAGGGCAGTTCAAGAATATATATGCTCTTCCGTAAAGACACTAAAGAAGGCAAAATCTTTGGTGTAATTCATTTAATTCATTTGGAGCCTGAATAGATGAACCTGTAGAGAAGATGGGGGTGTAATTTTCCAAGGGGACTAGCAGAGATAATAATCTAGTTCCTACTGAAAGCTGATGGACCTGCCCTTATGCCTAAAACTGGGGAGGGATGGGTTGACACCAAAACAGTTTTATTCTGTAGTTGGATTTATTTTCTTTCATCATATTTCTTCAGTTCTCCCCATCCCCTCATTTTTTTTGTCCTCTGTTTAGCAGCCTTTCGCATGGACTTTCCTTTCTGAAAGGATGGATCCTGATACAGTTCTAGAACCATGATATTATTTCTGTTTAAAATGCACAATAGCTTCTGTGGCTTTTTCTTCTCTTGACTGTGTTGGCAACAGCACATAGGACTTTGCCTGGTTTCGAGTTTCATCACAGATTTCCAACTTGGACTACCCTTAAGGTATAAAAGCATCTGATCCGAGTGTGTGGCTTTGAATGTAAATGACATTCAATTTCTGATCTTTCTTAGGTTAGTTCTCATTTTGGCTGAATTTCATGATGTAGAATAACGTTTTTACCTCATTAATACTACTAGACTTTTCTTTGTCCTAAAATGAGTAATTAAAAATTAGAATCTGAGATTCTAATTACAGAGTTTGGAGCGGCCCTTCCTAAGATTATATTAAATAAACACTGTAATAAGTACCTATGGACTCATGTGTTAAGAAATTCTGTGCTGTTGAGTCTGTCCATAGACTTGTGATCATGACCTTCAGATAGTCTGTATGATGTCAGTGAGCAATTTTTATGAGTAAGAGTTCAGTATTATGAGTAAGAAAAACTTTGTATCTTACCTACCTCTGCTGGTATTACATTTGTAAATATAAAATTAGAAGATGTAGATAATTCCCCTGCTCTGCCACCACAAGCTGTGTAACCTTGGGCAAATTATGTCTGTGTTCACCTGATACAAGAAGGGATAATATTGTCTCATAGGGGTGCTTTGAAACTAAGCACGTTCAAGATTAAAATATTTATGGTGACAGTGGCGAAAAAATATCCACTGTACTTTAACTAAAGTATATTTGATCAGTCCTCCAGGTCAGAGCAGATTTAAAGGCCATCTGTGGTATGACTCCATTGACTTATATAAACCAGGATCAAACGTGATTCATGTGTTTGTGTGGTCTGACCCCTTTGAATTCTCTGGTCAAGTTATGTTAGGAAGGAAGAGAAGCACAGAGGTTTGCTATGTTTTTTACGTGTCTGTCTTTAAATAAAACAAAACCCTGTCAACAGCTGACCACAGGGCTCTTTTTTTTTTTTTTTTTTTTTTTTTTCCCCTCCAGATTTTATCACAGTTTTGGGGACCCGAGTAGCAAGCCGAAACATGCCTTTCAAATTACAACATACAACAGCTCTGAATATTTTTAAGGCAGTTAATGTGGGTGTTCTAAAGTTAATGATTTTTTTTTTTTCCCCATGAAGTAATATACTCTAATGACAGAACTGTTGAGCTAGAACTCTAGTTATTATTTATGAATACATTTTAAAAAATGTGTTTTTTTCCGTCTTTTTCTTTTTATCCATAGATTATACCTTTATTGGTTTTATGTTTCCAGGCATAAGGAGGGAGTTATTCTGTGGCCACATAATTCTGGTCCTAGCAGGCAACAACCAAAAGGACTGACTGATTACAGTACCTAACAGTGCTCTGTAAAGGTGGTTTGTAAATGTAGAAAGAAATCCAAGGTCTGTTTCACTAGGGCATCAAAGGCTGAGATTTAAACAGCACCTTTAGTACTAATTCCCAGCTGGAGTGTGTTAATTGCAGCCATTATTGTCAGAAATGGCAAACATCAGGTAAGGTTGCACTGTGGAAGTGGAAATGGTTCTCGGACTTCTTATACAGCTCTCATTCTTGAAGCTTACATCCTGTATTTTTTCTCATAAGGTTCAGGTCTGGATTTCTTGCTTTTTGGTATTAACTTTGTGCTTGTTCTGTTTAACATATGACTTACTAGTGGGCAGAGTACTAAATGCCAGTTTTTTGGGTTTTTTTTTTTTGAGTGTTTTTGTCAGAGATGTGGTTTTAGAATAACATTTGGTTCTTCTCAGTTATTTCCATGGTGTGCCTATGCCTCTGGTATCAAAGCAAGGTTGAGCTCTGACAGGTATGCACATTATCTATCTGAAACTGTGTTACAGGTAAGGATTTTAGAGTTTGAATTTATAGCCTCTTAATTTTAGCAGCCATTCAGAAAACACTGCAAGGCTTCTGTCAGTGAGAATTCTCTTGCTAGTAAGAGCAAAGGCCTTGTAAGTATGCGCTGAAACACATTTCTGATAGGAATGCTGTTAGAACTCTCTCCTCAGCTTCTCTAATAAAAGTTTGTACAGTGCATCTTGGTATACCATCAGCAAGATCCTTCCTATTTGGTAAAAGGAGATTATCAAATGAAAAATATGGTGTAAGTTCATTTACAATACTTCTTATTAAGCAAAATTAATTAGACACTTAGCATTTCTGCATTTTTTAATGTATTTTTATTTGCTGCATTTCTATCCCTTAGATCAATCACCGTAATGTATTATCTCATTTGTTTCATTTGTGGGCTTTCTGAAAGAGACGTGAAACTATATTCACACTTTGAATTGATGTGATAGAATATTTATTACAAATTTAAGACTGGATTATTGCTTACTATTAATATACCTACATATGTATCTGATTCCTTGATACTAGGTTAAAATGTTAATGATAACTATAGCAGGATAAGTGGGTACATATGAGTCATAGAAAAGGAAGAACATCTGAACTTACTACTGTTATCTTTGACTAAATAGCCCGTGTAAATTAAGGAGTCCTTTGAACCAGTCCAATTAGGCCCTGGAAGTTTGGGGACTTCAGTATTTTATAGAAATGCTTACACCACAGTCCTGTGATGCAGAGAGATCTGAAAATAGCTGGAGGGGTCAGCTCTGTTCTCTCTTGTGAGACTGGAGTTTGTTCAGGAGAGTTCTTATCTATGATGTTCCCTCCCATACCTAAGTTTTGTTGCATTTGATGCATATATTTTACAGAGCAGAAAAGGAGTGCTTCTGAAAGCTGTCTTAAAATTGCAGATTTTGATGAGATTGGGGGAAAGAGGGCAAATTCCTTTTAATCCCCATTTGTACAAATAATTCACAGATTAAGGATTTCAGGCTAGAAAGAGGGGCTGAAGTCTGAAATGCGTGGCCCCCATGTGGGATTCATACAGAGCATCTGAACAAAATGCTTCATTTCAAAAAGCCACTGCACAACTTCCTTCTCTGTTCTCAGGGAGATGATGAAGAAGAAAAAAGACAATGACTTTGCAGCTGATTAATCACTGGGAAACAGTAATCACTAGTGGTGTGTTTTGGATCATTATTCAAGGACTTTCAGACAGAAATAAACCAAAGAACTACAACAGTAGCTTTCTCTAATTATTTTTCTGTGCCCAGCCCTACTTCATGTATTGAGCAAACCATTTCTCTGCTTCCAGTTTATAGTCAATGATCTCTGGGGCACAGATTCAAAACATCCTGTGGAGTTTATTCTAGAAGCTGACTTGATGAGATCATATTTATGTCTTTAAAAGAGGCTATTTATTATGGAATTAATTTGGACTCTAAAATCATAGCTAAGGTTTTATAGCATGCTTAAATGGGTATATATGCTTGAAAAATATTTTGAGATAGATCTGTACCATGTGTAAATTGGCACAGCCTGTCCAGAACTGAAAGAAACAGAGCTGATTTATACCCGCTGAAATTTGGACCCCTTTGATTTTTCTTTTCTCTTCCATGTGTATAATGCACTGAGAAAGAAGACAACCCTCTTTAATCTGTGGAGAATTTAGACAATAATCAAGCACTAAAGAGGCACCATGCCGAGGCTGAGAGCTAAAATCCTAAGGATGAAATCAAGTAATTGCTTTCTCTCTTTCTTTTCAGACTTCTAGAGAGATGCTTAAAGGCAAGACTAAAAGTAAATGAATGAATCTAGCCAAGTAGATTTAGCTGCAGATGGATGTATTAAACTTCCACTGAAAGTAGCAGCAAATAGGTGACATTCAATACATCTTACAAAAGCTAACACTAGGCAACACCAGCATTCAGGCATCAGTGTTGTTCTGACTTGGTATATCCTGTAAGCACCCAAATCAAGGGAAAATGTGGTTAATTTAGAAAAAAAAGTTTGGTGGTGTGTGTTTTTTTTTTTTTTTTTTTTTGTTTGTTGTTAGAAGTAGCTTATAATCAAGAAACTACCATAAGTATTAAGTTTGTTCAGCAGTTAAATATCTTCATGTCTATTATTTCTCTGAAATTCCTATATTTGCTCAGACCCTGAACAATCGCAGCAGTGATTTTTTTTTTTTTTTTTTTTCATGGATGTAATTTGTGAGAGACTCATACTCTCAGAAAGGAGCCAAAAAATTTAGGAGAGGGAGAGCAGGGAAGATTTGGCCACTTTTTTTAAATGAGCTATTGAGTCTGCATATCAAAATGACCATTTTACAGTTACATTCTATTGCAGCTGGTTCTTCGTACTTTGCTACTGATTGGGATCTGATTATTGGTACTGGAGGGATTATTTTTTTCCCCCTTAGCTTTTTCTCATGTAGATGGTTTTATGCTTCTCATCTAGATTAGGAACAAAAATATGCAAATTTTTTACCAGACTTGAGTAACAAAGCTGTTTCCAAGAAAAAAGTTTCAGGCTTAGATTTTAGGTCTCAGCAAACAACTTAGAGTATTCTTGAGCTCACTTTGTCTGAACCAGTAAATTAATAGTGATATGGCAAAGTCAAGGTTAGAAATAGAAAGGTTAAAAAAAAAATCCTGTCTATACTTTAGATTCCTTATTTATAGTGAGGAGACACCTTGCATGTCAGTTGCTTTATGAGTATGTGGAAAAATCATTGACATCAACTTCCAACTGCAAAATAGGGAGTTTATACCACAGACTGAGTTCTGCTTAAACCGCAGAGGCCAGATTTTCAAAAGAGTTTAGCCATCAAGTAAATATGGAAAGAAATGACCAAATTTCTAGAGCCCTGTAGGTTGAGTTTCAGAATTACTGCCTCTGGGTGCTGGCTGCTACTAGACTCCAAGTGTAGTAATACGAGTTAATGACTGCAAGATTGCACCCTAGATGTGTTGTAACTTTAATTTTGGTCCCTGAGAAGGGCAATTAGCTCATACAGACCTAATGACAGCTCATCTGCACTTTAATTAGCCAGGGATGCAATCATATTTAGTACAGGAGCCATACAAAAATGCCACTTGCATTTCACTTTAAGTGTTCTGTGTCAAAGACACCATCACCCAGGAATGAACTGCTGCTATTAAATTTCATAAACAATCATTTGAAATAAAGAGTTGTCACAGAAGTAGACTTAAGCAGCATTTTAATGTAGTATCAAAGGCACATTGTGGAGTGCACAAAATTACAAAACTCTCCTCCAGACAGAAAGAAAAGGTCATCAGATCTTGGTCATACTCACCTGAGTGGCCAGATATTACTTGTGCATGATTTATCTCTTCCTTCTGGAAGTTAGAGAGATGTCATTTGTGAGATGGTAAGGCAGCCAGACCTCTCCTGGCCCTGGAAACATGCACAAAGCATGTGTATCAATTCTGGCTGGTTGTGTGAGCTATTTCTGTTACTGAATTGATTCTCAAAAATAAAGAAAAGTGGCAGCAAAACAGTGATAAATTCAAAACAATGAATGTCATGGCCAAACTGAAAGAATATTTACATTTTCTTTTCCATATCCACTTTTAAAATTGTGTGACTTAAGGGCACCATTACATTGTGTACTTCTGTGACTTGACTAGGAGATCTGAATGCTATAAACACTCACTAACTGATTTTAAATACTGAAACTGCATTCAGTTTTTCCCCTTATGTACTCGTCTTCCTACTGTAAACCTTCCCTGTTCAGTGATCAGCAGTTACAGCAGTCAACCAGCTCATGGGGAGTCTGTACAGATGCTGCTGCTCATTTTAGAAGTGAGGACTAGAGAGCTTTGAGTAATGGTGGGAACTTCAAGTTGCTTTGTGAGGAAATGAAATGATACCTGGTCAGTGCAGAGAAGTGGCTGGAATGCAAGGCCTAGAAGCAGTAGTTATCATATGTCAGATGCTCCAGTCCCTTAATCACCTTAGTGGCCCTTTGCTGGTCTTGTTGCAGCGTGTCTATGTCTCTTTTACAGGAGAACACAGAACCAGGCACAGTAGTGCAGGTGTGGCCTCACTGGTGCTGAGGATCACCTCCCTCAGCCTGCTGGCAGCACTTTGGTGAGATCAAGGAGAAAAATCACTTTGACCCTTATGCCCTGACCCTAATCCCTAGAGCTGTGTATTCATGCTTGATATGTTCCAGGTCTCCATTAGCAGTAGGTGCCTGTGTGAAAGAGCAGCACAGGGTAATAGTCTGAAGGCCAAAGAGGCATCAGTGGTTCTTCCATGATGTCCCTTGCAAGCCGCAAATTTCCCTGGACAGCAGATGAGGTTGGCAAATGGAGGCCTCTGTCCCCCCCCAGCAGATAGTCTCCCACTACACTTGGTGGTCCTGTGTGGTTTGGGCTTAGCCAGTTCTGATGCTTTGCTGGACAAACTTCCCAGCCCCTCTTCTGCTGCCAGAGCACTGAACCTATTTAGTAGTTGCAGATCAGCAGGTGAAGAGAGACCTTCCTCCTGGTGCCAGAGGTCACAAGCTTCCAGCCTTCACTATCCTGGAAGTCTCCATTACCCAACCTGTTAAGTATAGGTCCTGCCTGCTTCTCCTTCAGTGCGTTTCTTTCCTTCATTATAGCAGCATCAGCAGAAATTGAAAGTTATGACCCTTACAAAGATGAGATATGTAACTGTACCTCCTAAAAGACATCACCTTGCTAGAAGTGTAGATGAGAGGTAAATCAGGCTTTATTGTTCAGCAGCTGTGTTGGTTAAATATATAGGGAATCATTGTATTTTGGGATTCCTGTTTGGGTGAATCAACTCAGTCACAGAATGAAAAATGCAAATGGTCTGTTTGAGGAATTTGCAGTTCACTCATGGTTTTAACACGTGTGAATCATGTAATCAGGGAAGTGATACCATTTGACCTGTGCCTACTCAATGTAGTATGAATTACAAGCTAACATTCACAGTTCATGCCTACTGGCATAATTATTCTCTGCAGAAATATGTAAGTAGTTTCCAATTGTTAATAAATACTGAGTTCTTTGGGAATATAATAGTAATTCTCAACAAAATGAGTACATACTTTTAAACTATTCAGTTGCTTTTGGAATTACTGAACACAGACTTCTCTAATTCTCCAATCAATTCAGTAAAAATACTTCTTGTTGACTGAAGTAAGACTATCAGTCTAAATTTCAATGAGTTTGATACCTTGGGGCAAGCTAATGAATTCTAAGAGGAGCTGGCAACGCCATCTAGAGTTGAGGCTGCCTGGTTTTTCTTATAATTGGGCCTTTTTTCTTTGTCTATGAATGCATCATAATTGGAAATGAAATTTTCTGTATCAGTTGTCTGTCGCTGAATTTTACATTTTGAAAAGTGAACTCTATTCAGTTTGAGAAATAAATCAGAGGAAAACTGTTTAGTCTAACTCTTTACCAATATCTTTTCATTGAGACTCTTCAAAGTCTTTGTGCTGTATGTATATTCATGTGTTAAGATGTTAGGAGGTTCTCAGCGAATTCTAATATTTTCTTTTGGTTTTCTAGAGCAGATCTAGAGGTTCCTAAACCATGCTAGGAATTATTTTATTTAAAAAAAAAGGGGGGGGGGCAGGGCAAAACCTCTGTAAATACATTGTTGTCTGGCTCTTAAGCGAAACTAGTCTGTGGAGAGACTAGTTTTTCTATTTGAATCTGGTATAATACAAATAACCCAAAATAAGCAGTAAAATGAATGATGTGTTATGATGCTCTTTTCCTTATAATCATTTTATCATCCTTGAGTTCAAAGGTATTTCTTTCTGCCCTCAGGATACTTCTTTTCTCCAGATCTCCTGAGCATGTCTTACTGAAGCAAGAGGCCATTGTGTTTTCTGGGATTGCTTAAAAATTTCAAGGCAAACACTTTGCCATTAAAAAAAAAATAAAAATCATTAATGATGGGAGGGAACTATCAGCACAAGCAGTGAATATACTAGGACAGTCTGCATCTCTTCTGCATCTGCCGCACTTCAGAGACTTTGGTTCATTTCCAGTAACACTGAAGTCTTAACCACTGCAATTACCACTGAACCTTCAGATTCCTAGCAACTAGCAAATGAACAGAGAAAGCAGTTATCTGGGTAACGAGGGAATTTAACACCAGAACAGCCTTCTGTTTCACTGGTACATTAATGTGCAGTGATTACATACCCAGAAGATAGAATTTAGCTAAGTTTCTGGTGGGGCAAGAACTAGAGCAGCGATAATCTCAGATGTCTTTAAAGGAAGAAATGGGGAAATTCTGTAAATAGTTGGGATAGGATTTAGATTTTAAATTGGGCTGTTAACTTCCCTGTGGTTTAGGACTATCTAGAGGTTATCTTGTGATACGTGTAAAGCAGATGAAGTTCTTTTGATATGTGTGAATATAATTGTCCTTCATGTAACAGAAAAGTTGCTCAAAACAGTATTTTTCTTCTTGGTGTCTGAAGTCTTGTGCAATTGCTGTGCCATCCTGTGCTGCTGATGGTTTTTTGTCTTATTGCTGCCATGACTTGGGCAAGTTTTCATCTGTTCCTCAGTTTCACCATCTGTAAAACTATGGAAATGATGTTGACTTCCACTGGGAAGGGAAGTGATGCTGAAGCATAACAGGTGTTTGCATCAGGTCTGCATTTTTTAAGTATAGCTAATGTATCTAATTGTAAAATGTAAATGAAATTTAAACAGCATGATTAGCAGTACTTGTGAATAAATAAAGGACATGTTTATTTTGGAGTTCTTCCTTTTTGTGGAGATGCAGACATACCAATACATTTACTCCAACAGTGGCTGTATATAGAGCTTGGACAGATGATGTAAAGAAAGAAAAACCCACAAATAAGAAAAGTCTGTAGTATCTTTCCTGCTTTAGAATGGATCTGCTTTTTTGCCGTGTGTATTAAATCTGGAATTGCTTCTGGAAAGCAGTTCATATTATTCCTCTGTCCATCTAGCAGAAGTTAAAAAGCTGCTGATTCAATTTTAACATGTTGGAGTACTATATAGGATTTTAACTTTGGTGGCAGTCCAGCAGTTAAATCTTCAATAATTTTTTAGTATATAGTGGCAAGGTTCTACTATCATTTACATTTCAGGTAGCTAAGTAAGGAAATACTTAATGCATATTTCTCAGAACTTCTTTGGCAGGCATACTGTAACAGAAATAAATAAATATTATCCATTAGAAGAGTGCCTTATTCAACCTGTCAGGCACACCGAAAAAGAAGAGACTTGCTGCAAGTTCATTCTCTTCGCTCATGGGCCTGGGTTTCATTTTCCCTGAAGCAATTGTCTTTTTGCTTCTTGAGCTCTTCCTTTGCTATTGAGTGTCACATCTGGTAAGGTCTGACACACCCAGTAATCCCTCTCATATCTGTAGTTACAAAAACCTAGACAAATCTAAACCCACTGTGGAAACATGCTGGTTTAATCATGATTTTGATCAACTGTTTTGATTTGCTTCCCCAAGTGTTTCAGGATGCTTTCATAGTAGATGCAAGGGAATTCTGGGAGATGGGAATAAGGATTTGTATGTAAAATGTGGGATTTGAGGGGGTTTAGAAAGAAAGATTAACTGGGTGAAATGTTTAGATCTGATGATTTCCTGCTGAGAATGCTTTTTTTTTTTTTTTTTTTTTCCCCCTTCTCCAACTGGGAGGACTGTTCTGAAGGACTGAGGAAGTAGTAGTGCTGTGTGTGTCTCTGGTCTTTCCTGCAGCATGCTGAAAGCTTGAGTGGAGCTATAGCTAGGATGGGTATTATCTCATGTTAGCAGGAAATTTGTTATTTGCTGCATGTCAGTCATGGTAAGAGTTTCATCCTGCTTTGTATGAAGAATATGATCCTGACTGAAGTTACTTGAATGAGATTGAAAACAACCAGTATCTAGTATTTTAGTGAATAATCTAGCGATTAGGAATAAAATCTAGATGTGCCATTTTACAGTTTATTGCTCTGACCATTAGACCATGCTCATCTTTAAAGATCTGTTTCAATTGGCAGCATTTCTAATGAGTACTGCAGAAGTTTAAAAAGCCAAAGGAACGTTTATCTTCTTTAGTTCCTGAGGTTTTTTGTTGTGAGGTTTGTCATGGTTCAGTAGAAGCTCTTTGAGTTGGTGATAGTGCTGAGGATGGAAGGAAATGAATGGGAAATGTAGAGCAGAAGGAGATTTAACAGGACGAAGTTGTTCATGCTGTTAGTTGCCAGTTACAGGAATTAAGTATACCCAAGAAGTTCCCTACTTGACTGTATCATGAAATGAATTCCTGCCAGCATATAATACTAATATTCCATCAAGGGGGCTTATTTATGCTCTTGTAGTAGTAACTTTAAAAATGCTATCAGAAAACCATTTGTTTACATTAATAGTGCCACTATTATTTCATAAATCTGTTGCTGTTATGGTTTGTTGCTGCTTAAGGAGATATGGTAATTCAAGTATATGAGCTTGAAGGAAAATTGGGAGAGTTGTTTTTCTTAAAGGAAATGAAGCTAAAACTTGTTGGGAAATGTTCCTAGCCTACATCAGATTCAGATACTGGTTTATGTGATAGTGAAGAGCTGATCCTGTAACTGTAGCTGTGGAACAGAGATACTTGCCAGAAAATACTCAGTAGGTCTATTCCTGTCATTCCAAGCACACACATTATCTGATACAGTGTTTGCAGGAACGAGGTTTCCTTCTGCGCTCTAAGTGGATGGAATGACCAAGGAAGATGAGTCATCTATGCTGTGCATGGTTGAGGTTGGTAGAAATTTTCAGAAAATACAGCTCCAGCTTGTGTATAAGTACTGGGAGTTCGCAGGTAGTTCTGACAATTGCCATTAATCTTTTAGAAATCAGTAGCATACTTAACTAGTCAATATGGACTTATTGAATGAGATTAATGTATTTAAGACTTGCGTATAGGTTATTCCTTGGATTTCCAACCATGAAAAAGAATATGGTATAGGAAATAAATTGATTAATGTTTTTCTTATATTTTCTGCTTAGCTACAGTCAAGACTTGTTAATGTTCTTCTGGACTTGTAAGAAAATCAGAAGTGATCAGGGACTATCAGACTTCCTCTGAAGTTAGGTTGCTTTCTTGAATGTGTTGCCAGTAGTCCTCTTATATTGTAGTTAATGGAGATCAGATATTAAATGACTGTTGCAGTGTTTTTTCTGTGACCAAGCATACCCTCTGCTAGGGGCTTGACCAGGTAGGTAGATGGGTGTTGGTTACCGTCAGATTACCCTGCACTAACGGTCATTACACAGCAGTGCTTTGCAATATCTAACAGTGCAGAAATCCCTTGATGGCAGTTTGAAGTAGTGGTAGGAGAAGGGTTAACTGTTGTACCAGTGCTTGCTCTCAGATAATTTATGGAAGCTGTGTCTGATTTAGAGGTATGGAGGTGGACCAACTCATTTTGCCATGTGGCCTGCTAAAGAGGCAACTTTGGTGCTGCAGGAAAGTTGCCGATTAAGTTACTCAAAGGGCTTCTCTGCTGGCTCATAGCCAGGGCAGGACAGATTCTTGGCTGCAAAACCAGGTGTCTGTTTGCCATTTCAGTGTCAGAATTGAATGTGCAATGGGAAGGCCTAAGATAGACCACGGAGATAATGGTAACAGGATAGCCATGAGTCAGCACCTTGTTTTACCGTATTTAGCTTTGGTGTTAGGGCAGATAGTTTTAATAATGATATTTGGTAGCTTATTCAGCAAAAAGCAGTGTTTATAGCTTTCAAACTGAAAACATCATATACACTAACGAAAAGTAGTATCAGTGCCTCTAAAACCTTTAAATATAAGATAAGGCTGGTGTGGTGTTTTGAAATGCTGAGCAGTAAACATTTTGCTTAAGTTCGCTTCTACTTAAAATTGAATCTCGGCAGATTTACATGCGAATTCCATCAAGTACCAATCTTTGTTCAGCTGTTGCCATGTGGATTTTTTTCATGAATTTGAAAGCATTTAGGAAAGGAAAAGAGCCAGTGTTTTTCTAATTGGGTAACCTGGAGTAAAATTGCTAAATCCATATGTAAGCACCAGACTGTGATTTGTTTCTTAATGGGACTAATTTTGCTGAGACTTGAGGGATGTTAGCAACTCTGAAATCAGGTTGCCTGTGCAGGTATTTAAGACAAAATAAAGAGGCTGGTCCCATTCTTAGGTGTAGGTGCCTACCATGGGGCACATGAGTTGCATTTGAATAGTGGTCTTGGGGAAATTGTTTAAAATGCTGCTGGAATCCAGATTATTTTTTGAGAAGAAAGTGTAGCCTCATATAGTAGAAAAGTTTTTAATTTACCTTGTCTAGATTTTCACAGGTCAGTCCCAAGTAGCAAGAAAATCACAAGGAGTAAATGCATTGGCTTAAGTGGATTAGTATCATACCCTTATTCTTAAGAGGAGTCATACTTTCTTTATGTATTATAACACATTGAGAATTAAATTTCTCAACTCTTTGTAATGAGACTGGTATCAAATATCTAACAAATTCTAGTGCCTCTTCTTTTACATCCTGTATTAGTGTTGGCTTCTCTCATCATGTGGAACGATATGAATGTATTAAAGTTTTATAAAAATATGTTCAAATATACATTTTATCTTTGAGTTGACCATCATGTATTGATGCACCTTAATATCTTTTGGGTTTATAATTTTAATAATACCACTTTCCATTACATAATCACCCTTTTGAAGGTCCCAAACCATTTTTTGAGGACTAGTTAAGGCCCCAGGCATTTCTTTCTGCAAAAGAACTCTTACTTATTTTACTTGGGGCCTCTATCTACGGCCTAAGGTAATTCAGCAGCTCTGGAAGAATTGCACATATGGTGCCTCTATTGTGGGATTACCTTAAAATTATTGTGGATAATAACACTTTGATCTGAATTCAGAGTTTACCATCTTAGTGTAATTACATTGAAGAGTTGAATGGTTAATTCTTGACCAGCTGATCTGAAGCATTCTGTTTTTCTGATGACCATTGCTTCCGCAAAGAGTCACTTAGCTTTTGATCACTGCAGCCTTCTGAACTATAGTTTTGGAAAAGAGGATGCATTTTAAATAGTTAAAAATCTATTTCCAGCTCTTTTGCATTTGAAAGATCTTGGTCCTATAAGACTATTTATATTAGTTCTCCTCTAGTTATCAACGTCAAAACTTTCAGAGGAACAGAGCTGACAAAAACCTCTTGGAACAGCAGGTCATTTGGCAGCTACTAAGTTCATCGTGCCTACTGCTGTGCTATGGGAGGTTGAAGCAGCAAGACAAGAACCTGTGTGGAATATATTTACTCTTTACCTGTTCTGCTGTGGATTAAATGAGAACAGATTTTTGGCTTTGAGCATCTGTGCATAAATTCAGTCTGAATAGGAGGAAGGTTATGTAATGAGATCAGCTTTGAAAAATAATACTAACCACAGCTAATTTTAAAAGAGAAATATAAATTGCTACCTTTTGAGCAGCCAAAGAAAATTAGGGGCTTGTGTAGGCTCTGAGATTTTGGCAGGTTTTATATTGATTTGTGTTAAGGCTAGTTTTCTTGAAAGTTTGTTTCAAAACAGCTGTAAGCTCTATGCATTTAGAGGAGATATGTACCTTAATCTAAGATGACTACAGGTACAGAATGCTGTGTAACAGCATTAGTTTAATCCACGTTACTAATAACCCCCCCTTTCTGACCTGAGGAGACTTTTCTGACCTTTCTTGCTCCCCGAGTGTGTCTCCATTTACATTTTCTGATGTGGGCACTGATTGTGCACTGGCACCTGTGCTCTCATGATACCCAAACAGTTATCAGGTTGATGCAACTTTCGGTTACTGCCTGGCTGGACTGGATTTGAACCAGGCATCTGGAGAAGAGAGATTCTTTTTTGTTTTGCCAAATCTTCTGAGCATAAGGGTGACTGGTAAGGAGGAACAAAAGTAAATAGTGTAAGGGGGGAAAAAAGTGGGACAACTCATAACAAATAGTAGCATTTTATTAAGGATAGTGCTTACTGTGCAAGAGAATCATCTTCCATGCTTGATGAGAGACAACTCTCATCATGAGAGACTCCCTGTAATGCTTTCCCAAAGTGTGGTGTGTACATTGCTGGGGGTTTGCAGACCACTTCAAAGTGAAGCTGTGAACCTAAGTCTCTGAATCCATGCAAGCGTGTAGATCTAAAATATACACCATTCTCTTTTGAAATTGGCTGCAAAGAGTTCCCACAGTTCTCTTTATTGCAGAGGGGAGTCCATGCAGAGGAACTGATTTCAAGAAACCCAGCTTGCTTTGCTGTAGACTTTGTGTGACGTTACACAAGTTATTTATTCTGTCTGCATAATGATTTCTTTACTGTAATGTAAGGAGAATAGCACATCTCTGCCTCACATAAGCTCTTGGTGAAAAGAACTGTAAGATACTGTGGCAGAGGGAAGGGATGCCTGATTATTGCAGCCAGCCATGGACTAGCATAGCATTTCATCGTGTCTATCCAAAGTCAGGACTAGTCAGGACTAAGGTGCACAGGCAGAGAACATGCGAGCAATTCTGCAGAGTGCCTCCACTATAGCTGGTTCTAATTAGTCATTTTTACGAGCTCCAGAGTCAGACAAAAATGAGGAGCCCTCCCCTTGTGTAGTTTCCTGTTTGCTGGGTGCATGTAAAAGAGATCTGGCCCTGATGTATGTTAATAATGAGCTGATAATGTAAGCCAGCTGAGAGATGTGGAGTTAGTCTGGTATGCTGCCAAGTGGGAGGTGAAAGTTCAGGAACTGACTCATGTTGCCAAGACCTGGTCCTGTGGAGAAGGTCTGCCCATTAATAGATTGAGTTTCTCATTAGGGCTACACAGCATATGCTTACAGCTTTTGGGTTTCAAGCTGAAACCCAATACCAGTAAAAGCCTGCTGAACAGAGCGGCAGATTTACTGGTAAATAAAGGATTAAAGGAACACTTGGCAGGGTTGCTGGACTGGAAACCTGACTGGCCTTTGAAGATTTCTCCATATTGTAGGTCTTCCCTTTAAATTTATACCAAGAAGAGACTTGTTCTGCTCTTTACCATGCAGCCCACAGGGCAGGAGTTTTACATAGTCTGCTCTGTATCCATCGAGGGTATAAGATGCTTATATCTGCCTTTCAAATCAAATGTATGATATTGCTTCTAAAGTAAATCATCACGAAGAAGTTAGCTCAGAGGAGCCTGGTGTAAACAGGCTTCCCTGCTACCCCACTTGCAGGCCTTGTCTTTCCATGGAGAGCAAGTACCATGCATTAGTTTTCACAGTGAGCAGCTCAGCATTTACAGCATCTCTAAAACTACTCTTGTTCTCTTCCTTTTTTTGAATGAGGATCTCCAGCAAACTAGCACAACTGCCTGCTTGGGTTACAGCATGTGACGTTTATTACAGCTGGTCATGAATGGAGTTCATATGTGACTAAACAGCTTTAGCAAACAGGTTTAAATAGACTTATAAAAGAAAAAAAAAAACCCAACATATAGCAGTCCAAAAGCCCTACAGCTGACATGAGTGTTAATACAGTACTCTGGGACTTCAGGGTGGCATTGGCTTTATATTTCTTTATTAAAAGAAAAAATGATTCCCATTAAAGTTTTGGTTCTTGAATTTGCATGACATAATGGCTCTTGTGCCACTCTCCTTTAGCTGGCTAGCTTTACCTGGGGAAACATGCAGTCAAAAGGAACTGCAGGATAGGCATTGTAAACTGGTCTGTATATAGTAATTGTTTCCTTTTTCTTTTAATTAATCTGAGAGTCTATTGTTTTGTTGACTAATGAAGGAGACAAAATTGCGAATGTGGAAGCAGCAGTGAATTTCATCTAATCCCTCTTCCAACAGAAGGGTTTCCTTTGTTCCTGTGTGCCCAGAAGCCACAGGCGTCTTTAATCATTGCTGAAATCATATTGTCTTGATCCAATAGCTGTGCTAGACCACAGTCTTTTCTGATGTAAGACATCTGGCTTCAGTAAAGTTACAACAGGGAGAAGGTATCTGGCTTTTTCCTCACTTAGACATGATATGACCAGTCAGTATGAGAGTTCAAGAGTTGGATTTACAGTTTATTATATAGAAATGAGCTGTATTTGTGTGTTTGTGCACAAATATATGTTGCATGTATGCTTGCACATACACAAGTACATATTTCACTATGAAGATACATACTATTGTTGTTACATAAAGAACTATATTATTTCTTTTATGTAAATAAGAACTAGCAAAAGAATTTTTCTAACTCCAAAGGAGCCTATATCAGAGAGTATAGGCTAAGCTGTTGTTGTGGAGTCCACTAGGAACTTGAATTTACACTCAGTGATGAAATTCCTACAGCAGAGAGGCTTTTCTGAGAAACACTGCCTGGGAAGAAGCAGTTGGGGTCCAGTATAGATCAATGTGAGAAAATATATGTGGGTATGCAGAAGCACACAACAGGCTTGTTTGTGTGTTACTAGGAGTGCAACAGGTCTCCCTCCTGTCATGGAGAGTCACTGCTGCTGACAGTGGGGACAGCCATGTGTGGTAGCTCAAGGGCCAGCTGTAGGGTTAGTGCAAGCTGTGCTCAAAGCCAGGGTCTTACAGCCTCTTGGACTTTGAGCATGCTTTGGTCTTGCAGCATCTCACTGACAATAGAGCCCTGAACACTTCTGATTAAATCAGTAGCTTTTATTCAGCTGTAACCCCATCCTCTGCTGCTAGTCTCTTTGTCACCAGAGCTGATGTGGTTGCCTGCTGCAAAGCCAAGAGTGTGTTAGTGCAGCCAATGCTGCCAGTAGTGAGTGGACAGCATTCATTGTATTGAGACATCTTTAGCCAGCCATATCAGCTTCTCTGTCCCTTAGAGGGCAGATTAAAACACTCCTAATGCTTAATATTATAAATCCTGAGGAGATCTTATGTAAACATATTCAGTGAGTGCTCATTAATTTCCCTTAGGAGCCAGGCTGAATGAAGATGACTTTCAAAGAAAGGAAAAAATTAATTTTATCTTTAAGGACTGCACCTGTCGGAAAAAATTGTAGGAGGCACTCTGTGTTTTTAGCTGTGTGAATTGGGGATCTGTGGCAGGGACGTGGGGAAGGAGGAAGGTTTGGAAGTTATATTAGGAAAGGACAAAAATAGTACTAGCAAAATGTATAGCAAGGTTCTGTTTCATTGATTTGCAGGGAGGTCTCACTGATTCCTGAGCAACAGCACTTTAGGAGCATGACACATCCAACCTCTTAGAAAGACGGTATAAGTCATTTGCTCTGCGCAATTTTGTGGCACTCAGCATAACAAACTTGCATCCATCATTGTCATTTGCCTTTGCCAATGACTTTAAGGATACTTGAGAAGCAACAGTAAAGTAGGATTCTTAGAAAAGAATTCGGTTTTCTACCTGCCCCAGAAAATACAGATTTACTCTATTGTACCTTTAGAGATGTGCAGGCCAACTTTGTCTCTTTCATTAATGCACTCCATCATTCCTTCTCAAAGACTCACCAGACCATTGCTCTGCTTTGCAGACTGGATCCAGGTTCTTGTAATGTATCTTAATCTTAGGCATGCCTTGTTTTTTGGCTTCTGAATTTATTCCTTTGGTACAACCTTTGTCTTGGAAAGAAGAACTTGGTCTCGTTGGCTTCTGCATCCTAATTCCAAAACTGGAATTGCCAGATGTCTTCTACCAGACACTTTCCTCGGGTATGGCACAGATGGTGTGTTTTGGGTTGAACCTTTCTAGGCAGGTTATAGCAAGACCATTAGAGCAAATAAAAGAGACTTCAGAGAGGGACTTCTAAATCATCCTCTCTACCTTAAACAAAAAAAACAGAATTAAAAACACATGTACCTAATTCTTCTGCATTTCCTCACTATGATTTAGTATTCTGTCAGGTCTGCTTGTGTCCCTCTGGAGGATTCCTTCTTCTAGACCTCATTCTTCCTCTTGTAGTTTTGACTTTCCCATACCCAGTACTAACAAACAGCACAACTGCCGTAGTGCTTTGTTCTTCCTGTCATTTCTTCACCTGCTTACTTCTCTGTTGCAGGTAAACTGGAGAGAAGAGATTACAGAATGGCCAAAGTTCAGCTGCTGTGGGGACTGGGGCTTAAGGACCCTCTTCCCTCCTGCTTCTGGCCCTCTGCACCAATAGTCACCAAGCAGACCACCCAGTGGCTGCTGTGGAGAGCTGGGATGCTGGCACAAAGCTTTTGAGTCAGGACAGCATACTTGAGAGAAACAGCATTTTGGGGTTTGGGGAGCAGCTGATCACCTCGGTATCCACTGGCCTTTGCTCTCTTAAGCAGCAGCAGCTAGGTCACCTTTTGGGAGATAGCACCTTAAAACCAGCCCTCGGAGGTGCTATGACCACAATAACACCAGTGCTCTAACCATCCCTTTTAATCCCTGGGAAAGAAGGTGTTTAACCAGATAGATTTCCGCTTGGTTTCTGTCCTGCTGCTGTTCTGGTATGATGAGTTGCTTTGTGCTCTGTGACAAAGAATTACTTGGAGGTTAAAGGTGACGCTGAGTTCATTTCCCGAACGGGTAAGGCTATCCCCCACCCCCTCAGCCTCATTTCTCAATTAATCTCCTCATAAATCCTCATTGCATTTTTGAAATGGAGATGATTAGCCAGGATGTAGGCATGTTTTAAGTCACAGCATGCATGCATGCAAGTATTAAAAATGTGCATGCATTATGTCTGTTACTGTTCCAAATTCTTCCACGGAGCAGGAGGAGAAAAGAGTGAAGAAGGGCAAGTGTCTCTCTGCACTATTAAATTTTCATATAAATAATGAACTTTTTTTTTCACGAAGCAATTAGAAAACATCTTTGGGGCTGGGACATTGCTAGTGTAGCATGTAGTAATTTTTCTGACTTTTATGGAACTTTATTGTTTTATACCAGCAGTGAAACTTTTCTAAGGGTGAAATCCTGCAACAGTTAAAGCTAATCTAAGTCAGTACTTCCATGGTCTTTTTCTCCACAAGTTAGATAATTTACACCAAATTTGCATAGATTCCTGGAGATGCCAGGTAGTGGAGATTGAGGCACGTAGTTACCGCTCAGACAAGTTGACAGACTAGGGTCTAATCTTGGAAGCATTTGCTACCTTGTCTTTCATACATTAACAGTAAGACTCTTACATCTTATTACCTTCTTAGACTGTCTTGCTTGGATGCTTTCACCTGATACATGTGCAGTGTAATGCCACTGTCACTCACTTCATGTCCCATGTGCAGCTAGTTGGATTTACCTGTGATCTGCTATGTTCTCTCTCCCCAGAATACAAACCAGCACAATTGCCATGTGGTGTGACACTACCTTAGGCAGTCATCAAAATCTTTTCTGTGTGACTCTGTGTGTGGATCTCGAACATTGAAAGGTACATTGAGAGGTCTGTGACCAAGCTCAAGCTTCACAGATTCTGGACCTAAATTAAAGCAAACAAAACAAGAGATTGTACAACAAATACTGGGTAGGATGATGGAAATAGTTTTTGCTAATAACATTTCTCTTCCTCTGAAAAATAAAACTCCCTCAAGACCATAAGATAGGAAGCTGAAAGGTTTATTGAAGGCAGTTGTTTAAAACTACCACTAATCCAAGTCACATATCCCTTTAGTCAGTTATCAGTGCTCGTGTAAATATTCTCATTATGATGACAAGTCTAAGGACAGTGCTATTGAAGAAATGGAACTGCTATCCAGGAGGGGTTTTGCTCCATCACAAGTATCTAAGGGTTGTGGAGGCACAGTCTGTTGGAGCATGGAAAACTCTCAGCCGTGCAAACAAAACCCCAGAGAATCCATGTGGCAGTTGGTATGTTATAGGGCCTACAGATAACTCAGACTGCCTTTAAAACACAGGGTGCTTGTGTTAAGGAACAGGCCACATAATGCTAAAAGCTTATTTCAGCTTTTCCAGTGGTGTGGGCCTTCATGGTGTATTTTAACTACATGATCTTGAAAATAGTTCTTTTCCAGATGTGCTGCCCAAATCTGCAATTCATTTTGCAGGTCAGGAATTCCTGTTGCTGCAGTGTTCCCATTGGCTTGCATGGGATTATTTGCTGTTGGTAGGAGCAAGTTTAAATTGCCCAACCTCTAAAAAAATCACGCAGCTTCTGACGTGTTTGTTATCAATCTAGGTGTAAAGGAGGTTTGGAAATGGAAAGACTGGATTTGTGGATAACAACATCAAATGAGTCTAAAGATGCCTGACTTCTGTGCTTAACTTTGATAACAACTCATGGAAAACTCAATTTAGTTACACTGCCTCAGTTCCCTATCTAGATGGTGGGAAAAATTGAAAAATTCTTCAGTCTGTTGTGTGTTTAATTGCTGAGGTGGGGTGATAGGTCTGGAAGGGGTTTACTTCATGGTAGAGTCCAGGACCCTGAGAATCCAGGCCCTGAAACATGAGATGCTAGTTATGAACATGTCACAATGTATGCTAAAAGTGTATTATTAACCCAAGGGAAAGCCTGGTTCAGATCTGATGGTAAGAAATCCTTTTTTAATTTTCAGCCTTAGAATTATTCACTGCCAGGTTATACCTAGCTCTTTGAGTGATATCCCTTACACCTGTGTAACGCAGAACACAGCGGAGACTGTATCTCAGTGTGGGCCTTTTGGCACTAATGTCATACAAAGTCCTGTTGTTTATGTTGCTGGTTGGCTTTATTTTTAATTGGCTTCTCAAAATGTACCTATTCACAAGAAAAATTATTCTCCCTTTTTCTTACTGGATGGTAAGGAGGAAAGCATTGTAATTCGTTTATTGAGTCCTCTGTGTCCTCTTTCTACACCTATGTAGCTGAAAGCTCCATCCTGCGTGGATCTGAGCACTACTCTTGCTGAGCTTTGTAGTCTTGGTTCTTGTTGATTTTTGTGGCAGTGGAGAGTGCTGAGCAAATTACACCATTCAGGCTTTAGGACCCTAATCTCTTTTTAAACAAGGAGCCTGTGCAAAGCAATTTAATGTCTAAACAGAGGAGTGAGTGCCTATCAGCATCTAACAAAGACTTAAACAGCAGAGGAAAGCACAGTGCTATTAAAAACTAGAGAAAGAAGCACAGGAAGACAAGCAATTGATACGTTGCCAAGGCCAGAACTATTTGTTTTGTGTTTGTAACTTATATCTTAGATGTCCCCGTTTTTGTGGCACTTCAGTAATTAAAAAAAACCCCAAAATCTAGCTGTGATAGTCATGTAACTAATCGGTATGACATTCTGGCCAAGGTTTAAAGTTTCGTGGGTTTTTTTTTGTGAGCCATTTTGTAGGGCTAAATTTGAGGCATCCTCTGCAAATACCCATCTTTCACATAATTGTATTCCCATGAAAATTAGGTCTCTTCAGCAGCATGTCTTCAATGGGAGAGAAACAGTCCAGATCTCTAAAAAGTTATTGGTTAAGTTAGAAAATCCTGACCATATTGTCTACTTACTCCCCGCTTTGAGATTTCCACTGGGTTATTTTTGCCTGTTTTAAAGAAAGAAAAGGGAAAAAAAAAGAGACAGTGTTTTACCTAGTCTTTTGTCTGATGAACTCAATGTGTTTTTTAATCACAAGTCAATCAAACTTAGTGATAGCTTCTCTCATTTCATTGCTAGAGAAACTGGGTTGCAGAGGTTTCCTGTGACTACCATATGTTTTCTATGTAGCTGGGAATGAACTCTGGTGTCCTAAATCCTTCTCCTCTTCTCTACAGCTATCAGACAGAATCAGCTTAAGTGTTATTTGCTTTGGACTTCTAGTGCTGACACAATGAATGAATGCAGAATCCATGGAGTTTACCACAATGAGGCAAACAGCATTGGAACGAAAGGCCATCATATGACATTTTACCTCCTATATGTTGCTCACAGGACACTGACATTTGCAGCTTCTGGCAAGGGGAAGAAAGTCTGAATACCTGAATGGTGTCTATATAGAAGTTTTCCAAACCTTATCTGTTAACAAAAGGTGTCATTAGTGGAAATTTGAGTTCCAGATATTTATCTTTGATTCTAAACAGTAAACTAGCTTAAATATGTTAGATGGCTTCAGTAGTACAGACAACAGGTAATGTCAGCACTGGGAGTGGGAGTGATTTCTGAAACCTTCACTGACCTTTGCATATACACTGTTGTTTTACAGATTTTTAAGGTCATCAACCAGTCTGAGAAAACAGTTTATAGATTTCAGTCCTGAATGTCAGACAGTCTTTGACTAACATGTCTCAGTTATATGAATTGAGAGTGATAGAGAAGATAGGTTTGCAATAAAAGAATATTTTGGAATTTCTGCAGTCAAAGGGTGAGATATATAGACCTGCGACCATTACAAATTGGAGCTTGTAGGCTGTCATTAAAAGATTGGAAATACATTTCTAATGTGCAGTTTTCTGAAAGTTTTCAAATTAGACTTTAAAGATTCTCTTTTCTGTTTGTGAAAAAGCTGTATATCACAAAACAGCTGTTTGAGGTTTATACACGTGCCTGTTGTGTCAGTAATCCTGAGGAAAATGGAACAACCTGGCAGATGTTGGGTAATGCTTTATAATGCAGATGTCTAATCCTGGTTTCTAATAGATAAATACTAAAATAAGGAGTTTTACATGTAGTTAATGACATTACTCTAGATGGTCTGTATATCTTTCCAAACATTCAAATCGTCAATTTAAGTCTGGATAAGTTCTTGGCCCCTGTGCCTTCCTCCCTGGCAATGAGCTCTATCATCTAGTCACACGCTGTATGAAATATTTTTTTTATCCACTTTGAATTCCCATCATTTAGTTTCAGTGACCATCTGTTTGTTTTAAAGATGTGCAGAAGTTCCTGGTATACCTTTGTTCATTCATTGGTTTAGGTGGCTTTGTCATTTTCCTGACAGTTCTGAAATTTCTGTGTTCTGCCTCTGCTGGAAAAGAATGGGGAAAGTGTTCACTTCTGTACTAAATCCACAAATGTCTGTTGAGAGTTAGTGAAGATTTTGGCTGCAGTAATATACAAAGGATAATTTCTTTAAGGATATACTCTCAGTATGTGAGAGAAGCCTATTTAATAGAATATTATTGCAGTTTTTCGTTTAACAATATAGTGAATTAAATAAGTTAATCTGTCCCACTGAAATAAAATAGGAAATTTGTTCAAAATAACTGATTATAGTGTCAACTGACAATCTTTGTGTTATGTGGTTTAACTGAACTCTGATCTAGGCTAAATAAGGTTCCATCTACATCTGGGCTTAAAGTATGTCTGGTTAGTTACCAAGGGTGTCTACTCCCATATGTGTGAATATACTGTCCCAGGTCAATTGACAAAACACTGCTATTATAAACTTATCCTTGGACTTCAGGCCTCAGTTCAATAAAATCTGGATTCTAAAATGAACTGAGAACATAATTTTGTTAGCAATCATTTATTTGATGAAATTGCCCTCACTGGGTGCTCACAGAATATTTGAGAATAGGCTGCAATTTCCCTCAAATGTTTGCTATATGGATTTCTTTGGCAGATTTGTTTCCACAGTTTATTTTTAACTTCACAAATTGGTCTCAAGCATTCGCCATAAGCATTTAACACTTGACGTTGCCTATGTTCAATTAGTCAAAGAGTCTCTCTGTTCTCTCACTGGATGAGAAAGCATATCTGATGGACAAGCATGAGAAAGAGAAAATGTGGCTTCTGCAATTACCCTGTCATGTAGGTTTCCCAGTTGATTTTTTTGAATGGTCATAGAACTGTAGACTTGAAACCAGAACAGAGTATGAGGCTCCAGTTATCCCAGTACTTAAACAGTAACTTATGCTGAGAAAAAGTACCTTTCAGAAAGGAATCCAGTCTTGACGTGAAGACATGGACAAGCCATTGCTCCTTTCCTTGCTATAGTTAACCTCACAGGTAAAAATGTGTTCCATATTCTGAATTTGAGCTTGTTTGGTTTTAAGTTCTACTCAGCCTTTCTAACAGCAAAATTCCCTTTTCTAGATGTTAAGAAAAGGGAACATGGAGGGGATGAGAGTACAACTAAGGTTGTTCTAAGCAAAATACTTGCTGCAAAGATTTTGTACACTCTGAAGTCACTAAATGTGGTACTGGCATAGAAAATTAAAGGAAAATGAACCAGAAAATGTAGCTGTTGACATTTTGTGGTGAAGGAAACATCTGTGCTGATTTAAGTGCATCTTTTCTACTTTTTTTCTTTCCCTACTCTGTATTTCCTGAGCTGGAATATGTGGTTTGCTATGCAAGAGGAGGACAGGTTTGTAGTGTAAGATGGAGTCACAGAAGAGAATTCAAGGGTGGGGACTTTTGTGAGAGGATGGTTTGTATAATGTGCTTATAGGATGATTAGCCTCTCTGGGTGCAGGGGCAGCGTGGGAATGGGACTCCATGTAAGTAGGAGGGATAATATTTGCAGGATTTGCAGGATTTTAGGTGGTGGTAGTGCTGTAAATAATAGTAGGATTTTTTTCTTAGAACTCTAGTGGCATGGAATTTGGGGGGGAGGAACCCCAATATGGTTCAGCATTCAATTATAGGTACATTTAGGAATGGAACAAGGCAGCAGATAAAGCTGTTATAAAAAGGAAGGAAAAGATCCTACCTTAAAAGTTACAGAATTCTTGGTGGAAGCTTCAGCTGTACTGATGTGCTAGGGTAACAGGAGAACACAGAGAGATAGAAATTTGTCTACCACTTTTCATATGGTTTGTTTCCTGGAAGGAGTAATTATAAATGTGCCTTTGTGAAGGCCATACAAGGTGCAGAGAAAGCTTCTCACATTACTCCTTCTTTGCATAGGCAGATGTCTTCTGCTTCTTACTGGCTTTCTCTGGCTAGGAGCCTTCTGGCTGAGGAGACAGGCAGATGGTTTCCTTGAAGGCTCAGTGGCTCATCAAACATCAGTCAGTGAAGATACATGGCCATTGGCCAGTAATCTCCCACCCACAATCTAAACCCTTAATTCCCAGTCCAAAAGAAAGTTGTTTCAAACCAATCTCATAAAAGAATGGCTTAAAAATCTTAAGCTTTTATGACTGTTCCAGTGAATCCAGCACCCAGGGCTCCAGCTCTGTATGAAATCCCCCCAAAGAAAATTCCTCTTACACTGGAATCCAAGAAATAATAATACAGATCAGAATTCACCATTTCATATCCAGCTCCAAAAATGAACTTGCTATGTTATAGGAATTTGAGCTGGTCTGTTACACTGGAGCCGGTGATGTGCTTAACAGATGCCTGTTTGGGTTCAGATGAAGTGCTGCAGAGGCATATGATGCCAGAAGAAGGATTAAAAAGTCAGCAGGCTGTTACAAAGGAGGAGTAATTGTAAGCTTTAACTCTTGTTCTTGGCTAATACTAGCTTTGTTTGATGGTTCTTAATCTTTTCCATGCTGGACTTCATTGCTGGACAAGTTGTAAGTCTTGTTTGATAATGTAGAAGGGTAAAGCACTTACTGCCTGCTTGTAAGTCAGGCCTCCTGTAATCAGTTAGTCTTCAGTACAGACGTGGTGTTTCTGCATTTTCTTTCTTATCCTTCCCTGTATTCTTGATTTCCATTTCAGTTTGTAAAAGCCTGCATGAAATGTGAGTTTCACTTATTTGAACCCAATTGGAAGGACAACAAGCATCTCTCGTTAAGGATCAGGACTCTTAGATGAAGCATCCAGGGTTTTCTCAGGATATCTACACCCTTTAGCTAAACTGTTTTGAGGAAATTAAACTTCCATGATATAAGTTATATTTGTATAAATGTGCTTATAGCACTCCTGTCACAGAAAACCAGTTCCATTTTCCTGATACAATTGTGCCCACATTAAGAGTCTGAAGTGGCAGTGAAATATTGCTCCTACAACTGATACTGTCTTAGGGATAAAATGCTTAAGTTTAGACCTCGATTTAACATGTACCTCTAGAAATACATTTCAGTGGTTGAACAGAAAAAAGTTTAAAGTGGAGAAATCTGTTCCAGAGCACCTGAAAGCACCCCCCGCCCTGCCTCCTAACAGGCAGTCTGTTTATTTTCAGGTAGACAAAGTAATCTTATGTTTAATGATTATTTAAAATAATAACTTGTGATATGAAACTCAGGAAAACCTTGGCATCTTGTTTAAATAGATTCTCTGATAAATTAAAGAACTTTGTAGCTGAGCTGATCAAGCATACAAAAATGTTCTCTGGAAACATTGGTAATTAATTATACTAGGACATGAAGGTTATTGGGTAGAGATGAAGAGTATAGAAGAAGTCCCTTAAATGATGGCCTGTAGTTGCTGGTGCACATGGTTGGGGTTCTAAAATAAAATAGACAATTTTAACTACCAGTTCTATCAGTAAAAGGCTTAAAGTGCTTAAATAAATTGTCTAAAGTACAGCCATCACTATAAAAATATATCACTCCATTATGAATGGTACAAAAGTGGGTGAAAATCTTTAGACTACAATAAAAAAGTGAAGCTTTTTCTTTTTTTTTTGCTGTCAGTCTGACCACATAGGTTTTGCTGTTTGCCTTCAGCTTACTAAAGCAGAAGGTTCATGGCTGTTTTTCTTAATGCTGTTTTTCTTAATATTGGGTCAAGTCCTACATACCTCATCCACGTGATTGAGCCGGGATAAATGAGTGCCTGCAAAAATGAGACCACTGTCTGTCTGAGGATAACATGCTACAGCAAAAGTCCTGGGAATTACAAAAAAACAGCTGTTAAGTTTCAAGCATAGGTCCTGATCAACAGCCCTTTGAAATCACAGGACTTCACTTGTCTGCAGCCTGCTGAGCTTATTTCTGTTTTTTGCAGATCTGTTGAAGCCAAAGGTATCCCTTAGTAGCAATGGTGCCAGATCTAGAGTATATCTAATCATGGAAACACTTCAGCAAAATGTACCAGCGTGCTTAAGTCAATTAGTGCTTACATTCACAGAAGCACTTATGTGCTTTCTTTAACTAGAGCTTGCTGACCTCTAATATTACAAGGGACTTGGCCTGAGACAAGAGGACACCTAATAAAGAAATTCTAATGATTCATCAAGTCAAATTCAGGCCAAACTGACCAGTAAGAAGCTGACTTCTTGTGTAGCAAACCTGGTGTTTTTAAAAGAATGGTGGTATGTGTCATGTAAATGTCAATGATTGTTCTTTGCAAAGGGCTGCAGGAAGCTGACCAAATCTCAGCAGGCTCATCCAGGGCAGGTGAAGGGATTTAGAGAGGAAGCTGAGACCAAACTGCTACTGTTTCAGTAAAACAAGTTCTTGTTCTGCTCCTGGACCAGAAGAAATACTTAGGCTTTGCTGGTTTCTTGAAAGGTCTGTGATCCAAAGTGGATCTTCTTTGAATACCTTATTTAAGTGTTACAGGACTTCAGGATGTAACCCTAACAGATTAAAATTTTGATTCAGCTAAGGGGAAATCAATCAGCTCAGGAGGTGACATTTGTAGATTCCTTTCCAGCAGAATTAAAATGTATGCCAAAGATTGGAGAGTTACAGGACTGTAACAGTGTGCTAAACTGATGTTGTATTTTGGATGTGAATCTACTTGACAGAGAAGGTGTCATGCTGGTAATTCACTATGTGCTGGTGTTTTCATTGACAGGCCTCTTACCTTTTTCTTTTTCTCTTTTTATCTTCTAATTTTTTTTTATTTTTGTCCAGTCATGGCAGTTTGCTCATTTATGAGAATTAATTCTACTGTCCACTGGTGGTGCATGAATTAAACATGAATGAACACATCTTAATTCCTTATTTCAAATATATGGCTGCCTGAGAGCTCTTATTTCCCCCTCCATGTTTGTTTCTTTCCTCTTAATTGCCCAACACCTGATTTCCAAAGCTATTCACTTTCCCAGACCAAGTAGTACCAGCACACTAGCTATGTGCACACTCAACAGGATTGTAGTGAAGTAGTCTGTCAGCAGTAGTCATTTGGTGTAATGACAGATATTGATTATTTATTACTTGAAAACATTTAATTAAATGTGCATAATTAGCATGCTAGCAGTCAGACATGCTAGAAGGACAGTGAATCTATTATTTGCAAAAATCCTCAAGCTGTAGCCCTTTGTGAGAAAGCTGATAAAAGAGTCTGTCTCTATAAGGCTTTTTAGAGATCTTTAGGTGTTTCTGACTTTCAGATGAATCTGCACATTATGCATTGCCCTTACGGTTGCCTTTCTTCTCTAAAGAGCTGAACTTACTTACACAGGACCTTAAATCCTGACTCCGTTAGGATTCCTGAAGGACATTGGAACTGATGTATGTCTGAGGGCAAGGTCTGTTTTTAAATACTAAAGACAGTCTAGCACTAAATGCATCATCATTCATTTACCTTCTGTACCCATAGTTAATATCTTCAGTATGAGTTAGGAAGAGGGGTTGTGAGAAGTCTTATGTAATCCACATGTATTTTAACTGTTCTCCATTGTTATCTACCCTAATTTAGGTAATAAATTTTAACTTTGCACAATAGGTGTTGTTAATCTTTATAACAGGAAAACAACATTTAGTTCAAAAGGGATCTGATATTCAGCTGAAACTTAAAATCGGCCAGTATGTACTAATTTCTCTCTGTGTACATCTTATATATCAGTACTTGTTGAAATATTTCTAGCCTGTGATGTGCATCTGCATTTAAACAACTTAGCAACCTGAAGTACTGTCAATATTAAATTATAGAGGCATAGAAACAGACTGCTATAACTGCTAGAAACAGTAATATGAGAGCAAAGTTTCTTGATGGAGGAAGAGTGTGAAATGGTATGCATGTCAGTTCTTAGAAAAGCAGTTTCTGTCTTTGGCTGTAGAACAGAAACTATCTTTGATCTCCTGGCCAGTGTTCCTGCAGGGATAGCGATTAGCAGTCCTTCTGGGGCTGTGGTTCAGTGGACCATACTGACGTACCAAATACCTTATGCATGTTGTAACTGAACAGAAAGATTGGAAAGACAGAAGGGAAGTTTCTAAGTGGGCGGAAAGTTTAGTAGGGGATGGTATGACCAGAAAAAGAGTGGGGAAGGGGAGCACATGGGTAATTTAAAAGATACCCTGTTTACTTACGGAATTGCTTTTGGAAGGCTTTGACTTCGGTGGCCGGTCCTTAAGAGAATTGGTGTGTGCAGATTTACACAACTTTGCTTGAAGTCTTTTATTAGGGAGGTGAAACATTGCGTAGGAGTGACAAGTAATATATTTATTTCTCATCCAGGTGATAGTCAAAGTATTCAATGAGTATTTTATAGATTTGCTGTGTATTAGCAAAACATTGCTGCAGTTCAGTTCAGCCACGTAAAATGGCTATTGGGACAAGTGTTGCTTCTCCTATGTGAACCTTCCTCTTCCTGCTCCCTCCAGAAGTATGAATAACTGATCATGCCACAGACAACCCTTTGTACATCACACATCATAGATATATGTAAGGTAGCACTAAAGCCTGCCTTTTTTTTTTCTTTTGTGAATGTAATGCAAAAAAGAATTAGCTACATCTAAACATATAGCTACACTGTAAATATTTTTTGCATGAAATAATGCTTGTCCCTAACTTAGCTCCGCTAAAGTTGTAGTAAATGTCCCTTTGAACCTGTAAGCAGACTTGATCTAACTCGCATCACCTTTTCTTTTATTAGTGGCAGAGTGTCGAGGGGTCTTGGACAGTAATCAGAGATTTTCTTCATTACCAACATACCTACCTGTGAGCTATCGGGTCTTCAGTGCTGAGACATCTTTCTTTCTCAAAGAAGCCAACCAGGACTTTATGAGAAATTCCAGTTTGCAGTCCAGGGTGGAATCGTTCTTCCCATATAAAGCCAAGAGACCACCTATATTAAATGCCAGCTATGGACCTTTTTCTGTTGAACAAGTTGTGCCCCAGGACCTAATGTTAACGTCCAACTTTTTTGGATCTGCGAACAAGTTTACTTATAACTGGAAACTTCAGGCCTACATAATGAGCAACAAAATTTACCTGAGCAAGCCCAAAGTCCAGGTCCTGTTCTACATTGTGGGCAGGGACTGGGATGACTACAGCACCACGGAGCGGCTGCCCTGCCTGCGGGTGTTTGCCTTTCGAGAGACGCGGGAAGTCAGAGGCAGCTGCAGGCTGAAAGGGGATCTGGGGTTGTGTGTGGCAGAGCTGGAGCTCCTGCCAAGCTGGTTTAACCCCCCTATGTTTGTCACGGGCCGTAAGAAGCCACCGGATCCGTTTGAAGGGAGCCCTGTGGAGCTTTACTATACTATTCAACCAGGAGACGAGAAGGGCGAGTGTACCACTGAGGATATAAGGAAGGGAAATGCTATCCGGCCAGGAAAAGATGGCATGGATGAAACCATGTCCCACTTACAGAGGATTGGATCTGTCAGCCTCTATCGAGGCCAGGAGACTTCTCAGCTAACTGAGCTACGGCTGGATAGTAATATTGTTGTCTGGTTGCCCTCAAAGCCTGTCAAACAAGGAGAGGTTGTGAATGTTTATGTGACAATTGCCAACAATTCTACGGTGGATCAGTTCATACTCAGGTACAGTAGGTTGTTTTTGCGTGTTTCTAATGTGGTAGCACACAAAGACTTTGGGGACATGGGATGAATCTCAACCAATTTAAAGTTAATCCGTGCTGAACGTTGCTCCTAGTCACTGAAATATATTATTTTCCTCCTCGAATGCTGTGAAGAGGATTGAAAGCCTCCATCACTAGGAGGCTTTTAACATGTATGCCATGCTATTTATCACGTGCCCACATTATGCAACAAAACCATGGCAATTCGCTGCTTTAGTGGGGCCATTTCTGTGCAATGACAGACAGTAAGGCACCAGAAAAGTTCTCAGCTTTACAGGGCTTTTAAAATCAGTTTTTTATTGCACATGGAGTTTAAATGTAACAAAACTTCAATTACCTGCTTTTCTTTAAGTGCTCTGGCAGTGCTTTGCCTTTCCCACAGAGAGTGGTTTTGTTACGAGAGCTCTTTAGGGAGGGGTTTAACTATCTACTTGTAGTTAAGTAGCGTTTGTCTTTGCCAGCACATATACCCTTTAAAATGAGGCCTAATGTGTTTGATATTGCTATTGATTGTAAGGGACTGTTAGAAGTGAGTGTCATTATGTTGACAGTAGTGGCGAATACAGGACCTGGGAATGTAAGAACTGCCTGACTGGGTCAGATCACTTTCCTTTTATTTTCTTCTTTAGCAGTTTCCCTACTGATCAGATGAAAATCCTTTGAGGATGACAAAAACTGGGAAACTTGTTAATCACTGAAATATTTGATGCATCTTTTTTTTCCTTGTTACCAGGCTTTAAATTCAAGGGAAATTTCCACGGTGATAAGTAACAATTGCTCTTTAAAGCCTCAGGGAATCAGAGTTTCCCAAAAGATTCTGCACATGAAAGTATTTATTTCTAAGGCTTATATGAACTAGATTAATACATAGTTGACAACTACCAAGGAGAATAGCCTTTAGAACAGGAAGTGTTGCTTGGCAGATAAAAGGCTTTTATTTTTAAAAAGGGGGATTTTAGTCATCCCAGAATCGTTCTGATGTTTGCAGCTTTGGTTAAGTTAGCGAGATAATCTCTCAGACACCTGTTTACTGAGTGAAACCTCCGTTATAGAGGTCTTTTCTGACATTGTTGCTTATCTTTTATTGAAAATCCTTTTTCACAAAAGAGTAGAAACAGAATACTTTTCCACATAACAAGCATAGCTGTGGTGAAAGAAGAAATCCAAAGGCAATGAACTGGGTGTTTGCTGGGTGGATGGGAGAGGGGATCACCCTTTGAAGGTCTGTCACAGTCTTTATTTTCCTGAAAAGTGAGTTGAAGATAAACAAGCTTGTTGAAATCTGGTGATGTATTTCTTTGCTGAGAAATGAATCTGACTGCCTAGGCAAGGATATCATTTGCATGCTGAGAGGTGCAATAGATAGAGATGATAACATGGGACATCAGTAGTTGCCTGTGTGACTTGCTGTTATGGATGAAATGGATTGGCTGTGGGTTTGGGAACAGGTCAGACTATTCACTTCAAATAAATTAGTCATGTTTGTTGGTATGTTGATCTGTGTTATCACAGATGCAGAGCTCAGGCCACGTTTTCTTGCTGAAACACCCTTTTGGTGAAAAGAGGATTTGCATTTTGCTTAAAATTACTTTGAACCAGATGCAAGAACACAAGAGACTGAAGAGACCAAGTTTGGTTTTTGTTTTTGTTTTTTTAAATGGCTTTTGCTTCCAGTGGGTATGGGCAGGTGGTCATTGTCTTGAGATGTAGTACAGGGCTAACTCACATTCTAAAAATCAGCACTGTTCAGTGTGCTTTCTCCTTTCCACCACTAAAAGCAAGAAAATCAATGTGAGAGATTCCAAAGCAGTCTTGCTTTTGAAAACTTTGTCTTGCAGGCATGTTGGTCTCTTGTATCTACCAAAGATGCTGATCTGTGCAGTTGTTAAAGCATCAGATGGAAGCTTTGCTTAAGGTGTACAGGAGAGTAATTCCATGTAAAAGAAAAGGAAATGGTTTTAAATGCTTTCCTGACACTGGAACAGGAAGGGACAGCTGATGCCCACTGGTGAAAGATGTGTGGGACCATCCCATAAGTCATGAACTGTGTGGCCCATTCTGTTGGCTGCAAAGGCTTCCTTGGTTTTAGTGGCATAGGGCTGGTGAAAGGCTGGCAAAGCCAAGTTAAGCTTCCTGGTTCTGTGGTGGAAATCTGTTGTCTTCAGTGAAACTTCTGAGGTGTGAAAGACTATGGAATTTGACCCAGGAATCTATGAAGTGCCTGTATTTTACAGGAAAAAAAGCCAGGCAAATACAGCAGCCGGGGAGTAGCCAGTGCATATGCTGGGTCTGCCTAGGGGCTCCTTTAACCTTCTCTGTGGCCATTTGCCTGGTTAGATAGAGGGCTGTATGCTCTCATATTCATGGGTCCCCAGCAGAGCAATCCCTACATCCTATGACATGCATTCGCATTTAATCATTCTAAAGAAAAACACACCACACATTATCCCCAGGCATAGTGGGTTTGTTTATTTTCTGCTTCTTGTATATTATTCATTGAGGTATTGCAACATCCAGTGCTGAAGCAAACAGCATGTGATCATTGCTGGGGGTGGGGGGGGGGAATAATAGCTACAAATCTTCTCTGGCAAAGGAAAGTAGACTGGTCTAAATGACCTCATATCCACAAATCATTGCAATTGAAACTGTGTTCTTAAATTGTGTCTTAATTCAGAATCCTATTACTGTATCTATAAATTTATCAGCCCAAGAACACCAGTAAAGTCAAAGAGAATGACTAATATGACAGGGAGTGAACCGAATTATGCATGGTAGTACATTAACGCAGTAGGAGCACTGTCTGAATAAACACAGATCTTCCTTTCTTGTGGCTAGTCAGCACAGGGCTATTGCAAAAGCAATTCAAACAATACTGATAGGTTAGAAGTTCTGTTCACAGGCCTGTTCCTCTCCTGCTGTGTCACCTCTGGTAAGCCTTCACAGGCTTTTTCTATACGCAACGTAGAAAATGTGAACACTTGGTAAGCATCGCTCTCAGGAGTGGGGAGCCTGTTTCAGTCCTGTTCCTAAAAGACTTTGACTTCCTGTGATGGAAGCGGTTTCCAGTTTGCCATATATTATCAACAGTAATATGAATGGGAAAATCTTGATAAAAGAGACAAAGAAATAGAGAAGGGAGAAGAAAATACTGCACTGCATTCCTACCATTGGGAAGGATTTCTAGGCCCCCAAAAGAGAGATTAATTACATTTACTGCTGACTGCTCAGTAAGGAAAATTACCGTTATCTCTAGCAGTTGGGTAAACTATGAACAGAAGAAGAGGAGCATCCATATAGGATAGAAAAGCAAAAAAATAGCAATATTTAAAATAAAGATCATTTAGGTCTTCTGTGCACTTCCCAGCGCTGTTATAAATTAACACCACTGACTTTAGCAGAGCTACCATGATTGATTGTTGCTTCACCAATTGCTGCATACGCATGCTTTTCTAATCTGAGTCATCATATTGGGTGTATTGTCTGTAAGGATTAGAAAGCAAAATCCTTAGGGCAAGACCCTGTTCTTGAAAGCTTTTATGAACTGCCCTCATACCCAGCAGGCTACAAATAAGGGGAGAAATCATAACCATACTGAAAATAAGCTCTTCTTGTGAGGTTAACTTTCAGAAAGTAACACGTAGCTGCTTGTGTATGCTGAGATATTTGCAGGTAAGTAGGAAGCTGGGCACTTGATTTCTATTTGTAGTACTGGGGAGTTGGTGAGCTGAATGCATTAGGCAGCTTTGAAAAGGCTGGCCTGTGTGCATTGCTGTGTTTGTTCTGTAGCTCTAAATACTTTCCCAGCTACTACGCCGTTAAAGGATCCTTCCATCTGTTTTTCATAGCGTGACATGCCACATTTGATCTAGCAGAGCACTGTCCAGCACGGGGCCAAAGAAAAGGTGTGGGAGTGCTAAGTGTTTTATGTTACTCTGCTGGGCAGCAGCTAATCTCTAACTCACTCTAGAAGGTGCTGAACCACCAGATAACCCGATTTATGGGAGGTATTGAGCAGGATAAGTAAAGAGAAAGGGGATGAAGTTGTTATCTGTGCTGATTAAAGAGGTGAAAAACTGGTACTTTTTTTTTTTCACCTCAGGCTTCTTATTACAGATTTTGCACTGCAGCTCATTGCACCTAAAGGGATGTAGGTTGTAAACAGTGTTACCGAATTACCTTTGTGCAGCAAACAAATCAACCCAAGACAATGGATAATTAGCAGTGATAATAAATCTACAGATTGGAAGAAGGATAAAGGATAACTGCAGTGAGGAAAGCTATTAAACTCATCAGCTGAGGCAGCTTTATATGTCAGTTCCTAATGAGTATTGACAGCAGTGCTGTATTAGGTGGTATTGAGAACAGCTAAAAACCTAGAGGAAGATGCACACACAGAGTAGCACTACAGAATAGCCATAGCTAGAAAAAGTAATTGTGATCATAACATCTGTGTACTGCCTGCTTGTAAATCTCAGTATTTCAAACACTAGATTTTGTGATCTGGCCATAAATAGCCATTTTGGAGGAACTGGTAATGAAAAAAGAGGGGATCTCCAGCACTAACTCTACCTGTTTTGCATGGAAGATCTATTTCAGCCTCCCTAGGGAGTAAACCACTCAGAGGAGCCGTCTGTGCTTGGCACTGCCCTCAGCTGTTCTACCTGCTGTATATGAAAGAAACAAAATTTTCAACCAATTACTGTTTAATTTTAGATACTGACATTTTAATCTTACCTTATGATTGAATAACCTTTAGTACCCTGAAATTCACCTGTGCTTAATTGTTGGTTTATCAGTTTTTAATGCTGCAGTGTGGTGGTAGCATCACTGCAAATGCAAGTGACATTGCAATGACTAACTGAAGCTGAAGTTAACCAGAATATATGAGACCAAAACCAGAGCTGAGGTCACTCTATGGTTTGTGTTAACCCATAATTTGGGGCATATTATCCTAATTACCTATTTTCCACAGTAAATGGCATGCTGATTTCCAACTGTGAATTGAAGAGGGTGCTTTTTTATACTGCTTCATATTTTAAAACTAATGCAGCTCAGGGTGAAATGAAGAGAGACAGAATGATTTGGTGGAATGCTCTTCTGGGCGTACATGTGTGTCTCCAGATGTGAACTGCAACAAAACATTTTTCATTTCCTATGCAGCTTTGCATTACTTAGATATTTAAAAGTTATTTCACTGCACAAAAGCGTTTCAGTTGACATCTGAAGGGAGAGGAGTTTGAAGCCCTCAGACTTGCTTCTGTTGTCTCATTATTTCATGTTCCATTTTCAATTGAAAGGAAGGTCTCATCTTCAAAAATTCAGACCCACAGTTTTACCTATTGCACAAATGTAAAAAAAACCACAGATACAGTCTCTGAAAACTAGATTTCCTTTTATAGTGCCTTAAGCCTTCTCTTTAGACGTACATCTTGTATTCTGAGGCACAGATAAAACTAAGTGGCTAATTCTTACACTGTATAAAGAAAAGTATGCATCTCGGACACTCTGGGTAGCAAACCGCTGTTTGTTCTCACCTGAGACAGTTTCTCCATTCATGTTTCCATCTTGAATAAACAAAATGCAAACTTCCTGACTAAGATCTTTCAGACTATTCTGCTCACATTTTTCTTTGTATCTCTTTTTCAGTAAAGTCAATTATTAAGTCAAGACTGGAAAGTAGAAGCAATTCATTTGCTTGTGAACCTTTAATCAGGGTTCAGAGAAGCTGGAGAAACTCTTCCCCGGTCTTCCAGCCATCAAAGGAGTTTCCCAGTTATTTTATGGTATTGGTAGGACCCATAAAGTCAGGTGCTAGGCCAGAGGTAGTTTGCAAAAGTGTTCAGAGCTGTGAATTATGGCTTGAAGGGGTTTTATGTATTTCATTAATGAAGGGTTTATATATTTCATTTTCTAGTGTTTAGCCTTGTGAAACTTTAATTCTTACTGATTTTTTGGTTTTTTCTTTCTATAGAATGATTAGTAACAACTCAGCTACAAATTTACAGTGGAGCAAATTAATGAAAGAAAGGTAGTGGTCTAGCCCTTACCATGCACTAGGAAGTCAAGAAGCCTGGATTCTCTTCCTATTTCCATTCAGGACTTACTGTGTTACTTTAGGCATATCATTTTATCCCTGCTTACATCTTCACCTTCTCAGATTGTTTGTTTGTACTATACACAATTCAAGGAAGAAACTGGGCCGTGCTCTGTGTGCATCATTCAGTATAGTGAGCCTCTGATCCCCGTAGGGCATCTGGTATTACATAATACAAGCAACACAAAATCATACAAAAGTTGTTCCACTGTGGGGATTATGGTTTTTGCAGGTAATGAAGTGTAATAGCACCTTGCAAGTACTTTGTTAAGATTTCTCCAAAGTAAATGCGTGATTAAAAATTCATAGTAATCATGTGCTGTCATTTTTTATATTCTGCTTCAGTAAGCAATGGGGACACAGTCTGTTGAAGTACTCCTAATTGTCATTTACTAGAGAATGTGGCAGACTAACAGTAAAAGGGGTAAATATTTCCCAATATAACTTCAAAAAGCATTTGTGATGTAAAAAATACTTTTTTCAAAGAGAACATGTTAATGCTATTTTGAGAGAATGGTATCATATTCCAGTTAGTTTAATTTCATTAGCTCTTAGCAGGCAATTTTCATGGACATCAGTGTCATACCAGAGGCAGCTGGGTCCTCCAAACAAATGACTCATTCTCAAAAATACTAAGCTGGTGAGGATGTCCTTTAAACAGAGATTGAGAAAAGTTGCTTCTCACCAGAACAAATGAAGAGCTTATTTGAGTCTGTGGTAGCAATGAGTCAGGTTTGGTAAAGTTTTAAAAGGAACTGATTATTGACTTGAAATTGAAGCTACCTCGAAAAGAGAAAACGGGCACTCTTCCCCTGACCCCCTTTAAAAGCCTTTAAAAAAACGTGGTGCTTGGGAAACCTTCTGAACAATTCTATTGACATCTCCAATGCAACGTACTTAGTACTGAGAATAAACTATGGATTTATTGTTAGAATGCTAAGTCTATGTTCCTTACTTTGGAAATCATTTGCTGATTGACCATGACTGAGTCACTGGAGCACAGCTTTGCAACCAGTGAACTAGGAAGAGACCTTAGACCCTGGTATGTTGAGGAGCTGAGCAGTAAAGTTCAGTGGTGCTGAGGTCCATAGAGTACTCAGCACTGAGAATCAAAAGTTACAGCTTCCCTTTTGAAAACGTTATCCTTAACACCCTGGTCAGTTGCCTGTAAAGTGGAATTCCTATCATGCAGAATTGTTACAAGAATTAACAAAGTCAGTGGTGTAATACTTGTGGGAATGTTCTTTGTATCATGAAAGCAGGTGTTTCCAAAGTGCGTGTTCACTTGAAGTCTGTTCTTTGAGACAAATCCAGGGCTATCTCTGTGTGATTGTCAGCCTTCCTGGTTATGTGACAGGTAACACCTACATTTTTCTAAGTGCAGACTAAGACATGAAAACCTATCAGCTGAGTGTAGACAAACCTGAACTATATATATGTGGTTTATATAATAACTTTATGTAACCCAACTATAAAACACCTTTGGACTTTTGTCAGTCAGGCTTGTATATATGTTTGAAAACTTTTCCTAGTATGACGATTGGAAAAGTAGAAGGAATTGATGGGGGCTGTTGTTGGGGTTGACCATAAATGGAAGAGAACAAAATTATTTCATCAGCAGTCAGGCAGAGAATTGCTAGCTTTCAATGCTGCTTCAAGTGCTGGAGCTGAAGGTTTTGCTTAACTTCTGGCAAATGCATGTGCATATCTGAGCTTCAGAAAATTCATCTTTAGGTATCTTGTTAAAATCTCCTCTTGTAAGTAGTTTTCCTTCTCATCCTCTTTAGTCATGGCAAACTAGTGAAGTCATTCCTGGCTTCTTTTCCAAACATGCTGCAACACATGTTGCTAAATGCACACTGGCTCTTGTCCTTCTGGTTTGAGATGCTGCTCTGAGGGGCAGCATGTCTCCGGCTAGCTTCTGCTCTGCCTGACCTTTGCAAAAGCCTGTGCATGTGCAAGGCTGCTTAAAGATGAGATAAGGCACCTTTACTTAATTTCTGTTTAGACTGTTAGCCACTTGTGTGACTCAAGTTACAACAGTTAATTAAATCTTTGGTTACTTGCCTAATTAGAAACAATGGTGGCTCGTTAAAAGATCATACCATAAAACCCCCAGTCCTCCCAAACCAGCAGTAGGGAGGGAAACTTCATACTACTGGGAGTGGATTTTAGTTGAACCAAGATAGTGTTTTCTGGCTGTCTGAAAAAGGCTGTGATCTGATGCATTAGGGAATCTCCTGGGAATCCTCAGTGTGATTATCTGACAAGCTGTTGGGTTCCAAGGCCACTGTAAGCAAGGAAGTGCGTGAGCCTGTAGGTCTGAATGGAAATTAGTATCCCTGCGAAAAATGGTATGACAAGGCTTTAAAACCTAGTGCATCTGTTAAAGCTGTAAAAGCACTAGTGACTTGCTGGAATGATACTGGGAGGGACATTAGCAAATCATAGCTCAGGGCTTGCCAGGGGTTAGGATTTGGGATGGGGTGGAAGTAGAGGGAGTAATCCAAGAGTAGGTGCCTGGCCTAGTAGGACTGTAAGATCTGATGTTTTTGTCTGCATTGTTTTATTGGTGCTTGTGGGGCTCATTATTTAAGACAGAAAGTGTCAGATTGATTGAAGTTTCTGTTTTGGCAGACTACTGCTCCTCACTCATGATAGCACATATACAAAAACCTTAAATTGTTTATATGTTCTTCTGGCACTTTACAGTTAAAACTTCCACAGAAGGCATGGGGATAGTGGGAAGTGCTGCTCTGCACTTAAAAGTTAATTTCTACAGAATGCTGAGCTTTCTATAAGGTATAAAGCATTTGATTCTTAATTTTTGTCACTGTTTCCTTAGGACCCCGTTGGGGTGCTCTGCATTTCCTTGAAATCCCACCCTGCCCTGTGTGTGCTGCCTCTTCAGAGGTGTATGCTGTTGTGTGTAGTACTCTCTTGAAAAGAAAGTTGCATTTCTATAGACTTTCAGTGCACAGAAAAGCTGATTAATTCATAGTTTAGATGGGACTGGGTTAAAAAGAAATTCAGCATCTTTTTTTGTTTGTTTGTCTGGTTCCTGGTGTGTTACAAAATGTCTCTATTAGCAAAGCTGCCAGGGGGTTAATTTGCACTAACAGCCTAATCATTTCCAACAACATCATTTTAGGTTTTGATATTGCTGCTTAGATCAGCAAGACTTGAGAAGAGACGACCTGAGAAATAGTGCATATCTTGGGAAAAAAGAAAAAAAAGAAAAATGGGGGGTAAGCATTTCAGACATAGCCCTCTGCATTCTCAGCTGTCAGGCTGCTTAAAAAGACTTGCTTTTTCTTACAAGCTCTGGCTCTAAGATGTAAGCCTTGATTTCCTAAGTGCTATGAGACTGAGTTCTTTGTACAAGAGAGACAGGCTCATTAAAGGGAATATGTAGTACTTACACACCAAAGTCCAGAGCTCGATTCCTCAACCTCCCCAATTAGTCGTTAAACAGCACACATAAATAGTTGTGGATCATGAATCACAACTTGGTTTTGCAGATAAAAGAGTGCCTGACATACTAGACCATAAAGTCATACTTAGTCTTTCACTCGCCCTGTGAGGGCTGGGGAAGGCAGTTCAGCCCTACAGGTGGTCATTAAGGCACAAATGTTGTTGCTGACCAGCGTAAGGGGGTTCCTTATTTGGTGTTTTGGACATTTGTGGATCCTATTTTGAGGAAACTAAATTTTCCTATGGATTGCATGGCTGCTTGCTGAGGACTATAAAAATTATAGCTTTTAAAAAATTAGGTGCTGTGATGCTAATTGCTGGAGTCACTGAGTCACTTGATGTGCCTGGTCTCAGCAGGTTGTAGAAATACCACTGGTAGCAACAAAAATATTTTTCTGCTTGAGGTTATGTCTAGCTTAGAAAAAGCCCTGATTGCATAGGAAGTTCTTCTTATGGAAAGGAAACACCAACCCACAGTAGGAGCCTGTCACTTAGGAATGTTATCCAAATTTAGTCCTGTCAAAAGTAATGAGAATATTCACAAGTTTTAGGCTGCTTTTTATCCCTCTGGGTTTGAGACATTCATGAGAGGCTATGGTAGCACCAGCCTCTGCTTTTCTCTTCCATAGCAGCCCGATTACAGTTTTCCAGTAGAAGGGAATGACCAAACCTCTTTTTTGTATGTACTTAGTTGGTTGTATGATGACAGTGGACAATGTACATTTACATGTATTGTAATATTGTTTCCTGAGACAGCAGATGATGAAAGGATAGTGTTTGAGTTCTAATTAATTTGTCTACTCAGTACACTATGCAGAGAACAGGGCCGGTCTGAACGGGGAGGCTCAGGGCAAATACAAGAACTGAGAGCAGGCAGTGTTATGCAAGTCAGCTGTAGTGTCAGGAGGGTCACACGACCTTGCAGGTAACATCGTGGCAGCATTCAAGTAGGTGATTTGGATCCTTGACACTGGACTTTGATGTACTGGTGGCTACTGCTGTGCTTGTGATGACATGTGAAAGTGGTGATTCCAGACCTAACAAGCTCAACTTCGCAACAGAGTTTCTGAAGGGAAGTAACAGCAACCTCATGGCTTAGGTCTGTTAGGGTCTGAGCTAGGTGACACTGAGCTTCGAAGCAATTCCCCAGTGACTTTGTGGTGAAGTGTTAGTATCTTAAATCAAGCTGTTCAAAGCCCTAGAAAGGATGTTGTAAGTGGCAATCTAGCCTGGACAGAAATGCGTGAAGATGATGTGTAATCTCCATTTTTTAAGACACGAGAGCACTGCTTAAGAATTTTTCTCTTTCTGTCTGAGACAATGCTATTGTAATTAACACTGGGCAGAAATATTGACTTAGTTGAGTGAAGATTTTATCAGCTGGCTATAGACAGTGACAGCTGGTTAATTTTAATATTTTCTGAAAGATCTTTAAACAAATCCTGAATAGTTGTTCAGAAATGAATAGGCCCCATCTCTCTTCACGTTACTAAAACATGGCTGTGCTGTCATCTGTAGTTTGCATTCTTTAATTTTCATAGCATCTCAGGTGATGGGTGCTTTCTCCATTGCTATGGTAACAGGGGTTTTTATTTCTTACTCAAAGTAAACATTGACATAAACCCCACTGTAACGTGTTCTTTTTATTCATCGTGTACACCAAATGGATGCCATAGCTGTGCAAATATGTCATGATTTTAGTGGATAGAGAGCAATAAACTGAAAGTCTAGTGCCCTGGTATATAACTGGTTTCGCCTTTCAGCACACGCATAATTTTATGTCAGCTACTTCAACTCTGTTTTTACTCCTACCCATGTTTAATTAGATTTCAAATACTTCAGGGTGGAAACAGTCCCTGAGTGTGTGTTGGTGAGTGCTTAAGGGAAATGGGATCTAATAGCAGATGAGGCATGCTAACTTTGTTTTTGCTCATAAACAGCTCCATGTTGAAGTTGAATTGATCCCATGAACTTTTGGCAGTTGTTCAAAATCCCTCCTATCCTTTTTCTGAACACTAATGACAGGAGCAGCAGTTCCTTTCCTGTGTTAATACTTCTATTTTGTTGCCTTAAAAAACCCCCAAATGTCTCATGAAAAGCTGTGTGAAACTGTGGTAGCCTCAGTCCCCTCCCCAAAGCTCTGCTACTCAGTTCCCTGCAGACTGTGGTTCCTCAAAACCTCTGTGGAGTGATGCAAATGCAGAACAAAGTGTTAACAGTTCCTCCCTCACAGTAGGGGAGGTGATTTGCTTTGAGTCCTAATACACAGAAGCCCCTGTGCCACCCCCACCGGGGAGACCCCTTAGGTCTGGCTCTTCTTGAAAGGAAAAACGCTGTTGGAAAAAGTCTTTCTGCAAGTGTTTTCTGGGGTTCTCTCTGCTCCCTATCACAATTATCTGATAAATGTAGCAATTATCTTTCTGGTTTAGAGTAAAAAAAAAAATAAATAAATTCTACAAGAAGAGGCTTGCATGCTCTGTATTATATTCTATATGCTTTTAGAGTGATTCAGGTAGAACCTCATTAAACATCTTTTACAGCCCTCTTAGGTTCATCTCTATTAACTATTGTAGGGATTTCCCATGAGAAAATGACTCTGTACCACCTTGCACTAAAATCAAGCACAATTTAGTCTGATAGACCATTCTGTTGGGAGTGATGACATTAAAAATGCTATGCATGGATAGAAGTGTTTGCAGAATTGAAGCTGTAAGCCCCAGTTCTGCAAAAAGACTAATCATGCACTTAGCTGTATGTGCTGTGGCCAAAGTTAAACATGTGCAGTAACTTTTAAAATCAAAATCATGCTTTATGAAATGCTGTTTAATCCTCCAGATAGAAATGTGCTACGTACTGCAATGAATATTGTTGAAAGTGGTCTAATTGCTTACCCACTTGATATGAATTAGATGATACTTTCCTACTCCTGTGAAGTTATTTTAATGTAAAAGAATCATGTAGTTAGCTACGTTTTAAATATTTGATTGTTCTGGTTTGGGGATAGGACTGCTTTCTTCTATGTTAGTAAAGCTAATACCAGAAGGTGTCATTTTTGGGGATGCATTGCCTAACATTGTACAGTAGGCATATTAGGTAAGAGAGGACTCAATAGAAAGAGCCACAACAACTCTCTTGTTCTCATAGTGCTAAATGAGAGTGAGTCATGGCTAGATCTCGGCTGGATGTAAGAGCGATTCCTGGGAATGGGAAATGGTCAAGAACTTCTTGTTCTAGGAAGCTCTGATTGTTCAGAAAGGCAATGATTGTCCTGTTGTGTTGCATAATTATATCCGCCTCCACATATCCCACTGCTGTTCATTTCTATTATGTCTTTTTATTTAAGGCCTAGCTATTCAAGGAGGAAATTTAACAGATTCATGGCAAGAGCAAGTGAACATCCATGCATCCTTCTCTGCTCAAAAAAAAGTCAATGGATAAGGAATGTTACTTTGATAATTGTTTAAGTGGTGCTTAAGGGACACCCTGGGCTAGTTACATTGGCTCTATGATCTGCCTTTTTGCCAAATATTCAATTGATTCAGAGTCAGAAACATGAAAGAAGAGGGGAAAAAATGCAAAAGGATTGTAGTAATTGAGTTTTTACAAACATGAGAAAATTAGTCAGTCATCATAAAAATCACAGTTGCTGCTCTGAAATATACATGTACTCAAGTGTCTGTTCAATGAATAACATTTTATCTTTTATTTCTCTTTTCTGTAAATATAAAAAGGAAAGAAAAATAAACAGAATTTGAGTTAACTCAGTCTGAGCATAGTCTTATGATCTGAAAAAAAAAAAAAAGGGCAAACTATTCTCTGTTCCGTTTTAGAGCATCATCATTCAGAGCAGAAGAGAGCCTTGTGTGGGAATTAATTTCAGATAGGTATCCTGGAGAAAACTGGAATCTGGATTGATTTTGGTAGGGAATTCTTAAATCTGGCCATTTATGTTTCTTACAACTTTTTAGTATGTTACCTAAGGCTTAAAACACCATTAAAGAAGTGTTTCTTCTAAGATTCCAAATGAGTGTTCCTGACCTGGTAGGTAAAGCTGATTGTGATTTATAGTCTGACTTTTTTTTTTTAAAAAAAATTTTTTTTATTTTTTTTTTTCCTGACCTAAACATCTTAATTGTCACCTCTGATTAAAAGTGACTTGGCAGTTTTTGAGTCTGGAAATCCTTATATTGTCAAGGCAGGTTAATTTAGACAGTTGTAACAATTCCAGGGCAGGTTCTATTGGTACAGATTGCTCATCTGACTAGAGCCTTGCATGATCATACTTATCAGATGGGAAGGAATTCTGGAGTGCTGTGTCTTCATGCTGTTTTCGAATGCTTTAGAAAGAGGAGATCCAGAACAAAGATGCCCATATAATGTAGGGTAGAGATGCCCAGCTCAAGTGAGTGGATAAGTGATTAAATCTTGGTCTGAATCGAGCTCCAGGCACACCTCTTCATCACCATAAAACTTCCTGTTCTTAGTCTAGTGTTACCGCTTTATTCTTTCCACTGCACTATCCTCTGTTTCCTCCTTGTCACAGTCAATCCACAATACTCTGTTTGTTACTGGTTGGGCAAGAGACAGCTCATCCTCTTCCTCCATTGAGTCTGTGGGTATATGTGTGCAGAAGGCTGTCTCTGCAAAGAGCGTGCGCTGCTGCCTTCTGACTGCTCTCAAGCCTAGCAAACGGCTTCACTGACCGCCTGTTGTATGTGAGAGAGGCATCACAAGTCCCTGAACAACATTTGCTGGGACCCCTACCCTGCGGTGAAATACATTTAGAACAGATTTTCTTATAGGCACAAGCATGATGACATTGCAGACGCATAACTGTCAGATGTGGATATGTGGAACAGAGGTTCTTTTTTGCACATTCTAGAGAGACAGGATGATGCTTTCCAGCTCTTCCTAAATTCAACCTTAATTCTTGTGTTTCACTTTTAGTATGCTTCTTGTGCAGATCCTGATGGGATCATTTCAGTTAAGCTTTATATTCTGATATGAGTAAATTTATGTATGTGAGTAAGCGTTGGTTGCACTAGAACTTGAGATTTGTATTGCATGAACACCCAACTGTTTGGCTAAGTCTTTCTCCTTCTTTCCCTTTAAGCAACCTATTCAGTTTTTTGCTTAATCCGCACCTTCCACTCCTTACATTCTCAGTGGAGAGAGAAATACGGAGATTGGAGCTGTAATTTCTCTCATCTGATTAAACACAATGCTTTCCATATGACGCTGCCTGGGCTGTTTTATACAGGAGTAATAATATCTTTCCAGCATGTGGTGGTGAGAGGGGACAGAATGTTATCACAGTTCCAGTGTTTGTATATTAAATTTCCATGTGGTCAGGCTTGAGAATAATAATGGTGAGAATGACTCTGACTTCTCTAGTCTTCTAGACAAGTTATGTCTCTTACCATTTATTGTAATGAAGTGGGTCTGTTACATGTTTATTACATAAATATGTATAAAAGTATACTCCCTTGGTGCAAGTGGTACTATGTAATGGTTAAAGCAGTAGGTCATGGAGTAAGATGCCATTCCCATAGCCACTAGATGAGACTGCAGTCTTTTGTTACTCAGTCGATCCTTCCATGTCTCACATCCATCAGCATACTGGGACTATAACACTGAACCCACTCACAACAGATCTGGTGATCCTTCTGAGAGGATTTGTGACTCTTCCATGCAAGTATACAAAGACTTAGGAGAAAAAAGAAGTCTGCTAGGTGTTATTTTTTCTCTCCTATGGTTGCGCAAGGTTTAGTTGCAAATCCAGTCCTTGACCTACCTACATACAAGGACTAGTTGAGGACACCACAGGCAGCTGCTAGATTGCCTCCAAGAAAGCACAATTTATAACCCTGTCCCCTCTGCACTGGGGAGAGGAGTTGGAGGTCTGCAGGCAGCGCCTTTCAGACCAATCTGTGGCACTGCCAGAGGCAATGCAGCTGTTTTAGCCAAAGGGCCTCCGGAAGCTGCTGCTTTGGGTCATCTCTGCCACCACTGCCACCATGAGCAGCAGCTGTGAACCAGCAGCTCCTCAACCTTTGCACTCCTGTGGTGTAAATATATGACATGTTACTGATGCCAGTGGACTTTGGGTCAGTTAGTTACCACTGCCCAGCATTATTATTTTTGCATACTAAGAGATTGCTTTTGGTGTTGGGGGAATTTATTTCCTTTTGAGCAGAGTCTCACAGCAAAGTTTGATTTGTACCTTTTTTTAAGTGCATGCTTTAGCATACAAAATCCAATGCATCTTTTTGTAGAGCCAAGTGGACTGTTGTTTTCTTGTTTGATTTGGCTTTTCTTGCTTAATCTGGAGCTGTGCCAAAAACATGAATATTCATGACACTGTTAAACAAGATTTTTATTGAAAACAAAAAATGGATCTGAAGTCTTTCATTTGTCATTCTGAACTCAGCTAGTGAAAGCCCTGTGAACAGGCACATTTATCAGTGAGGGTTTTCTTGGGGTTTTCTGGTTTTGTTTGTTTATTGAATGGAAATTCATTAGAGACAAAGAATATATGACTGGCCAGTAAGCCTAATGTTAAGATATTTCTGTATACAATATGAATATAATATATATGAAATATATAAATCAAATTATACTACTTATATATTATATTCATTATAGCTTAAGTATAAAATACTTTAACAAGTGTTGAACCTCTAGTATGAATGTACAAGCAGAGGACAGATCTAGCAGAGTTAACAAAGGCTGATGTTCACTTTTTCCAGGGCCAGTGTTCGTATTTGAATCCTATCTGCTGGGCATCTTGGCTGTCCTGCACGCAGAGGGCATTGTCATTCCCAAGGAACACTCTTTCTTGAGATTACAGTGTAAATAGATGGGAAGTCAAGTGTTCGGCTAACCAGTCTGCATCCTGGTGGTACCAGGAGTTTCTGCTGCTCTGAGTGACCCTACTAGGGTCAGCAGAGGTGGTAGGGAAGAGGACTAGTCGTGATTTCTTCCTCAGCTGTGGTCTTCTGGATACTGCCTATGCATTCACCAATCTCAGAGCTGATTACTAAGTCCCTGTGCAACAGTTGAATGAGGGAGAAATTTATTTCCTCTGTGTGTGTATATATAGATAGATGGAAGAGGGGGAAGTGTGAAGAAACTAGAAGAGCAATATAAGTGCAAGGTAGATTTCTGTTGCAGCCTTTGACCTGTACAAGAAATTAAATAAGCTTAGCTTTTAGATGGCACATTCTAACTGATTTTAGATATCCATGCTCATTTATTTTGCAACATGAAATTCTCCGGAGAGTTCTCTGTTTCATCCTGCAAAGCAGACTATCTAGTATCTTTTCCTTCTATGCACATTATCTAGGAGAACAGTGTCAGGAGAAAAATGTCTGGGGATGCATTTATACTGTGTCAGGTATGATGGGACTTGGATCCCAAGTGGGACCTTTTTTGCCATGTTACAACTTTTTTATTAATACAGACAATCCTGTGTTTTCATGATGCGTTTGTACTTCACAATATTCTGGTTCCCCTCGTCAGAACATGAGTTCTTCTGAACTTTGTTAAAAAGCCTGTTGTAACAAGGGGTTTCATGCAGAAATACTTTTCACATGATATATTCATTTTAGAAATCACAGAATCATAGAATAGTTTGGGTTGGAAGGGACCTTTAAAGGTCATCTAACCCAACCCCCCTGCAATGAGCAGGGACATCTTCAACTAGATCAGGTTGCTCAGATTCCCGTCCAACCTGACCTGGAATGTTTCCAGGGATGGGGCATCTACCACCTCCCTGGGCAACCTGTTCCAGTGTTTCACCACCCTCATTGTAAAAAATTTTTTCCTTCTATCTAGTCTAAATCTACCCTCTTTTAGTTTAAAAAATTGCCCCTTGTGCTATTGCTACAGGCCCTGCTAAGAAGTTTCTCCCCATCTTTCTTATAAGCCCCCTTTAAGTACTGGAAGAATGCTATAAGGTCTCCCCAGAGCTTTTTCTTCTCCAGGCTGAACAACCCCAACTCTCTCAGCCTGTCTTCACAGGAGAGGTGCTCCAGCCCTCTGATCATTTTTGTGACCTCTTTTGGATCCGCTCCAACAGGTCCATGTCTTCCCCATGCTGAGGGCTCCAGAGCTGGACACAGTACTGCAGGTGGGTTCCCACCAGAGCAGAGTAGAGGGGCAGAATCACCTCCCTTGACCTGCTGGTTACACTGTTCTTGATGCAGGCCAGGATATGGTTGGCCTTCTGGGAAACCATGAAGTTCCCAGGTATGAGCTTTCCACATTGATAAAACTCTAAACAGATAAAGTGTTGAGATGGAGGAGAAAAACTGTGCTTGTCATTAAATGTAATCATCTTGGTTCTTTGTAAAAATCACTTTTGCCACATGCTCTGTGTTAGTCCTGTTGCAATCAGTGATAAATTCTTACTATAGATATTAATAGGAATTATTTCAGGCTAATGACCTCACCCTTTTCTGACCCAGGATTTTTTGGGGTGTTGTGATAGTACCATACAATTCAGCTACTGATGCATGTAAATGCTATATAAAGGTTACAGTTAATGACACAGATCTCAATTGATCCCAAATCTGATCCTGTGACAATTTAAATCCATGTCAAAGCTTCCATTGACTTCAGTCAGGACATGATTAGGTCAACAATTGAGTACTTGTGCTAAGCACTAGTAGCCTGTAACACCACACTCCAACTCCAGATTATCACAGTTTCCTCTTTCAGCAATTAACCGTACTGTTAAAAACAGATAATTAAAACAAGACATGTCCAGAAAGAGAAGTAACTTCTGAAGTGCCAGACTCCCTACAGAGTTGTTCATACAGGAGTGCTAATGAGGGCAGAAGTACAGAGTGAGGCTGAACAGAAGCAAGAGAGATCTGATATAGAAGCTGGGGAAAACACCACCATAACTTTTTTTTAATTGTACATTGGTGGAGGTCCGTAAATATATTAGCAGAAAATACATGGAATAAGTGATTACAGTTCTGGAGTACATTGGAGTGAGCCTTTATCTCCCTGTGGTGGGTGGGCCTCATAGTGAAGTCTAAATTTGCTGTTGCTTACAAGCAAAGGGTTAAAGTGCTTTTACTTGCAATTGTAATTTCCTGTTTCTGGATTTGGAGGTCTTGTGTTCAGTACTGCTGGACAGTCCAGTATGGTGCTTTGGCAACCTGTTGCCCAATGGGTTAATTTGGGTGGGGTTCGTTTCTAAACTAACAAGAATGTTGTTAACAACCCAAAAGTTGTGTAAGCTACAGTAAGACAAGATTTTTTTCAGATAGCTTAAAATATTCTCATCCTGGCTAAAGGAGGAGGGCTAGAGCTAATTCCACACAAAGAACTTGGGAACAAGATTAAAAAATGCATCAATTAGCGTGCAAGAAGAGAGAACAGAAAAGTGCAAGGGATCATGGATAATTCAGAAGTGAATCCTGTTTCCCTCTACATGGAATTATATGCCACTAAAATACTTTTTTTTCCAGTTGCTAAGATGGCAGTGCAATAGCTAGTGTTTGCATGCAGAACTATAGAAAGGGCTTGGGGCATCCTGCCTGGAGAAGCTGTGTGCAAGGAGTGAAGATGACTTTTGAGCCCTGGCTTCAGAAACCAGGGAGGCCCTCATGGTAGAATTGTGGGAAAGTATTGCTATAACAACAAAGTATTTGCTCTTAAAGGGGGAAAAGTATGTAGCACCATCAAAGAAGGACAAGGATTCAAAGGGAAACATATGTCTAAAACATACGGGTCAAGTTTATTTGAAAGGAAAATTTGTTTGCTTTTGATTCTTTATAACATTTCCCATGGAGACTAGCAAATATAGCTGCCACATTTTTGGCAAGGGGGATCTTATCCTAAACCTGAAACACTTAAATACACATACTTATGTAAATATGGTCTCTATTAGCTTCAGCCGTGTGACTTTTAACTCTGGCCTTTTGTAGTTAATTTTTTATTTTCTCCTGTTGGCTGTATTTTAAGCTTGAAATAGGATTGTTAATTAAAAAAAGTTGCTATTGCTTTTTTAGAAAGAGAAAGAAGGACAAGGTAATTAAAAGAAATTTTTTCAGTGGTTATGCTATGTGTGCAAAGGTCTGTAGGGCTAGGGGCGCTGGTGATAGGCTATACTGTAAAAACTTTGTGGGGTGCGGTGGGCCTGAAACCACCTGAGGTTTGTAGTTATTGAAAGTCATTATGAAAACTGGTTGCCTATTACAGAAAACATTTGGGTAGCAGTAACTCAGGAATGCTCTCTGGCTGTGCTTTCCAAAAAATATGCATTAGGAAAGTTGAAATTTGAAGGTGGGGTAGGATGAAGTCAAATCAGGCCCTATTCACTGAACCATTCTGGTTCCACTGCCTTCCCTGGGATAGAATAAAGCTTGCTTTTTTTCCAAAGGCTGATGCTGAACACCCACCACTCTCTTTGATTCAGTTCACTTTGTTTATTTTTAAATAAACATATGACAGATTCCTCTCACACAGGCAAAGAGCTCTCACTGATGTCAGTGGGAGCTTCGCCACCTTCAGGATGAGAGTCAGGATCAATAAAAGAATGCCTGAGAGCTGGCCAGGCTTGTATTCCACTCTTCCTAAGCGTATGATAGTTGGAAAAGCAAACAATCCACTGAGACCTAATCAAGTTAAGTGCATTTAAAACACTGATTGTGACTGTCATCAAGGGATTACAGTCAACAGAATTGATACAAACCTTTCAAAGCCTTGGTGCAAAAAGATGGGCAAGCTCATAGCTAGAATAACAGCCTCTAGCCTGCATTAGAATGGTTTCAGTCTCCTGATCTGTATTTTTCTTACCTTGGCGCTTACTGAAATAAATGTATATATTTCTATACAAATACATACATACATATTTTTTTTCTAGAAGCACCAGAAGTAGATGCTTAATGTAAGTACATAAAAGGAACCTGTTCCTCAGACATCACTTTTGGATCCCCTATCAACATGCTGTCTAGCGCTTGGGACTAGATTTAGGCAAAGAATAGGACTTATGGGTCAAAGCATTTGCCTTCCCCTCCATGCAGATGCTCTTCTTGCCTTTGTATGTATGTTGCAATACTTTTAATGGCTGAAACAAGAGATAATAGTGACAAACACAGGGAGAATTGCCCAGGTTGTCTCGGCATTGTTTCCTTTCTCTCTCTGGCCCAAAAAAAGGGAGGGAGAGAAAGAGCAGAGGATTTGGCTATATGCCAGCTTGCTTAGTGATTTGCAGACAGCAGACAGATCTGCCTGTGAAGATGGATGGTTGCAAGCACTTATTAGTATGTAGTGCCAGTGACAGATCTCAAGACGGCCGACTGTCTGTCTTGTGAGAACATTGGTTGCCCACCTTTGGTAATGAAGTGACTGAATCTTGCTGTTCTGACTTTTGACAGTGCCTTGTTGTAAGCGGATATTAAATGACTTCTAATCAAGTTAAACAAGGTATGCATCCACAGTGGGGCTCTTGGTGCATTGTATGTCAAAATCTAATTTTGTCTTTGTTATTTTTACAGGACTAGATCCATGATTTTGGGTGACTGATAAGGGAGCAAATGTGCGCAGATTGTGTTTTACCACATTGAGATAAAAATCCCTGCTGCTGCTGGGCTGCTTTACCCGGAAGGAAGCATGTATATTCTTTAAATATTTCCTCACACCTGGTGCTAAACTCAAGCTGGAAGATTCAGTAGTCTGCCATGGAGGCAATGTTTGTGTGCAGATCTCATGTAAAATGGAGTTTGATTTTCTGTATTGAACTTGGTGAGTGCTGGACTTTGGTTTTACAGATCTTGAAGTCTCCTGAGCTCTCAGAGTCCAAAATGGCACAACTATTAGCTGTGTTTGAGATTTTTATTACCTTGAGTGATGGAAATCAGTTTTCCTCCAAAGAGTGAATTCACTTGTAGAGTTCCTTGGAGTTGGGTCCCATCTTCATTCACTTTAGTTCAGATACATACATGTTGTTGTCATAACAATCATAATTTCATTTTGTCAGTATTGGTTTTCAGCCTTTCAGCTAAAGACAGATTTAAGAAAATTCATTCCTGCTAACATAAAGATATTAAGAGATTCTGAGCTGCCTCTAGGAGCAATAATAAAGAGGATGAAGCATTGTAATGAACCTTTTCTAGTGAGACTTCTCTCCAGACATACCTGATTTTGCTTAGGAAATAAAATTTCCATAATAATTTAAAATCTGCCAGGCTCCCTTCTCAGTCTTGTTCTGACTGCGTTATACAGTAAACCTGAAGGATGGTCTTTTTTTAAGAACAGGCCAGGATAAAAATAGTATCTTTCTCACAGAAATGGGTGAAAGAGTTTTCACAGACCCTGCCAACAGTGTTCCTGGCTCAGACCGTTTCTATTTATCCTTCTTTTCTAAAAGCACTGAATTCACTTTCAAGTTTGAAAGCATAAAAAAATCACTGGATATCCCAATTTGATGGTGCACTGGAAAGATCCAGTAGGCATTCCAGATACATCTTGTATTTGAGTTGTTCTGAATATTAAGCACCAAGATGCCAAATTATTAGGTCCTGGCAGTGTTCCCGTTTGCCTAGCAAAGCAATCCTATTATAATTAATGTGGCAAGGTTTCTCTATGTAGGAAAATATTTATGGGATCTGCAGAGACCACAAAATGAACCGTAATGAAAGAATTCTGCCAAGTTTGGCTATGCAAATTAGGGACATATGGTTGGTGTGGCTGATGCCGGCAAAATCCTTTGAAATCTCATTTGTACGTCGTCTTACTGCCATCCATCACACTTCCACATAGTGGCAGGAGATGTCAGCAGAAGCTGTTGCTTCACCTTAAAATAAACTTGGTGTGTGTTCTGCATTCAGGTGAAAGACTGTAGCTTAAAGCAAAGAAATCAGAGTAAAAAGGAATAGTAACATTGAGCTTTGTTAGTATCTCTTTCTCTCTTTCTTGTCTCTGTATACTATATAAGCACTTAATACAAATAGTTTTGAATTTCTGACTATACGAACTTCTTTTGGAAGTTCTGGGGCCAAACTGATGTATAGATTTGCTCTAAATGTGGAATAGTCCTAGTAAAATCACCATGAAAGAGAACAGAATTGTGCTTAGTATGTCCAGATTAAATAAATCATACTGGAAAGGCAATTAAAACTTTGATTTTGGTGTTGATTAGATTTTAAAACCTATCTTTAGGGAAAATAGTACTGTAGATTATTTCAGATCTTTTTTTTTCAGCATGCAAAATAGCTAGTGAAAAGCTAAGGTTAAAGGTTGCCCAAAATTACAAATGCTTGTAATTGTTTATTTTAAAAAAACATTGTTTACCTCACTGGAAAGACATTGCCATTTGGGAATGTGAAATGATGAGAGATGTAAACAGAAACATCCTTCATTGTCAGAGGAGCTTTGCTACAGAAGCATGTTCAATCAGCACTGGTTCCTTCTCATTAAGTGGTGTCACTTAATTACAGCTCCAGGTGAAACAAAATGATTTGCAATAACCGTGTCAATTTAATTAGCATGATACAAATATAAGCCTTTTTTTTTTTTTTCTCATTGCATAATGCATGGACATGACCTCTTTAAATGTATTTACTTTTATTGACATTTTAATTGGCCGCCCACGCACAGTTTCTCTATGCAGTGTTTTCCATAGTAACAAAAGACAAATGATCATGCTACTCAGACTAGGAACCACATAAAATTACATTGCTGGCCCCTTCCTACTTCTCTTCCCAAGGGGTAAAAGCATGCTTAAAAATCTGTAGTACAAATAGCAGAGTAAGAGAGAAGGGCATGTAGTACTACTCTACACTTAGGCTTATATATTTTAGCATGACCAAGTAGTTAAGGTACATGGTCAGAGGTAATGAGGTCCCTGACAGAACTTGCTGATCACTGATGTGGGAGAAGTTGCAAAATAGACATACTGCTGCTCTCAGTGTATAGTGTAGGCACATCTCTCTCTCTTTTTTTTTTTTTTTTAATTGGACATGCTTAAAGGTAATTTAGCATTGTAGCATCTCTTCCCTCATCTTTAACTTTTTCGCACACTGCAGTTTGTAAATACTTTTGCAAAGTCTTTGAAGTATAGGGTCATGGATGATTTCACCTCTTATATTCATTCCCCTGTGCTATATGGAATAGACAAGCTTGCAAAATTAAGGAAATCTAAAATGTATTTTTCCATTATTTAAACCTTTTTTCCTGTTCTTACCACTGGACAGGGCAAGTCAGTTCCATTTTTCATTCTCTGAGGGTTGTTCGACTCTACCACTGTGTGAGGAAACTCTAAGCTCCCCTTTCCAATACCAGATTTTATTATTAAGTCACAATGAAAACAGATCTATTCCCCAAGAAGCTGGATACAGTATTTAAAAACTAAAATGCAGATTCTTTTCATTAACTAACTTTGGATTAGTTTTACAGAAGGTTATCTTTTTGAGGTGCCTGAAGAGACGTTATAAGATATCCAACATGGAATGAGTTTCCGACTCTTCTTAGAACTGGATCTTGTATTACATCCTTTTCTAGATTTTTTAGTTGTCTTAATACCTTTTAAAATCTGGGTAGGTTTTAATGTAATTTTGGAAGTCTTTCTTTTTATGGCCAGTGTAAGACACTCTAACAGGAATAGTTGTACCTCATACCTAACCTGAGAAACTAAAGGGGTATCCCACCTGCATAGCCACTACAGATAACTGGTCTTTTCTTAAACTGTTACAAAATAGTTGTCAAGCCTATGTTGCAAAATTGTTACTTAAACCTGTGAGCTCAGACCTGAAACCTGCTTCTATATCTTTACTAGGATGATAATGATAGTCAGAAAGGTAGGACAAGACTCTTTTTCTTACTCATTGCAAAAATTACTTTCCTTCTGTGAGTAATAGAATTTTGTACTATGCCCCGAATGGTCGGTGTTGCTCCTCTGGCTAGATCTAATTTTCCCATTGCTCAGTTAGAAGTCATTTGAAAAGCTCCTCTTTTCCTTGAAGTAGGAAAATGGTCTGAAATGCTGTTGCAAAAACCAGCAAAATAGAAGCAGGTAGAAATTTACAGAAAGAATGATAGATGTGTAAGAGGCCAATGTGCATGTTACCACCAGTTCTTCTAATTACAGGCCAGCAAAAGAAAATTTTGAGCTGAATTTTGCCAACATTCACCCTATCAGTCTATGATTAGTCATGTCATCAAAACCTAAACAAAAACAATTCAATCCATCAAAGCAGTAATCACATTTGCATGGGGCATAAACACTAAGAATAAAACAATGTTGCCTTTTAGAAGGACTGAGCAGGATTGTGTGTTACTTTTGAGTCCAGTATGAAAGCTATATCTATGTACAATTTTTAACACGGTTGAAAACTACAATCAGAACTTCATTTTATGACAACATAGTGCTAACCAAAGTGTTTAGCCTGTGAATCTGATGTTTTCAGGTTGGAAAAATCTTGGCTGGAAATTAATGTGTCTAAAGACTAGTTTTGTTTCATAGGGCACAGATAAGATGAAAATTTGATTAGTTCATACACCATAAACATAAAAGATACGAAGTATGAATATTCTATTAACAGCTTTGAACTGAACAAATGACCATATCTGCTGGATTGCAAGCAATGTATTTTGCAATCACAGAAAACTATTCTGTTTGTAGCAAACGGTGATACATAATGCCAGATTCAAGTATTTATCATTTTGCAATACCATTCCTAGGACAGTTCATGGTCTACCATAGAAGCAAAAAATGGATTCTGGCATTGTAAATGAGAACAGAAAATTTAGAAAAAATCTGAAATCTCTGCCTTATGATTCTCTTGAATATAATGAGATATGGTTGGTCCATTTGAATAGATAAATCAGGGCTCTACCATATATGATGGAAGTATAGAGTTCATCAGGAGAGAGAGCTTTTTCCTCCAAGTATTTAAAAATGTCCAAGTCTTATGATAGAGGCTGATTTTTAGGTGAGATGCAATCTAAAGCCTCACTAGCTATGATTGTTTCAAAACTCTTTCTTGCTCCTTTTCAGATGTAGTGTTTTAATGTCATATTGTCTTTGATACCTCAGATCTTTTATCTTCTCAAAATCCTTTCTGTAGCTGCAGTTCTATAAACAGTTCTGCTCTTGCCTCTAACACTATTTCTATGAAATGCTATATAGCCTCCTCTTTCCAATAATGGAAAAAAATTCATTGTTGTGGTGTTTATAGCTCAGGATTATTAGGAGCTGAGTTTGGCTGAAATTCTCGGCAAAATGATGTGTTCAGTGAAGAGTACAACTTTGAGGCAGCCAAAGAAATTAGTATGTCAAATTTTAATTTAAGAAAGAGCTGAACAACCTGAAAATGAAACAGAGGCTTTCAGTTTATGGGGAGGGGGGGAAAAGAAAAAAATCAGTAACATTTTTTTTCCTGCCTTCTGGTAAGCAACAACCCCCAAAACTATTCTATGTTGGCAGTAATGATTTTACTTTTGTTAGTGGTTTAATCTGACCAGCAAGCCCCAAATTAATTACTCATGAAGTTCTATTTCTGAGCTTTTACTTTTTAATATCCTTTAAAAATGCTGTGAGTTCTTTTTGCAATTTAAAGTATCCTACTGGGGCAACCACTGTCTTTGCAGTTGTATTCCTGCTGTTCCCAGACCATAAGAGTCTTATGCATTGAGGTTTTTTTCCAAGTCACCTCCTGTTGCCAGAAAACAGTTAGTTTCCAAGTGTGGTGGAAACCAACTATCCTTGAATAAGGAAGACAAGATTGCCACCATCTTGAAGAGAGTCAACAAAATCTGCTCCATTTCATGTTTATCATGGAACTAGACTGAAGCGTGAGTGACATCTTTCCAGGAAAAATATGCAGATATAATTTGGGCCAGAAATCACTGGCTATGCTAGGTTCTCATTGATTATGTCTGAAGATGGTTTCTCTGTTTCTTTATCATTACTGAGTATGCTTTTTTTTTATGTTCCCATACTTTCACTTACAAATCCCAGTGACTTTTAAGAATTATTTTCATGTAGTTGTCCATCTTCTTAAATATTGATGGAGCTGCAAAGCAAGCAGTTACTAGATTTTTTTACCTGCCTAATTTGCTTATCTGATACTTGTATGCAGCAGCACCTGGTTAGAGGGAGAATTACCTATTTACACTTGCACAGACAGTTTAACTATACCTGGACAAAAGTGCCTCATCTAACAAATAAGCCCAATCACTTGTGATTGTGTGTCATGTATTTGATGATACAGATGTATGAGATTGCCAATTAGAGATAAAGTTACTGCATTTTCATACGTATAACTTGCATATCAAATATGCTTACTCTCTGTTGAAGGATTATCCTTTAAGACCAAATTGGTAAAAGCATCTTTAGATAATAAGTATGAAGTCAAAGTAGTTGCTCTTTGGAGGAAGAACAGCAGCACTCTTGGTCTCACAGTAGTTTGCTTGCTCTGAAGTTGGCACTGTCATTCTACCCTCCTCCAAAATAATTCTGCCCTTTACTTAGATGTATAGAAGGACTAAATGACTTGCACAGGGTCTCACAGGACATCTACAGAAACATAAGGGCTATGAATCCTGTGATTAAATGTTTTTCCTGTGTCTCCAAACCTATCTTCAAAACCTTCCTCGGTACTCTAGAAAGCAATCTGTAGGTCAAATAATGGCATAGAAAAGTTTCTTTTAAAGATGGGTGATTTCTGTATTTATTTTTGTTCAGGTTTTGGCAGTGTCTCTTTCAGGCTGTCTTAAACCCAGCACTATGTTTAATACACAGTCTGTCAAATGCTCTGTATTATGCATGATGGTTTAGTAATGTGCAATGGAGATTAAGGTGAACACAAAAGAAGTCTATTTCATTTTGGCTCCCCAACAAAATTTGAATTTTTTTTTTTTTCTTTGAGAAAAAGATTCAGCCTTCTCTTGCACTTCCTTTTATACTTGCTTGCAGTAAAAGAAAATATTGTGTATGCAATGGATGCATTGCAGTGCGGTATTTCTGTTCCTTTTGAAGAGGTGCTTGTGTAAATTTTGATGGGTTGCATAAACAATTGTAGGCTATTCTTACCCCCATAGCTCTTTGTGGGTGTAGCCATCACATAGTCCTTCATTGGCTTTTTTCACCTGCTTCTCTGATGCACACTTCACTCAGTAGGGAACTAGCTATATCTGCAGTATTTTTTCCTCCTGTGTCCTCTCATAACCAGAATGCCTGATGGCACTGTAGGCTAGAAGTTGCTTTTGAGTTCAGTTCAATTTCAGAGCTTGGTATTCAGTTCATGACCTTTCCAAAAATAATATGACTTATTGCAGACTATGCTATTAGTCTTTAAATTATTTGAGTGATGGAGCTAGGGATAAAAGAAAGAAAGAGAAGTATAGTAGGTTTGACTTTCCATTCTGGAGCTGGTAAGCAGGGTTTTCTCCTGAGGTGGCTATTACCTTTCAATGTCATGTGTGAACTTGTGTACCAGACCCATTTGAATTCTGTGATGTTGAATGGTTTTCAGAGGTACTATGGTATGTTAAAAATACCTAGGTGCCTTCACACACATTTTTTTAAGTGAGATTAAGTGAAATCTGAAGTAATGCTTTGATTCTCATTAGAGTTCTTGACAAGGGTGCCTACTGAAGTAGAAAAAATTCAGACATCCCAAGAGGAGAAATTACAACACAGTCTTTTTGTAATGGTCCACATAATTCTTTTTTTTATTATTATTTTGAATACCTGAGTAATGTCTTATGGAGTGCTGGTAGGTTATAGTTTGTATAAATTGGGAAAGAGTGGTAAATCTTTGTTAGGCTCCTCTTTTGTCAAAAGCTCTGTTTAGAATGCAGGGGACTAATTCAAATGGTCAGGTTTCCTTTGTTTAAGTGGGCTTTGAAGTATTATTTACTGTTTATGGGGTTGGTACTGTTCTCACAACAGAGAAAAAAGTCATGTATTGCTCTGGGTCAGTGTCACAGTAAGTAGAAATGTTTCTGTTTTATGGTCTTCCAACCTAACTGCTGTGCAGCCAGGGCAAAATTTCATTCTCCAGCATCATAGCACTGAAGGACAGATTCTGCTTTCTTTGTGCATGCTGTGGTATTACAGACTTTAAAGAGCTTTGGGTGAGGCTTTTGTGAAAGGGACATATTAGCAATGAATACAGGTAAGTATAGCAGATTCTGGATTAAATTAGGAGATTGGTCTGAATAGTAAAGTGATAACATGGGTCCAGTTTTTACTGAAGTTCCAGATTTTAGACCAGATGTGGTTTTTTAGAGCTGTATGAACATCAGGGTCAAATTTCAAAGTCCACAGCAAGACTGGGAGAGATGAAGGAAGTGAGAGAGATGGAGAGAAAATCGAGGTGGAAAAACCCAGCATCTCAGTGCTGGATGGAGACAGAGATATGGAGAGCAGTGTCTTCTTTCATCACAGATGTGCATGTTTTGATAGAGAAATAAATAGCATTTCTTTTGAAATTTCCTCCTTTGATTTCAAAGTTCTTTGCAATCAAGTGGGTTTATATCATCATTAGCATTTCAAAGAAGAAGGATGAAGACGGAGAGGTTAAGAGACCTTGTCCAATGTCACACAAGAAGTTGGTATCGTATCCAGGAATAGCTTCCTATCCATTGCACTGTGCTGTCACACAATGCTGCTATATAGAGAGGAGCTTACTGTGCATCTGTGATACATTATGCAGCTGTAGAGAGCATTTAGCATTTGAGATTGTAACAGCACAGATAGTCTAAACATAGAAGAGATGGAAAAAGTCAAGTGATAAAACCTGCATCTTTGTAGCCTCCCCCAGCAAAACAGCAAATCAAAATTTGTGTCCTAGGTGGTGGCATAAAATCTCCTAAAACCTGGAGTCAAGCAGAATCTGCAAGAACAAAAAGAAGCAGCATTAAATGGAAACCTCATTCGATGCAATGGGTATATGCTGGTTCAAACATTCTCTTTCTAGCAAGACAAAGAATCTCCAAAATTAATGAATACTAACTCATTATGATGAGGCAGGGTATAGAAATGCTACCTAAGACATTGCCTCAAAACCTTCTGCAGGCATTAGAGATTAAGACGTTCAACAGACAAATGCATAAACTAGTAAATAAAATCTTGCTTCTAGCAAAACTAGGCTTCTTTACACCCAATGGCAAATTGCAGTCACGTGGACATGATTTGCTCTGCTACTCTTGGGGACTGATGAACTTACCATGTCCAGAAAGCAGAGTACTAGAAATGAGCAAGACTAGGCTGGTATTCTTGAGGACCAGACATCGCAGAACTCGCAGTCTGTGTGTTGCATAATGTATTGTGGCCACAGTGAGAGGGTATTTTTAGATCCTGTTTATCTTTCTAATGAGTGGTCACTTCTTTTAATTAAAGGTTAAATAAACCATCTCTGCTACATGTACTCAACTTACCCAAACTCTTCTAATAGTTTTCTGGCTCTTTTTTTCCTACAAAATTAATTTATCTCTAAATGCTTTTGGTGGGCAGTGAATTAGGGTGACAGCCCTAGAATGGCAGGAGATAGGTTGTTCCCCAGCAAATTGCACCCTCTCCTCAAAGCAGGTGATTTTTCTCTATTAAACATAACTGTCTGGAAGTCTAAATCCTTCTACTTTCCCCTACACAATCACATACTTTTAATTAAATGGAAGATGTAATTATTAAAGGCATTAATAGCTGCTTTTGTAACATGTGAGTGTACAAAATACAACCTATCATGAAAGAAACTGCTTTTGTGTATGAATCCTGTTAAAGAAGGCACCATGCAATTAGTCTGTAAGAGAATTGTTTTGATTCTTATGCATGAAAGAAATCCAAATGCTGTTACTTTAGCACCGTTATGTTGGCACATACTGATGTAAAATCTCTACAGAATTTCCCATTGAGTCTTCAGACCAATGCCATTTTATTTATATATGTCTTTCACATGGGTTTTCTTCTTTTGGAAGGCAGGGTAAGTTTCTGCTGTTTTGTGTAGTGGCCATGCTTGAGCCAGTAATACCATCCCTTAATCACATTACCAAACTGGCACAAATGAGAAAGAAAAACGTAATGCAAGCTTTTGGACGAGAGTCATGAGATGAAGATAAAGCACTTCCTGGCTCCTTAATGGCTTTATTACTTTTCAAGGGAAAAAATATGCTTTTATCAGCTTTGAAGGTCAGGTAGTAAAATTCAGAGGTTAAGCAGTTTAATTTTGGATCCAGTATCAGAAATTCCCGTTTGAGGGCTGGATAGAGCAGCATAAGGAGTCAGTTCTGCCTGTTTATGGATCTCAGTGCTGGACCACAAGTCAAGAGATCAAATCATGTGGATGGTTTGGACCAGTAAGGAATTCTACTGTTCTGTCTCCTTTGATAGTGCTGTTACCTGGCTGTGTATGCAGACATGGAAGAAAAAGTTGGGTTTTTTCCCTCCCAAGTACTTTATTATATTTGTGTGTGTGTGTGTGATTGATTTTCTATTCTGTCTCAAATAAGCTCCCCTCTTCTTTTTTTTGTAATTAAATATTTGTAGTCCTGGTTGAGCTTCATCAGGGAAAGTTTGCTATTATTTCTTCATCTGTCTGTTACCTCAACTCTTCTCAGTTGGGACATCTCTTTGTAAAGTCAGAAGTTCAAGCCAAATTCTAGAACTGCTCATAAACAAGCAAACAACCTTGTAATACAGCAGGTTTGTTGGTTTCCACATTGGATTCCTGTCCACTTAGAAATGATCAAAAGCTAGAAACAGATGTAGTTAGATTAAACCAGCAAAATTTGAACTGCAATTCCTTAGCACTACAGTTGCTTCTATTGGGAAAAATGTAGTACCAGTGGCTGTTACACCTCCATACCCTGTGCAGCGCCCTGTGCACAGGAGGCTGTGCAGTCTCTCTGTTCTCCCTTCTCTCTGTTGGACTCGGAGATGAAGTGAGGGAGTCATCTGGTACCTGCCTGAAATTTGGGAGTTTATCTTATTTTCCTGTTTTGCTACTGAATTCTGTGTTATGATGAACAAATCTCTTGAGTACCTTTATTCTTCCTGGGTTTGTCTGTTAATATGATGGCACTAAACTATTTAATGAGACTGGTGTGGGACTGAATCTATTGATGATTGTGGTGATAAGGCCCATATAAAGTCACTGTTATGGCTAATTTGTTGTTACTACTTTGGAATTACGCCAAGGATTAGAGAACACAGTTGCTCTTCCTGGTTTTGACACCGGCAAGAACTATGGCAGTAAAACAACCTTTCTTAAATTCATATAGGCATTCCTGCTACCTCTTACACTGTGACACACTGGCCATTCTATTTGCTAAACCATTTTCTACTAAGCTTTCTATTTGTTCCTCAACTCTTAAATGTATGGTCCAAAATCCATAGCTTGTAAGGAAACCTTATAGTAAAAGAGCAGCATATTTTAGAAGGGATTTTTCTGCTCGTTTTTTAAGCAGCCTGTGATTTCCAGCAAGCCTTGCAAACACATGCAAGCAGGCATTCTAGCAGATCAGAGTTGTAATAGCTGGCTTATCTTGCTCTGGGAATGACCCACACATTCCTTAGATTATCTTCCCATTTTTTGTGGGTGTCTGAGTATTGACTTGTGGCTCTGTTCGCAAGGTTCAAGACTGTATCATACGATTAACCAACTCAAGTTCAGTCAAACAGTTCTTGCCTTTTTGCTGCAGGGAAGATTCCAGCCATTTTATTCCTGACATGTATCTGTGCTTATGGACCAGTATAAAAAGAAAAGAAAAAAAACAAGGATTCAGAAGCAGAGTTGAACAAAGAGGACAGTTGGGAGTAAACCAATCATGTAACCTATCCTATTTCAATAAATTTCTGCTTATTGCAGCTAACCATAGCCATAGCAGTTTCTTTGATAGTTGAGAATTATCCTGGTTTTGTACAATAAAGAGTCTGTCTTAGTTCTGGTATGCCAGGGAGTAGTGAAATTGCTGTAGTCTGTAAGAGTTGTAGGACTTCAGAGCCAGGTATGCTGGGTGGTGAGCAAGAGCAGAACTGAAGTCACAGTTGGGGCCTCAGCACTGAAAGAGTGTTTCATACCTGACACCTGGAGCAGCACTGAAACTGTATTTTGTCCTTAGAGACCTAGTACTTCAAACAGCCGTAACAGCTTACACTTGAAGTATGGCTAAACAGTTTTAGAAGCTCTCTTTTGACTGGTGTTGCACGTTTTGTTTTTTAAATAAGATTATTTAGACTCCTCTTAGAAAATCATTAACAAATGGCTATCAGTTCCTTAATGCCTTCCACTACATGAAAAACATTCATAAAAATATTGTACCTTAGCAGAGCCTTACGGGTCCCAGACAGGCTTTGCATACTGAAAGACAGACTCTGTCCTCAAGAACTTGCTGTAATTTATACCCCATCCCGCATTAAAGAATGATTATAGACAGATTTGGGGGCAGGGGTGAGAAGTGTAATAAGTTTAGAAACCTAAGTATTTCTGATAATAAAGGGGGGTTGTGTTCCTGCATTTGGGGTAGGGTGGTTGAAAGTTTCCCTTTTTGTCCTGGTTCATCTACTTTTTGCTCTGTGCTTTGTAGAGAGAATCTTTAGTTAGAAGCAGATTGGATTTTTTTTTTTTCTGAAATTCCATAAATTTCTGTATCAGCCTTTACTGTTTCCACTGAGGTAATTCTGTATTAATGAAGTTAACTGAATGTGCCATTGTGCAAATTCAGATTGTCTGCGGTGTTGCCCAAGGACTCTTAAAGTTGGGCTTTGAATCTCTTTGGCTGTCCTAAAGCAAACACTTTAAAATAAAACCATATTCTAAAAACTCAGGGCAGGTCTCTATGTTGGTTTCCCTTCTTTGCTTCCAGAATTCAGCTGTTCATGGTAACAGAGCAGGGGAGGAAAGGAAGAGGCAGCTTTTCGCAGCTGAACAGGGGAATATATAGGTTATATAAGGAAAATACATGTGCATTTGAATCTCATTAAGACTGTGTGGTTCTGAATCTTTGGGTTTCCTCAGCAGGAGGAAACCTTGTCAATTCTGTAGACATTTGAAACAGCAAATTCTCCTACCTTGACAGTATGTAGTATTTCACTTTTGCAGTTGTTCTACTTACCTTCATCTGATTCCCATTCAGAGTATGATACATTAATGCCTACTTCAGGCATTTCAGAACAAAGTCCCAGACCCCCCTAAAATAATGAAATTGACTTGAGGATAATTTTTTAACAATGTGTATTTGGATTTGTTTTTTTTCTTTTTACATGCTCAAGCACTGTCTGCCCAACTACGAGGTTTAGAAATGTATTTTTAAAATTACAGCTGGTATTCTGGTATATTCATATAGCATTTCTAGTGTATTGAGGGAGACACCAGATATTACAAAATACTGATCACTGTGATTCAGCAATACTATCTGTAATCTTAGTGTCTACTACAGAAAATGACAAAATCTCTTCCTAAATTATTGTCAAAGCAACAGTCATGGCCCTGAGCAGCAGCTGCTACAACTGCAAATAAAGCACCATTGAGAATAACTCATGCTCTTTTATAGAAAGTTTTTTCAAGGTGGTTGACTGCATTCCTGAGGAGATGAGGGGTTTACTATATTCCCCCTTTTTTACTATATTCCCTGCACTATGCTCAATTTTATGTTTAGATAGGAGAATGCCTCTTCACCCATTATTGTGCTACAGAATAATGTGCCTCTCAGTTGGCCTCTCCATCTGTTGCCCTGAATTGCCAAACAAATGTGGCTTTTTAGTAGCTTGCGATCAGTCCTTCTTCGTAGATATCCCAAATATGGCCATTTTTCTTCCATTATTCTCCCGACTTAACTGAGGTATTATCTGAAGGTCATTTAATGTAGTTCATTGGTGGGTTCAGTTTAAAAAGAGAGTAGTAATAATAGGGCTTGCATTAGAAGCACCTGGTGATTTTGTTTTCCTCCAGATCCTACAGAAGAGCACCCAGTGTCCAGTACTGGGGTGGTAACAAACACCTGGGGCTAATAATACCTAAAGTAGCAACTGTTCTGCAGTGAACATTGTGTAGGGTCTCAGGGGCTTGTGACAGGGAGGCTGGAATCAAGATCAGAAATGGCCTAAGTAGCAACATGTCTCCTTCCAGTCATGTTGGTTTGAGTCTTTTCTTCCTGAAGCATTTCACAGAAGTGAGTATTAATATGTTTATTAACAGTTTACGAGCAGGAAAAAGTGATTCACAAAGAAATGCATAAGCAAAGGATATCTAGAATCAAATGAATTGCCCTGGATTGGACCAGTTAAGTCATGTGTTTGAGAGTGACACCTGGGACTTCAACAAAAAATTCTCTTAGTTCCTTCAAAAATGCTGTCAGGAAGATGGATTTTTCCTTTCGTTATTAAAGGAAATTACCTTGAGAATTCTGACATTCTGAGGATATGGCGTGTACTAGTTAATTGCTCAATTCAAACTCCTTCATCACTAACCCTGATGTTAAAATATTTTAAAAAAGCACAAAAATCTGTTTCTGTTATTAGAGACCGAACTCTCTTCATGGATGTAATGTTACTATTTAGTAAGTGGAATGCAGAATGACTGACAGAATACTTTTAAGGACTTACTTTAAGGGTTTTGTACAGGCTTTCAAGGAAAAAGTTCTAACCATGATTTATTATGAAGATGCTCTTTAAAGACGCAGAAAACCAACACCCTACATTTACAGCTCTGTAGCCATTTCTGTTAACGTCTGCCTCAAAGACTTGCTGCAATGTCAAGAGTGCAACAAGCCCAGCACCATTAGCTGTTTTGTGATTTCATACATATCTTTTTAAGGCATTGAACTCTCAGCAAGGGAAGAAAGGCTTAGTACAGAAGCTGCACACGTTTCTTACTGTTCTGAGAGGTGAGCTGCTAAGAAAAGAAGTCAGCACTAGGTCTATCGATTATGCTACAATACCCTGTTGATACCAAATGTGAAAGAAGAACCCCAAACTGCTGAATTTCTGCTTCTCTCAGATGTATCCAGAGGATCTTGTGCCTTGCAAAATACCTCTGTTGCTCCAAAGGCTACCACAATCAACTGGATGGCCATTGATTGCAGCAAGTTTTCACTAATACTTTTACATGTGGGCAAAGGGGATGTGAAATGTACTGTGATTGGGAGAAGAGCATTATGTATAGGCTCAGGCAATTTCAAATAGGTGCAAATCACTACTTCTGTAGTGCAAGAACATGTTTGGGGATTTTATTTTTAAGTATCAGAATGATGTAGCAGTAAGGTGGGGGGAAATCCTCCTCCCACTACCTTCTCATTTTGAATTTCAGACACTTTCCCCCACTTTTATAGCAGCACTATATCATATTTACAACATCTAGCATTTCAAGGTTAGATGGCCAAGTGTTGAGTCAAGAAAAAATTGCTTTCCCAGGGATACGCAAATATTTCAGTTCATGTTTGGAAGACAGTGTTGATGTGCTACTCGTTGATTTCATTTGAGAAATGGACACCACAATGATTCATCTAGACAGAGTCAAAAAGCTGATCTTAACCTTAGCGCTCACTTTTCAAACATAGCCTATGATCAGATGTCTTGTGTGCGGGCAAGGCATTTATTTATATACAGTGCTGCTTCTGGAATTTTTCAAGTTTTTCAAACCACTATGCCACTGTATTTCAGATGTATGTTAGCAGGCTGAGAGTCCTCATCAGGATTTCCTGTATGTAGTGTCACCCAGTTTTTGCAATTCAGCTACATTGCTGTGTCTTCATACTTACTATAGGAATTAAAGCAAAAGACCAGAAGAGACAAGGAAGTAAGGCTATTGCTGGAGAGTACTGAAAATCAGTTTCCTGTGCTGGTAGCCTCTGAGAGGACAGCATGACACCCCTGGGCTTGTGTGGCTGGAGAAGAGGAAAGATTGAAAAGGGGGCCCAGAAAGGCTGTAGAATTTCTGTCCTTGGAAGATTTCAAAATCCAAAAGCCCTGAGCACCCTGGTCTGAATTCAGTGTTGACCCTGCTTTAAGGAGGAGACTGGACTAGATGTCTCCCAAGGTCGCTTAACCTGTATTTTTCTGTGATGCTATGGAAAGAATACTAATGAGAGAGGCAACCTGGAGAAGGTTGAAGGGGAGTGTGAGTATAGATGTAAAAAATCAATAAGAGAGCATAAAGCTAACTATAGTAAAATATGGATCACTTAAGCACTATCTATCTGAATGCATCATCTTTTCTTTTGCCAATTAGTATAGAAAGTAGATCAGCAAGTTAACTCAGACTAGGAATTACCAGTGACTTTTGCAAATAGACCCTTTCTTGCTTTTTGACTGTGATACAATGGCTGTTGGCTACCACATTTCCATCCTTTTTTTAATCTGTTACTTCTTGTCAATAGAATTTTAAGGTATTTATAAAGATTTAATGATCTCAGTGTCTTTTCTCTGGCTTTCTGTGTTTCTAATTTTAAGTAGTTCAGTCTAAAACCTGACATTTCCAGCACATGAAAACCTCACTTTGTAGCAGAAAAATGACAGGCTTTTGTCTGCCTGCAAAGCCCCTTTGGATATTGGTCCTTAACTATCCAGGACTTAATCCATCATGCAGGAGTCCTGGTTCCCAGCGTACTGGTAAGAGGAGGCCAGTAAATCTGGGCTGTGTCCCTGGTGAAGAGGGAACTGCATAGCCATGGCCACATCGATAGCTTGTGCTGGTGGAGAGACAAAGGCGCTCTCAATTTCCTTGGTGAATCTGCACCTGCATAATTTTTGTATACATACTGCCTGTTCCCAAAGGTGGCAGCAGTGTCTACACATAACACCCCCGCACATCATTCTTGGTCCTTGCTCACTAGGCAGCAAAGGATGCTGTCGAAGGCTCACCGAAATATGTGCACACCTTGACACCTAATTTGCAGCACACTGGCCGTTTTGCAGAGAGCAACTGTCTTGTTTCCCCATTGTTTGTGGCTTGGCCAGAGAACATAATTGTAGTTTATGCTACTCTTCATGGCCTGAGCTTGATTTAAGCTGTTATAATTTACAGGTTTGCTCCATTTCTTTGAATCATTGATGGCGAGGTTTGGTGATTGTAATTACCTTTTTGGCTTTAACATTTTCCAGCAGTAATTTCAGAAAATTCAAAGGAGGTATAAACAAGTAAATGTGACAACTATATTATTGCAAATAAACATGCTGTAAAAGACCTATTGTATGTTTTATGCTTTCAGTATTGATGTTCCTTCTCAGTGAGGGGTATTTTACCCCATAATATTTATTACTTCTTTTTGAATATAAATGGTTGTTGTGCTGGTTTCTGCTAATATTTATATATTCACATATTCAAGGAAGACATTTTTCAGATAAAGGCAGACACCTGGCCTGATTCTGTTATGATTAAAACAAAAATGAGGTTAAATGATGCATTGTTAATAACAGAAAAATTCTGAAGTAATTGAATAGACTAAGAAAGTATTCAGAGGGAAATTAATACTTTCAAGGGAAAAATAATATCTTAGATTTAAATCTCCTGAAGCTAGGAATTATTTTATATGTGACCTATAAAACAGACCCATAAAACTACTTTTCAGGTGATAACACAGTTTCCAAGAATATGGTAGAATTCAGAACGGGCTGGACTCTTTGAAAACAGTGATAATTTCCAAATTTTTGTTAGGCAGCATTATAGTGACTTTCGATTAAATATTAAATGTATTCTTTCAAGCCTTAGCAGCGCACCTCTATGGTATTTAAAGTTATGTTCATGCCTGCTCTACTTAAAGGGTAGACCAATGCATAGTAAGGTGAAACAACTTCGTTGCAGGGTAAGTAGGTAGCAGAGAAAGGGCTAGACCACATCATTCATACTGCCCAGCTCCAAGGACCAAAACTACAGCTTCCCTGACCTATGTGATCAAAGATGAGCATTCTTGAACTATAAACATGCCAACCTATGCTTTCATTGCAGTACTCAGATCAGTACAGATGTCATACCTTTTTTGCAGAAAGCTCTGAAGATGTCATAGATCGAGACAGTAGATGTCTTCTTGCACCCAGCCAAACAAAGCTGTCAGTTTAGGACCTGCAAACTTATTTTTTAGTGTTTAACTATGAAATTTTGAAGGGATTGGAGGGATTTTCTGTTTAAAAATGTTTTGTGCAAAAATAAATATCATATCTCACCAGCAAGAATGGTTTCTCTTTAAATTTACATTAGAAGATCAACAACCAACACATGCTCATCAGTATCCCGTTTTCTTGCAAAGCTGTGCTGAATAGTGCTTTAAATTATCCCATCTTAAAAATGGTGTACCTTTTTTATCAGTTGAAAAACCTTTACAAGCCTCGTAAGAGTCCTTGAAGCAGTTACCTTTGAACAATTACACTGAATTGTTATAAATTTTCCATATTGTTTTTATTGCCTCTCTGAAGGGATCTGGGATTTTATATCACTACTTTTCATAGGGTCTGGTTCTCCTGACAGATGCTTGCTTACATCTCCCAGGAACTCTAATGAGAGGCAGGCATATGTCTGGTTTGGAGACTAGACCCCTTTATGCTCATATTGCATTCATTCTTTTTTCTTCTTAAATGTTTTGTGAAGTTGGAGAACTAGGACAGCCTCGTTCCATTCGTAGCTGTCCCTTTCCTTCACTCCTCTCCTGCCGTCTCATCTTCAGTGAATTGAAAATTAGTGGGACTAGTTTGTACTTACATTTTAGCTCCTAAAAGAGTATTTCCTAACACTTTACAAATTTGAAATAATGATAGTAAGCTGATACTGCGCTTAAGGGATTAGATGTACCATTGATCTCTACTAGTTGGGAATGGAAGGCTACTGTTTTTACAGGTTTCCAAATACCAACGACCTTCTTTGCCATTCTACTCCCATCCAAGCATTAAGCAGTCATCTAGGATGTTTAATTGTATGAATGGTAAGAGGTGATTCCTAATAGCTTTTCATGCACCCTGGATAAACAGTTACTCTGTATAAGCAGATTTTACGTAGTGCATACACAACAACAGACCTGTCTGTACCGGATTTAGTCAGGATGTGCTTGCACAGGTGATTTGTGTGTGTGGCAAACCCAAGGCGTTCTGGACTTTTTGATGTTGATGGGTAAGGACATAGGAAATAGGGGTCCAGTTTGCATTTCTCCTGCAGACTTGGGCAAGTTAGGCAGAGCAGTTCAACTCACTGGGCATAGTGCAGCACTCCATGTCTTTTGGACTTGTCACCTTGATGTGCAGGTAGAAATTTCTCCTCCTACCAGTTTGTCTAGTGTTTTGATTGTGACTGGTGCCTCTAGGCATATAATACTACAGAACAAAAAACCTACTTACGAGAGCTAGAAAAAGTGCTGTGATGGAGCTGACACATAGGAAAAGTCCAGCGGTTGTGTGGGCAGCCTGTGGTAGAGCAACATTTGATACGCAGGTCTCGTGAGACCTGGTTCTGTGGTTTAGCCCTACCTTTATCTCTCTTCTGAGTGGTGCTGATGTTATAGTAGTTGCAAGAAATCTAATGAGCTAATGCTTGTACGCTGTGTTCAGATCCTTAGATAAAAGTCCGCCTGCACGGATGCGTAAAGTGCCAAGAAATATAGTTTGTAAACTTTTGTGTAGCAGGGTATCCAAGATTAACATGGCTTGTGATGATGGGCTGACTTCTAGTTTTCATTTTTATGTGTTTGCTTATTAAAAGGAGTAAAGAGCTGCTAATTAATGTGGGCTGTTCATTTTTCTCTCTTAAATACCTTTGTTAATGTGATCGGGGTTGCTGAGACTGTCAAGAACTGCTTCTAAGATCTATTTAAAGGATAGTATGTAGTAAGCTATTCAAGACTGGCTTTGAGTGCCAACTCAAAACCAGCAAGCTAAAAAATCCCTTATAATAATGAAAAGGTAGGAAAAATTCATCACTTAACTTTAACCTCTGTGTATCTGAGTTCAAATCCTGTCTCAGCAGAAAAGCAACCAACATTTTGCTGCTCAACATTGGGGAGGTCAGGCGTTCTCTGTGTTTGGAACTGTCTGCTCCAAAGGCTTGACACAGCCCTGTTGAGAAACTTGTATGCTTGGCTGTAATGCTCGCTCCCGTTAATGCAAAAATTCATTAAGAAACTAGATGGAAAATGCAAAGCTTCTGCGCTACTTAAATCCCCTAATCCTATTTGGAAGACTTAAATGGTGGATAGGCTTCAGGCTGCTTGTGTGTAAGGGAGTGAATTTCACTCTAGGTGAGTTGAAGTTTCATCAGAAGTAAGCTAGGCTTATTCTAGTGCAATTCTGTACCGTTCATTAAGCTTATCCCATCCTGATATGGGGAGGGGAAATGATTGCACAATTTCAAAAGCTTTTTTGGAAATGCCACATCATCCAACTATGTTCGCAAAATATTTGACTTTGACATGCTAAAAAAATTTGATCTCCATCTTATAAAAGTTGCCATGGGTGTCCTGAAGGACTGACAGTTTCATAAATTCAGTAACTTGCAGAATAAGAGAGAAAATTACCATGTCAGTATCAGTTGTAACCAAAAACCCCAGGTAAATATTCTGGACTGATAGAGCTATCAGAAAGCTCAGCTTTCACTATTTGTTTGTGTCTGGGATTGCACAATTGGTTTGGGAAATGCCTCTGACCTGGAATCCTTTATCTATTTACATGGCTGTGGCGTATGATGAAGGAAAGCTTTAAGTTTAATCAATAGTATCTCACCCAGGCATTTCATAGCTGAAGTGGAGTAGTCTTTAACTCTGTCATTTATTTGCTCTTTGACCTTTGCTTGGAGAGTCCAATAAACAGGAGATATTTCCTGCTCTAAGTGGACAGACTCCCAACTCAAATATACAAACCAGTCACTTGATAACATTAGATTTCATGGTGTACAAGACAGCATGTGAAAGGAAATCAGGTGTTACATGTTCTGTTCCTTTATTTTCAATTTAGTCAGTGTGTGACCTTGCATAAGTCATTCAACCTTTTTGAGCTGCCTGCCCTCTACAGAACAGTGTTAGCATGGCTTGGATCATAAACAAAAATGCTTTTCCTGCCTGCAAGTGCTACAGCTTTGATAATCATCTATAAATAATATTAATGTGGACTGTATTTGAATTAGAATTTTAGCAATGAAAAGTCAGCATCAGCACCAAGGATCGCCTGTACTCCATTCCCTCTCCTTTTTATTTATATGCATTGGACTTATCAAGCATCTTCAGGTAAGACAGAAGTGCTGAAATGCACAAATGCCTCTTAATATATCCTCCAGTTCTCTGCTTGCATTGTTGCTTCCTGCTGAATAGAAAAAAATGAGGTGTCTATGGACATTTTGTATGTGCTATATGCTCTTGATTTTACCTTGTTCGATGCTATTTATACAATCACAAAGCATTTTATGAGAATATGTCAATCTTACGCCAGGGTAATGGACATTCCATTAGTTTATCTCTGCAGAGATTGTTGAAAACATGAAGTGTAAAATCAGATTCATTACCTAAACCCTTGGAAGGGAACAGGACATTAATCGCAACTTGTCTTATTAAATTTTGTTGTTCATTGTCTCCTCCATTTAATTAATTATATTTCTGCTTCAGATTCAGAAGAACCGCACGCGTCCTTTCAGATAGCGATACGTACTCATGGAATCTGGAGTTTATGCAAAACATTTTTTGCTGCCAAAACATTTACAGAATAGAATTTTTTTACACTTTGTAGTTAACAAGACATGTTTGCTGATGCTGACTATTCTACATAAGGTACCCTATATACCATGTACACATATGGTATAAACACAAGCTCCTGATGCTTTGTAGTAGATAGGAATCATCAAATAGGTTCCATGCTAGATATTTCTTGAGGAATCTGACACAATCAGTGAAAAGAAGGGGGGTGGGGGGAATCACTTTTCTGTATTTTATTAGAACCAGTGAAAAGAAAGCAAAAAAATAACTTTTCTGTATTTTATTGGAACCAGGAGTTTTGAAACCTCGAGGAGTGAAACTTCCGTTCCAGCTTTTTTGCTCATTAGTTAAGTTGTTATTTTACGGGTTACGCATCAGCACAGACAAGTATTCTTTCTTGGTGTTAGATAATGCATGGACTTTACTGGTGCTAGATTGGATTCTCTTAACTATTTTAAATATGACAGTGTAGTATATCTGGTATTCCTTCATGCAATCTTTCTTTTTTATCCTGGAGGCTGAACAGTTCCAAAATCCTGTCTTTTTTGCTTACCTTGGAGCAGAGGATTTTTGCCACTCTAGTCCTTGCTGTCTCTGCTCAGGACGTTTTTATGCAGGTTTTCAGACCTTGAAAACTGAACTCTTGTGTCAATGCAGCAGTGTGCCTAGGAATAACTTACTGTCCTGAGTGGTAGGGCAAATCTGCACAGATATGCTGCAATTCTGACACTATTTAGGCATTGCTGTAGCCCGTGATACCATTTCTTTGAGTCGCGCTGTGGCATAGCTGTGTGCCCAAAGCTGCTGGCATGGCTTGGTTCTGAATTAGGAACACACCATGAGACATGTGGCTCCATTCAACACATGCAAAAGATGCTCCGGGCTTCTTCCTTTGGTTGTTACTCAGATTATGGTTCCTACCCCATCTTACTAAACCTAAACATGAATTGTTAACTCATTGGCTTGGAAGAAATAACGCCACTTAAGTTTGTTTTGTGTGATAACTGTTTACCAGTGAAAACCGAAGTTGGAAAGGTATCCGTTTGATTTCTTCTTAATTTTTGTGGAAAAAAAATACAGAGGCAGTATCTCTAGGGCCAGTGGATCACTGTGTGTAACTGAAGAGCTAAAATAAGAGACAGTGATGTGAACTGCAGTTCTAAGTGGTTTGATGTTGTATCAGACTGTTTGTTGCAAAACATTCCTGTTCTATAGCATTTCAGAGACTCCCAGTTCTCTCCCTGCCTAGGTTTTCAATTAGCCACTCTGTAAGTGTGAAACAAGAAACCAGAAAGCACTTTCCTTTGGAACTGTTGACATTGTGAGTTCGAAATCAAAGTAGAGTCAATGCAAGTTAACTGTTTGCTTGGGCATTTTTTAACCAGGCAGACTTACTGCAGTGCTGTTTTCAAGAGTAAAAGCCCCCTTGAATGTCATGACTTTCTTACTGGAATCACTTTTTTTCCACGTTGTTCAGTTTTAGGCTTAGCTAGATACTGGGACAAGAATGGAAGACCATACATTTTTACTGAGCGTAAGACAACCGTGTTGCTTGACCAGGACCTTGCACCAAGATGTTCAAAATTAAAGGTAATCTCGGTGCCTGAGGCTCTTCTGTAGTCCTTGCACTTACAATGCTTAGCAATCTTCTGCCCTAAAGCTCTTTACTAATACTGACAGAAAGACTGCAACACAGCTGTGAGGTCAGGTAGTGAAACTCTACCTATAGGAACATGGGGAAATTAAGGCAGAGAGCTGCCTAAAGCAGAAGTGATACAGATAGCTCTGTATCTGAATCTTAGAGCAAAGGTTCAAAGGCCTAAGATGTACTAGTGGGAAGCTTTAAATCGATAGAGGCTCTCTAAGATGCATATGTCTATGTTGGAGTCGGCTTGTCTGTCTGTGCAGTGATAGTAGCCAAAGAACCAGTCTGACACCCCCTCACAGTTACTTTGTGTGCCTGGAAGCAAGCTCAGTTGAATTTGTAGAATTCTAAGTCTGCACCCGCCATGTTTTTCAACATCAGTGTTGCTAACTTTCACAAATTCCTAAAGAATTTTAATCTCAGTGGTTATTTTTATAGGAGCATCCCCTGCTGCAGTTGTGGGATGGCAGGAGGATTGCAACTTCCCATTATAAAATGAGTTTCGAGCCCTTGTGTTTACAGAGGAAACTCAGAGAAATTTCCCCAGGAATTTGACTTGAAGGACAGACTCAAAAGTGGAGAACTTGGAAGGAAATAAAATGATTCCAGATCATTGTGTTTTGAACAGTTGAGATTAGCAATATTATAAAAAATGTCTGTGGTTTTTGGGTGCCTCTATTTTAGGCCACCCCCTGTGAAATACTTTACAGGAACATGTGCACTCATGCCATGATTTCAATTTTATTAGAAAAACAGCAATACCAGAAGAAAATCTCTCGCCCAAGGCATATTCCATATGTTACTTCTCAGTGCTTTATTTTTCAGGCCTGCAAGAGACAAATGCACTTATTCCATTAATAAAGCCTGTGACTTAAAGTGCAGTTCTACCCTGGAAAAAATAGAAATGTGAGGTTCTAAGTTCATTTTCCATCAATAGCTTCTACATTAAATTTGCTCAGATTACAAATGAAAAGGTGGTGTTATTTTTCAGACTGTGTGCCCATAGGCCTCAGCCTTGTCTGTGAAAGCAGCCTTTTCATTCTCATATGGAAATCACAATAAAGAAGGCACAGATCAGCTCACATGCTTCATTCTGCCTCTGCAAGGTGACTTCATATTTTTGTAAGGTTCACGTTATTTAATGCTGCTACAAAGCCTCATTTAACATATATATAGAGGGCAAATCCTAATAATTAAAATATACTATGAATATTCATCTAAGGGAATAAAAATACTATTTCCCTGCTTTTCTTCCCTCATTTGACTCCATTTGTAAAAGTTTTAATACAAAGGTAGAAATACAACAATTTTGTTCTTTTAAACCCCTCTCCCATCCAGCAATGATTTCATAACCTCCCAGTTCTCAACACTCTGCCTTATCACTAAAAAGTAAATCTCCCCGCTACCATTCACATGATGGATTTATTGCCTTTGTGAACCTCGCATTACCCTTGGTATTACTGCAGCTCAGCTCACAGTCCTTGTTTTTACCAGAAGCTTTAGCAAATGTCATTAGCCAATAGAGGATCCGGCATGCACTGGGGAAGATGCATTCATCCTGGGGCCTTAAGCTTTGCGAATAGCAGAGGTATAAATAAAAAATAAAAAATAGGTCATTGGTCTTCCAAATGCCACCCTTGCAAACAGAGGCTGGGAAATTCCAGCTAGAAGGGCTGCACAAAAAGGCAAAAATAAGCATCTCTTTTCAAAGAGTTTCCAAAGTACTGAAGGGGTTTTGGTGGTCAATGTTGGAAAGTCATCATTTTAGGGGGGCAAGAAGGAGCAGAAGCAGGTGGCAGGGGTGTGTTTGTTTTCTGAATTGCAGCAAAATGTTTTTTAAATTACCAATATAATAGGATTAGGAGGGCAAAGATTCTTAAAAATTAGTAAAATTGGATTAAGAGAGCAGGTTGGTAGTGAAAGACTAAATTAGGTGACAACTAAAAGCATACTTCAGTAGCTGTATTTCAGCTGGCTGATGAAACAGCCAGTCCTGCAGTCCACCTCTGTATCTCAGATATATCTACTTGGTGCTAGTGAGGGTGTCCTAAATTTACGTATCCAATTTAAGTACTTAATCCAGCATTAATTTTGAGAGATTTTTCAGATGCTTTCCACTACTACTTTTCAGTAACAATAATTAAACATTTGAAATAGTCTGTCTCATCTTTTGCTACTTTTTATATGCTGAAAGGATGGCCTTAAAATGTCATAAGAAGGTGGAAAATGGCCTCGCAGCATATGACATAAAATGAAGGCACAAATGATCTTGTGGACCGGTGTACTACTGTGAATAGTTCAGTATTACAACATAGCAATATTGGTTTATTGCAAGGCTGGCACACTTTCTGCATATTAACTGCGTGGAAGCTTTGCTCCATATAATGCAACTGTACTGTTAATAGTTATTCAACCTAGTGGTTTTCCTTGCTGAAAATTAGCACCCACTTTCCTTGCCAATGACAGAAACAACAGGTCTATGGGACTATGATAAATTTTCAGCTCCATGTGCAAATAGGTAATACCTGGACCTTAAGTAGTTTGATCCAAACAAAATCAGAGCTCTTCCAGCAATTTATGGTGTGAATTTTTTCCCTTCCTTTTCCCTTTAACAAACCCTTTTCGGGTATAAACTCTCTAATAGTACATTAGTATGACAGCATAGCAGAGCTGCTAGCTTTTCTCCTGAAGCTGCTATTTCTGCTAATAATAATGGTATAGTCCAATCTCCAGTCTCATTTGGGTTGCCTTATCCCCTCTGTGTTTGCTGGAGGTATGCTCCCACTGACATGGTTGCTTTTACGTTAAACTCAGCACTGTGAGCATTAAAGCAGAGTATATAGTGGGTGCATATGAGCTAGATTCAGTGTAGAAGTATTATAATTGCATTTATGTGATGTTTTCTGACATAGTAGATGTTGCTGAGTGCTAATAAGCATCCCCAGCTGCAAGTTCACAGGGACACATGGGCTGGAGTAGGGGAGTAGAAGACCTAGTGATAGATGGAGAGAAGGTACTGTAATTTTAAGGGAGATTAGGTACTAAAGGCCTGACCTGCTTATCATCCACAGCAAGGTAGAATCAGAGCTGGCCTTGAATTATGTCTGCATGAAACTTCTGTCACCAAGAGAAGACTTACTACCTGATGACCAGTCTTGTCCCCTTTAAAGTCAGTAACACAAGCTGCGTCAGACCTAAAGGACAGGAGATCGAAGACATCGATGTCTCGCTTGACTGAAATATGTGTAGAATTTTGTAGAAAGATCTGTGAGACTCTAGTAATTTGTCTCTCCCCTGGGATACTCCAAGTGTGAAAGCGTCTGCTGCTCACAAAAAAATAAACATATAATTGCATGATCAGCTGATGAAATCAAAGTGAAATTTCTGGCAGCCTTCTTCCTGCCCTCCCTGTGTTTTGCTAGCATTAACATTCTAGCTTTGTCACCTCTGATCAGGGGAAGATAAATCCTTCCTTTTGTAAGGAGCAGAAACACTTTCCCTCAGTACATAGAATAATGGCCTCTTCTGTGTATTACTCATATTCCTCTCTTTGTACTTGTCATTTCTCTATATCCATAGTTGTATACTCCATAACTCTTAGTGGTTTTATCTAAGGCCTTTCAAATAAGGAAGTGAATGGCTTAGGAGACAGGTAAAGGTTTGCTAAGGCATTAAATAGACTGGCATATGTAATGTGCAAGTCCAATAACACCACCCTCCGTGGCTGCTGAGCAACTTCATCAGCTTTCTGGTAGATAGGGGCCAGTGCTAAAACATCCCTCACAATGACAGGCTTGTTGTTACTTTAACAAGAGGAGGCCTGTAAACCAAGTTTTCTCACCTATTTCTAGAAGTACTCTGCAGAATAACATAGAAATGGAGTAGAGGATCACCCCAAGCCCACACTGCTTTGGTTTGGTCTTTGGCCCAAAAAAGAATGTGTGGCAACTTTGCCAGTCCTGAGCATCTGAAAGTTGTGAATCAGGTGCCCCCAAATTAAAGGGAGTGGCAGGAGCATGTATAATGGTATATAGTAGTGCTCTTTTTGTTCAGTGACTGTTGTTTGAACCCTTATAATGTACTCATGACATTTCCAACCTCATCTCCACAGCCTAAGACTGTTGTCTCTAGAGATGGTTGTAACTATAAACAGAAATTGTATAGGAGGTTGGAGAACTTCAGAGGGCACGATCGAGGTTCTGTAGCAGCGCTTCAAGTCTGATTGCAGGGGTTGCTCAGTGTGTGTGTTCACCTATCCATGCATGCACTTGCTTACCCAACGTTTCATTTTGAATGTTATTAGTCTGATACGGACAGTGTTGGGAGTAGCTGCTTCAGCATTTTCAGAAAGCAAATCCTTTGTTGCTGCTGAAGCCTGTACAGCCCTAAATCAGGTGCTTGTGGTGTGCCCTGTCGTGTGCTATTTAGGTCTAGTGCGTTTCTGCTGCATCAAGCTGAAACAAAATGATTTTCATCCCTGCAGTTAGTAGCTGGCTACAGTTGGATGAATTGAAATGACTTTTGGGAAGAGTCAACAAGGGGAAAAAAAAAACCTCCCCAGGAGATCATAAAGGGAACGTGACTTATACTGATTTGTAATCTTCACAAAGAGAAGGAATAAACACAATGAGAGTTAGAAACGTATTGATCTATTTTATCTTGTGGGTGTTTTTTCTTGTTTTAAGTATATCATGACCTTAATACCTGCATCCAGGAACAAGCTGTTGCTCCTGGCTTTCACTGACAGCTGGTTTTCTTTTGATACATCCCAGAATCTTCCCGCTGATTCCTGCAATATGTCAAAGGAGCTCAGCAGTTTGTTGACCCTCAAGACTTCCCTCTGTTCATTATAGCTTCAAGAGTCCACAGTTGTCCTCGAGTGCAGGCTCAGCCTCCAAAGGAAAAAAAAAAAAAAAAAAAGGGTCCCTAAAATGTCCTGTTGAAATGGCTGATGGTAGCCCAAGGGAACTGTTGCCCTTGGGCATGTCCAACAAATGGTTGTTGAGATAATATAGAGGACCTAAATAGGCCTGGCAAGTTAAAGGTGTAAAACCTGGTCCTGTAACTGTACAGCAATGAAGAGAAGGCTTGTGGTTTCTAATGCACAGACATCTGCCTGCTCACTCCTAAGGCAACCCTGTCTCCACGCAAAAACTTTTCAGCCTTTGGAAAAGGGCAAACAGTGCCTTGTTTAAAAGTGTCAAGTCATGCTTTGATTTTGATTGCAGTTCTTATTCCCTTTCTTTCTTGCTGGGGAGTTTCTATAGGAAAAGCCCTTTCTTTGATAGTCTGTAATTAGTATTAAAGATGGCTTTGACAGCCCTCTGTGGGCAGAGAAGGCAGAGTTGGTTGAGATGCTCTGCAGCAGTAATTGCTGTTGCAATTAGATACTTGAGCCTGGCGCAAGACAAACCAAACATACAAAGAGAAAGCAACTTCCAAGTGAATTGTTGCCCCAGCTCTTGTACCTAATCCTTTGGTGTAACAGTCCCACAGCTGGACAGGCTCATTTCTCTTACAGTCGATATTTATTCCTGGTTCAGAATCAGACACCACTTACCTAACTTGGAAAGACTTTAAGGGGCTTCCTTTGTTGGGATACATTAGTCAAGGCTGTTTAGATCCAGCTAAGACAAGTTAGCTTTCTGACAGTGTATCCCAAAGCCAGAAACAGGGTGTCCCGAAGAGGGGCAGGTAACTGATTAGGAGGGACAGCAGGCATAATCGTGAGGTGGGGACATAGTTTCTCCACTAAGAAATTGTGTAGGACTTGAGAGAAATTTTTCATTTAACTTGGCAAATGCTTTTGGACATGAAAAATTCCCAGTCTAAAGAGGACCTCTCATTGTTTGTGGTTTTATCATCTGGCAGCCTCGGTGAATTGGCCACGAGTCCACGCTTGTTGAAAACAACTGTATGTTTTTTTTGGTATTACGTTTCTTTTGGAGAACAAAATAAAATAAGTGCCTTTCCACTGTGATGTGACACAACTGCAAACTGAGGTCAGACAAGTAAGAAGCTGAGGATGTAGGACTAGATTCAGGTGCCCCTTCAATGCAGCTAAAGGAGAGCAGGGATGGATGGGTTGGAATTAGAACTATAACTCAGTGGTGACTTGGCTGGTTTAGTCAAATTTCTAAATGAAAGAGAAAGGTGAAAATAAATGTGAAAGAGGTGAAAAAGGAGTATTACAAGAGGAAATGCAGAGGTATACAAAGCCAAGAGAAAGCAAATGTGGAGGGACAGACGTGGAAAAGATGAAGTAGAGAGAAACAAGAAAATTTTGTGTATGAAATACTCCATGTGTGTGTATCTGTGGACAAGTGTATACATGCACATACAAGATAAAACCCACCAGGTTTTGAAGTATTTCTTAATGATAAGAAGATTATGTCTGTCTCTACTCAGTCACTTCTGGAAAAAAAAGAAATATTTGTTTAAATTACGGAAGAGGCTGCAGGAGGATGAGAGTAGTTTTCTACATTACTTGAACTCCCTGAGCCACATCCCATCTGTAATTTATTAGTGTTGCTTTCTCGGTCCTGAGCCACATGAGCTTCCATCACGTGCCCTTCATGCTGACAGTGCCCGCTGGCTCTGGCAGGCCAGGTGGTGACCCCATGGAAACCCATGTGTGCTTTATGCGTCTGATCCAAGGCCCTTGAGGTCAGCAGGGGTATTTCTGCTGACGTACTGAAGTCTCAGGGGCTTCAGATCTGTACCTAAATACACAAACTACCAGCAACTGCCTCAGGGCACAAGGATTTGTGCTATTGCCGGGTAAACTTAAAGCATGAAAGAACCCAATTTGGAGGCTGTAGTACAGATCACTGCCAGCATTTTACTAGATTAAGACTCAATTCAAACATAAAAGCTAGCAATTCTGTCTGCTGTATCCCCCTAGACCTTCTTTGTAGCATTTCTATCACACTCTTGCATGCAGATTACAACACAAGGTGTGCTTGTTCTGAAACAAAATCAAGAATAGCAGTAGTGTTAATGTGCCTTAAAGTGACTATATACAAGCGTGAGGATTATGATGAGCAAAGCAAGAACTGTTGCCAAATACCGGAGTCATGGTACGAGGGATATAAAGGAAACATGTTGCCATAATTCTTGTTTTATTCTACAGTTATCTTTCATAGCAGTCTTTCCACTTTGTTGTTTGCAGTTTTGGCGCTCGTCTATGCCAAAAGGTTGCCCCTGGTTGGTGTTGCTCGGTACTTCAAAGAGAGAGCGCGAGGAGGCAGGAATAAACAGATGGAAGCACGTGTTATTACAGCACCCACAGAGTCAGCAAACTCTCTGCTGTCTGGAGGGAGTTCTCTCCAGGGCAATGGTAAAATGCTCCATCCTCGAGTCAACTTAAGTTAGACTCATTAGAGTGCGAAAGAGACAGTGCTGCATCCTGGGGATGAACCACCTGATAATCAGTCTTTTCTTTTCATTGCTTGTACAAATACCTAGTATAGTACATAACATTTGAAACAATTATATGACTGAAGGGCTCTTCTCTTTCTTGATGTTTTAATGACACTTGCCCCATCCCCTTTCTAGCAGTTGATCTCAGCAATATTATATTTTTCTAAGGGAAAAGGAAACACAACCCTCATAGCTGCATGGCTGATGACAAAATCGCATTCATAACAGCTGCTGAAGGGGGAGTGCAGATGGGATTAAAAACACAAAGGGACTGCATAGGAAGATTACTTCAGAAAGTCACTTGGGGTCTAAGTAATAATCCTAATAACCACTGCAAACAGTTAAGTATTTTCTTCAGCACTGCTATTGCTCTGCCAGCTGGGGGAATGTCACAAATATGCAGCTTAGAGATTTTTTGGGTAATAATAGAAACTGCATGTAGTAGAGAATATAATCTCAAAGCATTTACTTATCTAAAAAGTGTTTCTGGTCCTATAAAATAGATCTGTGGAGGCGATGAGCTTGTGTTTAGCGTGTACAGCTGAATTTGCACTCGTTCACCCTGGTAGGTTTTTTATTTACTCAACACCCATCTCTCTCTCTCTGTTCTGCCTCGCTCTGCAAGCAAGCATGTGTTGGTGTGAGAGAGATGCTTATTCTGGCTCACTTTTCAACAGACAGCAAAGCAGACAGCATGATGTCCAATGTTTCCTTGTATAAGGAATTTATAAATGAGTGTTCACTCAGACACTGATACTGTGGCAAAGACTTTTCAGGGACTTTACCTAGATGTGATTGTGTATAAACTTCTTTCAGTTCTTTGCAGAGTCCGTGAGATGGATCTTTGACTTGTACCCATTGGTTAGAGTTTCAAATTATAAAAGAGCCTTTCTACTGATTCACTCTGTAAGGAAATGAAAAGGCTGAGTAAGTCATAAGAAAACTGCAAACTCAGACTGTCCCCTAGTCAGTTAAGGTTAAGCATCTAAAATGCTTAGTGTGAGGAGTACAACAGTTTTAAAGCACTGCCGCAAACACCTCTCAGGCACTATAAGATTTTGGTCTTATCAGTAAGAGCTTCCCTTGCATTTCTTGTGAACCCAGATTTTTTGCTGATTCCATGAGTAACAGGTAAAGGGCAATGAAAAGGGGATTGAAAAGAGTAGTCTTGTCTCCTGTGTTTTTGTGCTCCCAAATTATATGTTCCCATCTGCTGATTAATACTTAAATTGTCAACCTTCAGGGAAAGATCTTTCTGTGCCAGACTTGGACAGTGTTTATCACAAGGGGATCTCCATCCTTCCTAATGGGAATGAATTTTTGTATTTTGGGATGCCAACCTCAAGTGTTACAAGAATATTAAGGATTATAAAAAGAACAAATATGGGGTTCTTATTATTGAAAACACTCTTCTGCTTTCAGTTTTCCCTCTTCCCCATTTCTTAATAGCTATGAAGATTCCTTTGAAATGACGCTGGGAGCTGAGGTTTAAAAACAATATATATATATATCTAAACCCTGCAATACTTCACATAAAACTGTGGGAGTTGGTGACAACTGCTATGTCCAGAGAAATTATTGAAGCTATGGACTGGGAAGTTAAGAAAAGGAGGGTGTATGCTGAACTGGAGTTATTTGGTGCATGATTTTGCTTTCTTCTACCTTGGACCATCTTGTCTCCTGTCTCATTACTGCACTGATAATTTGAGCTCAATAACAGTGGTTTTGCCACCTAAGTGGCCCCATAAATGCAATGAGCCAAGGCAGAGAGAAAGTAGAGCTTTTTGCAGCCATTGCAAGAGCTCCCTTTTGTTTTGAGCTCCTGTGAGCCTGCTTAAGGTTTAAATACTCAACCCAACCAGTGGATTTGAGAACCCCTCAGTAATATCTGGGCTGACATGTGATTGTTTCTCTGAAAGCAGGATGACCTGGAGTTAAATGCAGTAACAGCTCCGTGACAGCTTCTGTGAATGTCAGGAGTTTACAGTGTTTATCTTTGCTGGAGGGAGAATGTTAGCAGGTTGTAAATTCAGATTGGGTTTCCTCTCAGCTTGGAAGACAAATCCAGCTTCTCTGTGTTGTAAAGTTCCCTCCTGCTTCTATTTATATATTTTTAATTTTTTTTCCTCCTGCCTTTCCTTTAATCCCTTACGTAGTGCTATTAACATTGAGTGTTGGAGAAAGCAGCACTTTTGCCATGAGATATATTAGGAGGTTAAATGACTATCTCTGTGGCTTGAGTAGTGGTATCCAGGTGTCCTGGTTTCAGCTGGGATAGAGTTAATTGTCTTCCTAGTAGCTGGTACAGTGCTATTTTTTGAGTTCAGTATGTGAAGAATGTTAATAACACTGATGTTTTCAGTTGTTGCTCAGTAGTGTTTAGACTATAGTCAAGGATTTTTCAGCTTCTCATGCCCAGCCAGTGAGAAAGCTGGGGGGGCACAAGAAGTTGGCACAGGACACAGCCAGGGCACCTGACCCAAACTGGCCAACGGTGTATTCCATACCATGGGACGTCCCGTCTAGTTTAGGAACTGGGAAGTGGGGGCGGGGAATCGCCGCTTGGGGACTGGCTGGGTGTTGGTCGGCAGGTGGTGAGCAATTGCCCTGCGCATCATTTGTACATTCCAATCCTTTCATTATTGCTGTTGTAATTTTATTAGTGTTATCATTATCATTATTAGTTTCTTCTTTTCTGTTCTATTAAACCGTTCTTATCTCAACCCGCGGGTTTTGCTTCTTTTTCCCGATTTTCTCCCCCATCCCACTGGGTGGTGGGGGAGTGAGTGAGCAGCTGTGTGGTGCTTAGTTGCTGGCTGGGGTTAAACCACGACACCAGGCTTCACAGAAAGCATTTCTTTTTCCATTTCTTTTAAAATAAATAATGGGATACCTGACATCTCAAAAGGACTGGTAATGCTAACAAAGAGTTAACCACAGAAATCAGTCCAAACCAAAGAACTCTGTCACTGCAACATCCCAAAGCACATTGGATTTTTGGGGGAAAAAAATATAAAATACAGCTGACAGCATCCACCTCATGCCTTGGAGCTGAGCTCTTCAAAGCTTCCTAAGGGATATGAAGCACCTATTCCCATTGACAGCTGATTTTCCTAGGGTCTCAGGGAATTTCAGTTACGTAAGAAACACTACAAAGAAACAGCCCCTGAAAAATTTTGAATCCCAGGATTCCTCACTGGCAATGGAAAGATTTTATATAATTTTGATGGACAGTGAAGTCACCAAAATATGTAGTTTGGGGGAAGCTGAATTTAGTCCAATTCAGCTGACAGAGGAGGTTTCAGAAATACTGAAATCTGCCTCAGCTGCTTGCAGAATTACACCTATATTCAAGAAACTTAAGCATTCTGGTTTGGAGATTCTTAAGGATTTGATTACTGCATTTTCAAAGTAAAATATTTCAATTAAAATATTTCAATTTTTTGTTGTTGTTTTGACATGGCATTTTTTCAAAGTTGTTTCAAATAGATCAGCATTCTAAGAAGTGAAAGGAAAAGGAGCAAAGAGCAAGGCCTAAATACCTATAGATTAGCTGTTTTGACGTTTTAAAGGGTGTTTACTCTTCTTTACAAAAGCTGTTTCCTGAAGGCTTTTACTGGATTTTCCAAGAGAAGGAAAATGCCTGAAGGAGAAAGGATGGTCTGAGGAACAAGATCTTTACTTTTACTATTGATTAGCCCATGTTGTAAATCTAGAAATCAAAGAAAACAAAATTCTTGTATGGATGGCCCTTTGGACTAGCCTTCTTAATGGGAACCACATCTGAAATACTACTATTAGCAGTAATTTATTACCTAATAAATTTAGTACCTAAATTCCCCAGTTGAGACAGGGCTCTCTCTTGCTGCTTACCTGTGCATATGGCTTGTAAATGAAAACCTCTGTAGCAAAGTGGTGGCTGCATAAAGCACTGGTGGAAATCTGCTTGCTAGAGTAGGACGGAGGCAAACAGGGCTCCTATGGCTTGTACGGATTCATGCAAGATACCTGATCCCCCATATTCCCTAAGCAGAGCTGTAGCCGCTTAATCACACTTACTCTGTCCGTGTATTTTGCAAATTAAAGGAACGTATTTGAAAGGTCGACATGGCTAACCAGGTCATATTCTTCTGTTGGGCTTTTGGCTTCTCAACTAAGGCCAGCAACAAGGCTTTTAATGAATATTGTTTTGCCAGGCAGATGTCTGTCCTGTTCATTCAGAGCTGCGGTGAGATCTAGCAACTCCTTTCACATAGAAGGATGAAAGGAAAAAGATTTACTTAATAAAACAAATCTTGCTTAATTGCTGTGGTTAGTCTCCTGCCTGGGTTTTATGGGTTCCTGCAGCTGGCTTTAATCTCCTGATTTACTCTGGGAACAAAGAAGAAAAGGAGTGAATTTAAATCATGGCAGGAAGAAGTTGAAATTTTTTTGGCAGAGCTTGGGAATGTTAGAGACTTACTGTAAAATGCAGCCCAGAAACAGGCCACCAGGAGAGACTCCCTGGCTTTTGGGAGATACAGTAAAATAATTTCTTACAATGTGACCTTGACAGTCAGTAAAGTCAAGGGCTTCTACTGGTCTGGGCAACTAAGGGAGGAGGATTAGCAAAGAGTTGCAAGAAACATTGAGGCTCCAGAGAAGACTGACCAAAAGGGGTCAGTATTTGTTAAGTTGAAGCACCAACTTGACAAATACAAACAGACGAGGTTTTACACGTGGAAGGGAGGAGGATTTAGCAGGAGGATCCTCTCCCTTGCTCCAGCATGGTGAGGTATGGCATGCCCACGCTTGGCTCATGTGACCCAGGGACTACCTTATAGATGAGCCGATCCCCCTGCTTGGACTGAACCTGCATCTGTCTCTAATATTTACATTTTGAATACTTCATAAAGAAAAGTCTTCTGGCATAGCAGCTTAGACAACAGATGCGAGCTAAAGAGACTGTCTGTACAAAGCAGTGGTCACTGATCTAAAACCAGACTGTTCTCAGACCAACATGCGGAGAATAGCATGGCATTTATGAAGAGCACAGAAGATGCAGAGCTAAGTAACCCTCTGGAAACAAACAGTCTAACAGGAACCAGAAGGTTTAGTGTCTGGAAAACTATTCCACATATTATGAAGCTCGCTGATTATAGGAATTTAGTATTGATTTAGCTTTTTATTCTTCAGTGCAGCCTTGTCTACCGTGCTGCAGTGAAACTTTCTGCTGGACTACAGTTTGACAATACTTCTAACCCCACGTAAGAGGTACCTGATGCTGCTGAGGGTATTGCCCTGATCCCCCTCCACGCCTCACTTTGTGCTTCTGCACTTCCCTGGTAGTGATATTGCTGCTTATCTGATCTTGCAGTGAGCCATCCAAGAAGCTAAATTACCCACTGATTAATGTTACCAACTTAGCTTGCCAGTGAGTCAGCTGGGTGTTAGTGTCAGGCTAAAGGGAGTTAGGGACCTGTACAGCCAGGGGCTCCTAATCAGCTTTGTGCGGTGTTAGCCTACCTGTAACTTCAGATTCTTCCTTTGCCAGTATATTACTTATCTGTATCATTGCACATCCAGGCAATGCAGCCCTGCTTGGATCTGTGCTTTGAGGATGACTTTCTCTGGAATAAGAGAGGTGATGCTCTCTAGGATTAGCATACGTTAGTAAAATCATACAGCATGTGAAGAGCCGTGTGGAGTACTCAGCAGTCTGCCCTCTCTATAGGACTGCTGCAGGTGGCAGAACCCTTCCATGGCCATAGCAGTTTTGCAAGATTAAAATCTAAATTTAAATAGGAAACTATTATTTGAGCTCCTGAAATCGTAAGTCACATCTTCAGCTCTGGCTGTTGCTGATTCAATGCCTTTCAGTTACTGTCTTTATCAGCTGTATAGTATTATGCCTAAATACTGCTGAGATTTCTTGTAATTTGAGGACAGTGAAATGGAACAGATAGATTTTCATCTGTAGTTTATCAGAATGTATTAATTAGAAGCATCATTTCTAAGTTTGACATGTTAGGAAGATAAGGTGCTAAATGGAAGTCTTTGTATACAACTAAAAAGCTTTGATTTGGAAATGAAATATTTGCTTGGAAATTGCACATTTGCATAAGTGTATTTGCTGTGAGATTGTATAAGTAAATGTTTTTACTTGGTCCTGACAAAAATTAAGTAATGATTTCTAGGTAAGCTGCTGGAGAGTTTTTCTGTAATGTCTTTGAGATGCTGCTTGTTCTGCATGCCAGCAAAATGTTTTAAATCTGTATTCGAGAGATTTAAAGAGAGACAGTTACTTTGAGACAAAGCTGAGGCAGACATTTCCTGTGCTATGAATTAATAACCTTAGAAGTTCAAGCAAGAAAGTCTTTCACTGTTCTGGCTACCATGTGTTTATAAAGCTTCAAAAACCTGTTCAGATGGAGTCCTCTATCCAGTGTGGGATTGAAGCTGACCTCTGATAATCTGCACCATTCTTAATGATGGTCTTTCTTTCATCTTCCCATTGCAAAGTCTGCTTTTGTCAGAAGATCAAAAACTGTGCTTAACTTTCAGCACATAGACAATCAAATGCAAATAAATGAGCTGCTGCCCTTAGGTTTTGTACATACATAGGTGACTTGATTAGCAGGGTCTGTGTTTAGATCCAGAAAAAAAAAAGGGTGATTTTTGTTATTGGGCAGCAGAACTTGGGTCCGTGGTTTAGTTACTACTACTGTTGAGAGCATATAGCCAAAGTGACAGAGGCAATTTAGTAACACTCACAGAAAATACAATAATTGTTTAGAATAACATTGGAGGGGAAGATTTTGACTCCACTTGGGGTGGAAGTCCAAGCTGACAAGTTATGGCTGGTGGATACTTGCAGGTTGTAGAGCTGTGCAGAAAAGCCTCTGTGCGAGGACAGCCATCTACTCGTGAATAAGCAGATGTGGCAAAGGGGAGAATTTTCCAGTTGGAGTGGGGAACTATGCACTAAGGAAATCTGGAGTACTTCAGCTGTTTGTCATCCCCATTTATTGTCACTGTACCTGCCTCCCTTAAGTAAACATGGTAAATGTATATATACTGCATAGATTAGGTGGGTAAATACAGGAGACCGTCTAGTAATTTGGCCTCCAGGTCCTCAGTCACAGGGTTTATTGAGGTAGTATAACTTACAAATCTTTATGTACAAAGTTGGCACTATTGATTTAAAAAATTAATATTTAATCACAAGCATACAACAAGGTCAACGAATCTTTGGTAAAGAATTAAATAGACTTTTCCTTGCTAGCACTCAAACACCAAGTAAATAAAAATTTAAGTGAAAACATTTGTAGCATATGCGTATGGACTGCATTTAAAAATGTATGGGCCTCAGTACTGTCTGACTTTATTCTGATTCATCCATTGACCTTGTTATATAAAACTCAATGCCCTTTTTAGAGGGAGAGTTGCAAATTGTGCTTCTGCATATTTATTTAGGAAGTTCAATCTTCTGGGTGTTCGTACCCTAATTCCAGTGCTAAGTGCAATCACAACATTGATTTTTCTCACCAAACATAACCTACTTTACCCTGGGATGGAATTTTTTTTCTTTAATGGGCTTTATATAATGGCATATGTGAAAACCACTCAACTTAATGCCCCATACTGTAGTTAATTAACAAAATGGTATTGTAGCCACGATCTTTCATCCTCTGGCAGTGTATTTTACCACTAACCTAGGCCATACAAAATGTCCGTCCTAATTAACAGGAGCCCAGGTATTGACTATGTCAAGCTATATGGTGGAAAGAGCAATTTGCAGCTGCTGACAAAGTTGTAATTATGTTGAAAATCCAAACATGAGGAACCTCATTTTGACTGACGTTACGCCATTTCAGAGCCCATCTTCAGGAACAGCTGCACAAAGTATCTAAATGATCAGTTTTTACTTCTCTCCAGTTGCTAAATAACAGTATCCTAAAATACATCCGAACATCTCCTAAAATAGATACTACCAAAAACACACTGGTGGATTTATACAGATTTCAAGATTGGTGGTACTGTTTTCTTCTTAATTAAATGTTTATTTATTGTTCATTTATTTGAACCGTATTATACGGGAGAACTTAATGGGACTTAAAGCCTTAATGAACCTTCAGTAACGGATTTGATTCTCCTTTTACTTTTTCTGTTTTCATCTCTGAGTAATTCAACTGAAGGAATTAGAGATGCATCAGTTTTGTGCTAGTTTTACTAGAGCAAGACAGTAATCTGTGAAGCTCCATGATGTTTCATGTTACAAATGAGAGAATTAGGCACTTATGCTTTTATACTGAGAAAAAGAAGTTTTCTTTTTTGATGCCTTTAATTGTGTTTTGTCTCACTGTTGAAAAACTGCAATGAGAAGACAAGTACTCTCAATCATTCATGACTACATTTTTAAAGTGTTTTAGTGTCTAAAGATGCAAAAAGACCAGTTTTTCCAAGGAACTTAGTTAGGTGCTGAGTCCTCATAAATGTCAAGAAGATATCGACATCTTTTTAGATGGTGATTTCTGCTCAATAACTAACCTTTTGTGTTACATAAGTATTTTAGAAAAATACGATTTTTCACCATGCTTTAGCCTCTTTGCTGTGGTGAAGCCAGTTCCTGCTGAGTAGAGGCCATGACGAAAGTACTCTGGTAGGGTGAAGTTAAGCAGCCCTTTGCCTTCTCCATCCAAAGCTGAGGCCAAGCTACTCATAGAGCCTGGTACTTCTAACTGGCATCCTGCTCCCCACATATTCATCATCTTGTGTGAGTCCGATAGGCTGGTGGAGGTTTGTCCCTCAGTGTCTTTTGAAGAGAAAGGCTGTGTAAGTATCTCTGTTTCTCATTCCTGATGCTTTGTAATAGGACTGAAGATCAGCAGCTGAACGTTCCGCACCCAAATAGTATGTTTGCTGGGAGTTCTTTATACAAATGCTCCTTAATTAAGCAAGTCCTCTTTTAATTAAACCTCCATACAGTTATTGCTGATGTTATTAGCATCACTAGATAAATACAGTTAACTTTTCCACAGGATGTAACAACTAACAGTGGCAGAAATTTGCATCCTGTAAGAACATCTCTGAGTTACAAAGTCTTGTCTTAACCAACAGCTGTGTTCTCTCCTGGCTGGAGGTTTCAAACAGAAATTTCCTTGGGAATCTGTGACAAAGAAGGAATTGTCAAGCAGAAGAGCAACAACCTGCCCACTGATAACGTAGAAGAATATCATGGAATAAAAATGGGTTATTAAAAAACTTCAGTGAAGTATTCCTCTGTGCAGTGATGAAGCACAAGTTTGTCATGATACAGATGAACAGAACCTTCCTGAGTCTTCTGCATTGGGACAAATTTCTCTTTGGGACAAATTGCCAGAATAGAGAAAATAACCTTGAATGCAGGTTTTCCTACAGATTCGGTCTTAATCATAACTCCAGCCTGCTGTTGGCAGAACATATAAAGGCACACAGTTAGCTGGTTCTGTCCAAAAATAGTGGTATGTTGCCTTAGATCTGCATTTGTGATACCACTCTCTTATTTACTGATGGGTTAGAAACATAGCTAATACTTAGCTTAAAGCTGGTATATTGAGATCTCCATGCCTGAGCTACATTTGGAAGGTAAAAGTTCTGAATTACTCTCTTGTAAACTTTTTACAATTGCTGTTTCCAACAGGGCAAAGGTGAAGAAAGGTGTAAACATTCTCAATGCAAAGACAAGTGACCCCCGGCAGTGGGACGTGAAACAAGAGGTGGGGAATGGTGGAAAGCATTCGACCACAACAGTTATTTGTCAGAGGATAGCACCAAGTTCAAGGAACAGGTATGAAACCTCATATTCTCGGCACATTAAACTCATTTATATCCATGATACCATTCATTGGTTGAAAGACTTAGGGCTCATATTACCACTACTCATAGCTATTAAACCTGTAGCCTGGAAATCTGGAGACACTTATGTTAACTATGGTACCATCTGTTGATCTATAACAGAGCATCTTAGTTTCCAGGTAATAAAATTCGTCAGTTTAAATTAAAAAATGAATAGAATAGGCCTACGCAGGGGTGGGGGTCGGGGATGTCGTTTTGGCATGAATATGAATATCCTTAATTTTACAGGTTTCTACTGAACATAATTTTTTGGCTTGATAGTTTTGACCTTGTTTCTCTGAACATATCACAGCCTCTGTGGCTGGTTCATCAAGCAAGAAATGAATTCTTCCACAGTGAACCACTGTAACTTTCAAGCATTGGTACAGGATAATTCAAACCTTTCAGTATTTAGTGTCTTGTATGTAATACAGAAGAATCCCTTTTTGCAAAGAGTTTCTTATTCCAGAACTGGAGATTCCCTTGCTAAGCCATACACTGGTAACTGTCAGAGGTAGTGCACTCCAGTGAGCACTGGTATGAACTGGCCTGCCAGTGCCTGCTTTCCTGTTTAATGTGTTTTTACCGAGACTTGGTCTAGTTGTTCCACAGACATAAAAGCAGTGCTTTTTCAGTAAGTATGATTGTCTTACGCAGCACATAGTAAAGTCATATGTTGCTGCTTTCAGTGGAAATTATTTTGCTCTTGCTGGGTATCACCTTAACAAATTCTCAGAACACCGCTGTACATGTAGTCCACACAGAGGATTTCCGTTGTACAGATCTGAGCAATGCTTCCCTAGCTCTGTGCTTATTATTAGCCTCAAACCTGGGCTCATTGAAAAGTATCGTAAAATCTTTGGTGGATGCTGGGTCGGTTATTACTTTCCTATGCGGTTGGTTTGTACTATCTTCAGGCACAGAAAACCTGAGCAGATTTTAACATTTGTATTCTGTGCCCATTCAGAGTGCCTGGGAAATATTAGACTGCTGTAAAGTGCAGAAATTTCTCTTGTCGTGAGAAACTCACTGATTCAGTGTGTTTACACTTGATATCATTGCAGTTAGTGAGATTTTCAGTGGAGAGTTTGTGGGGGGAAGTATTGTGTTTGCATGGCAAGGTTTTGGTGGTGGGGGGTGGGGGTGGTTATAGGGGTGGCTTCTGTGAGAAGCTGCTAGAAGCTTCCCCTGTGTCAGATAGAGCCAACACCAGCCGGCTCCAAGATGGACCTGCCGCTGGCCAAGGCCGAGCCCATCAGTGATGGTGGTAGTGCCTCTGGGATAACATATTTAGGAAGGGGGGAAAAAACCCCTGCACCACAGAAACCACAGCTGAAGAAGAGAGGAGTGAGTATATGTGAGAGGAACAGCCTGCAGACCCCAAGGTCAGTGAAGAAGGAGGGGGAGGAGGTGCTCCAGGCTCCGGAGCAGAGATTCCCGTGCAGCCCGTGGTGAAGACCATGGTGAGACAGGCTGTCCCCCTGCAGCCCATGGAGGTCCACGGTGGAGCAGATATCCACTTGCAGCCCAGGGAGGACCCCACGCCGGAGCAGGGGGATGCCCGAAGGAGGCTGTGACCCTGTGGGAAGCCCACACTGGAGCAGGGTCCTGGCAGGACCTGTGGCCCTGTGGAGAGAGGAGCCCAGGCTGGAGCAGGTTTGCTGGCAGGACTTGTGACCCTGCGGGGGACCCATGCTGGAGCGGTCTGTGCCTGAAGGACTGCAGCCCATGGGAGGGACCCACGCTGGAGCAGTTCATGGAGGACTGTCTCCCATGGGAGGGACCCCACGGTGGAGCAGGGGAAGAGTGAGGAGTCCTTCCCTGAGAAGGAAGGAGTGGCAGAGACAGTGTGATGAACTGACCCCAGTCCTCATTCCCTGTCCCTCTGTGCCGCTCGGGGGAGGAGTAGAGAATTTGGGAGTGAAGTTAAGCCCAGGAAGAAGGGAGGGGTGGGGAGAAGGTGTTTTAAGATGTAGTTTTTATTTCTTATTATCCTACTCTGATTTGATTGGTAATAAATTTATTTTCCGTCAAGTCTGTTCTGCCCATGACGGTAATTAGTAAATGATCTCTCCCCATCCTTATCTCTACCCACAAGCCTTTTGTTATATTTTCTCTCCCCTGTCCAGCTGAGGAGGGGAGTGATAGAGCACCTTTGGTGGGCACCTGGCGTCCAGCCACAGTCAACCCACCTCAGGGAGGGTAAAGGGAAAGGAAAAATATATCATTTGAGCTTGCCAGAAGTAAAAACCAAAACAGTTTGAAAGGGAGGACATGGCTTTAGAACAGCATGTAACTGAGTGTATTAGCAACTGCAGAACTATAATAGTCAGGTTATCAAACCCCAAATTAAATCTTCTCAATCCAATTTGCATAAAGTCTAATTAACCCATAAAAATATTTTTAGCACTAATTATGCAAATAAAAGTCAATGTTTTAATTAATGCCTCTTTCATTTGTATATGTAAATAGTTGCTGTCTTCTGAACGCATGATGAACCTAGGTTTGAATGAAATGTTTTCGTACAAGAGCTGGATAAGGAAACCTGGACTCATGTGTACTGAGATCCCAGTGGGAAAGCATACAGTGTAGTGGGCATTACAGTTACTGAGTTTTTAAGTGTCACTTGGAGCCCTCTGCGCAGAGCACAAATATTCTATTAAGCTAATTTAATTTGGTTGAGAATTGCAAGTCCCTAATGGGATCTTTCTGTGCTGCCACCAGCTTCTTCAGGCTAGTTTAACAGTGCAGTTTGTTTGGGTGATGTGCAGTTCTGTAGCAAGGTCAACGTAGATGTGAGGTACTGTTCTGGAGTTCCAGCATCAACACAGGCTAATCTTCTTTTGCAGCAAACTCAGCCAACTCATAAATATGTTGGTTAATTTAAGCAGAGAGGTGTTTTCCATTGTCTTTGCAAAAGAGCTTCTGAAAAGCAAGTAAATGCAAGTTCGTAGTTCTTGAATGCTTTATGAACATTCACACAGCTTGTCAAGAAGATGATAGTAAGTTATTTTTCTTTACATGACCAGCTGTTTCTAGCACAGCTCAGAGAATTAGCTAGCAGGAAAGGAGAATGAAGGGTCTTCCACAGTTGTGTCTTATTCCTCTGTTGCAACCAACAGAAGTAATTTGGCTCTCCCCTTGTATTGTCACATGTCCCCAGTTGGTTGTGAAGTCAGAGTATTACTTAAATTCGTAATAGATTCTCAGTGCATTGGAGTGCTGCCTCCTACAAACTATTTTGTGGTAGCCAGATTAAACTGCATCCAGGATTCATTCAGGTCATAATGGGGAGAGTGATGTGTTGAGTTGTTAAGCACATGAACAGGAAATTCTGGCCTTTATGTGCTCTCACTTACTTGGAAATCTCCCTGACGCACCATGGAGAACCACTGCATTCTTGCCCCTTCATATCGCGGGAAACAAATGCCCATACTCAGTAAAACTACTCGTTTTCATTGCCACGTTGTCTTTCTTTTCTTGCATATTTCTACTATCATTAATATGTGGATATAATTACATTGTAAGCACTTTGAAACAAGCAGTTTATGTCTTAATGCAACACCACTTAGCAGCTAATATACCTTTCACATTATATAATAAAAACCAAGGGACATGTTTTAGATACATCACATCAATAATTGTTTACCATTACATTTTAAGTGGGTCACACTTTTTTACTTTTTTAAGTAATAGTTGTTCTCTTTGAATTTGTGCTGCTAAAGCCAAGAGCCGTAGCTTCTTAACTTAGATTTATTCAGAAAGACTTTACCACTATAGCAAGTAGCTGAAAACAGCTTGAAATCAACAATGTTTGTGTGCCTTATAATGCAATTTGTGCTGAGATTCAAGTAGCGATTGATGAGGATAACAACAGTGTTGATTAGTGAAAACAAGTATGACTACTGCTTGGTCACTTGTTTTCCCTTGTTTCTTGTTTCTGGAGGAAAGCTGGTAGGTTTTAAATGTGTCCCCAGGGTAGATGAAGAGATATTTTTGGTTACTATTATAACTGTTTCCATATCTTAGTATTGCCTCTGTTTGGTTCCAGCCTAAGGCTTGTGTGGTTGATTTATGGTGTCGCACATCTACCCTGAGAACAGCTTCAGGGAAAGGGCTTGTATTTGCTGTGTAGTTTATTCTGGATTGCCACCACAGGGTGCAAGAACTGTTCCAAGACAGAGCAAAGGTTATTTTTGACTGAAGTAGTTTTAATTGTCTTTTTTGTGGGTTTGTGGTTTTTGTTTTTTTTTTTTTTTTTTTTTTTTTTAATAGCATACCTCCACCAGCTGGTATGCTGTCAGCTGTGGGGATGAGAAAGATGGGTTAAGGGTAAGAGCAAGGAGGGTTAGGAGAATTTCTTAAGCTGGCTTCTCTGCCAAAGCCAGAGCATCCTGTAACTGTGGTGTCTAGAACTAAGAAGCAGCAATTGGGGCTAATCTAGGCCTAACTCCTCTTGCTCCTCCAAACCTGGAAGTGGGCTGGAACAAGCTGCCTTCAGTCTGTTCTTGGGCTAACATTTCTGCCCGTGGATGTTGTACTTTGTGGAGCAATGGAGTCACCCAGTGCTTTTGATTTCTGTCAACCGGGTAGAGAAACTGAGTGTGGGAGAATGAAGAGACGTTTAGAAAAACTGACATAATGGAAAACTGCTGTGATGTAGCACTTTATCCTCTTGGCCTTGAACCTTTTGAGAGGCCTGTGGGCTTACAGCTCTCTAGCCATCTGTCTGATAAAGAGGCAGACTCGGGAAGAGTGCTTCCAGATGTTATGTTTATGTTTCAGACTGTGTCATAATCACTTATTCCCCCTCGCCACATGCGCACACATTTTGGGGGGTTGGTTTGTTGGGTTTTTTTAAACACTGTCTGGGTATCATTGCATTCACATGGAAACAGCTAATGATGTTACCGGGTTGTGTTTCATATCATCAGGGCACGGAGGAAAGCAACAAAGCCGTTAAATTCTGTGCAGGTCCCTCCTCTGTCTGGCAGCACCATATGCTGCCAAGGGATGTCAGTAAAGTGAATTCTCTTGCAATTGAAAAATAAAAGTAAAGTGTACATGTACAAAATGCCTCAAACTTGAAAAACTGTAAGCTGTGTGGTGTGTGTCTGGCTATACCTGAAGACAGTCAGTCTGTGCTCAATATATGGACACTGAGAAGAGTATTCACACATTACGACCAGGGTAGATGTTATTAATTCTTTTAGAATCTGGGTCATCTTCCCCTGGCACAGTTTTGGGTCAGAGTGGTTTGCAGAGCTCAGCAGAGTGGCAGTGGTGCCTACTGACCTCAAAACCTTGCAGTCTGAGCAGAGGACACAGTTTTCACAAGGACTCAGAGGTTTGGTGCTCATAGGTCAGGATTTTTTCATTACAGTTGTTTATCCTTCTGACTGATAATTACGGCAGGATGAGACCTGAGATGGCACATGCTGGTGCTGTAATAGTAGATGCTTGGGAAGTTGTATACATCTTTAGGAGGTCACATCTGTGTCTGTAGAAACTGATCTGTACAAACTGTAGAAATACTTCAGGAGGAGGACATCAGCAGTGGATTTCTTTTACTGTTAACCCTGAAACAGAAATAATTTCCATTCATTTATGAGAAGGTCACATATGAACAAGCATTATGGCCTCCTGAGTATTTTGTTTTAAGCATCATGCATATTTTGGTGCAAATTAGGTACAGTGTTTTAGGCTGCTGGCAAATTACCAGTGCAACCCTCAGAGCTTCCAAGGTGAGTCATTCTTGTGATGTGCATCTGTCTGCTTAAAATGACACATGAGAATGTATGCTTATAGCTGTCAATAACACTATAAGAAATAATATAGCTAAGCCTTTACCTACTGCCTTAAAGATACTTTCCCTCCACCCTTTCTCATCTGATTTCCCAAATAATTTATCTCTGCCTGCTGTCTTTGCATTTTAAGATTTCTATTTATGTTAGGATGCCTGCTTCAGGTTAAATTAGGGCACAGATGTCTCCCAGCATACAGTGTAGGTGCCAAAGACAAACTGGACATCTGCACATATGGTGGAGGATCAGCCAGCTGTGCCTTGTAACAATATCTTTTCTAGGGCACAGAAGACTAGGGTTAGAAGGTTGCTTCCCAAAGGACCCTTTCATATGGCTTCTCTTTTGCTGCTTTGAATGTCAGGAGTGTTTATCAAAGCCCCGAGCTGGGGAGGGAGGAAGGATGAAGAATGTCTCTCGTGTCTCTTTCAGGAGTAGGCTGCCTGCAGGAAGGAGGCGGGTGCTCCGTTGCTGTTGCCTCGCTCTCTCTGTGTGCTGCAGTGTCTAAGCAAGTGTCTGCACAAACTGTCTTGAGAGGCAATGTTTGTTCCTTACACCTTGCTGTCTTACTGAGTACTTGTGGGAGCAGGGCAACTTGTTGAACCTTACGAATTCTGAGTGGTTTTGACTTAATGGGCAGCCCTCGCTTGCATTAAGGAAAAGCAAATTCCACGGGAGCCCTCATAGACAAGGACTCTCACTGAGCCTGAAGGACCCTTTCTTTTCAATACATGCAGTAATGCAAGTTCAGAAAGATCAGATTTGAGATAACTATAGCAATTGTCATGGCAACAACATACGTCTGTCTAGTTTTCATCTAGCACCTACCACTGCGAGGCCCTGATCCATAACTGGAGTGTTGGCCATACCAAAATCCAACAATGCTATTATCAGTCAATTGTTTCAATAGAAATTTGTGTTTAATTTGTCATCAGCATAAATACCTGCTTTCTGACAGATATGGGCTGAGTCAGAAAACCAACAGGGTCTGCACAAGTGTTGTGGAAGATACTAAATGAAAGTATTTTCTTTCTTATCAGGTATGTTACAACATTCTCTCTTCTGTTGGAAATTCAAAGCAAGATGTTATAATCTAAGATGAGATTTTTGAAAGCCTGTTGTTAGGCACCATTGAAATGAATTTTCATGTTGGATTTCAACAGAACCAGTGTTAGACTTGGTCCTGACCATTCAAAAAATACTACATTAGTCTTTATAGATAACTTAACATAGTATTAGCCAAGGAGTAAGGCATTCCCATGAGTTTTCTCTCCAAGAAAAGAAATTAATTAATAGAAATGAGATAACAAAATACATGAAATGAGATCTATCCATGATCCCTACAGAAGTTCCAGCCCAGTTGCAATAATTTTTTTTTCTTTTTTTTGTCTACTTTGGAGTTCCTGGGTCTGCTGGGAAGCAGAAGGGCTGAAGCACCAAGAGAAAGGTCATTCTTCACATATTTCTTGCCCAAATGAAAGCATCAAATTTGTTTGCTCAGCAAATCTTTATAGTTTGGAAAAGCTTTTTACATGCTTATCAAAACCAAATGCTGGAGGCTTAGCCAGTGCATGCAGTAACCCAGCCTTGCTGAGAAAGCTGCCGTCAGTGCCTTCCCTGCTTTCTAGTCAGGTTGGGCATATTGTATTATTTCATTATTATGTAAATAGAGCAGAGCCCCACACATATTAAATAGAATAGGATGTGCAGTCATGGAATAATAGGACAACAGCTTTACATCCATTCCAAACTGATAGACAGGTTCAATAATTACTGTAATTCCTGATGTCCGGGGTGAGATTATTTTTTGATATCTGACAAAGTAATCATTTCTCAGAGAGTGACTAGAAAACATACAGTCTACTTTTCAGCCTTTTACTTATGTCTGAGCATGTGTTTTGCAGAGCTCCTGGAACATGCAGTAGGAAAAGCTGGCTGTCCCACTTGCATCATCTACCGAAAGCTGCTGGGTTCTTGCCTCTTCTACACAGCAATCCCTATCACTTTCAATTTTAATAAGCTGTGATTCATAGCGACATCATCCATGAAAATCTCCTTCTGATGTAGCACATTCATGGACCGACACTTCTGTTAATTTTTTCTCTTTGCGCTTTAAATAATGAGTTCTAATTTAGGGTGAGGTCAGCTCTTATTTATCTGTGACAGTTGGCATGGTATGGATGTTTTAGCAGCTATTGTAATGTAGCCTTCCTTGTGATTTTGAGACAGTGGAAGATAAGAGACAAAAGATGCAGAACTGGGTGGGAGGAATTTGTGCATCTGTATTTTTTCTCACACTGTCTTTGAAGCAGAAACATCTGCTGAAAGCCATAAACAGCTGAGTTCAGCAATACCACATCATGCTGCCAAGAAACTCTGCTTTCCTCTAACTTCCACAGCAGAGGAAATAAATCAGGCAATAAAGAATGAAGAAAATTTAGGAAAAAGCACCAAAAGCCAAACCTTTCAAGAATAAAGTGAGTAAGATCTTTGTTAGTATTCGGCAGGGCAAATTGAAATATGTTTCTTATACATGTAAGCCCTCTGTACCATTGCTGCCTGAGGAATTTCGTAATAACAAAACTCCTCTGAACCCAAGGCACTTAAAACTGGTCAGGAGAGACCTCTGGAAATAGGCTACAATCTCATAAAAGACGATTAGATGATTTTAAACATTTTTCTGATCTCATGCCTCTGTCAGGTCAGTAGCAACTGACCAGCTGACAGTGGTAAAGTACCACCTTTTATCCGAGACCTTTACATTTCCTTAGATAAAGCACAATATATTGGACAGGTGAACCATTTGTTTCTGCACTGGCTTACTGAGATTTACTTTTCCACTCGAAGTTACTTTAGTTTGATGTGTTATTGCCTATTTAAAGTACAGATAAAAATCTCTTTGTTTCTTTCCTTTGTTATATAATAATGGTGACTGCTTTATGAAACAGGTGGAAAATTATTATATAGATGCTAAGTCTGTGTTGTAAGTCTTACAAGTTAAGCAAGGTTGGTAAGAAAACCAACAGATCATGGTAGCTGCTAACTTGGAGGATTTTATGGCATGTTGCTGGTGCTGCGGGCTCCTACTCCCCACTCATAGCAGAGCTCTCCCTCCATTCACCACTCCTGGCTGTCATTTTGGTTCAGATCATTAAGTTCTATTCCCAGATGACCCGTGTATATAATTAAAGAAGTGATGTTACTTGTATACCTGCAGTGAGGGACGGTTAAACACTACTCCTGCTGCCTTCTTCGTTCAGAGACCACATCATCTGTCTTTTGTTGTTGTACTTCCCTCCAGGCCTAAATAATAGAAAGACAGAACTCAGGTGGTTTTTACGCACTGCATTTTTTTTCTCTCTTTTTAAAATTCAAAATTAGTTTAAATGCATTTCATTAGCCTCTCCTATTACATCCATTGCATATCCTCCAGTTGGAGATAGTTGTAATAAAAAAACTAATTTTATAAGCACGTTAAAATTATCACTTAAAATCACTTACATGGTTGATACAGGGTTTATAGAGCAAGTTCAGTCTTCTAAACATCTGGCAGACCTAACTGTTGTCTCATTAGCACCACTGAGTTAAATGAAATTAATCTACCGATTCTCACTTTGTAATTTAAACCAGGGTCATGCCTTACACGATCATAAGATGTTTGTTTAAACTCATTTGTAGTATCCAGTTCTGTGATTACAAATATATTGGTTTGAATGCCAAACCAGCATGAAGTCCTGAACTCGAACAATTTGAAGACCTGATCTGACAGGTGGTGTTAGTGCATCAGTCCATGTGCGTTTGCTTCTTTGAGACACTCACATCTCAGGCTTAGAAAACCTTGCTCTTCTTCAGTTATCTTCTTTGAAAAATGTTTGCAATAGCTGGGCAGCTAACAAATACAGCTCTCATCCTACAACTCCCTAGTGATTTTTTTCAGTATTTCCATGTACTCTTGTCTGTCTCCATCCATCTGCTGTCTATACTAGTAGGCTTGCTGAAGCAGGCAGCATGTTGCTTATTTGTACTGTATGCAGCAGGGTCCTAGCCTATGACAAGGCTCCTAGCCTATGACAAGGCTCCTACTCTTAATAATAGTAATAATAAATAATCACATCCTTTATCTGGTTAATTCTGTGTCTCTGCCTGAGTTGAACGGATAGTTCAACAGATCCATTTCCTGGTGTGAAGCATGTTTGAAACTTTTGCAGGCTGATATGGGGATAATACTAATTTGTTGCATAACTACTAATAGGCCACGTTACCAGTGCTTCAGGCTGAATGAAGCAGCATCATTATTGTTCTGCAAACACTTTACAGCATATGAGCAGTTGTTAGCAAACACAACGGTTTATGTAATTCAAGCTGGACATAACACAACTCGGCAAAACCAAGGACTTCTTGAGTTCTGTTATGATGGATTCCATTCAATTCCCCCTGCACGTTTTACATAGTAGGTAGAGATAATACATGCTTTTTTACAAACTTAGAAAGTAAAAATCTTTGCCTATTACAGACAAAGCAACTTCTGGGATCTATAAAAGTAGCTTGTATCAGAGATCATTGCAGTTTTCCACACATAACTGACACAAGAAGAGTAGTTAACTCTATTAGCTTCTGTAAGTCATCATTTGCAAGTCATAATTTATCTAGAATTCAGGCTGCAGGGAGACCTCTGGTATTTCACTTTCTGGAAATGAAGGAAGATCTTATTTTTCTTCACTATCACTTCATGGTGAATATCAGCAAATACTGACATTTTAAAAGGCAACTTTTTTTTTTTTTTTTTGAGCTGCGCAGCCACAGTCCCTTAAGTGTAAATCAGTGTAGAGTTTGTCTTGCTGTGTCAAGTGCTTGTACAAATCATCTGGTTTGAGTTGGTTTTTGTTACATAAATTGGTGGGTCGGAGGGGACATAGGAAGTGTTTGAAGGATACTGTATATTTCCTGGCAGTTGAACAAGGTAGAGGTGGGCTGCTCTTTTGAAAGGTAGTAGATGTCTGTGAGTTCTTCAGAAAAAATGGTTATGGTTCATCAAATCCTGGCTAAATAAGACCTCTGGCATTCTGTTTCTTTCAGTATATGATATTGGACAATTAAGATCTGTAAGCATATTATTTTGTAACACTTTCAAAATTAAGAATGAAAAATGAAATGGGAGTAGCAATATTATACCAAAGTTGCCAGTGTTTTTTGAATGCACTTTTTGCTTAAGCAAGGAAATTCAGTACTTTTTCCTGAAAAAATCTGTGATGTGTCCTTACTACTTCAAAGGGTCAGAATGAAGAGTGTCAATGACTGGTATAAATCAGTGTAGGTCTGCTGAAAAAATGTATACCAGTGTGTCCCACTATTATCCACAAAAAACTCCTACAACTTTCCTATTATTACTTTACCAACATGCTAGTAATTTCATGGGGAAGTAAGTTTATTAAAGAAAACCAAGATGCTTGTTGTAGAGAGTTTTTTGGATAGATCAATGCTGAATTCCCGATTGCTTGCCAGGAATTTGAGTTCCAGTTAAATTTCCAGGGAAGAAACCTTAGCTTCATTGAAGCAAATGGCAAAATTTCTTTTGCAGTCTGAATTTCACCCCAAGTTTAGACTGAATTTTTACTCTTCTCGCTTTCCTTCTCTCTGACATAAAGCCCAGAAAACTAGATAATCTCTTTCCTGTTCAAGGCTGTGAACAACAGCTTACATGCTCCCCTTCCATGTGTATACCTGCATACATGATGGTAATTATTACAAAAGGAGTTTTAAGTAGCACCCCATTGATTTTTGGTTTCCATGCTGCAAATTAATGGACTGAGCATGCACTCTTTGCAATCACATTAGTAGAAATTCAATAATGACTCTGCCAGAGTACTTGAGTGACCTCAGCCACTGAATTCATTCCTATTTTAACTATTTTTAATGAGACTGGCGTATTTAACAATGCTACTGCATGGCTTCAAAGCAAGGTGCCCTGTCAACCAAAGCATTACTGATAGACCAACTAACAAGAATTTCAATGTTTGTATCTGTTCTCTTATCCAAAATAGTTTACAGATTCTGTGTGGCAATGTTCATTGGCATGTACTAAGCAAAAGAAATTTCTGATGTATATGATTTGCATGAAATACTGTTATAATAGATTTCAACCAGATCAGAGCTCAGCAAGTACCACTGACAATCCTCAAAGGAATATAATCTCTCTGGTTAGTTTAGCAATTGTTCAGCTAGGTTTAGAGTTTTTAATTGTATTTGATTATCATTTCTTACAGTGTTTTTGTCATCTCTGAAAAAGTGCAATAGGGTGATGAGGGTCTCCACTTGGAGATGCTATTTGTTAATTTTTATCTTGAGAAATGTTCAGAAATTTAATGAGACTGGGAAGGAATATTTTAAAACAGATCTTGTTTATTGCTGCATATCTCTCTGGCTATCTATACGTGCATAGTTCCATAGTTTATTTATACTTGCTGTGATTTTCTCACAACAAGCTGATGAACTCCTATGCATTACAGATGAACACTATTTAAATGCATAGTAAATACAAGCTACTCCTAACAGTACTCTTACTTAGGAAAGTTAACCTAGAAATGTTGTGGTAAGTGTAGGGGACTTGATCACTAAGAATTGGCTAGAAACTCAGCTTTTGCTAACATTACTCCCAGAACCATCCAAGAAGGGGATTGTTTCCATGTTCTGTTACTCAAGGCTGTGTTAATTATTTTGACAGGCAGCCTCTCCTGCTCTTTTCAGTATTCCTGGGGCTGAGGTGAGATGAAACACATAGTTGACAAACATCATATAATTGCCACATCCTTCAGTGATGCAAATCAGTGGAGATTTGTTGTGGTTCACTGTGGATCACATATAAATTCACCGTGTGCGTTTATTAAAAAAAAAAAATCTCAGAAGATACCCAGAGTCACAGAACAGACTTCCATTTAGAGCAGAACCCAGGACATTTGAGGGCAGTGGTTTTTACAGACCCTGCTGACTATGTTGTGCATAAATAGGCTCTGACTTTGTAAATGTTTGAAAAGTGTGAACTCTTCACCATTATCCGCTCCCAGAGGAATACTGATTTCACTGGCTTGCTTTGAGTGCTACACCTCAACAACTGATTTTGGAAAGATGTGTCTGTAATTTGCAGTAGAATTTATGCTTTCTTAATAGGAGTTAATACCTAACTATCAGGACAGAAAGAAATAACCAGGGTTTTAATTTGGAGCCTGATTCAGCATTCAGTGAAGTTTAGAGAAGACTGTCCATTAGGTTTGAGTCCTGCTCTTGATGAAGAACTTTACAACAGCTTGTACATCCTAAATATGTTTAAGAATACAACTACTAACTATGCACACCACTGAGCACAAGTTAATTGCTGCCTAAAGGACAGAAGATGAAAAAACATATCCTTTCAGCACTCTCAGTTGTTTTCTTCAGGTTTTCCCATCCAAGTCCTTTTAGAGCCTCTTTTTATACCTGCTTAATGTGCAGGCTCCAACATCCCTCTCCCTTCTGTTGTCTTTTTTTAAGAACCTTTACCATTTCATCATTTTCTGGTTTTACTCTCCTTACTAACTAAAGGTTTGGGATGAAATTTGTTATTGATGCTTGGTATAATGACAACATCTACTGCAGGATCTGCTTTATGTCTTCCAGTCTGGGTTTGGGCCTTAGTGTCTCTTTGTATCCTGTCAAATAACCTGACAGAGATTTCTCTAGTCTGTCTTTTATGGGACTATTGGGTTTTCTGTGTAATGATGCCCCCTTTCCCAGCCACTGAGGAGATTTGCATTAACTGTTGAATTCTTTCACAGTATTAATCAAGTCTTAGTTTGGAGTTATGGATCCTGGAAGGGGGAAGAGTTTGTGGTGGTTTCTCCTCATGTGGGTAATATAGCAGCATGCCTTTCACATTAGGAGCTTTAACATTTGTGTGTGTGAATATATATTCTTTTGTTTGTGTTTGCCAGGCTTATAATGTCAACTTGTCATCATGCCAGTGATCTATTTGTTCCTTTGCCAAGTTCTCAAGTAATTTCCTAGGTTGCTAGAAAGGATACTCCTCTTTTCTACAGTTCTGCAAATTTAGCTGTGGATTGAAGAAAAATCAGGCATCCAATTCTGCCCTTCGTGTGCACCAAGCAGCCACTGGCAGCAGCTCCCGTGGAGAGATCATTAGCCAGCTGTGGGAGTCCTGTGTTTTATTCCTTTCTTCTGGAGATCATCTGAACCCACATGGTCCTCCTTCTAAGAAAGCACATACGCTCTTGCCAGGGTCTCATGAACAGTATGAAATAATTGGCTGGAGCACATTATAGGCTCCTTCTGGCCCAAGGCTTGGCTCACTCCCCATAAAACTTGGATACAGAGGAAGGAAAGATTTGCACTTGGGTCACACAGTCTGACCCAAGTGGAGCAAGGGTGCAGCATGGACATGCACAGACACATGAGCAAGAGAGTACACCCAGACCCCACAGTTTGGCTGTAACCCATACATTGGATGGACAGATGCTTTAACTACCCAGTGCAGTAAATCATTTGTATTCATCAATATCTATCATATTTTCTGTGGTTCCAGTTTTGGAGTTCCTTGTGTACCTTAGACAGAGAAAGAAGTCTTAGTTTCAGTGACAGTCTCTCAAGATAAAAACCCTGGCTTATTTGGAGTAAACAGTTGACTGAAGTAATTGTCAGGCTTTATTATAGCTGTTCCTGTATTCTGTAAAATTATTCACATATATACAAGCATGAGTTCATTTTGCCAGGAAGCAAGACCATTAATCCTGCCTACTTTCAAGCCATGTCTTTGTGGACTGTGGTGGGTGACTTAACTGTTCAGATTACTTAGACCGTTGGAGACTTCATCCCTTTGTAATGTTAATGACTGCTGAGTAGCTCATCCCTGCATGAGAATTTTTCTTACATTTAAGAATATTTTTTCTTTTTAATCTTATATTTTTTCTTATATTTTCTTATATTTCCCTATGTTTATATAGAATTTCTTTTATTTCTTATTTTATTATATATTTAATGTTTTTTCTTATAATAAATACTCTCGTAGAGGGTTTTGGTTTCTGAAGAGTTAATTGCTCCCTGCTATTTTACTCAGGAGCCAATTGAATCAGATAATTTGCTGTTTCCTGAGTAATGTCAAAGAGTGTACAGAAAGATCTTTTGTTCCAATTAAGATGTTAAAGAGGGTTTGAGGATTCCTTTCTATGCAATTCCTTTTCATGTAAGTTTTACAGTATGTACCCTACAAGATTTAGAAATGCAGCTATTTAACCATCTATGCATATAATTAGTCAGTAATTGTTGAGATCTAATGCTCTCTTTAGTGTGTTTATTAGAACTATTCCAGATATCTCTGAAGACAGATTCAGGAAAGTGTATAAACCCTTTAGTTTTATAGTTGCTGCCAGTTTTTCATCTTAAGCAAGGAAAGAGATGGCATTTTCCTAGGCACTGAAGTGCCAAGGTTCTTGCCCCTAAAGTTCAAGAGCTATCAGCTACTGATAGTAGTCACCAATTTGTTTCTGTAGGAACCCAGCCTACAACTGTGTGTAGTATAGAAGCAAAGAGGTGCTTGTCCAGACCAAATCTCTCCTGAGCCTTTAAAAGTTTTCTGTCTCTAATTAAAATCAAGTGTAGATTATGTAAGCATTTCAACTTCTGTCTTCCATGTCTCTGTATTACTCTTTCTCAAATCCTAATGCTTCTGACTCCAATAGCCAAAACCTCTCAATTATTGTCACACTCTGAGTAGCTTAATGACAATAATCCTCTGTAGGAAAAAAGGTAGTTTATGTGAATGGAAGTGATTATTAGATACAGGAAAAAGATGCCAAAAGTCATTCTTTCTTCACTAACTAGATGTAGTTTAAATTTTAAAAGAAGGTATTGAAGTTACTACTCTTGGAAGGGAATCTAAAACTATAATGGTTGTTCTTTTTATAGGGGAAGTCACGTTTCTCCTTGGGGCTAATACCATAAGGTTCTTTGTTTGTACTGAAAACAGCAAAGTACTAAGTAAAGAATAGAGTTCTAAATTATTAGAAATATACTTTAAGTATATAACTTTATAGTTTACAGTATACCGTTTATGGTGTTGGCTTCCTTCTGTGCATTCCTACCCACTAGGCTATGGAAACAGAGAGTTTCTATATTGCCATCAGTCAGTGACAGTATTTTGACATTTGTACAAAGGAATGTATATATCCAAACCCAAATCTGTTTCCATTGAAAATAAAATAAACTGTGATGATACCTGAAAACTTAGGTTTGCAAGTCTGAAACTTAGAGGCTTTTCCAGAGTTTTCTAAAAGTGTGTAAAGTTAACCTTCAAAGTCTTTGTAGGACTGGCGTCCCTCTAGTCTCTTCTGTAAACCAGTTTCCACATTCATCTGTCTTTTTACTCTGTCTTAGACTTACTGATGTGGGTAGAAATCACCTCCCTAACTTCTCCCTCTTCTAAGATATATACTGGAGATAATGGCCATTATTCCTCTGCTTGACATTCCAGGTTAAAAATACCAAATGCACTCAACTCAGTCCTCCCTCTAGTTTCAGTCAATTTCTGGGGAGGACATTGATTTGATTAATTACCCGTTTGCAGCAGAAATATACTGAAAGTTGCTCAGGTGACCTCTAGATCATCTAATGGCTGATGCATGGGAACTCACCATCACAAGCAGAGCTTTGGCCTGTGCCAGTCTCGGGGGCCATAGTGTCAGAAGGGGGAAACGGTTAATGTCTTGTGTCCATAACATTTACTTTAAACCCAGTGCACTTTCTCCTAGGTGCTGCATTGTGGGATAGCATCCAAACATTTCTTAATTCTTAGTGTTTCAACCTCTTCTGAGTCATGGTATCTGCCACTATATAACGATGACCAGAAAGCTGTTCGTGCTCTGGGAGTGTTGTGCTATAGAAGAGCTGGATTATATGTCACAGGGGATCCAGAAGAAGCCTCAGCAGTGCCCATGTATTAATGACCCATTGTCATTAAGGCCATCCAGGCTTGTCTAACACAGCCCTCCTTCATTCAGCTTAAATTTCTGTTAAACACTGCTTAAGCCCCCAGAGACAAGAACTTTGCTCTTATGTGGGGTGGTTGCAGCCTCTGCACCTTACTACTAAAGCTATGGCAAGCAAGGGAAGGCTGTGCAGCTAATTCTAAGTATATATGTTCTTCAGCTCTCTCCCCCTCACCAAGCCTTAAGCTTGTTGCCTAAAAATGCCCTTTACAAGAAAAAATCTACAGTGCTCCAGTGCTGGCTGGTTTGCTAGTGACCTGTCTGTAAGGACTGCATTACTCAAGTATTCACTTGTCCTTTGAACATGAAAAGGCAGGCAGGTGGAGCCTGGGGTATTACTTGGTGGAAAGTAAACATTTAAAAAGCACAAAGTTTCAGGTCCTTATTGGTAATGAAAAGTGCTATTTTCAAAAATGCCATTTGACATTTAGAAGATAAACTGGTATTGACTTCCTGTGTGAGTTGAGCTCTTGAGTATCTTGAGTCACTTTTGGAAGCCTGCATTGGCCATCTGTTTCACTTAGGTTTTGCAGTGCCAAGTGAAGCAATGCATAAATACTTTGATGACTATAGTTTGTAGTACCTAAATTTAAAAAAGCAGTTATTTCAACAGTCTGACACCTATTGGAATTTTCAGAAGTTCTGGGGCCTCAAATTCCCACTGCCTGAGAGAAAGCAGATGTGTTTGAAAGCAATTGGAGTTTGAAATGAATTTGTGCTTTTGAAAACCTCGGAGCTACCCCATCACTTTTAAAAGTGGAATTTAGGCACTTCCAGAAATTTCACCTGCCATCCCAACCAGAAGTCTGACAGCAGAAGCTGAAAACCAAGAGTATTTCTTAAAATGGGGTAGAAAAATGAGATGTAAGATGGTAGCATATATAATAGGAACCTTCTATTGCAAATTTGTCTATAGATTCTGAGAATGTGCATGGAGGACACAGTTGAGACTGAAAACACGGGCATTTGGGGCACCAGGAATGCTGTTTCTGTTACTGTTCAAACTGAACATGGGCAGGAAAGGCAGATATGGCTATAGTCCAGCATAGAGAGAGTATGCCAGCTTTTGAGCAGTGCTTTGGAATGGGAGGGATAGCAAGAATGATTTGGGAAGAACTTGGCATTAAGAAAAGAGCTCTATTTTGAGCTTGACAACAGAGAAGACGGAAGACTTGAGATTGATGAGTAGAGGACATAAAAGAATAGGTGTTTTAAAAGTCTAGCTTAGGAAAAGTGGTAGCAACATCCATGAGATGCATGAGAGTCAGGGAGCTATGTAGGTCAAAGCAGGAGAAGTGCACAGAAGTAACTGTACCATTGAAATGGAGAAAGTAAGAGAGGAGATGCAGGGACCTGCTCCGGAGCTGCCCTGTGGAGCCGCAGGGGGAAGCAGGGCTGTGCTGAACACGCTCTGGGAGCAGTGGATCACTCTTGTGCTGGCTGCCCAGCATGCCCTGGCTGGTGTCCACGTTGTCTGAGGCAGGAGGGGGAACAGCAAGAGGGAGACAGCTGAAAATAGCAAAGTTAAGGTGAAATCGATAGTCATGTTTGTTCTTGTTCCTTTCTAGTGTAAGCAGGTGACAATCCTCATTCCTATATTTCATTCTCTGCTATGTGACTTAGCAATAATAAACTGTTCCTTTAAGCTCAGTAAGGATGTTCATAGAAACTTTTTATTGCACCTCCTTTGTTTTAACTGGAGTTCAACAGTTCCTCACTGCCACATTGTGAAACTGGGCCAGATAAACAGCAGAGTAGTCCATCCATCACTGCTTTAATTTTGTGCCTTGAAGGAAATGACTAGTCTGGGGAAACAGCACACAATGCAGTTTGAACAGCCATCTCCAGGCCATTTAACATCAGGGGAGGCTCATAATGAGAGCTCTCGGTGCTCTGGCCCATCTTCATAATGTTTCAATACCCAATTTTATTTGGGACGGTTGCCATAACTTTCCAGGATTATGTCACCTTCCTTCCTTTTTCATTTGATAGTGAATTTGATACTGCTGAAAAGTGGCTGTTCTGAGAGCTTTGGAGACTGTAGAGAGTTTGTTGATCAAAGACATAAGGAACAGCAGCAACTTCTTACTGGTCCTCCCCTGTGATACTCCTTGAGCAGAAGGACAAGGAAATCTGGAAGTCCATATAATTTTGAGCACTATGGGTTTTTTTCAGACTTGTAATGCTTGATAGAAACAGTTCTATTTTGATGCCATTGCATTTTCTGATGACAAAAATTCAGTTAGTAAATTGCAGCCAGTGCTCACTCTTACTCCTGGATCCAGATGACATGGATACAAATTGCCAAAGTTTATTACAGTAACATGCCAGTGAAAGCCAAACAGAACCGTAGTCTGAGTCTGCCTCTGGTTCATTTTACTGCATACAGATTGTAGCAGTTTCTCCTGTTAACATTTCCCACACCAGTCAGCTTGACCATATACAAAGTCTTTGATAGGTGTGATTGAGAGAGAATGTAAAATCCTTATGGATATGACTGTGGATAGAAATCTTTTTGTAGGAAGCTGTGAGGGCTTTACTGGGTGTGTCACCATTTCTTTTTCTCAAGAAATATTTCCCACTTTCAGAATTCAAAACCTTTTAAGCTACTAGGTTTTGTTTAAAGATGGCACTGCATGTTTGGATTTTTTTTAAATCCATTCTAATTAACTGTCTATTGATTATTATTAAGGAATTTAGAACAATGAAAAGGGTTCAAGTTTATTCCTGCAGCTGGATCAGGAGTATATAAAAGCCTTCATTTTGTGATTGCTTAGCTTTAACATGAATTAAACATTCATTGCCCTTTCTGGATAAGATGGAAGTGGACTGGTTAACATGATAGTAGATGCAAATAATTTTTAAAAGATTTTATTCCTACTATATAACCTCACTGATTTCTTTTATAACAATGTCAGAGTACTCAAAGGCCCACTCACATAGTAGGCAGAGCTCTGCAAAATCCTCAGGATTCAATTTAAACATGCACTTATTGTTTGTGTCCTCATTTCTCTGATGAACTCCTGTATGACCTTGGGCAAGTCACTTCATTTATCTTTTCCCCAGCTTGCATATCATAAAACAGGCTAATAGTACTGTACTCACAAGAGCTGTGCATAAAAATTCTGTCCGAAAGCAGTAAGAGAAACGTATTGCTATTGTTGTTGAAATTATGTATCTATTTAAGCAACATGTCCTTATGGTCTTATGCATCATATGAGTAGACCCACTGAAGGCATCAGGACTCTTTACACATTGAAAGTGGTTTGCTGGACAATGGCCAGAAAATAGGGATGAACCTATAACTAGTAGATATTCCCCAAGGCATTTAGCAGCAGGAATTATGGTACAGAACCATGTTAGGAGAGTGGATAGATATATAAATAATTGTCATCAGGATTTAAAGTCATTCAGGAGGCATAGTCTGCTTTGCATGTAAACAAAATGTAGGTCTTGAGGGAGTCTGTGTCTTGGCTAAATCTGCTCATGTATAAATCCTCTTTTTTAGGCTTTATATTTTGTAATCATTGTAATTTAAATTCAGCTACAGTCCACAGGATTTGCACATTTTACCACTATTAAGGAAGTCAATAGGAGCTGTGCTTCCCACTCACTGTAGCTGCCCTTCAATAATTAACTCCTTCCCATCTCCTAAATCTGGAGTCAGGCACAGCAACAGTACTTGAGACAGCCTTTGAGAGCATTCAGCCTGGGAATATGCATGTAAGGGACAATTAATTCAGCTCTTTTGTATTTGTCTTCTTACTTCTGTCTTCTTCTCTTTCCTGAGATACTAAGCTTCTGACTTTGTTGTTGCTGGGTGAGCAACCGCTCCTGCAATTATCAGAAGGTTGGCCCATCCCCTGTTAACTTCTGTGCCAGGGGATCAGACCGCCAGGCAGCACATTCCCTGAACCCTTTGGTTTCCTTCTGATGTTTATTTGGCATCCTTCCCATCATGCACATTGCATAGTATTAACCAACTGCAAGTGTTCTCCCAGCTAAACAAATTCTTCAGACCAAATTCATCACTGAAACAAACTGATACTGGGAGATGCATCCCCAGACGATAAAGCCTTCCACCAGAAAAATATTCTGTTCTGCTATTATCCCTTTTTTTAGTTCCTTCAAGTGTTTTCATTTTATGCTGAGAAAGTTGTGATTGTTTTGTAGTAAACAACTTTCCAGGAATGAAAAATGTTGCTTTGCCCATTGAAAAGAGGAGACAGATGTTCCATAGAGTAGGAGAGAGAGAGAGGAAAATACCCAGGCTTTTACCAATCAGCCATGTTTGAATTTTTTTCCTGTAGTTAAAAGTGTAGAATTGAAACTTGCAGGAGTGGGAGTGTTGAACATTACTTCACCTCAATCATCCCTGCTAAGTATTATGATTGCAAGAAAGGGATCCTTAATATCCCTGTTACATGTGGAGCATTATATTAACTCAGAGAGGCACTTGGGGTTGTTTTTTTTTTCCTGGAGGAAATAGTGAAGTTTGACAGGGACTTTTGTAAATGAAGACAGTAAACAGCTGTTGAAGATGATAATGTCTGAGTGGTTTTGTTGTTTCTATGAAAACTTAGTTACACTCATTTTAGATTAATTTTTCATTGTCTTCTGTTAAATGAGAATTGCTTACACGGCTGCTTCAAATGGAACCTTGATTGCTTTCCATCTACTGCCAAAACCATAAAAGACCAAAAAAAAAATCAAATGCATAAAAACATTTATGAGCAGTGATACAATAAATTTGTGCTATAGTGCATTTTAATTTGATAAATTAAAGTTTTGCTATGCAGCAGTTTGTGTTCATGTGTGAGAGAGGCATATACATTAGCCATTTAAATTCAATACTGTGTTAAACAGCAGTAAAAGCAATTCTGGCTGCTATTGGGAGCCTTTGGTGTGATATTATGAAATATCCCAAAAGTCTGAGGTACGGTGTGGGAGAAATGAAGTGAAATGTACTCATGGAAAAGGAAGTGCAAGGATGGTCTTGCAGCAAAGCCACCAGTGATTTGGAAGATAGAGCTTTGGGTTGCACATCACCCACAGATTTCCTGCATTCACTTTGCAAGTGCTATTCAGCAGTGTGGAAGGAAGGGGTAGCCCTTGCAATCCAGACATGGTAATGAAGGTTAGGTCCTGTTTCTAGCTGCTGCAGATATTTGGTGTGATCTGGAACAAGTGACTTGATTTTCTCTGGGCCTCATTTTTCCATTTATAAGTGGAACTAATAAACATCCTTTCACTCTTTTTCTCATTTGTTTTGTCTGTGTGGGTCACAAGGTCTCCTGCTATGTGAAACCATCTTCTACTATGTAATATACCACTTAGCACAATGGTGTGCCAGTATTCAGTGAAATACTGTAAAAAGAAAGAAGGGAAAATAGTTACAAAGAATCTAAGCCATAATTCAGTCCTGCTTTGAAGTATGTTAGAGGCATTTAAAGCATCTGCTGACTCTCTGCATATGGATGACTTCACCCAAGATGGATATTTCTTTGAGTCTAAGAAAGTGGTCAGGATCTATTGTTTGTGAGTTCACGGAAGGATCAGGCAAGTATGAATGAAGGTCATTTGTTTTGTTTGTTAGATCACACACTTAAAAACACTTGAGTCCTGTTATGACCTTTTACAGAATTTTGTTTTGGCATAAATGTCAGGAAATGCAGCCAGGAATGAAAATATTGATAAATACATTGCCAGGATTTAAACTGTAACTTAGGCTCGCTAGAGAACAGATATTTAGGCAGCCTTAAAATTTTTTGAAACATTTCTCATCACCAGTCCTTCATATAAATACTTCTGAAAATGTTTCTAAATGCACATTGTTTTCCCTCTGCAAGGCTTCACACCATGGAAAGCGTTGCTCAGGAAGGGAGGTCACTGCCTCTTTAACAAATTGGTATTTCAAAGTTCACTGCAGAGTCATTTTTTATAGCTTCTTCACCCAAAAAGGTTCAACTCCGATGTGCCAATACATTTTTAAGGAGCTCCTGTTTTTCTTCTATTGAGCCAATTCTCTTGACAGGCTTAATAGAAGGACAGGCAAGACAAATGACTGGTGTGAGATCATACAGTTAGTCCGTGACCCCAGAAAGGGCTTTGACACAGACTCTTAACACTAGCCCACGTGTTACTTCTGTAAGCCAACAGCATACAGCTAACAGAGATGCCTGCCACTTAACCCAGGGCCAGTTACCAAAGCTTTGAAGTAGGGAGAGAGAAAGGGGCAGCAAGTGAGCAAGAGAATTTATCTATAAATAGAAGATCTGATCTGAATCCCCTTTGGCAATGTTCCCCTGCACAGAAAGGGCCCAGGTTGTGTGGTTAATATCATAGGAGGTTGACAGTAGATCTTGGCTAGCTAAGGATAATGTAAATCTAATGTATAATTTGAGAACTGAGAATGGGGAAGGGAAGTAGGTGTAATTTAAGCTTGACAAATTCAGCCTGTCCAACATGTTTTCTTGCATCTCTCTTACTTCCCACTGTTTATATATGTATACACACACATACACACAGCATTTCATTCACAACCTTGATGTCCTCAGTTCTTTGGCTTGTTGCAGATGTTTTTGTGCTTGCCAGTAAATTACATCAATGATTCCAGAAGCCTTTTTTTTTTGTCTGCTGGCATAGGTAGAACATGGAAGTAGTGTACAATAATTTAATAGAGCCAGCTAAGATATATTCTGTTTCTTCTCTTCCCTTCCTCTGTCCATTTCACCAAGACATTTTCATTCTGTGAACCAGATCATCAGCAAGAGGAATCGAACAAAAATCCACTGATGTCAGGAAATAATGTCAATTTACACTACGTGACATCTGGTGGAGATGAAGAGACAAATTCCAATAGCCTAGAGCACCTCTTACTTCCCGGTATTGCCTTAGACACAATTTTGTCTTTATATTTGAATACTTGGAGCTCAGTATTCCTATAAATCCCTTTTTCTATATTCAAAACGCTCCATCTGCTTTGGGAAACCCTTTAAATTAGTCATAAAGGCCAAGTCTCTTTATAGAAATAACTCGTTGACACAGACATCCTATCTGCAAAAATAACAGCTAACTTCCTAGTGAAATGTAGTTCTTGGAAGAGCTGGCAATGCTGCTGAAAATTATTAAGAAAATATTTGTCCATTTTCAAAAATCTTTTCGATTGAATGTCATGTAGATATGAGCATGTTTAGAATGTATAACAGACTGTGAAGACCATCGCATCCAGAATACATTAACCTCTTTCTTTCTGGTACAAATTGTATATTCTGCAGTCAGCAACAGTAGGTTGTTTGTGCGATTTATAACCCAGATTTGACAGTTTTGTATGTACCATGTTGGCTTAGCGCTGCTCCCTCACCAGAGCAGCAGAGTTGAACACCCCTGGAAATTCAATTCTTAATGTCAGATTGCTCCACAGAGATTTTATCTCGGCATTAGTCAGAATTTAAAATTTCTGGAAGTGACAGTTTTTCTTCAGGGATTTTAGCATGAATTCCATTGAACCAACAACACCTGCGTTTCTGTTGTGATATAGAGGCATTATATTGATCAGGGTATTTGAGGTAACCCAAACGATTCAGGTCACCTAATGAATCAGGTCACTTCAGCTACAGCTATTTCCTTATTTTGTGACCAGAAAAATGAGGGCACAAACATGTACTTCTCATGGCCAGGCATGGACAATCACTCAGCCATGTGCATTCCTGAAATCTCTGTCTGTTGAAATAATCCCCAAGCAAAGAAAGGTTACTGTTTGTTGTCCAGTCCTTTGCAGCCTGATGTTGAATAATCTGCCAAGTGATGCTAAAGCATAGGGCTTGTCCCAGGTGAAGGTAATAACAAAGGTGCAGAACAGAGGAGAATCAGACTGTGACCCCAATTCATTGAATTAATGGGGGGAGAGGGACAGCAAAAGGAAAACCCATCTAATATGCAGTGCAGCCAGGTCATCTTCAGGAGCAGAGCATTACAGTTGGTGGAATATTCAATAGCAGCCTACAAGCAGCTCTCTGCTGGTGGAAAAGGTCATCTCTTGGTTTGCCTTGGGCATCAGAAAATACTTTGAAAGTGCCCTGGCTTCTCTAAGCTGACAGTGCTGCTGGAGAGAGCGCCTGAGGGTACAAGAGAGGTGACAATGGAACAGTGGCCCCACTCCCATCAAAATCAAAAGGAGAACACTGATTGACTTGAGTGAAAGTAAGGTCAGGACCAAAGTGTCGCATGTAACATATTTCAGTGTTGTCATCATACTGATTTTTCAGACACAGGAGAATGCTTAGCAATATTCACTGTACAGCTTCAAGAGTTTTGAGAGTTGTTGACACAAATTTTAATAGAGGGATCATTTCCTGCACGCTACAGTTTCTGTATTTAAAGAAAAAGTGCTGCATGCTGAGGGGAATAATAATATGTCCATGATTCACTCCTTTTATAATCTTGTTCTGAAGGGGATGCATCTGACAGATTGCTACCCCAGGAAAATCAAACTAGATTAAGGATCTGTAGCTGGGAAGAGGCCGGAAGGGGCAAACTCCTTTATATTTGTACTGTTAATTTCCAAGACCACCCAGCCTACTTGGCTGTCATCCTTCCCCCTTTTTAACCTTTTTTTCATACTGTTCCTGCAAGACTGCTTTATCAAATAAGAAGCCATGGCAGCGTTCTTGGATTTCCTTTGCATACAGCTATAAGTGCATTTTCCCATTGGCAGTTCAGATGACGGTGTAGCGCAGCTTGGGCTGACAGACGTCTAATGGTTGTCTTTAAGAATTGTCTCTTACCTGACATTCACACAGCTGTGGAGTCAATTCTGCTGGTGTTCTTATACAGGAGCAATTAACAAGTGTAAGAAGATTTCTTAACTTACAGGCAAAGGTGTAAATACAACTGAATTTCCCCAGTTGAACTGTTCATCTACTGAGACGAGCTACTGGGGCTCAGCTGAGCAGTCATGCTATGGCAATCCACAGTAACATGGCAATTTCCACTCCTAAAGCTGGGCCTTCTGACCTGGGGTTAAGGAAGAAATTGTTAATGACATCTGTAATTTTTAAAGTGTCTGCTGGCATGAAGCTTTTGCTTCCAGCAAAAGTACTTGAAGCAGCATTACAGGGGAACAAATTGGGCCAAGATATGGCTGATAGACAAATTGATAGGATTCGAGATCTGGAGATTTAGTAGAAAGATCATTAGCAAGTAGTTATTAGAGATCCAAATTAAATCTTGTTTATAAAATGAAGGAAACCTTTATGTATGAAACTCACACGATTTCAGACCATCTGTAGTGTAAAGTGCAGTGCGATGTGGGCAGTTCTTTGAAAATAAACCCTTAGAAACCTTCACCCTTAGAAACCGGCAAAGAACCTGAGCACGTGGCACTCTCACCCCTGTAAATCTCATCAAGCTTCGTTGCCTCCTGCAAGTACCTGCCAGGAGAAGAGGACTGTGAATCTGATAATGCACACTTCTGTGAGGATTTCCTTGTAGGATTGATTTTCTACTCTTTTCCTGATCCATCTTCACTTGGAGAGGAGAGGACCCTTAATTTAGTTTTGAAATTAAACTAATTGGACTTACCTGCTGGTTAGATTGAAGTAGCAGAAGGAAGCCTATCTGTGATTCAGGGGTGAGTCAGCAGGTGTTCTCCTTGTCTGCAGTCTTGAGTTCAGCTCAGATACATGGATTTGTGTAGGACAAATTCAGACAGTGGTGAATTTCACCCCACGTGACTGCAAATCATTAATTTCCACTACTTCTTCCCATGCATCCCAAATACCTATTTCAGACCTGTGCTGCCATCAGCCTGCTGGTGACAAGAAATAGTGTTATCACAGGTATGTTATCTTAAACTTGTGTGTTCCTTGTGAACATGATTACTCCTGCTTCTTTGTATTCTTTCTCATCTCACTGAGCGTTGCACCACTCTAATCCCACATATATATGCTATGTGTGCAGATGAGTTTTCACTATTGGCTTTGCATTTCTTCAGAGCCTTGGAAAGCTGGACTTTTCATCAGTCTAATTTCACCTGTCTGATCAAGCGAAGTGTTGAAAGTCAGCGAAGAGCAGGAGCGGTGACTAATACTGTTGAAGATATCAGTAACAAAGGGAAGGCTTGTTCTTCAGAATCTTTTTTCCTTCTTTCTGACAGTGTCCCCTAAATGTCATTTGTATAATTACACAAAAACCTATTTCAATTCACCTAGTGCAGAAAGGCACTGAAAGAAGGGTATAAAAAGGCAGCAATGATTGCTTGGAAAAAAATCACAGTAGATTTTTAAATCTTTGCTTTGGGCTGTGAGACAAATGTATAACTATATGGTGCATAGAGAGATTCTGTGCTAGACTTGTTTATTACTTTCTGCAATAAAAAACTCGCTGTTGTTTAAAGAGTATTCTGATATCATGCAGCCTATGGTTCCCTCTAGCACTCCTACACTCTTCCTGGGGGTCAAGTTAAGATGAAGTTTTTTTCCCAGCAACGGAAAGTTACCTCTATAAAGCATGATATCTCTCAAAAGCCTCATCCAAATCCATTGTGTTTTCTTGCTTTGAATCGGGGCCTGATTTAGTAAATTTGAAACTGAAACTTCCCAACAAATTAGACATAGCTATTTTCTAATTGAGGTGCTGTAGGGAAAAAACCAGATTTGGACAGAACCAGAGATGTCAGAGTCATCACTTCAAAGTTGCTCTTGGAGTTTATCTGTAAGTGTTTTGTCAGTCGAGTAGGCACTTGCTTTTCTCACAGGCCATTTAACATTAGGATCGCGTCTCCTTCATTTGTCTTCTTGAAATATTGAGGACACATTGCTCTTCATGTGCCTGACAGTCAGACAGGAACGTCTGCACTCTGCCTGAAAACTGATGTCTGCTATCAGCTCTTAGAAGAAACATTTTAGCTGCAAATACAAACATTCACTTGTCGTCCAATGAAATCTTTAAAAAGTAGCTGGCATCTCGTAGAAACTTTGATGAACATTTTGCTTAAAGACAGTTTTTCTACTACAGCAAACATGTTCTGTATTTTCCTGCTTTTTCATTCTATTAAGCAGAAGTGTCAGATATGAATGCCAAGAAACAAAGATCCAGGACTTCTTTTCTCCACGCCAACACGCTGAGTCTAGACCTGGAGTCTCCATCCTGCTGGTGACGTCGTCTTCAGTAGCAACACAAAATAACTTTACTTTTTTTTAACTCCACCCTAACACTGAATTGCTTTTGCCCCACAAGTTACTTTTTGCTCCAAAATGATATATTTTTTCTTGTGAAAATTACAAGTTGCTTGAGGAAAGCAGAACGTTAAAAAAATGAAAACTTCTTGGATAGAAACTCTGATGATTGCAGTTGTAACACAACATTATAATGTTGCAATGAGGGAGAAGTCAATGATAAATAAATATAGTACCCTCAATACAGTAGACATAAGGAGAAAGAAAAATAGGAATATCCAGAAGTGAAAGGGTGAACTTGCTAGGGAGTTGCTGAATTATGCAGAAATCCAAACATAGATAGTTGGTGTAATCTCAAATCTATCAGCCTTGACAGTATCCTTTTAAATGACTCCTTAAAAATGTTAATTGCACATCATAGGCATTTCAGCAATGACATTTCTGCCATTGAATGTCATGAGGACATTTTTCCTTTTATTATCCTTGAACAGGAGAAGTGAACTAGTGGAGTTAGCCACCAAATAACTGTATCATGAAATGTAATGGATCTTCCTCCAATATTTATGTTGGTTCTGCTTTTAATAAGATTTTTTTAAATTTGCAATAAATGAGAGCTTTGGATGGTATTAGGAAGGCAGTGTTGTTAAGCTTTGCTTTATGAACTGTAAAATAAAAGTTTGCCCATCAGACTTCAGAACTACAGATGCTGAAAGCTCTGGGGTCCATGATTTTTGTAAATTTGAATAAGAGCTGGTTTATAACTGCAGACTGAAGAATTTGGTTGCATTTTTGTCTAATTTCCCCAGGATATTCACTAGCATCAGTTCTCTCCATCCTACATTTTTGTTTTAAACATGCAGAAAGAAGGGGAAGGGAAAAAGAAAAGGAAAACAGACAAGGAAGAAGGAAGTGAAAGGGAAAGTAGAATAAAACATCCCAGCAACCACTGCTGGCATTTTATGATTTTCCACTGTACACTCAAAATGAAGATTCTTTGTCTAACATGGCTCCTGCAGCTTCCTTTCCTTCTTTACTCCTTCAGGGGAAGGAGAAAGATAGACAGAAAAAGCTAAAACTTCCCTTTTTATTGCTGTCTAACTTATATTTCCTCTGTCTTACTTTAGGAAACTTCCCTCCTTATGCTGGGGTATTTGGATGTTACTCAGTGTCATAAGTGCTGTCTTACTGTTTTCCCCATCTCAGTGGACTTCTTTGATTAATGTCAGTGTGCACCTTATCCTACACTTTTCTGGCTTTGGGTTGGGTTTTTTCCTTTCCTGTCTTTTGAGGACAGATTTGGTAAACTGCATGCATAGTGTACATTGAGGGGTATTAGATGTGTGTTCTTCCTGGATATCTACGCTTTCTTTTTATGGTCACCATGTAAAGGCCAGCCTGACGATGCCAAAATAGTGAATTGAGGGATGGAAGGCTTAATGTGAGCAGTACTTTCAAAACTGGCCCCCGCCCCTGTCCTTCACACTTCTCCATGCACAGCCTTGGTTTTACAGTGCTTGTCACAGTTTTATACTATAAACTAAACGCACTGCAGCAAAGCTATGCCAAGAGACGGTAAAATGTTCCTTTGCAATTTTGACCTTGCAAGATCATACTGCATAGTTGCAGTTTACAGAGATTGTGAAAGAACAAAATATTATTACTCAGGATTGTGATGATAACTTTTGGACATATGTATTCAGAGTGGACCAGTCTTTACAATTGTCCAGGACAGTGTCCTGGAGTCTAAGTATACCTGCAAATAATCATTAGATCCAAATTAGACCACTATACCTGACTCTGCTTTCCTGTCAATTTTCACCTATGTCATTCTCATTTACACAGAGTTTCAGCTGAGCTCAATATTTATCCTACTGTTACTGCTCAGACTATTTTTTCCTTAGACCAGTTTGGGTTTCTGCTTTACCCTAATTGTATTTTACTTTAGCATAGTAAAGACCATGTGAGCAGCATACAACATTAAAGAGAATTTACAAGAAAAGAGTAGGATTTAAAGAGTTTATCATATGTTCTACAATTACTAATAAGGGGAATAATACGTTCTGAGACAGGAGTTATGACCTGAGATTGGGGAAAACGAATACATTCCTGCTTGCAGACTGCTCCTTAGTGAAGCTTGCAAAAATATATTGACTTTCTAGAAATAAAACTCCTTTTCTACCTTCCCCAGGCTGGTATTCTCTAGCTCTAGATTGTACAGAGTATTATTCAATTCCCTGCAGCTTTTAGTCCGAGGGACTCCACAGAAACTGAGTTTGGTCTGTGATGAAATTGCAGCTGTTGAGTGTATTTCTCAATGGATGCAGCTCATTTCAAGATCTTTTACTCTCTATTCAGGCAGCTTCACAGACACCTAGAAAAGCTCTTCAGCTAAATTGGAGGTCTCTTCAGATAGCTTCCAACAAGCAGTTGTTGATCATTGCTTCTGATCTGAAAATTCCCTTTACCTTCTTTGTGCACTTGAACTTGAAAAGCTGCAATGGTGCCCAAATGGAATGTAGGGGAGAGCATGGGGCTGTCACCCACCAACTTGACTTTTCATTGCCCCGTGAACTTTGTTCATGGCCAGCAAGTTTGAGAAACTGCTTTAGTTCACCTTTGGGTTATTTTCTTCCTTGTTTTACCATAATATTTGACACTTACTTACATGATTTTTTTCCTTTACTATGCCATGAAATGTATGCTTTCTTTACATCCATTGCCTCTACGAAATGCAGATATTTTATCAACTTTACATGCCTAGTGAATGGTTGACTTTCTATGTGTTTTTCCAGTAGGCAAGTGCAGCTACCCTGTTGAAAAGGAATGGGGATCTTTATGCACAAATATTTTTGGAGTTTCAAGCATAGCCCAAAAGCAGATATGCTAGCAGAGCAGCGAAAAAAACCCACAGTAAAAACCATAGGAACCGGAATCTGAAGACACCTGATTGGAAAATCAGATGTGCATATCACACATCTGATTTACATATGCAGTTACATATAAATGTGATTTGTCTTGCCACCTGATTCATAATGCAGTTTCATCTTCAGTTCGTTTCAAACCAGGTGCAAATGCCTGATATGCTTACATCTACGTGAGCAGTACCTGGAGGGATATTATGCATAACAATCAGGAGTTAGGCTGCATCCCTTTCTTTGATCAATGTGTCATTTGAGGGCATAACAGACCACAAGTGTCTGGTACAGTCCAGTATTAGTAACCAGTTATTATAGAAATGAACTGGTCATGTCAACAGCAACTGACACATCTTCACTGGAGGGGGTAGCCTGTGTGGGGCTACTCTAGTAACCAGACCCTTCTACATCTTTGTGCCATTTTGATCATATTTTCAAAATGTCATTGCTAATTGTGTGTACCTTGATTTTTTTTATATCCCCCCAGAGAATACCAGTTTGGCACCTGGGAGTGCATGCTCAAGAAATTGGTGGTCTGTCTCTTGAGTCATGCTGCATTGTAGTTTCTGCAAGTAGGGCTTGGTATGAATGACAGACACAATGGGAGACTGACAGAGGAGGCTGAGTCCATCTGACTCATAAATGGGTTTAGAAAATGGAGTACCTTGTTTTGTATCAATGCTGAGGGTACTGTTGCTTATAAATGTAAATAAAACACACAAGTAAGATATTTGTAATCAGAAAATGTTATATAGGCTGCTTTTTCAAAGATGTTCTCCTGTCTCTGAATATGTTTCGCTGGCTGCTCCCAAACTGTTAAAGTAAGCAGTTAAAAGTGAATGATAAAACATGCTTTTGTGTATTTGATCTCATCTTGCTGCTTTTAGCAGGCTGAAAGAGCCATATAATCTAATGCTGATGATTGGAATGATTCTGACTTCCTTTCTCCATTTGAAAGCACTGGGTTTGGAGTGAATCTCTCTGAAAATCTTTGCTTAGGGTCTCCTTTCCAGTGATGTCCCTTGGAAGATTTTCAGTGCTTACACATTTGCTGTCTCCAAAAGAGGAAAATACTGCTTACTTACAGTGATTCTGGAGAGATTCCAGGACTGAATGAATACTAAGTAGAAAATGTCCTTCTCAGAGGCAGGAAGAGATGATGAATCACTGTGAAAGCTTGTTTCTTGACCAATCTGCCTATGTATTTTGTTATCTGAAATTATAATGAGGACATTAGCAGACTAATATCTTGCGCAAACTGAATGGAAAATGAAATAAAGGTGGGAGATGATGATAGCTCAGTACTGGGATTTGCACATAGCATTTATACGATGGCACCAGTCTGAGGCAGGAGGTTGCATGTCTGCTTCCTTTGGGAAAAGGGAAAAATCAATCTCATCTACCTTGTGCCTGGATGTGAGGTAGTATCAGAGAAGACTAATGAGCCTGCTATCTTGACTGCAGCATTTATTGGTGATTAGTGACTCTAAAAAAATACTCTGCATAAAAGGAATTGGTGAGTTATTGTGATCCCCAGTCAGGTCTTCCTCCTTTAGGGACTATCTCATTCAGCTTTCTACCTGTCCAAGAGAGGAGTATTTCTGTTTTTCTGTACTCTAATTAGCAACATGACTTTTGCTGTTTGTTCTAGGATAGCAGTTAACATCACTGAGATTAGCATCTGTGGGCAAGGCTGGTACAGAGAAGTCAGACACTGCATACTCATGATTTTTTTCTGAGACTAGAAGAAAAAATTATTATTCACTTTGTTCATCTGGGCAATAAAGGCACAGAAAGATCTCATTCCAGGCTTTGTCTACCTTATGCCACCCAGACAGTGCATATTTCATCAGCTAAGAATTTCCCTTGCAAGTGGGAGCTCTCAGCATAATGCAGCAGTTGAACCATGAGTGGTTTTCTGACTCTTTCCTACGTGGCATGCAGTTGAACCCAGCTGAGATCCTGGGGCTCAGGACCAGTGTGATAAAGGTACCATACTCAGGTGCCTAAAGTAGCAGACACCAGAGGTTTTTTAAAGCCCTATGATGCCTAATTCCTATTGATTTTATTTTAGCATTAAGGATCTGTATCTTCATGTCTTGCCTGAGGTCATTAAAGGATGCTGTGGAAGAGCTGGGAAGTGAAATGAGATTTCCTGTCTCAGTCCAATACCTTAATCAAAAAGCTGTGTTTTATATCACAGTTTATGACAAGAAAGCTAAGGAACCTTATTAACTAATCTAACTCTCATCTGGACTGTATGAAGAAATCAAGTACAGCTTTATATCATCCTTTTGAAGATATACATGTATATTATGTTATGTTGCTCAAGAGTTTGCTAAGTTATACCTCGGATATTTTCCTTTGAAGACCTTCATAATACTTCTAATGTGGTAGTTTTCCATGAAATTATGTCCTCCGTATCTGTTAATTGCCAGAATAGATCATCCTTTTCTTTCTCCTCTGCTGGTTTTTATGGTTTAAAGATGAAAGCTAGGCTAATATTGCAAAATAAGAAATTTAAACTGTATTTTGTCTCCAGTAGTTGGCATTCTTCTTTAACTACTACCTTCTTTCCACAGTTTTTCAAAGGGACTAGCTTTGTAACAGCTCTTATTAAGGACCTGCTGAAAGAAACTTATATTAAGCATTTTTCCTCCACTTGATCAAGTGTTTCAGAAGTGAAATGGATGGCTTAAGGTCTCAGTGGTGGATATTATAGCATTTAGCTCATAAGTGACTGATTCAAGGCAACCTGGGTTGCTAATGACCCACCTTTTGTTAGCATTGAGTGCTGACTATGTAAGTGAATTGATGTGTAAAGAGCTGCCCACATAATTTCATCATCTTTAAAGTCATCATCAGTCACACTTTTTAGATCAGGTTCTAATCTCTGTGTTTGTTATTTTTTCTTAAATTGCTGTGATTTATCCTGATCCTCGAGTGTGTCCATTGAAGATGGCCCAGTTATCAAATGTGGTTAGGAAAAGGTGCAGGAGAAGCAAGAAATTGAAAATAGCTGGAATAAAGGAACATATGTCCTATACCCCACTATAGTCTTTTCCAAGATGGGAGGAGGCATTGGTGTATACACCTAAGTGGGCTGAACTACAGATTGCTCTGGGGTCCAGTTTGACCGTTGGCTTTTGATGAGAGTTTGTACCTGGTAGTAACATACCTCGATACATTAATTTTAGTGAAGAGTAAGTTGTGCAGTGTAACTGAGGAATAATGGGGTTTGCACTCTTTTCAATTTTTTATGTCATTTAGTAAGTGCTGATCTTGCATTAAGATGTCACTGTCAAACTGGATAGTATTAAAGAGGAAAAGAGTTGCTAAATTTTCAGCAGGTCAAAGTATTCTCAGATCCCTAGGCACTTTCAGTAGAAATCTGTTGGAATAAAGGATGGCTAAAAAATGTTTTTAATCTAGGCTTTTTAAAATTTCTCTTTTGAGAGCCACTGTACTAAATCGAAATTATTGATTTAGCAGTCCTAAGATTCACTCATTTAAGAGTCGAAACTGCTCTATTACTCAGAGCAATAACCCAACACTTTGAAATCTCTCATCAGAGACTCCTGGTCTACACGTGTACACAGGCATTGAACAAAGATTTCTGTTTATGGATCTTACATCAGTTGAGATCTCTGCACTGCTTTTCTTAGTAATTATCTGCCTGCCTTCTCCCACTGCACCCTGTGAAAGCCTTCGCAGCTCTGGGCCTGTGGTTCACTGTTTCCGGGCTCCGCTGAGCCCTCACCATGCGTGGCCAGTACAAGCTGTTTCAGCGTTGACAAGTTTAACATCATTCCACCTCTTACTAGACCTCTGCAGAGAAACAGAATCTGTTTTGCATTCTGTGGTATTACCCACATTGTAAGTCTATCCATGGGCTTACATGTGGGTTGTGTATACATGATACCATGTTTTAAATCCCCTATGTTGAAGAGAGGGTTAAGTACAGCTTTTGATACAGCCCATCCTGGGTATCCATGTAAGAACAATCTCCTTCCAAGGGTGGATATTTCTCAGGGCACCCAAGGTTTGAATAATCAATAAATAGTTGCAAAGGAATGCTTAATATCATACTCAAAAATATCCTAAAATTAAGAATCCTGGTTAAATTAACGCTAGCTGATATCAAAAAGTGTGTGTTCTGTCCATATAGTTGGCAAGAGCTGGTGAATTCCATGGCAGTTTCTCCCTATGTTACTTCTGTTTTGTCATTTATGCATTTTTTATTACCCTTCCATTAACAGAGTATTTCTGGTCCACCTTTTTTTTCTAAAACTGTGCTCCTCGGAAGCATTCACACAGCTCTGCAGCACAGTTCCTCCTCATTCTCCTGGGGTAATAATTTACTGCTAGCCTATGCCAGTAGTAAATTACTAACCCCATCACTAACTTGCTGGCTCAGCTGCTGTAACCAATAAGTAGCACCTAATCATTGCCCATCTGCTCCAGCAAAGGAGTATCTATGGGCTCAGTGCTCCTCACTTATGCCTGTGTGCTCAGACTCAGAGCCGGAGTGGCTGTTTAGCAGATCAAAGGGAGTCCTTGCTCCCTTGTGCAAGTGTGTGGTCCAGTCTAGCCCTGAATGATTAGCATATTTATAAATTAAAATAAATCTAAGGAGTGAACTGGCCCAGGAGAACTCTCAATCCAATGAAATTAGGCTCATATATCCACCCCAGAGCAATTCCTTAGAAGCCCTGCCTTCATGAAGCTTCATTTGTAATCACTACATACTGTGTACTTTAGAAAAGTTTTATAATTACTTGCTGTTCTGGCTGCTGAGCAGTTCTAAATGTTAGATATTAAGGAATTGCTGTTTCAGTCAGTGAACAAGCTCTGAACATTAAATGTGCTTCATGAGGAGTTTTTTTCTCAGCCATTACACATCTCTGAAGGCATATTTTTTTTCGAGTGGATGCTTTCCCAGCTGTTGATCATCTCTCTGTTTCTTCTGTGTGAAGAGAGAAGGAGGAAACTGATGATATTGTGACATTGTATAAAGGCTTTATCGCTATGGAGGGAGATGGGTGCATTACTCACAAATGCAGACGTTGAAATAATTATGCAGGTCATCCTGAGAAAGTACCAATAAAACCTTTATCTTATACCATGCATATTTTTGGACATTTTTGCATCACGTATTTTACAGAAGAAACATTTTAGCCATGTTTTACAGAATTGTGTAGAAGAATTTTGGTACCATTTTTGTATTTTTTTGTATTTCTCTACCACTAGAGCTTGATACCTTGGGAAGAAGCAGCCTATCTTTGTCACGGCTGAAGATACTTGGCTGAAATAGCTCAATGAGTGGTACCAAGTGCTCGGTGAGAACTGGAAATCCAAATAAAGCAGGTGTTTTTGAGGCAGTGTTGTAAATGGTGGTTGCAGTGACTTCTTTCACAGACTAGCTCATCAATTAGCAAAAATACACCTCATGTACAGAATGATGTTGAAATTTAAGATGCATACACTGAAGACCATTTAAGACTATAGAATCAAGTGCTATGGTTCCCATTTCCATTGATACCAAAATGATGGTCTAGTGGTTAACAAGAGATTTGGAAAAGCAGAGATCAGTTCCTTACCCTCTCCCAGTCTTCCATATGACCCTATGGGTGTCATATAGCCTCTCCTTCAGTCCTCATGTGCAAAACTGAGACAGCTATGTCTACAGTGGAACGAAGAAGAAACTTAGGAGTGTTATGACCACCAAGCCCCACTGCAACAGATGGTATATAAATAGAGCATGGACAGTAAGTCCCTTATTTCAGTCCTAGATCAGACGGTGGCAGATGTAACTGTTAGTGGTGGAGGAGTGATTCTGATAATTCTACATTTGGGAGGAAGGAGGTCAGTTTATGTCAGACTTGTTTATGGTGGAGTTTAGTGCTTCTTAGAGATACAGGCTGTTGTTTGTGGCTCCAGTGAAGAAAATATTGCTGAGAATACAACTGAGGCAATAGCAGTCAAGTGCAGTCTACATTACAGTTGTGCAGTTTGCCCTGTAGTTCTCCAAATGTGTGTGTGTGTACGTAATAGATGAAAAAATGTTGACATTTTCTTTGATTGCAATAATCAAAGTCATTGAGCATTGTGGACTTAAAATATAAAATCCCAACGATGTACTAGAGTCCTCTATGTATTATTAGGTTGGAATAAAAGAAGAATGCCTTCACATGTAAACTACAGGATATATGAAATACAAAATAGGAGTACTGAGCCAGTAACTTAAAGAAACTGTGTCTACACTGGGAGCTGACTAGTCCCTGCCTGCAACATGATCCCTGGAGAATTTCCCGAATGTGTGTGCATGTGTGCATGCTAACTGTAGCCAGCCTGAACTAAGGTTCATGCTGCAGGCGATCGCAGGACTCATGTAGAAAAGATGTGATCACCTTGCACTTCCCATTTTCAATCATAGGACATCATTATAAAGGTGTGTGGATACCTAGATATGGCCAGCTACAGCAAGCTGTGGTCTGTCCACAGTGCAGTTAAGTGTACTGTGTAATGCTACATAGAAACAGGATGCCCAAAGACTTTATTCAGGGTATTTCCCCTGTGTAGCTCAAACCCAGACTCAAGTGTGTGCTGCAGGTAAACAGTATGGACAGCTCATGAGCAGAACACTAGGCAACTCTTAGAAATGGTCTGAAAGACCAGGGAAAATTTGATGTTGTGAATCGAGAGCTGGGAGCCAGAAGGAGGTGATCAGCCTTCACCTAAGTCAATGCATCAGGAATCAGTGGGCTGGCTGGAAATGAGCTCTCTCACACCTACAGCTTCCCACCTAGAGCTCTCTGATCCTACCAGTAGAGTTGTGGGGCTTTTGTTGTAAAGCTACACATTGCACATCTGCTCAGAGGCTATTTAGAGAAGTGTAGACTTCTTATCAGGAAAACTTTCCTGACATATACTATCTCTTAGAACAGCTTTGATGTGTGCAAAAATTTATTCTCTATTTAGCGTAAGTGAAAGCACTGAGATAGTCAATCACATGTAAAAACTTTTCCTCTGTCAGTTACTAAGCATCAGATCTAGAAATGGTGAAAATAATAGCATTTTGGGTGTCATTAATCTAAGGCATAATGGTGCCTTTAACAGCTAAATGAACACTGTAGCTCAGGTGATTCAGGTATCTTTGCATATAATCATGCTTTCAAATAAATTACAAAGTTCAATCTACTATGTATTCATTTTGAGATGTCCCAGAAGTGTGTAAACTACAGTTATCGCAGTTGCCTTGTATTTACAAGCTGTAAGATTTATTTAGTAGGAACTCTTCAAATGGGAATAGGCTGGTCTTGAGTTATGAATTGCTAAACCCATCCATCTATTGCATTACTACACAAAATCACTCTTTAAATGCATGGAGGAAGTATACCACTATTGCAAAAGTGTTACAATGTCTCTCTTTTGACACACCAAGAAAACAGCAAGGAAATAAATTTAAAGCATTAGGCAGTATTAAGAGTTTTCAGAGTAAGCCAACCAAATGAAAACCCATAATCAAAATAATAATTATCAGGGGAATGCATTTGCTTTCAAAGTAATCATGGAAAGTAAAGCACAGAATATGCCTTAAGTAATAAAAAATGGTGATTTCTGTTCAGAGTTAAAAAGAAAGTCTAGCACTTGAGAATATAAGTGCTTTGTACATGATCAGTTCTTGATGGATTTTCTGAGAAATGGGCCTTTGTGTACTGTATGTAAAAAAAAGAGGAAAAGTTGAAGCTGTTATGTGATGAATGCATCCAAAGGTGTGATGGAGCTGGGATTGGGTTACTGAAGCTAGGAAGATACCTGTCTTTCTCTTCATTTTAAAATTATTACAGCGTAGGGATAGGTTGAAGTAATATTCTGTGAAATAGTAAGACTTTCTACGCTGTGGAAAGATATTTGGGAAGTTCCAGAAAAGTTAATGTATGATTTCTGATGTAAATAGTTTGTACTTTTTTAAAAAATTAAACTAGCAGATAATTTCTTTCATATATTCTTTTTATTTCTGAGGTAGTTAAAGAAATTTAATGCCAGGGAAAGAATTTCAGCATGTCTTTTCATATTTGTTATTCAAATTATCTTATGCCTCCTGACTTCATAGTATATTTTGCCTGCCATAGCTTTGTTCTTTCTATTCAGTCTCAGCCACATGGGTTTTTAATTTCCAGAGCATACCTCTAAGTTTAGACTAATCTTGTCATTTTGCCATTTGATCGTGTTAATTTTTTTAACGGCTTCCATGCAGCATATATGAACATCAGTTACACTGAGTTTCATTGCTATGGATTTATGTGATTTTGATGGTGGACATGTACAATGAATCTAGTTCTTCTTTTTAGCTGCACTAATTCTGGGCTCTTCAGTCTTCATGAGCTGCACTGGACTTAACTTTGGTTGATGGGGGTCAAATCTATCTTGCAGTAGGGTTGAATCATACTTGCAAAATCATAAAAAACATGTAATGGAATAAGTATATTTTGCTTTCATCAGATACAATATCCCGAATTTTATCCCTCTACATAGTATTCATACTAAAAGCAGCTGACCCATTTTGAATAATTCCAGTTTGTATGCTCTGAAGAAGTTGTAGATTGGAAAAGGCCTTGTGTTATATCTGCATATAAATAGCTGCATTTTCCAGTAGCTGATATGATTCACTTCATTTGCCTTCTTCAGCGAAAGTAATAGCTCTTTCCTTTCCCTGTTTTCCTTTTTCAGAAGTAACAGTTTATTCAATGAGGTCGTGCAGATGAACTTTGAAATAGCCAGTTTCAGCAGCCTTTCTGGAACGCAGCCCATCACCTGGCAGGTGGAATATCCTCGGAAGGGGACAACAGACATAACCTTGTCTGAAATCTTCATCTGCCAGAAGGATCTTGTTGGAATAGTTCCATTGGCGATGGTAAGAAACTGTTTCAGCATGTTGCTCCATCCGATCTGTATGTGGTCTGAGAAAACGTATACCAGGCCTCAGACAGACTTGCAAAGGAGTGCTCTCTGCCCTGCCTCCCCATTTTATAGCTGTATAGGACTACTTGCTAAAATCGTGCCCTCATTTAATGGTCTGTACACATCACAAGATTTCAGTTCTTATAAACTTACCACAGAGAAAAGGGATGCTGCCACTTTAAAAATCTCTCTCAGACTTTAAATCCTGAATTTCTGTCATGCATGGTTCCCTCCAGGCTACCAGCTGGTAACACAAAGCCAAGTAGATTTACCTTCCCATTTCTAATTGCCATTACATGGCTTGAACTCACAAGCTGTAGAGCAACTTTAGAGGGCCTCGAGCACCTTCTGCTAAAGCCTAAGTTGCTTGGTCCTTAGTAGGCTGAGGCTGATACTAATTTTGCTGGCTGTTTCCCTAATAGTATAAGAACCTGTTGTTTCAAAGAAGAAACAGAAAAAAAAATAATAGCCTCAAGAATATATTTAAGAAAAATGAAATATGGACTTTCATGTGGAAAAATGCCTTGGGTTAAAATCTACTTGCCCAGTGAAGATACGATTACTTCGCAAAGCAAGGCTGAGACAGTGGGAGCACTGAGACTTAGGCGTTAGGGCCCCCTCCTATGAGTTAGGGCCTCCTGCTCTTCCCCGCTTCCACACACCACCACCCCCCCCCCTTAACAACCTAGGATTAAATTCCTGCTCTGAGTCAAGCAAACAAGAAGTTTCACTGGAGTCTCCAACATCTCAGGTGCACTGGTTTTAGGTAGGCATTTTATTTTCTGTGGGATTTAGGTATGTGCTGAGAACTTTTTTCCATGCTCACAGGTGAAGTAGGCACTGAGCATTTATTTTGGAAGTCCTGCTGATCCTCAGGAAAGGGAGAAGCGCAAAGATGCCAGCTACCTAGAACAGGACCAAGTGGCAATTAATAGAGGAACTGCACATGCTACCATTAGTCAGTGTTAGAGCTCAGGATTTGGAAGAAGAGTTAGACATATCCATCCCATTTGTGAATTTTGCCTCTCCTGTGCATAATCTTGGTTGTGAAATTCTGGCAGTCTTTTCTTTGAACAGTGTTCAGTGGTTTGAAGCAGATAATTAGATAAGTATTATTTCCTGGAAGTCCTAGTCTTCAATATATTCTTCCCCTTTGAAGAGTAAAACTGCTGCTCATATCAAATGAGGTCATGCCCACCAATTTCCCCGAAGTCTGTTAAGTCAGCAGAAAGCCTGTGCTACATTCCAGATCTGAGAGGGAAATAATTGTCCTCATTACCTGTGGAGTTGAACAGAGTATACGTATTTGAGCATCTGTCCTCTAAAGACTCAAGAACGTGCATAAGGAAGGCTTTTGTGGTCAGATTTTATTTTGAAATAGATACCATCCAGTAGATGATAGACATCTGTCTACTGGCAGACTTAACATCTTGTTGTTCGTTTCTAGAAAGAATTAATCAGTTGCTTCTCTGTATTCCATATCTGAGGGAATCGAGGGTTCTTTTTAATCTCTCATGTCAGGGTCTAATGGCTTTGCGCTTGCATAGAAGGCTCAAGATTTACTTGCAGACTTGTGTCTATTCTAGATTAAAATTCATCTACCTACAAGGGTTCCTTTAAGAACTGGAGTTCTAAATGAATGAATTTATATAAATCATATAAGGTGAGATTCTTTATTCCCAACAGATGTACCATTAGCACTCTGGGTTGTGCAAAGGGTTCAAACAATGAAATCATTAAACCTTTCTCTTTGCAAAGCTTTCTTGTGTTTGTTTATCTCATTTCTGTACCTTGTGATAACACTTGGCTGGAGCCAAAATATACTGTGTTAACAGAATCCAGTTGGATGGGATACCAATGCAAAATTGGCTTTGCTAGCATGATGTTAGTAGATAAAGGGAATTTTCAGAGTTTTCTGTTAGTTAACTCTGCATATCAAGCCAGGATGCTTTCTTCATTTAGGCATTAATCTCTAGTTGAGCTGATTACCTGGCACTTCTCCTGTTCAGAAACAAGAGTCACGCTGAAAAGAGAGAGGGTGATACTGTATCTGCTGAGAAGTTGGACCATGCTCTTTATCTCAACTACACAGTGTAAAGCAACAGCGCATTACTGTGCACAGAAATTAGATCTTGATGTTTATCAGGAAGTGTGTTTCATAACCCTCTAGATGGTAAAGTAGATTTTGTTGATTTAAGCATGGAGTGTTCCTACAGCAAAACTGCTAACATCAAAAGTAAAATCTGTCATTCAGAATTCTTACAAGTGGCCAAAAAAAGGGAAAGAAGGAGCTGCCCAAAGATACTGTACTGGATTAGGATGTAGGATCTGACTGAGTCTCTGCTATTGGTCTGATGGACATCCTAATCAGTCTTTTGAGAATGAAACCAGCAAACTTTTGCTTGGTTTGAGTATAACATAAAGGTTGTCTCTGACTCACAGAGTAAAGCATGTATCGTGAGCCATTCCAAACTTACGAAGGAAGAAAGATCTCATATCTTTTATAGCCCTATGCCCGATTGCATTACAAAGAAATAGTAAGATGAAGAACAAGTGGGTCTTCAAAAGGTTAGTGCAATTGTTGCTACAGTATTTTGGAATGAAAGAGATTAAAGAATTGACATTGTCAGTAAGAACTGAACCTGGAATTTTAGAAGAGGCTACGCTCTTGGATCAGTGGAGCAAGTGGTAGGATACAGCTGCTGAAAAATCAATGGAAATTCATCATACAGTCAAAAGAGAGGCTTTTAGTAGAATCCATACTCTGTGTGCCTAACTACTGCACTAAATAGTGTATACAAGTAAGAAACAGCAACACAGTGATGCTGCTACGGTGAAATAAAAGAAGCAAGAGATATCAAAAGTACTGGGCTCAGAATAAGTGTAATAACTTTTTCCCAGAAAAAATAAGATGTAAATTTTCCTAAGAAGTTAATCAATCTGAGTAATTTTGGAGGACATTTCACCCTTCAAGGTATTTAGAGAGAAAAATGTATGTTATAACTGGTTCTGTTGCTTTCTAACTCTCACATACAAGAATTTTAGTTAAGTAAGTACTGTGAGGAGTGATGCATCAAAAATAGATCCTAGTCAGACATATGCAGTACTCTCACTACCAAACTCTTGAGTATGACACTTGGTGCAAACATCCACTCAATATATCTTTCATGCAGGCTGTATGAGATTCTATATGTCTCACTCAAAGTATGAGATTAAATATATATGTTATATTTCCATCATTGAATAGCATTAACTAACTGAGGCAAGATTTGTAAAGAGGTAATGTCATTTGTGAGACTGTCTGATAGAGATGGAGAAAGATAGATGCTCTTTCGGGCACACAATCCCTCCTTCAGATCTCTTGACTCAAATCACAACAGCTGCAAAATACTACAGCTACAGAAACTGGGGATTGTAAAATTCATCAAGTAGGAGAGTTAAATAAGAAAATGAAAAGATTTCTTAAGGCAAAACAGAAAATATATCCCACTGTCTGCTGACAGGAAAAATCTACCCTAAAGATTTAATCTTCCAGTAGAGAAAATCTACTGTCTGAGTTGTGCCCTGTTCTGGCCTTTTTTATTTCATGTTACCTGTTGCAGGATCAATTAGGAAAGTGCTTTCATAGGAGCTTAATTAATTATCTGCTAAGCTGCTTTTGGAAACCTTCTCAATTAATCACAAGTAACCTCAGAACTTGCCAATTAAGGTGTACAAGGTTGCTTAACTTACTTTCCACATTTTCCTCAAACTCCTGTCATGAGCAAATGTAGCCAACTATATTGATTTTGCCACTTGACTAGATTAAAAAACAAACCCCAAATTGTTCACATTTGGAGCATGCACACACAGACAAATTGCACTGAAGAAGTCTGTATGTTTGTGTTCAACCCAAGACCATGTTTTAGGAAATTTATCAGGAGATTTGTTGTCATGCTTTAAATGGATAATACGTATTTTAGTACTATTATATTTTGCTTTGGGATAGAACAAGGTGGAAGACCTGTGTGTAAGTTCATTGTTTGATGCCGGTAAGGCACATTAATATTAAAGGACTCCTTCATGGGACAAAGATGGGGAATCAATGGTTTAATATTTATGCTAGACCATCTGGGTTCCTGTATATGGAACTGAAGTAGTAGTCCTTCAACAGCAGGATAAACTCCCTCTGAATTAGTTTATCTCTTACTGTGACTTGCATGAAATCCAGGTATTTAAAGTGCTGAAGCATAAACCCAATGTCAGGAGTCTGTTCTGAGAGTTCTAGTCTGAATTTACTCCAGAAGACATTGGTCACCATGGGAAGCCATGCAACTTGCTCATCCATCCATATTTCTCTTTAAGATAATACTAATTTTCAGTGGGTCTTTCAGGTTTCATTCATCAGGCTCGATAATCCATTGATAACTGCTTACGAGCAAATCGAAGTTGGAATGGCTCTCAGGCATTTCTTAAAGGCGGTTGCTGCTGTTTCACGCCTCGTGCTCAGAAGCTCGTCTTTTCTCCCCAGCTATAGCAATGGGCCTAATAAAAGATATAATCTGTCTCTACACATCCTGCCTTTCTACTGATGTAAACTGCATCTTTTCCTTGCATAATAGCATCCTGTGAACTGCTGGTTAATCCAAGTTCAGAGTTTTTATGTAGAGTACCCTGGTAAACCCATCAATAATGTGTAGCTGAGATTCTCCTTGGCTTCTCGTTAGGCACAATTCCACACATACTTTTTGCTTAGTGGCAAGTTATTTAATTAGGAAGTGCTTGGTTTGCATGTAACTTTCTTTACATTCAGAACTCAATGTATTGACAGTTCTGCTGCAGAAGTGAATGGACATCTAAGATGCAGAGCTGTGACTCAGCCAAAACAACTTTGTGACATTTTGATGTATGCTTGTTAACTTGCTTTCCATTAGAACACAGATGATCAAAAGTTTAGCTCCCAAAGCAATGTTTGTTTTATACACACATTTATGTATGCCAGTCCCTAAGGTAAAGATTTTTTTAAGATATTTCATTGTAATGAAATCCCTGTAATACCATTTTAAAATACGGACCTAAATAAACAGAGTTTTCATCCCTGCACAGTCTGTGACTTCACACTGTAAAGCTCTATCTGTTTCAAGGTCACAGAAGTGCAGAATTCTCACTCCTGTTAATCTTTCAGTCTTGAATGAAGCAGGGGGGGCAACAGGCGCTGAGGAGCTTTCCAGAAGATAAAATCTGAGGCTATATAAATGCATCCATTTCCTGATTTGCTTATCACAAACAAACAAACAGGTAATCTACATATCAAACTTTTCAGCTGACAGGTGTTGTCTCAGATTAATTTAATTATGAATCATCTCAAATAAACACTGTGAGTTGAAGTCAATTTATTTGATATAAAACTATCCTATTACTATTAGTAATACTAACTGAGACAACTTAAATCAACTGTGAAGCCCTAAATAATACTATGAAGTCAAGAGTTTTTACAGTTACAAGACTGAGTGCTCTCCATGAAAGACCAGAGTTACAATCTTCTGATGTTAAAGGAGAAGCAGTAACCACGATCACTTATATGCCTACAATTTCCATCATGGCAGGTTACAATTGTTTAAACAAGTATAGCATTCCTTCCTTTAGATTTATGGTGGATATAATTTTACTAAAGATTGTGTCATTGCTCTATATTTGTACCAGATGAACTCAGGAGCCTGCATACCTGCTTATAAATTGGCTGTGTCACATAGTGCGTTGAGCTGTGACTAGCAATGCGTATCGATTAATCTTATCTGTTAAGAATTGGCTTTTTTGTTGTCTGCCCATCAGGAAACAAAAGCAAAAAAAGGATGAACTGTTGTTCATTGATCTTAAATTGGTCAGAAGATGCAGTCTACATAAAGAATTCAAAATGGCTCAATTTAAGTCTTTTTAAGTCACAGTCATCATTTCTACAACCCCTGCACTTTTGCCTCTAGCTTCTGTTTTCCTTTTCTTTACTACAGTCACATTCAGTCCTACCTTTTGCAGGAAATGAGAATGGATCAATAGGGCTATCTCAGCTGGCTGGAATTAATTTTGCCATTGGATCGAGTTGTATGTCATTTTCTATGCAGCACAACAGTATGTATAATTTCCTCTTCCAGCATCCCTCATATCTGACAATGCTATTGAATGGATTACTTTGGGATTTTTAAAATGCTGAGAAGAGATGGGGTCAGCTAGCTTCCAGATTTTTAAAGATCTCTGTCATATAGAGAACATCTGGTTTTTGCTAATTTTCCTGCCTGTAGTAGAGAGATATTAATATGAGGCTTAATATATATGCTTCTCAGCCTTAACGGGAGAGAAATCCTGCAAACCAAATGAAAAATTGCAGAACAATGAGAATGTACAGTGAGACAGTCAGCGACTTAATTATTGGATGCTTGGTGTTGTGGTAATACCTAAATGCTCCCCTTGAAGAGGAGTGTCTCACAACACTAAGTGCTGCACAGACAAATGACAGACAAGTCAGAAACCTCTGGAAAATTCTCAGTCTGCAAGCCAAGTTGACGAAAGTAAAGGTGTTGTTCAAGGTTGGTTGAAACTGAGCTCCCTGAATGGGAAAGGAGGGACAGCGCAGCTGACGCTGGGACATAGGATCCCGCTTTTGTCGTAATGTAGCAGGCATTGGGATTCGAGATCCCCCAGCCAGTCATGCTTGATGCTGATCACTTGTGCATATTAGAAGAGTACTGTTGTGGGCTCTTTCTGCTGACAACATGGCACAGTGCAGGGCTGCACGGAGATAGCCAGGTGCTCCTATGCTGATTCTCAGCATTGCAAGTTAGCCTGAGTCAAGTCCACACTCTGCTGCAGATAATTTTGGTATTGGTTCATGGCAATGCCTTGTGTAATGTGTGAAGTCTGGAGATTCTTTTGTTCTTGTGATTTATTGGACAGGATTTTGGGAGTGCTTTAAGTATTGCTTCAGGTTTGTGATACTGCTCCATCAAAAGAAGACATCTTAAATAGCAGTTTATATTTGAAGTGACAGCTGATTACAATTCTGAATGTTTAATATAACCACAAAGGCAATTTCACAGCTGCCGCACACATGTGAGCAGAGACCATGCAGAGCCATAATAGTAAACCAGCAGAAAGTAAGCTCTGGACCCAGATGATAGTGCTTGAGAAGGACATCCCAGGGCTGTGTATTTTGATGCTGTAGCTGCTAAGGACTGTATTTACCCTGGGTGCTCTCCCCTGCTGCCTTCACTGCCAGATCAGATGGAGGAGGGCAGAGAAGCCCTGATTCTCAGCAGGAGCAGGAGACCAATTTCAGAGGCTGATACTCTGCCAAAGTTTACAGCTGAAACAGAAGTGGAATTTAAAGGCAGAGAAGTTACTGATTTGTAAGACTGTAGCTTGTGTTAAGCAGTTCAGACTTCGACCAGAGTTCATCTATGGCCAATGATGGGAGGCAAAAGCTATGCCTGATTCTGAATCTCCTGCAGCACTGCACTTCTGCTGTGAAGGATTTGGAAGAAACGTAAAGGGAGATGGAAGAACATTGCACAACTTTGTTCATGAGGTACTAGCAGAGCTGGAAGGGGAATTGAACTCAGCAGACTCGATTGCTAGATTATGCCCTCTTCTATGGAAGTTAATATACTAGTTTTCCTCTAAACTAGTGCGCTCTCATTAGCTTTAGCTAACGATCTGTTGTCTTTACCTAACTGATAAATACAAGTCCAGGCACTGCCCAAACTTACTCCAGACAAACAAACCTTTGTGGTTTGCCTTAGAGAGTAAATGGCCTCCACCTTCTCATGCTGTCACTTAAAAGAGAGACAGGCTGAACGGTGTCTGCCAGAGCAGACCATGTATGTTTGCAAACACAGCAGTTGCTCAGCCAGCTTGAGCATTAAGTGGGTTAGCTGTGACCCATACTGAAAAACAGAACAATTTCTTAATTGGCAGCTTCTAATGATTATTTTGATATGTAAAGAGAGTTTTAATATTTCTGGGGAATACCTCGTTCTTCACAAGCAGATGAAATACTCATCTAGCAGAATTATGAATTGCTTAGGCTGGACTCTAATTAATGAGGTCCTGAGGTGGTCCAGCTTGGACAGTGAAACTATCTAGACAACAAGGAGGTGCTTTACTGTAGTGTAAGATAATGAGTGAGCATGGGGAAAAAAAATCACCAGGACTTTTATAAGCTTCAGTGTTATAATGACCTACCCCAAGCATTAAAAAACCCAGCAACTTTTCACCTTCAGTTTGCTATTAGATGCATGTTTGCCTTACGCTGCTTTCAGTTTGCAGTTCATTATCCAGCCAGACTCTCATCACTGAGGGTGTTTGTCATGGAATTCATTAGGAATCTGTACTTCAAACTCAGTTGTTCTGCTTGAGGGAGATAAAAGACTAAAACCTAGAACAGGGTTCAGTACTGTCCTGGGGAGAAAGCTAGGACCGTGCTTCTGGCTCTTTTTGCCTGCGTAGCAGCTGCTATAAAGACATGGGGAGCAGCGGTGGGAATGGGATTTGATCTATTCATAATCCCAGTATCAAAAGGGTACCAAGACCACACCAAAGCTTGTGCTACTAACAAAACCTACTTTGCCAAGCTAGAGGGCCTGTATGCAAAGGTCTTTCTGCAACGCCCCAGCTCTCCAGATTGATGCACATATGCTAAATGAATTAACAGACCAAAACTACACTGTGGCAGTGGCCCCATTGCTGTGGTGTGTGCTTTAGACCATAGTTAAACTGCAGGGCCTGGCAATGTAAATCGGAACAGACAGTGAACCTATCAAGATTGTTCTTCCCCTCAGAAACAAATCATGCCTAATATTTAAAGCACCAGCACCATAGCATGAGCATCAGCAAACCAGCACGCTGGGGTGAGAGAGGGAATTTCAGCAAGCAAATGGAAACAAAAGTAACACTGACATTAATTTTAATCAGGTCCTAGTCATCTGATTTGTCCTCTGTATTTTTTTCTCTAGCAAAGCTGATTGTCTTTCTGCAAGATTTGTTACCTCACAAACCAGTAATATAGGCTGTAATGATGTAATTTATTGCTGCAATTTGCTTTTGGAAATCCTCTATTAGTGAAAAATAGCAACAGCACAGTTTTATTAATTACAGTGGTTGAATATTGAATGCTGACTGTCACTATCAGGATTAGTGACTGTGTTGTACTCTGCTCTCCAAGGCCCTATAGGACGAGAGCTGTGCATGTTTTGGAGGTTGTGAAATGAGTATTTTGATTAAACTAAGTGTAAAAAAAATAATTCAAGTTCACTGGGGAGTTTGAGAAAATGATAGAGGGAAACGTTAGCCTGTAAATTCAGTATTGAAAAACACACCAGTATGTTACTGCACCACATAATGTGCTTACGTATAGTATGGTTCTGCAGCATAGCCCATTTATCTATACCTCTACCCCCAAACTACTTCTGACAGTTCAAACCTTCAGGTTCATTATTGAATTTTACTCTCAATATGCCATTCCAGGGAGAACGACTTTATCTCTTATTTTCTTTTTTTTCTTTAATGTGGAAATTTTTTGCCTCGGCATAACACTTTTATTTTCATCTGCGTAAACCAGATTTTACCAGGATGTAGCTGGGGAAAGAGCATGTGGACAAAATCACCTTGTGCGATCGAAAGGTGAATTCTCTTCCTTTTGTGTTCTGAAACAGTGCACAATTGAGTGAGATCCAAAAGGCTTGCTATAACCTCTTTGTGATCTTGAGTTCTCATTTTGGAGAGCTAACAGAAGGTAGAAGGCCTCCTGCTGCATATATTATGTCAGCAGCAGAAACCAAAGTGATCAGTCTAAGACCTGGATGTACTTTGGAATCATTTTGTATAGGGTACTACGTGCCCGTGTGCCAATACCAAGTTTTTATATGGCTTGAAGCTTCGATTGAGCCGGCAGAGAAGACTATGTTTTAGATTCTGGATGTGGGACAAAATGTCAATTGCAAGCATTGAAAAGCAGTGACTAACAGTGGAGCTGCCAGCTGGCATGAGGTATCCTGCGGCATATGTTTTAAGAATGCCTGGAAGCTTCAGGAGTGAGCTTCGTGTGGTAATAAATAAGTCATTCGAGACTTAGCAATTCCTCCTCGCTGCTCTTACCTCATTCAAATTATGGACTACTCATTGAGCACTGAGAGACTTCAATATGCAAAAACAGGAATTCTCTGATGGACTGCGAGCCGCATGTCTGGAGTTAGCTTCTGCCTCTTTGGGATCTTTGGCAACACTCAGGTCCACAGCAGTTTATTCATCTTTAAAATGGACACAGTAGTTAATATTTCCTATGTTACCACGTAAGTATTTGGCTTACAGGATCATTCTGTACTACTGATTCTTTATAAAGGAAAATCCTCTACTTAAACATGAATGCCAGTCTCCCCTACTCAATACTGGCAATGTTGTTCTGGTCATGAAGAGTAAAAATATAAGTGAAGCAAGGTCTGTGGCTAGAGGGAATGTCTTTTATTAGGCCATTCAATAGAGTTAGAAAAAACAGCCAAGCTTTCAAGCACATAGATCCTTTTTCAAGCCTCTTTCAGTGTTGTAAGTTGCTGTGAGATGCTCAGATAAAGATAATGATCACTGTGGTTGCTCCAGGTTATACTAACAAATAAAATATTGCTTTAAACAAATGGATTTGATCCCTTTGTCGTTCATATCACTGACTTACACAATGATCATAGCAACGTATTTCAAGGATGCTTTTCTAGCCATGAACCTCTAGCCAGCATGATCTTGCAAAGCAACCCCTGAAGGTAAAACATGTTTTTGCTTGAGTAAGGAGAAAATAATTGCATCTGTGATTATACATACTTTATATATTTAATTTGCCTCCTTCTACATATATGCTGGGTTTAGTTCCTATATATTATAAGGCCTACCAGTCTGTTAGACATGTGTCTGATCAATAATTTAATTTTCCTGTCTCACTCTCATCTTTTTAACGGTAGTAAGTTTCTGATGTCTGTACAGTATCTGCTGTCATTAATGCAGTAATCTTGTTCCTGCCCTCTGTGTGTTTTGCTTATGTGGACCTGCTATGAAGTCAGTGAAATCAATAAACTATTTGAAAAGGAAAAACAATCTAGAGGCAAGGATAGGAAATAACAATGACGATTTTCTGCATTTTTATTACTACTTTTTCATAGCAGTTTTGTAAGAATCTCTGTTGTGTCTTTTTTACAGATTTTGCTTATTGAAAATTAAAAACTGTACAGCCGAAATGAGAAAAGAGCAAGTTTCTCCTCTTGCTGATTTCAAAATAGACTAAATTAAATTGAAATAATTTATCAGAAGCTGCCTGCTTCACTTCCATTGTGGTTTAAATAGAGTTCCGACATCCGCAAACTTGAGTCAAGTGCTCGTGTGTGCTCCACAGCCCAAAATTGAGGACCTTAAGGAACTTATAGAAGATGAATACTGCCTATTAGAAGGAGAAAGTAACTCATTAATAATCCATGACATATTAATCTACACAAATAAAACAAGTTCACAACCCTCCACAGCGGCCATAAAAATCATCTATGTATCATACAGTACCCCAGTTACTTAAAACAAGAAATTGTCCTTGAGACTTAATCCTTAAAGTCCATAAAGCTTTTAAAATTGTTTCACCCCAGCTGTAGAGCGCATGCCACCCCACACTGTGATCAGTACTGTGCCGTTCCCTTGAAACAATTAGGCTAGATACGATTTAACCTTGATTTTCCAAACTGAACAGTTTATTCATCACCAGTGTGGCTTGTAGCACTATATAAAACTTGGTTCATATTCAGTAGAATCTGGGGGCTCCACCTGAAATTCCAGGAGTGAGTTATAGTAGGCACCCTATTTTCATTGACTGTAATAGAGTTTCTACTTCCACTGTAAACAAATGGATTAAGGGCAGTAGCCCCTCTGTAAATGGGGAGCTGAAGCACAAAGACAACTGATTGGAAAGTTAACTAGCATAAGTTAATTCAAGGAGAAGAAAGAAGGAGGTGATCCAGGTCCTACACATAGGTGTCTAATACCATTAAAGATGTGGCAGAGTCTGAGCCATCCATCCAGGACTACCAGGCATGACACAGGACATACAGGAGACTGGTGGCCTTATGGAGGAGCATCTGGAGGCCAGGCATGATACCGAAGAGCATGTAAATGGCACTCTGTTCTTAAGCACTTCAGTCTTTTCCCAGAGCTGCAAATTGTGAATTGGATCTGTTGTGAAGCACATCTCCAAACATGCCATCTTTTTTTTGTCTGTAACTATGTGGATATCTTCAGTGTATAGTTAGTTTATCAAACTATACTTCTTGGCAGCTTTTCCTGCTACTGCTGAACAACACAGCACTACAAACTGCAGCAAATAAAAAGTGTACATAAGTATTTGTAAACATCAGAAGCCCACTGTAAGGCTTTTTTAAGCTCTTCCTGAGTCCCATCATACAGAAACCATGTTAAGATTACTATCATTGCTGCCAAGCATGACTTTGTGCTACTGTTGTACTCCATGTCTGTGCAGGCTCCAGCCATGTCAGTGATGCTGCTGGTTTCATATTGACCACAGTGAACATCTGCAACATGTTAAGGGATAAACTCTCAACAACAAAATTATCACTGTGGTCCAGATCATCACTAAGTGGTGGAAAACCCCTTGTATCTGCCATATCTTATTAGCGTAACAGCCAAATAAATCAATCAGTTTTATCTGAGGAGTAGGGCCCCAATCCTTCAGGTGGAAGTCAGCGGAGGTTTATAGGAGTGCTTGGGTCTGTCTGAAGGAAAGCACATTACAGAGGACTCTTGAAGGTTTACTCCATAATGCTTGATATAATGGACCTCGGCTTTAGTGAAGCCACTGGCAAAATCACTGTTGATTTCAGTGGGGTCAGGTTTTAAAAAATTATGTTTGCAAAATATTTACAGTAAGAAATATCTGGGATAGAAATGTGTTATATATAAAATGAAAAGTACTGTCTCTGCCTATAATCAAGTATGTGGCTTCTATTAACAAGGAATGCCTCATAATCTTGTTTCCATTATAGTTGTGTATGTATTTGTGTGCATATAGATTACTCACATATATACATGTAGTGTGTAATTGTGTGTGCATCCATGCATGTGTCCTAATAAGCTTGTATATTTTCAATCTGCAACTGTCTATTGATTACAGCTATTACAGCAATATTATTATAGATATATAGCCAACTATATAACAGGGCTGCAGGTTTAATTGAAATGAACATGGGAAGAATTTCAAATTGCTAATGAAAATTGCCTTTTTACTACCAGCTATATTCCCACAGTCGTCACAGACTGGAGACATCACCAGAACTGTGGTGGTTCTGCTTAATGGTGGAGCAAGCCCAATTTAACTGGGGGTCCATTTCCAAATAACTTCCTCAGACTCATGAAAAAGGAAAGTAAATGACTGACAGATCTTGAGCCCAGAAAATGCCCTTAAATTGACAGATTTCACATATTAGTCTTTTCTGCAACAGAAGAGAACTGTAAGCCATGAAATTATTTCAGCAAGAAAATATTATATAGCTCCATCCATGGCTGCTTAAGCATCCATGAACTATTCCATTATAAGATCACCAGGTGGCTATTGCCTTTCTCTCCCATTCAGGCTTTACCAATATTCCCACTCCCATCTGTGATAAACTTAATAGGACCATTCAGCAATGGAGAAAACATGAGAGGTGTTCATCATAGCTGAAGGCTTTCTCAGACAATTATTCCTTAGACGTTTGAGTAAATGAAAAGCTATTTTTGTGATTAGAAAGGATAGAATGTGTTGCAGTTTCTGAGGCCATTTTATTGGCATAGCTTTTGGTATCTGTAACAAATATTTATCCTTTCCTGGGGATGTTGTAAGTAGCTACAGTCACTGAACTAATGCTCTTAATATGTTTCTCTCCACTCTATTTTCCAAGCACGTGGCTACTCTTCTAAGAGTGCTTGTTAGGTAAAAAATTACATATATGAGTATATGTTTTAGATGTTGTCATATGTCTACTATAGATGAAATATGTATAATTTATGCACTACATAAATGTATAAAAACATAAGTTTTCAAGAGAACTTAGGACAGTTTATTGCTTGTATTCATCAGGTGTAAGTGTATTCATAAGTATCTGTAAGTATACTTACATCCTTAAGTAGCAATGCTCTGAAACAATAACAGCGATGGTTCTCAAGTATGTCGGTCTCAGAATAAGGGCTTTTAACCTGTCACTTCACAGCTTTTCATCTGTTTGCATTTTCTATGCTCAAAATAACCAATAATGATGCTGGAGTTGGAATATCTCAGGTAATCGCTCACAATTCAGCCCATAACTACAATTTTTTCTCTCTAGATAATGTGTTTCCTATGTAAGTGCTTTCATTTCTAAGTCAATTTAGCAAAATACTGAAAGTGAGGAATGAAATTTCAAAAAAGGAGCAGGTAGTTTCCTGTGTTACACATATGCATCTTCTAAAAAATCAGGTTTTTTGTTTCATTTATGTCTAAGTATAGAGAAATAAAATGTGGGCTTCTGCTTGCCATCTTCTCCAGTCACCTTTATGTCCTTATTCTATATTTTAAGTGGTTATAGAAAGATGAAGTGTGGGCTTCTGCTTCCCATCTCCTGCAGTTGTCCTTAAAACTTTTTCTATGTTTTAAGTGGTTCCAGAATTGTTTCCTTTGAAGTCGTTTTCAGTTACAGACTCTTCCTCCACACAGCAGGAAATACCATCTTTCTTTGAAAATACATATTTGCCACTGGATCCTGACATGTCTGTTCTAGGCAACAGGAAATAGAGACAGCTCTAGCATAATACTTGTGTTTTAGTGAGCTCTACCTAATTGAATTTAGTGTCACAGCTTCTAGAAAACAGAGGCCCCCAGCCAGAGGCTCAGTCACTGTTGATACACATTGATTATGATAGACACTTAAAAAAAGACAAATGATGCACATTTGCAGCTTTTAAGGTGGTAAAGGAAGACATAATCAAGCATGAAAATGTTCAGTTGATTTTATTTCATGTCCTTATTAATTTGCATTTTGCATCACCTAGGGGGTTAGATTATCTAATGAGATCATCTTGTCAGAGTAATTTAGGGTGGTAGGGAAGGTTTGAAGTTATTTCTTGAGGACTTGATTCATTGAAAAAAAAGGGGATGAATGCAAGTGTAATACATTGTCATGTGTGAGCTAAGCATGTTACTCTGCCTGACTCAAGCAGGGTAACAGTTCTTGTGACAGGTGGAAGGAAGGAGTTTTGGAGACTGTACTCATTGTCTGCAGTCTTGGGGGAATCTGTCTGACATCTCTTTCCTTGCAGAAGGTTTGCTGGTTGTTGCTGCTGTAGGGAATGCCTCTCCCAACATACTTCGTAATTAGTTTGGTCCCTCATGATTTAGCTATGTGCATCTTGTAAGTTCCTCCAAGGATGCAGGTTCCCTAGGGAGTCAGCAATCATTGTTTTAATGGAACCCATGCTGTCTGTGGGAAAAGGACCATACATTTCTCTTCCACCTTACTTTATGCTAGGTAAATACAGGTTTTAAGATAAAATAAAACAAAGGCTTTGTATATAAAAAAAAATAAAAAGCTGTAAGGGATCAAATCAAGACCCATTTAGCCAAAGTGTTATTTGGGGGTCCATAATTTATAAATAAAAGTAATTTGATTTTTTGTTTTGTTTTGATATAACATTGGGGTTATATATTTCCCCAAATATTTTTGGAAAATAAAACGGAAAGAAAACTAGAACACTTCAATATTTTTGGAGTATTTTATTCAGCAAGAAAACCAAACCCAAACTGTATCAGATGGTGTGGGAATGACTTTTCTCTTTCCTATATCTGTTTAGAAAACAACAAGAATTAGTTATTCACCAAGATGTGCTGAGAATCAGTTGATCTGGTTGCTTTTTTTTCCTCCTTGGTGTAGAAACAGTCTCTTATTATAGTCACTGCTCAGCATATTGACATCCAGCTATTATGTGGAGCCAGAATGGGGTTACTTTTATACAAATAATCAATACAAGTAGCATTGATATTCAGGCAGTGGAACTTTACTGGTAGAAATATTAATGGAAGCACTTGGATCCTGATTCCACAAGGGAGAGGAAATAAGATTTCTTGGTTACTCTCAGTGCCTGTGGCAAACTATTACAGCTCCAAAATCAAGTTTTGAATTGCTATTGTGAACCGCATATGATAAACTTAGTATAACAAATACAGTAAAGTAAATACCTCTGAAACAAATTTGTTAAAAGAAATCTGAATTTGATTCTCAGTTGTTCAGAAGTGGAAGAAGTGATAGGACCTTCAGAGGCATTAAACTTTTCTGAACCTACTGGCTAATAAGGTTTCTTCATTCCACCAAATTTCAAACATGTTGGAAATGGAGAGACAGAGACTGGTTATCCCTCTTCAGCAGATCACAGAAAACTACCTTGTCTGCTAGTATAATTGCTGTTTCCATAAGCTCTGAAGAAAGGGCATTCATTAGCCCGCAGCTTGAAGCAAAATATTTCTTACTGTCCTTTTTGGAGGATTCATCCTTATTATAAAACAGGCTGTATCTATTACTCGTTTTTCTGCTAGCCAGAATACTGTTTACGGACTTTACAATTGGGAAGTTTATGCTGGTAAGATTTTACTTTTTTATTCAAAATTACAAGCAATAAGAAGTGAGATCCTGTTGTCATAATAATCTGGGTAGAGTCCAGACCTCTGTACCTGACCTTAAGTCTATGTGGCCTTCATACTGATACACAGATCTGAGTAATGGCTTTATAACATTCTTCCATCATTTTACGTCACTAACTGTAAACAGAACAAAGCAATTAAAGGCATGGTTAATTGTGTTCAGTTGCTCCAGTTTCTTCTTACTTTTTAAAAGAGATGCTCACTTTTGAGTGATGATAGAATTACATTTAGCAATACAGCCAGCATCTGCTAAATCAAAGTAATCATTGGCTATGTTCCCTTTTGCACGTTTGGATGCTAGCAGGGTAGACTCACTGCAAGGAAAGTGTGGATTAGTCATCCAAGAATCCAAAGATATTTTTCTGCATCCCTATCTGTTAATATGTTCTACATTCCCCTTTTCTGCAGAGCATAATTTATCAGGACTCAAAAATTCCACTAGCAGAGTATTTGAAAACTGTACAAGCAGGGAATAAAATGGAACGGTTTGTTGCTAATGTAGGGGACCAGTAGTTAAGATTTATCTCAATATGGAGACTAAACAGAGACAAGATCATTGATTAAAAAGGCATTGCATTTGCAGAACACTGAGTTCCCATTTTGAAAAGACACTTAGATCTTTGTCATAAATTACATGGTTCACAAAAACAACAGGGAAGAGTGTACTGGGCCCAAGACATTCCCATCCCAGCTGAGTGCCATTTGCTTCCTCTCCTTCTGGCCCCAGGAATCTGCCACTGTTTTCCTTCCAGTGGTCCAGCCCCAGGAGAAATGGGTGAGGGACCCTAGCCTAGCCTGTGCACTCATGGACTTTACCTGTGTACCGATGGTGGTCAAAGCTACTCTTCTGGGAGGTGAGAAATATGAGTCTGAATCCCTTTCTTATGTCCCTGTTTCCACACTGCCTCCACTTACCTTCTTTAAGACTCCTGGAGACGCACAGACATCATGTTGATCAAGGTCTTCAAGCAAATGTTGGACAGAACAATGCCAACATGCACCTTTGGGTCTTTCCATGGGTGATGCTTTATCTGTGTTTGACTTCTGCATTATTTGTTCTCCAGGGCAGGTATGGTCCTTAATTTTTGTGCCATGTACGTTGTTGGCCATTTAACAAAGATTTAATAAAGAGAAGATACCTCACAGTGTTGTCATGTGTCAAAAAGAATTAGCATCCAAAAGAAACTTTGAGATCCTTTGTTCTACTATGCTTGTCAAAAACAAATTGCAGAAATGGCAACTTTTATTGAATAAGTCTGTTTCTTCTGTAGATTTTGAGTGGCCTTATTTTTCACCACTCTTAATTTGTTCATTAGTTCACATTTTCCTTGGCAGTATGGACCTTAGAGTCATGGAGTAACCTGGATTCCATCTGGATCCATGTTTGAATACAGACAGATACTAGTAAGTAAGCAAGTTGTCACCCTTTGTGTTTACTGCTTGAGGGCATTACCCCATTTCTTTTGCAATGTGAGATTACTCATGAAGTAAAAGTCCTCATGTTACAAACTGATGAATGAAGCAGAGCAGGATTTACATGTGATGGGCCAATAGCATTGGAATGAAGGCAAAGAAAAGAGGAACCCAAAACCTGACCAACAAAATTTGCCCTTCCCCACTGCCTGCCATGGAGTGAATCTGCCTCAGGGAGGTCCTTAATCATGCAAACTCTTTGGTCTGTAGAAACACTCCTGTCCTTCTGAGGTGTGTGCTAAGAATTTAGAAACAGAATGTCAGCTTCTTTCCCTTCTTGTATATGCTGTCTGTGAATGTGGAGTGTCAGTGAATCCAGTTGGCAGAAAGCACAATGTATACTTTACTTTTAATCATAGGATTATGTAGATAAAGAGTCTGCTGCCTAACAATGTTATTTCCTTAATCTGCTGTAATCTTAGTAGTATTAATAACTCAAATCTACAACCATTGTGTTACCAGACTCACAAATCAGCATAACAATTGTCTGCAGTGCAGTACAGCTCTGTTCATCACTCTAACTAGGATGCCCTGGAAACTTGTGATTCATAACTTAGTGCTCATCAGTAGACTATTTATGGTGTTTACAACTGGCATATGTGGAGTTTACTTTATACGTCCCACATCTCCATCTTCTTCTCTTGTGAATGTGTTGCCAGGGTGTCACTGTTCATCAAGGGCAATGGGTTGAACAATAGTTGGAAGCACAGTACAGCTCCTGGAGCTCTCCTGCATAGGCATTGTCTCCACCGATTCAAGTGCTGTCAACAGCATACAAGCATGCTGCTTCTGTCCTTTTTCCATAAGACAAATAGTGTTTTGATTTTTAAGGTAGACAGTGCCCAACTGCCTCTTTTCCACAAACTTTTTCCAGAAGCTTTCCTTGTAAATTAAAACATAATTGGCATTTCTGTGTCACACCTTCAGGTCTACAGCATACGTTTGTTACTCATGAGGTAGTGTGTTTGTGTGAGGGAGAAATTTTAATGCTAAGCTATGATTAACATCATTCTATGGGATTCCACTTACAGAGTTTTCAGCCTGTAAACAGGACCATTCTCATGACCTCAGGCTCCCATGGATTTCTCTTGATAACACCATCTAATCGGATTTAGAGTTTAATTAAACAGCTGTCACTTTGCTTCCTCATTCTGCTGCAATTTAATGTTGAATTAGTTCCTAAATTAGTCAAGGCTGAATGCTTGCCTTCTTACAGTTGAGAGGTTGGATGAACATAAGGTTTGCTCTTCAGCTAAATTCAAGCAACTAAGGCTCACATTCTGTGTTCTTGCTCTTTGCACAGAGCTCCCACTGACATCGGTGGAAGTTCCCTGACTGAAACAGGGATGGAATAAAATGTGAGATTCCTGCAGAGTCAACTATAGTGTTACCTAGCTTCAAATGACCAAATATGAGCACACACTTATTCTCAGCTCTGGCTAGCATACATCAGCTTTATGGATGTTATTTTCCCTTTCTAAAAAAGTACTGATTTTTCTGAAAACCAGTTCTGCTGAGTTTTCTGTGAAGTAGCACAATGAGTGCAGCTGTGAAAGGAAATGTTTAGACAAATACTACTGCTAATGGACTTTATCCGAATTAACCCTGATGTAACCAAGACCAGAGTATCAACAAAAGTTTATAGTACTCTGAATCATAGCATTGGCTCCAAGCAGGAAAGCTCAGAGTCTTCTGTAGAAGTCTCAGGATTTTGATACATCAAATTCTATATAACGGTCTCACTGAACTCAGGTCTCAGTGTGATATAATGTAGTGTCTGACTCCCTGCCTGACTCCGATCTCACCATTTTTCTTTGAAATGCCAGTTAATTATTCTCCTGATCTACTCAAATGTAGTAACAAGATTCGTAACTGTGGTAACTGGATACAGGCACACACAGAGGAGTTCCAAACCAGTAGGCTGATAGAACTCACCAGTTCTAGCCTGTGGGCTTCTTGATTAAATCTTTTTTTTTTCTTTCTTTTTTTTTTTCCCAAATCAAGAATGCAGAGAAATGAATGGGAGTACCCCTTTGTCCTAACTAGTTGCACTTGAGTCACAACTTATCAAGTGCTTAGCTATAAAGAGGTGTGAAAGCCACTCAGCCCTGTTACTGTCTTTGTTTATCCGGGGAAGGCAAGGCAGATAAGCAGAAGTTGCTCCTGTTATGAAGATTTCATACCACACTTGCTGTATACATATGCCAGCAGAGAAGCTTTTCTTCATCTGTACTTGGTATCAGGTTGTGACCCCAGGGCTTCATTTCTGAAGTCACTGAACCACGCTGAAGGTTTGTGTACAGGAGGTACAATTCTGTGTCCCTGATGCAGAGCCTGATGGTTCGGGTCCTTTGCTGGGGTTTTGAGGAGGTAAATGTAGTGCTGACTTGAGCTAGACTAGTACACAAGATATTGTCTGGGCTGGGAAAGAGGAGATGTTTTGTTAGTGGATGATCAAAATGCTATGTCGGGTGAAGACATTTACTTGGTTCTATTTATGAGATCTAGCTTGAAGTCAAAATTTACCAATAAATTTTTGAAGTAATTCCTTATGCACACAATTCAATGGTTTGCTTTTTAATGTCTCCTTTGATTACAGCCTTATGTCTAACCACCAGAGTCTTCCTGTAAACATTAGAGGAACAAGAAAACAATGTTCTTTAGTGCTACTTTTTGTTAATTAAATATGCTTAAATAGTAATTATTTCCTTCATATACTATATTCATTGAAGGGATGCCCTGGTAACAAGAAAGAACCATCCTAATTGGGAATTAGTAGGTAGTTCTTCATACAACAAAAACAACTCTGCAGAGTCAGATGTTGTTGGGATTTGGTCATTGTGTTGCAAAGACAGTTTGAGGCTTCCAAAGAAGTTCAGAGCTCAGATCTCCCTTCTGAGTCAATGAGAATTATACATTTAGTTCTCCATTTCAACTTTGGAAATGACAACCCTTGCTTTTTTAGAGTTTGTAATACACTTACAGAAACTTCTTTCCAACCTGGATATTGATGCTTACTTATAACTCATCCTCTTTCTGTTTTTTTTCAATTTACTTTACACTACTTTCCCCATTTTTTAATTTATTGGGAACAAGTCCAAACACTGCTATCAGATGCTTTCAGTGTTTTGCCATACAAAATAAATTTGATTTTAAAACTTTAGTTGCTGCCTGCACAGAAAGTAGATTAGTTCTTGGGGGATTTTAAAAATTAAAGAATGTGGAAATGGCCAAGATACTGTGATTTTGAAAAGTGCCTACATTTTAAATGAGTTCTTAGCCTCTCTAAAGGTTTCTTAGTAATCTTGTTTGTATACTCCCAAATTAGCTTGCAAACAGGATAGTATATTGCATTTAAAAAAACCCATAAAATTCACCACCTATACTAGCTACCGTATTTCCTGTTCTGATGTGAGAATAATCGTTCTCTTAATGTTGCTTGACATATCCTTAAAGAGTCAACTGTTATTTCTGCTTATTAGTGTATAATCAAGGATTTTACAGGAGGTGGCAGAATGCAAGGGAAACAAGTTTGGGTGCTGAATCAGAGCCCCATTGTCTGTGGTGCATGTTCAGAGTGCTCACTATTGCAGAGCAGGCAGACAGAATTCTATTTAAGCTTCTTTTATTTTTATGAATTTCAGTTCAGCTTTTGGGGAGTCTTGGACCATGGATCCTTTCATACGTTATTTAGAGTTTTCTGCCTAACAGCTTGTGTATGGGTGCAGACAATGGGTCAATTCTCTGTTGCATTAGAGCTGTTGGCTTTATTGCAGCAATATAAAGGAAACACAGAGGAGGCAGAAGTTGTGCCATAAGGCTATTCTATATACAGGGATGTAGGACACACATTTTTCTATTTTAGTTCTAAACAAAAAGACAATAGAATCAAGACTTGGTTCTTTGTTTTTGTTTTTTTAAAATATCACAGTTGAATAGCATAGAGCACTTACAGACTAAGAGAAGTGGCAGATTTGAGAATTGCTTTTGACATAGTGTGTAATATATTAATTTGCTTATACTTCAATATTTCTTAATCTGTGTAATACCGATGAGTTATGACTGCTTTCAGTGGAGATGAGATACAAAGGTTTCCATCTCTGCTCAAAGCTGTAGCTAGGTGGCTACCAATTGCTTCCCAATGCTGAGAATTTCTGATGATTGTAATGGTACTAGCTATGAAGCCATTAGATAATATCTACGATACGTTTCCATCTCCTTTGTGCACATCATGAATTTGAAATTCCTGAAGTTCATATCGGGCTACAGAGAAGGGATGTAACATTTCAGTAGCCCTTTATCATGACAAATGATGCCTTTTACAGTTTTGGGGGCAGATGCATCTCTGAAATAATGAATCAAAATAAATTCATTCAGATGCACACTACTTCCTTTAATGAAACCATTAGCAAAGGGCAGAAGATTGAGGTTTCTAATTGCTGATAATGTGCCAGTAGCCAAATTTTCTGTCTTCTCTCCAGAAAGGTCTTGGGAAATTTGAAAAGGTTTTTTAACCTTTGTCATAATGGCTTTATATCAAAGCCACTTAGAATTCAGATACACCAATAATGACCTATTGGAAAGACAGAAACAGAAGTGACAGATTATTACTTCACAATTGGTACATCAGCTCTGCTCTATATAGTGCAGAAAGCAGGAGTATCTGTCACATTTGCCTGTCAGGCTTTTCCACTTTAAAGGTATAGATCATTTTCTTTTATTCAGTGAAGAAGGATCATATTATTTGGGATGGGTGAAGCAGAATAGGGTTATTTAGAAAACAAGATATATAGGTTATTGTGTTATCATTCAATTTTGAAAAAATGGAGGCTACTAAGATACAGGGGTGGAGGGAACCACAAGAGGTCACCTGCTCCGTTTCCTCTTCTACCTGACTCAAAGAACCTATGCTATTTCTGAATGATGTATAACATGTTCTGCAAAGATCTCTTAGGCTAGACGTTTTCTTCTGCCCCAGACAACCTATTCCATCAACTCGTTATCATTATTTTTATAATAAAGATTGCCTTAATGTCAAACAAATCTTCCTTGTTGAAGTTTAAGCCCATTACCTCAGGCCCTTTCCATGAACGTAGAAAATAGTTTATTCTTCCTCATTTTTTGAAAACTTTTATGTATATGGAGACAGTAATCATACTTCCCCATAATCTTTTCTAGGCTAAACAATCCCAATTCTTTCAGTCATTCGTCACGAATCTTATTTTCTAGTCTTTAATTTATTCTCCTTGTTCTTTTTTTATTTCTTTTCACTTGAGAGGGTTTTTCTTGACAGTATAGTTCTCAAAATTAGATGTAGTTCTTTAGCTGAGGCCTTGCTAGTGCTGAGTAGGAGTACCTCACATCTTACAGGTGATACTCCTCTTCATACGATTTACTGCGGGAGGGTTCTTTGGTTGGTTTGGTTTTGTTTTTTAACCACAACAGTATGCAATTACTGACTTGTGTTCAGTTGTGATCTACTCCAGTCCCCAAATGCTTTTCTAAGAGCAGCTTTTCCTGTTGAATCTTTTCTGTCCTGTATTTATAGGATTAGTTGTGCCTACAGAAACGAAGCAACTTGCATTTAACTTTGTTGCATCCCATTTTTTTAAATCCTATCTGCAATACTGGATATTAATCCTATCCTGTAGTGTTCTCATGGTGCTGTGGTGTAGGCTGAGAGCTGAACTGCAGCCATGGGTGGTGGTGCAGCAAACATGATATAGCATTATGCTAGTGGCAGTCTCGCCATCACCCAGGGCAATGCCGGAGCGGACTAAGCAGCTGGTCTTTTTCTGGTGATATGCAGGGCTGGGAAATCAGAAGCACAGGATCCTCACGTGGGTCAGAGTGCCTTGTGGTCTTGTCTGCTGGGCTTCCCGCTTCTCTTCTCTTCTATTTTTCTTAACATTTGACTTCATGTTGAGGCCACTGAATACTCAGCGCTGCAGGCATGAGCAAAGCAGAGCTGGAGGAAGTTCGAATGACTCCCAGGCAGTTTGTTGCAAGTTAAACCTGGATGATGAATTTACTCTGCTGCTTGTGGCACAAAAGTTTCACCTCATTGCATAATCAGGTCTTTGTTTTTATCTTCTTGGCAGTGGTGCAGAGCTTGTTTCCTTTTTGGTTTGTGTGTATGTGATTTCCCGATTTGTCTTGAACTTCATAAATTACCATTAAATGCAAATACGGGTAAATCAGGGTATGTTTTATATCTGAAACTCGTTTCTATTTATGGGATTTCTCTTCCTCTGAGCCTGTCCCTTTAAATTAGATTTCTCTATCAGTAATACATATCAGTTGCTAAGGAAAAACTGGATCTGAGTAGAATCATTTCAAAGCAGAGCTGTGATAGCCTGAAAAGATGTCCTGTCATTTCCACAAACTCTCTTGCTGCTCCTTTGCCCTGGAGTCCTTAGTTCGAAGTGTTTAACACTGAGTCACAGAAAATAAGGCTTTGAGGGATCGAGGCAAAAGATTAATTTTGAAGGACATACAGCACTTGCAGTAGCCAAATACACAACAGAAAATATGTTGAACCTGCTTTTTTTGTGAACCGTTGTGGGTTATTCAGTTCTTGTTGCTTTGGAAGACTGCAGACAGAGAGTAGATGGGTTTGTTACTGAGGGTTTTTTTCACAAATGTTGAGATCTGCTCCTTTGCCTCTGTTTCTGGATTTACCAAAATGCCAGTACATGGAAATAAATACTTTTGGAACAAAGTTTTCAAGTGTGAGTGACAGAAGCTAAGCTCCAAAACCCATGCATTTCACTACAGCGTTCTGTTGCTCAAAAATGTCAGGTACCCAGCAGAATTTGTGTGGGGGATGGCTCTACCTTTGAAAGACAAGAGTTCTGAGAATGGCTTTAGACTTTCCAGTTATATTATTTATAAATCTGGCTCTGATTTACTGTGTTGGGTAGCTTTGTTTTCATATATGCCATAGGAATTATTTAGGGTTCTTAGTTTTCTAGAACAGTCAACATTCCTTTTTTAACAGGTTGTTGTTTTTTTTTAATTTGATGGGATTTCTTATGAGAGCTGTAGGAGAACCTGAGAAATAACAAGCTGCAAGATGAAAAGAAAATCTGACCTAGATTTCAAACTCACTAAACTTGAATTGAAAACAGTATCAACAGTATCAGTGTCCCATTTTGCTGCTGTTGACGTCAGTGGCTGCATTCCTCATGACTTTGGTGCTGAGGATTTTGCTGAATATTTTATTCACGTTACAGAATTGGAAGTTGAAAATTTGGAGAATACTTCGAAGTTCTTCCTGCATCGGAATCTTGGGAAGTATGGTGATGCTGAAACAGTTCAGGAGTTAGAAGAGTTGGCTTAGTCAATGGTGTATTGAAAGGCCTTTTTGTGCCACGACCCAAGTTCAAATTTCCTTGTTATTTCCCTGCAGTTAATAGCATCACTAACTCCTCCTGGATTCCTTACTTTGCTTCATTGGCCATATCAAAGGAAATTAAATAATCTTGAAACAGTTCCAGATACAAAGTTCACAGAGAGGTCCCGTCTTTGCAATGGGCTTAGATTCAAAGAGCAATATTTTTACTTTCGAGGCTCTTGTATCCTGTCCCAAACATTGCCAGTCCAATCCAGTTTAGTAAAAACTCTGAATTCATGTTTTGGAAAGTAAATACTGGGAAAAGTCCCTCATACTTAAAAAGTAGAAGCTACCTGTGATGTGTGCCTGCCTGGGCTGAATTTAGCTGCAGTCATGTTGCTCACTATTTAACAGTGTGCAATGCAGCTGATTATTTAGCAGATAAAATACAGTTGGGGTTTTACTACATTTTACCAAGTTGCGCCTATTAGAAGTTGAGATTAAATCATTAGCCACTGAGAACTACTGCATCTTTCTTGAGTGTAAATCCAGTTGAAGAGCTGATGCTAGCCTTTTGGAAATCTCTTTAGCCGTCTCTGAATGGTGCTGTGCTTTGTTTTGTGTACAGGACACGGAAATCCTGAACACTGCAATTCTCACGGGAAAAACAGTGGCAGTGCCCATCAAAGTGGTCTCCATTGAGGAGAACAGTGCTGTGACAGACATCTCTGAATCAGTTGAGTGCAAATCCTCTGATGAAGACGTCCTTAAAGTAAGTTTATGCCATGTATTGGTTTCTGAAATTTCATGTCTTTTTATACACAAAAGGATAATAGCCTGGGAACAACCGCTAAATCCATCCTGCAAATTAATTTTACTCTGTTTCAAAAGCATAAAGAGGGGATTTTTAAGAAAAGAGTTAGGTGCAACAGTACAGCCACCACACTGAGTTTCAGTAGAATTTCAATGTTTAATTTTTGTGTCCTAATTTTAAAATGTCTTGGTAATGTCACCTCAAGTCCTCTGTGCACAGAGTTCATTCACTACAAAACCAGCTCTGCAGTTAGTACTGCCTCTCCAGATGTTTCTTAGCACCTTTCCAGCTGTGATTATCACCTCCACAGCTGCATCAGTGGAATGGATTGGATGAGCATTCCTCAGCAACTGCAATGCAAAGTCATCCTGGTCGACTTCACATTCTGCCAAGAGCTGTTTTGAATTAACAACTTGATTCTGCACAGAAGTGGCTAGAAAGCATTCACATGACTGGTCCATCAATTTAGCACTAGCAGCTTAATGTCGCACAGTAAAAAACACCAGTGGGGTGGTATTGTCTTAAGGCAACACAGCTATTTCAGCTGTGAATACGTAGTCGAAGCCCTGAAGGAAATTCACAGTTGTGCAGGGTGTCAGTAGAAAGACAATGCTCTGCATGAATCCCGTTGCACTTCCCACACAGGACTTTCATGGTGCATGGTGTTTGAGCAAGGGTGATTTTACCCTTGATCTATAAGCTCTTTTGAATAGGGATTTTATTATATTATGTGATTTTACAGCATATAGCACAGAGGGCTTTGTGATGATACTCTTTAGGTGTCTTTAATATGCTATCAGCTCTCTTGGATGGATGTATAGTATACAAATACTAATGCCGCAGCGTTATGTATTACAGTCAGTTCAGTTTGTAGGTTCATGGAGAGCAATAGAACTCCGGTGAACTTTTGCACTATTGAATAATTTGCTGCACTATTGTAGAATTTATGTAGAAGGATTTGTTATACCAGTAACCAAGGAGGTGGGAAAAATAGTCATACTTTGAACTAATGAAGCCATTATAGAAACCTTTTACAGAAAGCTTTCTGCTTTCAGTGGATCCTTCAGAGCCAAACATCTCTCCAGTTTGCTGGAGCTTGAAGTGCTCCCATACATCAGATGCTTTACAGAGTTCTTAATCTCAAGAATTCCTGTTAACCTTTTTCCTAAGGAAGCCACCTAACTACAAATCAAAGTAAAAGCTGGAATTTAGCTTAGGGGTCATCCTGATTGTAACCTTATTGGAAACCACATTCCTGAGTAAGAAAAAATAGGAGATAGCATTCACAAATTAAAAAAAAAAAAAAAATTTAGAAAAGAACTACTGTGATCATCCAGATTAGCCATCTTGCTTAAATAGCTTACAAAATTTCTCCAAATAAGTCCAGCCCCATGGGGATTTCTTCTTTCCGACAATGAAAATGACCAGTGTTAAGTTCTTCCATTCAGAGGAAAACTCAGGTCAGGGAAAAAAATGTATTTCTGATGGGCATTTGTTATACATCACCAGAAGATGCATAGAAAATGACAGCACAATGATTTCCCAAATAAAAATCCCTCTGCAAAAATGACTTCTGGGTTTTATAGCTTTGGAGCATGTTGATCAAGGAGAACTGAAATTCCCAAATCTTACAAAAAAAGAGTGTTCTTGCAGTAATTGTAGTACAGCCTGGACTATTGTAGTTCTCTAACAATTTGTTTGGAAAGCATGTCTCCTTGAAGCACTATGTCCTTTGATTAGCACATGGGACCCTGCTGTGCTCTTCTCTTATTTTCTACAGAAATAATTTATCTACACTAAAAGGGTTTCTTAAAATGGAGCCTCTTTGTGCTACTGGAACATTTTTAAGTGGCTTCTAGAAGCCTCCCTGTCCAGCCACTCTGAAGTTGAAGTGAAACAAATAACTGGAGGCTAACGCACAGTGTTTATTGGAATCAACTAGAGCAATTTTTCAGGTGTAATTTCTTTCTCTTCAGAAATGTTTTGAAATTGCTCAGATGAATAGAGAAACTATCTTCTATGTATTTAGAAATATATGCAGAATCTGTAGAGGAATGCATCTGTGACATGAGTGCTAACTGCTATAAAACATACAGCTAGTTAAAAAATAGAGTTCAATGAAATGCTTTGACAAAAAGGTTTTATCATCTCATCATAAAGAAAAAGGGGCGCTTTTTTCATCTAGAATGTTCCAGTTTCCAGGAAATTTCTTTACATGGGGAAATGAAGTTTGGGGTTCAAGTCAAATTGACATCTTCCTATTGGTTCTGACTTTAAAAAGCACTCAGAAAGCTTCAAATGGGGCACAAAGGCCTTTAATCCTTAATTCATTTTGAAATTCCCCATCAAGCTTTTATGTTAAATTCTTTGGATATATCATTTTCCTCTGTAAAATACTCTTTTAGAGACCTTGTTGGGAGTAACCTTTCTGTTTTTTTAAAAAAAGAAGTCCATTCATCATAAATTATATCTGCTGGGAAAACTTCATGGTATCTTCAACAAAGAATGCATGCATGTGTTTACAGTTCATGTTCCTGAGCATCCCCGTCATAGCAGAACCAGAACATGTTTACAGGTATGAAAGCCTGTAGATTAAACCACAAACTAAGAAAAAAAAGGACTTATTGATGAGAGCTATTCAATACTTAGACTATTGTCACCTAGAGGTTCACACAGATATTTTGGTTTGATTTCAATTGTGTGGAATTTCTGACAACTTTGGATTCAGGCAAACATAACAGCATTAGGCTAGAAATTGAAGATGATCGGTGCCTATTAGCACTTGGCTTGTAATATTTAGTCACCAAGTAAATAAGTGTCCATTTGTATGGTTCATGTAAAGAGCCTAAAGGTAATGTTTCTGCCCAGCAATTTGAAAGGCCATTAGATAAAAGCTTATTTGTATTAATTTTAACAGTGCCTTCAGTTTGGCTGCAATTACATTATTCTCAGTAACAGATCCCAGTGGAAGTCTAAACATAAGATATATGTGCAAATAACAGGTAGTAGTTTCCCCAGTGATAAGCATGGTCTCGAGGCAGCTCAGTGCACAGTTTGTGTCCTGTCTTAATCTGCTGACTACTACTCCTTTTACTTTCTTTATTGTCTCATAGTTTCAACTCTTTATTTCCAAATTTACAGTTGATTTCATGAACTTTAAAAGTCTTTGAACGCTCTAGTCCTTCACACAGTGGTCCAGCCTTTTAAAAGTGGACACAAAATTTATTATGGCACTAAAAATGAAGCAACAGACAAATTTTACTTTGCTAAGCTGGAATTTACCAATAGAATCCATATATCTGCATCCATTAATAGTAATTGCAGTTACATGCATAGGCTCCTTTTCATCTCCTGGAAATTCAAGTGGAACGTGGCTGCTTTTGCTAGTGCTTTTGTGCAGTTTGCTCAAGAGCAAATACTGCTCTGGATTCCAGGGTCACCTGGCTGCTAGAACAGATGCGGTTTCATGCTGTGAAGAAGAGCACAGTTTCAGGAGACTTGCAATACCTTGTGACTTTTCCAGTTTGAAAACTCTTGATGATGCTTACGAACTTGAGGATGGTTTTTTCCATGAAAATAACCTGAGTTCAAAAATCTTCAGTGCTGTGTATTTCAGAAGCTACTGTAAACATTTTGGGTTTGTATTTCATCATTCTTGGACTAGGTTTTACCCCGTTGCTACCTGAGGTATTGTTACATGAGGTATTGTGTTGCTGTATACATGGAATTGTGTTCTTATTGTATTGCTGTTATTTATAATTGGTAAATTAAAAGCTGGATACTAGTCTTAGTGTATTAGCCCTGAACCATACTCTAAAGACCTTATTTACTAGTTTCTTTTCATTTTTAAATGGAAATGATAGCTTTGAGATGTATTCAGATCAAAACATGGATTCAGATAATACTAGTCCACACATGCAGCTGCTGTGGTTGTCACTGGAAACAGAAACACAGATCTTACCTTTAAGATGTCCCTCAGTAGTTGTTAATGAACAGTGGGCTCTTGGCTTCATTGGGACTGATGAGTAGAGGATGACATTAACTGCAGGTAAAGGCCACTGCAAGAATGTTAGGAATTTCTGTTAGGAGCTAAAATCCAGGACAGTGTCACAGCTGTCCCTCTCTTATCACAGTCACTTGAAACAAAATCCCAGATCAAAGCAACAGTGAACTGTTGGGGGCTGAAAATCTGGTTGGGGGGGGTTATGGTTGAACTCTAGCTTAATAGCTAGAAAAGACTGGAGCTACTGCTGGTATCAACACTTTCAAAGCAATAGTGATGGGACTTATAAACACCTGTCAAGGTTACAGATCTTGTTTAAAGGCCCAATCCAGTAATCGTTTACACACATGAGTAACTTTACTGTGAATACTGCTGACATCAGGGAACATACTCATATGAAAGAGTCATTTAGGTTTCATAAATGTTTCAGAGTTTTTGCCATTTGTGGTGGAAACAGTTTATGAAATGAAATTAATTCTTAGTAGACCCAAACTCATGTTGAAATGTCTGCTGTCCATTTGTGAATCTATTCAGATTAAAGGTTAGTCTGGATGCTGTGAAACAAAGGATGCAGGAACATCTCAGTTTGCCAGTAAGGAAGCTGATAGACAGACATATTCATAAGAGATAAATAAATAGTTGTGTACTAATTGTAGTAATTTAGTTTTAAAATTGTGTATCTGGAACCATATCACAATACCCTCTTTACTAAGGAAGAGTCATCAGCACTTCATTATTTAGATGATACTTTGCTATTGTCTTAATATACCCAATCTTACACAAATAGCTGTGCTTCAACCTCTACAGTTGTTTATTAAACTACAAAGAAATTTCACCACTCTTCCTTGCTTTCCAGTATTTGCAAAACTTGAAATGTGTTTTAAAACTAAATACAGAAGCACTGTTTTCACTCTGATAGGCAGAGGAACCACTAGTGTTGTGGTTTAACCAGGACAACTAGTTAGCAGCCTCCATAGGTATTTTTATTAGAAGTTGAGTTACGCATTTTCCTGCCAGTAGGTTGAATGCAGTTCCAAGCTGAGTGGCTGAGCTACAGGCAGCTATTAAAGAATTGAACTCTTAAGCCTCAAACCTGCACTCATTAAAGTGCTGCACTCATTAAAGCCATCAGGAAAGCTCACCCTGAAGTTTTAATGGTATGGGGACAGTCCCTCAGGCTCCTTAACGTTTCATGGTAGTACCATGGCTATTCCAGAAAAAAAAGTCTTAATAAAAATAAGATCTATGGATGCCCTTTCATCATATTGTTTAGGCAGCAAACAGAGGGATACTTACTATGACTTGAATCAGTGACTATGTACTGGGGCAACATGATCACTTGCTCTCTGAGTACAGGGGCTGGATTCCAGACTTTGTAATTCAAAAGCAGGCTTCCACCACTAAGGGAAATCATCCTGCCCTTTGTTTGTATTAGCCCTACCTAGAAAAGTGTGGTTATCCATGCATAAGTAGGCCTGATATTCTGTAAGTGAGAGCAGAGGTTGCTGCACTCTGTAAATATCTTGACCTAACCAGAGATCAGCTTCTCCCCACAGCTGGTGGACTGATGGGGGATAACATCCTGCTGTAGCACCAGCTTCTGCTACCTGATCTACTTACTGTAAGGGCTCAGCTGGTCCCTGGATCCCTTTGAACTTTCCAGACATGCAACCAAGATAGAGCAAAACAGGCGCCCAGGGAATGGTGAGGTGGGGATGGGCGATGATAGAAACATTGGTGTGATGGAAGGGTGTGAAGTGTTACATTAAAGAAAGTGCTAGTGCCAAAATACATTGGTCTGTCAAAACCTGTATGGGAATCAGGGTGTGAATGTCCTTACCTGGTGCACTGCAGTGCTAAAGGATATGGAAATGCTTGAGCTTGTTGAGGAAGGGCCTAAATATCTAGTGTGTTACTCTCCACAGGGCTAGTTCAAGATCTGGTCCTTTTTCTATTGAAATTGAAGTGTTACATCATGAGCATTACAGAACTGATCTTGTAAAGAATCAATGTTTCTGTGTTTCTGATCCTAAACATAGCTTGGAGATAATTGTACTTGGTTCAGTGAAACATTATAACAGATGTTGCCAAAATATAGAAATTAGGAATCTCATAAGTATCTGTTAGAGGAAAGCTAAGTCTGCTCAAAGCAAAGCTTCCCATGGCATCTAAGGTTTCTTCCCTGTGCTTTCTTACCAGCAGCATCTGGAGGCAGATAATGATATGGTGGGTTGTGATGAAGCGTGATGCAGATGGTCATCTCAAGGGAAAGCAGTGTTTCAGAAGATTTTGTCCCATTAGAAACCCTGGCACGTCACGGTCATGTTACATTTTCACTCATACCTTTCAGCTCCTGCTGCATACAGCAGGGTAAGTGTCCAAACTTGCATTGCATTTCTGCACCTCAGCATACACCTCCATTCTTCGTATGGGGCTTTATTGCAAAGCCTTCAAGACTCAGAGGATTTAGGGCTTCACATTATGTTTTTAGTGCAGGTTATAGGAGAAAATAAAAACAAGGGGCTGACTAGAAAGAACTGGTTGTTCCTACCAGCTATTTTGATTGCAGAAGAACACTAACTTCCAATAAAAAGCTCCTACAGTGAATATAATGCAATTGATTTATCGTTCATTTTTTACTTAGGTCAAATAAAACTCTGGAGTTTGTTAGCTAGGTGCAACTCTTTGAGAGCTGAGCATGCTGAATAACGAGTAAGTAGATAAGCTTCTGATTAAAACAGGTCTCATTCCTAACTCAACCCTGTAAAACAAAGGGAGAAATGAAAAGTCACACTAGGTGGGATTTCCAGGAATCCAGTGTGGTCTACTGACAGACAGGCCATATTCTGTGCAGTCACTTTAATGTAATGCTCTCTTCTGTGGTTTTATGGCAGTCCTGCAAGATTCAGTGAAAGCAGGGAGGGGTCAATCTAAACAGCAGCAGCTACTGCCAGTCCTCCTCCACTGCAACATGCAGGCAGCTACTCATGGAGGGTTGATGCCTCTTTCAGATACTTCAGCCCACACAGTCAGAATTGTAGCAGTAGTCTCATTTTAAAAAATGAAGTAGTTGTATAACTTTCTGGAAGGAATGTAGAAAAGTTGGATGACTACTCTTAAGGTGCCTGTGTGCTCATTCTCAGGCTTGCAAGTCTTCCCTCGGTTTGCTCCAGAATCAGGAGCTGAAGGCTCAGTTCATGTCACACCGTGCTGAGAGCTAACACAGCTACGCTGCTTTTGGGTCCTGGGCTAGGGTCTCTTCATGGGTCTGTAGGGACACACCAGCAGGCTCAGAACAAGCATGGGATCTCTGTCACATCCACTGCATGGTGCAGATACCCTGAAGGGCCACCACAAATGACCTTCCTGAAGTTTACGTTCGGTAGCTGATGAACTGCAAATACAGTTCCTACTCACCACACCCTAATATAGCCTTGAAAGCCCTCGAAAGCGGAAGCCGTATCTCTTTGTGAGTCCAAACCCAGCAGCCTATTTCTCTCATGGCTCCTCTTTCCTCTTCTGATACTATGTGTTCCTATGATTTGTGTGAAACTGAAAAGCTTTAAAAACAGGAAAGAAAGTCACAGCATGGAAACTCCATTGTTTTGCTGTTCTGAAGCCCTGTGCTTTTGTAGGCTTTTCTTCTCGTAAATCTAATATGTTATGTTATATTCTGAACAGAATTGCAAATAGAAAGTTCACCTCCTTGCTCTCCTCCATACTTTTCATAGTCCTGTGATTTACTGGGATCAATATACATCAGTAGAGTGGAAAAACTTCAGAGGAGCTTTAGAAAAATGAAGCTTTACCACACACTTCTGTCAGATGCAAATATGGCATATAGGCCAGCAATACATGGAGCTTTCACATAAGATGTTATATCGTTAATGTATACCAATACTCCCCAAGCAGTCAGCCTCTGTGGAAATTGAAACTCAAAATTGACATGGTCTGAGATACTTAAATTCAGCAATAAAGTTGTAAATACCTTGCCATCACATAATATGCAAAGATTTCAAGGGCAGCTAAAGAAACTTTTAAACCATATCCTTGCAGACTTCTTTCGCTGTCATCTCATGCCTGCACCCAGCTCACTGCCTCCATTAGTGATGTCAGTATGGAGAACCTATACATCCCAAATGAAAAATCAAAGCAGAGCAGCAATAACAGTGCCTCAAGGTCCATAGAAAGTGCTTCAAAATCAACTTCAAAGCTGCAAGATCAAGACCAGGAAAGTAAATGGGAGAAATAACATTAGTCTTGTGACAGCTATAGATATGATGGGAAGATAAGCAGTTTTCTCCAGACCCTTTTGAGTAATACAGTCAGAAGAAACAGTGCTTTGTGTCTCCTTTCCTTTTCTGCCAACAGCTGTAATTTACACATTGTGAATTTGTATACTGTAGATACATATTAAGTTAGAAAATGACAAGCATTGTGATGTTCTCAAATATGCAACTACTGTCCAAAGCCTGTAGATGGAATTAAAAGTCCCTACATTTACCCTGTGATCCTGCTTTGCCATGCAAGATATTTGGGGCCATGCTGCACACATAGTCTGGCATATCCCTACCGAGTAGGAGCCAAACTCTGTTCGGCCCCATTTTCAGAAATTACTTGACTCGAGAGTGCACAAAACAAGACAAATTTTGTTCTACGTGATAATGCTAGCTGCAGAGAGCTCCTATGGCTCAGTGCAGCTACAGTTCAGCTTCAAAAGCTGGTCATTTGGGAGCAAATAGATGCCCTCCAGTCTCAGCTGGCATTTTGTGCCCCTTTTACTCTCTCAGTTCTGTCGTAGTGAATGATATTCAGTTAATTAAATGTACCGCTTCTGCTCTGCAAAGCTGCCAGCAAAATCTTTGTAATGAGATTAGATAATGTACAGCCTTTTCCCTAAGAAATGCTCTCTAGCTTTGGGGGTTTTCTACTTAGTTTTGCTAATCTGGCTGCTGATACTGAAAATGCAGACCCTTCTCAGCAGAGTCTCCAAATTGCTTCTAAACTATGGCCCTGATTTTACAGAGTTCTCTTCTTCAGTGCTCAGGGCTCGATCCCCATCTTAGTAGTGCATGTTGCTGGGAACTTTGCCTGAGGACTGATTGCAAGGACTGAAACCGCATTTGGAATGTGGCAGCTGTTTACAAGCACAAAGCAACACCAACGCACAAGCCATGTTATCCATTGAAAATTGCAGAGGGTTAGTTCTAAGAGCGACAGAATGAGGCTCAAATCAGTTATTAAAGTGTAATACTTGCCCTGGTCCCTCATCACTGTTTCCAGAACGGGAGCAATTATTCCTCAACTATTTCAAGAAACAAATACATTCTTTTTCTTTTGGTGGGTCATAGGTAAAAACAACTCTCAGGTTTATTCTTGCACATAATGTGAAAAATCAAGCCTTTCATTTATTAAGATGACAGTCTTACCAGTGCTAAGTCTGCATTACTGTATTTACCTTTACACTCGCACTGCGAGGGGAGCTTTTGGCTTCACTTTCCAAGTCACTGAGCACAGCTCCAGCTGTAGTCGGCGGGAACGAGGGGTGGCTCTGGCAAGTCAAGTCACACTAGCAATTAGCAACTCCTGTAATGGATGCTTCCATTTTAAAGGCTGCTCTAACAGTGTCACAAAGCTGTAAATATCATTCCAGAGATCATGGAAGAGCTCAGGTCTGAAGCTTTAACTCTTATCAGACTTAAACAGTTTAACATGAAAAACTGAGTAGTATGGGCCTTGAGACAGCTTCCATTTTCCAGTAGTAGTAGGTTATTGATTATTCAGGATTATGCAGCCAGGCATTGAAATCCATTTTATGAAGCAGTTACCATCACCTAATCTTCATGAAGCATTGGATTTCCTTTATGTATAAAACCATAGTATTTAATTGGAATCAAGGCTAGAGAGCTATAGAGAGTCTCTCTCAAAACCTCTGGAAATTAATAGAGGATAATTCCCTTTCTACAGAGGATGTTGTTTAAAAAAAAAAATCTTAGAAGAAATTCTATAGCAAGGACATGAATATTAAAAAATTCTAAAGGATTGTCCCAAAAGCTTGTGGAATTATTATCACTGTCTAATATTTTCTATATATTATGTAAGTGTCAGTATATTCAGTGGGATAAGTCATTCTGGTGCTCTGTATTCCTTAATGGAATGAATGACTTTGTTCACAAAGCTTAACCTCCATGAGCTTCAATTGCCCTTCTGGTATGTAAGAGTGATAATACTGGGCTGAAGTACTAGGAGTGTCGTATATTTGAAAAGTGCTGGACATCACTATTCTTTACTAATTATCCTGTAAATTTTTTTCATTGAAATTGAGATTCCTTCAAGAGATACTGGAAAAATATTTTTGCTCATAGAAATGCTGTCATAAATATTTAAACATTTATGTAACCTTTGAATACTTTAGCAATATTTACATTAGTATAACAGAAATAGGTAAATGTGTTTACACACCAAAACACAAGATTCTGAATTTGATGAATACAAGCAGGACATCTACCATTATCACATCTCCTCACTTTGGTTCAGTCTTAAAGTTCTGAGACTTTTTAAACCTCAGGATGTTTAATTAAGGGCAAACCACACAGACCTCTACCTAAAAATGGACTGATGCCTCACAAATTTCCAGTGTTCATAAACTTGACAGGATTGCCATATTAAAAATGTCTCTTTTTGTCCTTCAGAACTGTCCTTCAGAGAGTGGGCTGATCTCCAGAGGTGAAAAACCACTAGGAGAATAAACAAGCTTAGACTAGACTAGACTCACAGAGTCAGTACCACTCATTTATTTTTAGGTCTTACAATTGCTGTTCTTTCCAATTCTGTGTACAACCGGTAGGAAACAGAACAGACAGTGGTTTGAGTTCACCATCTTTTGAAAGACAGTCTTAGCTTATATTTGACATGAAACTTGTCTTTTGTAAACCATCTGCCTCCACCAGTAATTGAATGAAGATTTCTCAGCAATCTGTAGCAGAATTTAACCCAGTAAAACGGATATTCTTACAGAAGTGTCAACAGCCCCTTTATGGCTGCAGAGTCCAAGGCAGTACATCCTTTGTGGTGACCTCAAGCAACTCAGGCTCCCTTCTTGCAATTCTGCAATACAGAGGTCATGGTGGGATCAAGACCTTAATGTGAAAGGAGTAAGTAAAGGAAGACCCAGAGGTTCTGCATTTGACTGGTAACGGTACTAGGAATCTCCTTAATATTCACTGCAGCTAATCTGTTCATTACGAGATGGAAGGGTACATTCACTCCCCAGATCACAAAGTCACATAGTGCCATAGGTAGTGATTCAGGAGTGACTGTCTCTTGATTTCCAGGCAGTAGTTTTCTCTGTCAGCTCAATAAAATGTGATTTGTTGCAGAGAGAATCTATCCAAGTCATCTGGAAAGGCAATGGCCTTTGTTACAAAGGGGCACAAAAATATAATGCCAGAAAAAAGAAAGACAAAGAAGAAACCTCTAGGGAATTGTGCTTAGCCCTGTCTTTTGCTGTCTAGCTTCTTTATTTTAGTTTTAATCTGGAGAGAGAAGTTAGAAAAATAGAAAAAAGAGGGAAAGTAGCTGAATGCAGCTTAATAATGAAAGAAACTGCTGAAATAGCATCAGAAAGCTCTTTAAAATGCAAAACTTCTGCTGATCTGCTACGCAGGATAGGAAAAAACAATCACTTAAAGGTGGTGGCTAAGCAGGCTTTCCCTTCATCATCTCTCGCTTCTTCTGATGCCAAAGATAAAAAGCATTTTCAGAGAGAAGATGTTTTCATAGTAAAAGCATAAGTACTACAGGAGATGAGAGACCGATCGCTGTTCACAGAGTCTCCAGCTTCTATTAGAAACTTCCTTAGACTACTGTGGGCAGGAGTCACAGATGAGAGACAGTCATTGTACTGTTCACTGGCCTTCCAGAAGCACTGCAAAACCCTGGAGGAGAACAGAGAGATACTTTTATCTATCAAAAATGCTTGAACAAATATACCTTTTTAATTAAAAAGCATTTGAGTTCTAATATGATCCAGTTTAATTTATCACTCTTTTTAATCACCTTTCTATCCTTCCTCCATGATTCCATGCAACAGTGTTTTAGGTTGTCCCTACCAGTCCTATTTCCATCTCTTTTAACCCCATACGAGAACAGATCAAAACAGTTTTGCCAAGTCTGTGCTCAGTAACTCCACAAACAAGTTGACTGTGATGTTATTTCCATCTGAGTTAACCTGAGCTAAGGGGATCTGTTGTTGCACCACATAACCCCTACTTTTTTTTGTGAGGGGTGTCTGCTTAGAAAATCAGACCTTACACGTGGCTTGCTGATGTTGTAAATTGTAGCAGAATCAGTACATCTGGATTTGTTCTCTGAGGGTGAGAAATCCTTTTTATTTCTTTTTCAAGTGACACTGTGTGAGACAAGGGCAAGGGAAGCGAACCCACTTGCTCGCATTCTGCTAGCCTAGTATAGCTAAGCTTAGCTGAGATGTGTTGCTTACAGAGGCGTAGACTATGGAATAGCTTTAATTGAATGTTTCTTGAGAAGGAGTATCCTTAATCCTGTACATATGGAGAGCACACACACTTGGTGAATTAGATGCTGAGATACTTTCTCCCTTTCATCTCCTGTATAGCACTAGTTGGGAAGTCTGTTGCCTTTCTTTGTCAAAAGCAATCAGTGTTGCTTCAAGAATGGATACCTGCAAGCACAATAGTTAAAATGCATACAGTAATACAACACAATATAAGCTTTGCTCCTCCTGTACTCTCTGTGTACTACCTCTTTATCAGAAATACAGGAACAGACGAAAGAGCATGTGTAAGGACATTAGCAATGCTTGTACTTGGTGAAAAGAGTAATGTTTTTCTCAATGCAACTCCTAAAGACCTGCCACTATTGCTGATGCATGTCCAGTAATAAATATTAACCTGTACCAATTCTAAAGGCTGTGTGGTAGCTACAGCAGCCACCTCCTTAGGATGCTGTATATATTTGTTTAGCTATTTGTTTGTCGCATACCCATGAAGGCATATAGCAGCTTTACAAATACAGATGGAGATTGGATCTCAGCCCAGAACCATTTAGGAATTGCAGTTTTGCTACTATTGTTACTGTGTTTTTTTCCCTGGCAGTTGCATTTGTTCTGTTACTGACAACAGTGGGCTTTAGATAATATTAAATCATACATCTAGACCAGACCTGGTCAGTCTGAAGCCCAGTATGTTATCACAAATCTTTTATCAGCATGTGCATGTGGTTTACTATATGCATAAATAAGCAACTTGTACAACTAACTCAGAAAGTTCATTTGTTTGTCTTTGGGATGAACTCTATAGAAGTAAATGGGATGGAACCAGTTTCAGGGTGGCAATGGCTGCTGCTCCAAGAAGAATTAGGTTAGATCTTATTGACAAGCCTCCCAAATGCTTCTGCTCAAAGGAAGATAGGGCTAAGGAAAGAAGAGCCGTATCTGAAGCTGCTTTGTCAAATGTTCCAGGCATAGGGTCTTCTCCCCCAGGCACACTCATTACTTCCCATTTGGCTCTAGAATTTGTTCCGTGCTCCAACTGCAGTGCAGTTCTCTGACTGTTGCTGACCAAGGCTCCCTGGGTTTTGTTGTTTACACCAGTGGGGGAAAATGGACAGAAAGAGTTGAACTGACTTTCCTGAGGTTACAGAGGAAGACAGAAATTAAGAGTCTGTATCAGCCAGGACTTCCTTGTACCCTGAACTTCAGTGAGGATGTTGTGCTATAGGTAACATTCATATGTGGTATATTAATGTGATATGAATTCCTTTTAACTTCAGCCACCTAACACTTAGGTATCTGGTCTAAGATACTTTGCAGGGTCTCCATCTCTGGTGGAGAGACACGGGGACCTTCAGGGAGAGGGGTAGTAACACATCAGTAAGTAAGCATCAAGGGAGGCAAGTCACCCACTGGCCGTTCCTGTTTCCATGTAACTGAGACAGCAGCGAGACAACGGGCTTGCTCAAATACATCAGCAGCTCAAATACAGGAGCTGAATGCCCCCAATATGTGCTAGCGGTTGTATACTGCTCTAGGCAGAAATGCCTCCGTGGTCAGGAACTCAAGGCTGTAAGTCCTGACAGGTAGCCCTTGCTTGGCTGTGCAGTTGGAGTTGTTTTCATGAGAAACATTTTCATGATGTTTCCTCTCTCAGGGTGAAGCTGATGCAATGGCACCACAGAAAGAAAGAGCAGCCCATCTAGGAAAGAGTTCTGAATTACTGCATGGTATTAGGTATTGTTTTATGCACCTCTGCTGCATAGTACTTTTAGATTAGATCAGTCATTCTGAAACAGCCTAGTGTGAACTAAACTCCTTTCTGTATTGCCATTCAAGTTAATACATGTAAAAATAGGGCATGCCATTCACAGTGATAAAATGAATAAATTTCTGCCACCTTCAGACTTTTAAACCTGTCTTAGATGGTCTGAGGGAGAAGCCTAAATAGATGGGTCAGGTGTTGTAGTATGTAGTACTGTTTTCAGTCAACAGAGACCAGTTACAACATAACCCTCTTAGGCAATGAGTCATAGAAACGTTTGTATTATGTTCTCTGAAGTTTCATTTTGCAATCTCGCCATCGGATATTTTACCAGAATGTGAGCAGTGCCAAAACCTGACAGAGGATACAAATGGGATGTGTATGTCAAACTGGGAACAGTTTAGCTCCTGTATCTGTGGTCACAGAGGACATCCATCTGTTTGATTAGCCTGGGGACATAAGCATTTCCAGCTGATAATCTTCATTTGAATAAAATGATACTGGGAATGGGAGTGCAGATAAAAGGGAGCAGATGATAATATAAATATATGTTCAGGTGGGGAGACGCATTGTCACCACTAACGATACTCATTATGGGTGATGAAATAGAATTCTGTCGGGATGGGAGCAAGAGCAGGAGTTGAAGAGATCTGCTGGTTTTAGTGTTAATTTCTGTAGACATACCAGCTCATTTAGTAATGTAACAGCTCCCGTTGCTAGCCACTTAATGTATGATTAATGTGCCACAGGATTTCCCCAGACATTTATGACACCTTTAGGAATAGATATGACAATGACTTTATCACATGGAGTCACTTCATACTATCTGCATCCCTCTTAATGATTTATATATTCAGGAGTGATTTTATCACTAGTACTCAGTAATGTAATAAATGAGAAAACTCAATGGTCTGTAAATTACAACATTGATTAAAGAAGTGATTACTGATATAACTCTTACACGACTATGATAATGCTTGCTTATATTTCAGGACAGCATTTACATGTTAATGATAAATCTACCGCAGTGTTTAGAAATACTTTACAGCTTTAATCCAAGTGTAAACATTTATAAACAGATAATGTTTATTGCAGAGGAAATGAGTAGACTTCTGTTACTCTTCAGTGGATGAACTCCACTCCACAGCCAGCTTTGTCTTGACAACTGAAAGCAGCATCACCCGCTGATGAAGGTACCCATCAGGGTAGAGCTTTGATTTGCTGCTTGCCTCTATTGAGACCTGTTTTGATTTTTGGATTCCTCTTGACCAAGCCATGAAGGAGCCTTGTTCATTATAAATTCCACAGCGCTGTGATCAGCTAGTGGCTTACTGCATAACAAACAGAAAATCAACCACCAGCTTCATAAATAGTATCAAGTCTTTAGGCATCTCCAGCATAATTATGCCTCCTAAACCAGCGAAGGATTTTTGTGTTCAGCTGCTCCCATTGTAAAAGGCCACCATTAACATGCATAAAGAGAAGGGAGCCTTTTTTGTTTGTTTGTGTTTTTGAGATGCCAGTGTTACCCTTTGAGCTTGTTTTGTCACAGTGATTACCTTTTCTTCTTTCTCTCCCTCTTGCCCCTCCATAGGTTTCTGACAGATGTGACTATGTTTTTGTCAATGGCAAAGAAATGAAGGGCAAGGTGAATGCGCTTGTGAACTTCACGTATCAGTATCTGAGTGCTCCTCTGCAAATCACAGTCTGGGTTCCACGCTTGCCTCTTCAGATCGACATTTCAGACACAGAACTGAGCCAAATAAAAGGCTGGCGAGTCCCAGTTGTTTCCAACAAAAGGTGAGTTTGAGTTGCTAAATTTCTTGGGTCTTTTTGTAAGATGAATGGAGTTGATTTTAATTCTCAGCAAGAACAGCTGCAGCACCTGCACCCAAAATGCAGCAACTTTCCCTGAGGAACAGCAGTACTGGAATCTCCAGCTTTGCACTGGACATCTGCAGATATAATAAAACTTTTAAAATTTGTGGGAGTTTTGCTTCTGGGTGTGTGTCTGACCTGTGCAACAGAGTACTGTGTGGTACTCTGGTAAGGTCCGCTTACAGAGTTGGTGTTGTTCAGACTTACCAGCTTAGATGAAAAAATGGTATAGGCCATTTGTATGGTCCTTCATCATACTAGATAGCCATGAATCGGCAATGGTCTGAAAAACCAGAAGGGAGGGCTGTTATTTAAGGGGGCACTCTCCATTAGCACTCTAATGTTAGTTTTCACTAATGTTCTTTAAAACATTTCTTTATGCTTCATTTTCGTACGAAAAAAGACCCACCAGAGACAGTGATGATGAGGATGAAGATGAGCGGAAAGGAAGAGGATGCACTCTGCAGTACCAGCATGCCATGGTGCGAGTCCTCACACAATTTGTAGCTGAGGATTCTAGCCCTTGGGGTCAGCTGAGCTACCTTCTGGGCTCAGATTGGCAGTTTGACATTACAGACCTGGTGAAGGATTTTATGAAACTGGAGGATCCTCACATTGCCAAGCTGCAGGAAGGCAGGATTTTGATTGGACGGGAAGTAGGAATGACAGCGATGCAGGTACTGTGCTCTAGACTGCCACATTCTGCCATTCCCATAGAGAACCTGTCGGGGGGCATAAATCCAGTATAGTGTTCTGCTATCTTGAAGCAGGATAATTTCCCATTACATTCCTATGACCTTCTAGAGTTTCACACACAGCATTAACCCAACGACAGTGATCCAAGCTAGAGGTGGTCCAAGGCATGCAGCCTGGCTGGGAGCTGGAAGCCATAGAGCCTTCAGAGGTGTTTAGGAGAGGCGGCATTTCCAGGCTCAGTGAGAAGTCAGAGTTCCTGCCCCACATGGATGCAGGTTACCACCAGTCAGCTGATGGGCACCATTTTGGCTTTTTGAGATGGAGATCTTTGGATTGTGCCAAGTTTCTTCTGATTTATTTAAACATTAATTCAGGAAAAAATATACTACCTGGTTAATAACCCTTCAAGGGTTAAAAACCTTCAAGGCACAAGTGGCCAATACTGTATCCCAGTTCTGCCCCAGCTGAATCCTTACTAAAGTCAATGCATAAAGAGTGAATATAGCTAATCTAGGCTGTAGATATGAGATGAGGAAGGTGGAGAAGACAGTATGTCCATGAACTAGCTATCCTTAGTTCCCTGAAGATAGCAGTATGGCCTTTAGTTTCATTAAAGAGAAGGATATCATACTACCTTGATGTTCCATCAGAAACAGAAAAGGGAGAGAAATGAGAATTTCCAAGCAAAACAGTGAAGGACAAATCCTAGATGTTGCTAACCTCCCTTTGAAATGGTTGGGAAATAAGTCTGATGAGCTCATCCATACTGGGACATAGAATAACAGGGGAAGAAAGTTTTAAATCAACTCTTCTAGTGAAGTGATGCAAATAGCACAACTGAGACAGTATAGCTCTCAGTATTGGATGCCATGTTCTCAGCCATAACCTCTCTACTGAAGGTTTTTCTGACCCTGCTAATGAAATCAGACTGCCTTTTCAGTGTGCTCTGCTGTTTCATTCCTGTGTGTAAAGCTTTGGAGACAAGGAGGGGTGATGACCTTAAGAAAGGTTATTTTAATTGATCAGCCTTTTCCTAAGTTGATTCTTTTGTGTTTCTCCAAAGGTTTTGTCTCCTCTGTCTGACTCCATCCTGGCAGAGAAGACAGTGACTGTGCTAGATGACAAAGTGACCGTAACAGACCTTGGAGTCCAGCTGGTGGCTGGGCTTTCACTCTTTCTTCAGCCAAGTGCAGCAAGTAGTCGGGCTATTGTGGCTACAACCATTGCCCAAGAGTTGCTTCATACTCCTAAGCAGGTAGCGTACGCTCCACGTTTACTGTTGTTGCCTTTTGGGATGGGGCAGTGTTTTATCAACGTGAAGTACAGGTGATAATTCATAACAGGTTTAGAAGTATAGGAGTAGTACATGTCCAAGTGAATTGCTTTCCTCTAGAGTTACTCTGGAATTGTCTTCTCATTTCTTCACTTCAAATATGGACTTAATCTGCAGTAAAAGTTCTGGCTACACTGACGTTTATATTACGTACATTTTTAATAACTTTCTTTAAATGATGCAACATCTGTTATTTTCGCAACACAGGCAGTCTTTGGACAGTGATCCTTGTTTGCTATATGAGCATGCCCTTGTCTTCCATGCCAGAAAGCACAGAGCTCTGTGTGTCACAACAATTTAATATTTTGAAGAGCTATAAAATAGAGGCAGAAGATAGCCAAATACATTTCTTTTTCCTCCTGGAGTCATGGCAGACTGCCAGGCTCCTCTCTCCTTTTATTTTTTAGATGGATTTTGGGGGGTTCGTCATGCAGTTCATGTGCTGATCCTACTTAATTTAAGCCAGCAAATTCCTGTCTCTGTGAAGGGAGTCTTTCAACCAGCATGTTTCAGGTCACAACCCACATGGAAGAGAAGATTGGACAACACCACCAGATCAAGGCAAACAGTTGCTCTGGAACAGATTAAAACCAAGGGTCAGTAGCAGTGGAACAAACTATATGTTCATTGCTCTTTCAGTCAGTTTATTTGAAGAGTAGGACTGGGGACCATGCAATTAAGTCTGTCCACAGCTACTCCTCTCACAGAAACTGTATTTCATCTCACAGAGATAGGGAGAGATCTCAAGTCAAGTTTTATGGCCCATTTTCATGATTATTGCTACCTAATTTTCTGGAACATAAAAATAATTTAGATTGTTTTATAACTTAGTGACAGGAAAATGTCCAAACTAGAAGGACATGCTGCCCATCTGTTCCATTTACTGCATCCTGTAAACATAAGAATCTTATGTAATTAACCCATTTATACCCTTCTCCAGGGCTTAGAAACCATGTCTGACATACTGGTTTCAGACAGAGACTGTAAAAGCAAAAGCTAAACCATTCCTAACCCAATTCTGTTATGTAGGACAGAGCATCATTGGAAGAATCATGGCTTTGATTGCAGATAAAAGAGCTTGTGAATCTGGAAAAGTTGCACAGCTATATTGTCAACTTCTCAGATTTATAGATGATCTGTCCTGAGTATGCAAAGATATTTATCAACAGCCGGTTATGGCATATTATGACAGGGCATTTCAGTAGTGCACAACATGACATCTCCTATTGTATTATGGCAGGGCAAAATATGTTATCGCATGTCGTTATACACTGTGTTCAGTTTTGGGCCTCTCACTACAGGAAAGACTTTGAGGTGCTGGACTGCATCCAAAGGAGGGCAACAAAGCTGGTGAAGAGTCTGGAGCAGAAGGGTTATGAGAAGCGGCTGAGGGAACTGGGGTTGTTCAGTCTGGAGAAAAGGAGGCTCATGGGAGGCCTTATCGCTCTCTACAGCTACCTGAAAGGAGGTTGTGGGGAGATGGGTGTCAGTCTCTTCTCCCAAGTAGCAAGCGATAGGACAAGAGGGAACAGCCTCAAGTTGCCCCAGGGGAGGTTTATATTGGATATTAGGAAAAATTTCTTCACCAAAATGGTTGTCAAGCGTTGGAACAGGTTGCCCAGGGAAGTGGTTGAGTCACCATCCCTGGAGGTGTTTAAAAGACGTGTAGATGTGATGCTTGGGGACATGGTTTAGTGGTGGACTTGACAGTGCTAGGTTAACGGTTGGACTTGATGATCTTAAAAGGTCTTTTCCAACCTAAATGATTTTATGATTCTATATCACTACAATTGGCAAGTTATAAAATAATACAAAAGAGTAAAAATGTGTAAACGTGGTTTGTTTTGAAATTATTTTTCCCAGCATCTGTGTTACGGAACAATTTTAGTGAAATATTTTGTTTAAGCTGATGTTCTTTTGCGAGACAGTTTCAATTTCCTGAGAGTGGCACATTTCTGATACAGAAGTGACTGGGCATATCAGGCTTTCATTCTGAGCAATGCCTTCTGCTTATGGTACTGCTGGGCAGTGTGGGATGCTGCTGTCCCTGCTGTCCTCTTTCTGGGCCTACAGATAGCACTACTGCATCATGCTCACTGAAGATACCAACTGTAAAACAGGAGGCAAGAGAAAATCAAGCATCTTTTTCTCAGTAAAAGGAAATTTAAAATCTGTTGCTTCTTCTCCAGACTCCATCTGGAAAAAAACCCAGGACCTAGACGTTATTAAAGGCAGTGGAAAACTTTCTCTACACCAGGATCTGGAACGCCCAAGGAAATCTGGTTGCTTAGTAGTAGTCCCAAATTAGTCAGTTTTTCCCACTCCTTCAATGCATTTCTGTCCCAGTTTCCTGCATACATAGAGCAGCGTGTTCTTCTGGAATCCCACTTCAGTCTCTGCCTCTCCTCCCAGCTCCTCCAGTCTGGAGCCTGCCCACCCCCATTGCCTCTGGTTGTTTTCCCACCACCTCCTCTTCATCAGGAATAAAAGAAGTGTCCTGCCTGCTTCCCAGCTGAAGGCTTCGCTGTGAGCATCACTCCTCACTTTGGGGAATTTGTGAGGGTCAGTTCCTGCTCAAGCACTGTGAGTGTTTGCGATCCTGATTCTGGTCATGCCGGGTCAGTGTGGATCGTAAGCACAGTCCCTAGTTACTCGGGCACTTTGGCAGTGCCTTCATCCTGGAGGCCTGAGCTAATTCCACATACTGTGCAATTCAGTTCCTACCTTATTGTAAGCCACTCATTTGTTCTCAGGCCTAAATCTTACCCTATAGACAGGATTTGCCCAAGGAAGGGCCATTGAAAAGAGACCTTAGGCACTTTCCATTTGCATCACCAAAAAAATAAGATGGGAATAGATTTCACGCTAGAAAATACATTGAAGAAAATAGTCTTAGCATAGGAGTGGCCTGTAGAGTCACGTACATCTTTTCCTTTCATTTGCAGTTTGAATGAAGGATATAACATTAAAGTTACTTGCCCTTAGAAGAATTAATGCAAATGTAGGAATACTTGGGGCTGAATTTTGCAAGAAGTGACTCATGATTTGGAGTATATCAGCTGAGATCCTTACTGAGCTGGAATTTCAGAAGGCAAGTGCTGAATGTTTTCTGAAAATCAAGCCCTTTTGAAAGAGGGTTTTTTTCAAGGAGACAGCCCAGAACTAAACATATACTTGAATGTTGCAAGGACTTCATTATTTAAGTGTGTCTTTTCCTCTCAAACAAGTTTATAAAAAGGCCCAAATAACTCATGCAAACCTTACTGATGCAACTAAAAAACAAAATAACAGTTAAGGTAGCTGAGGGTTCTATTTTTCTCAGGAATGATTGTGTATGTCTCAGCATTGTTATATGGAAAAAAACAGTCAATGTGTTCTTAGTCAAATGTTTTCCTTGGCTCCACGTTAGCACTTTCAATAGCCAAGCTTCAACACAGATTAGCAAACATCCTTGGGTAATTGGTACTCCGGCAGGCACAATATTGTCCCTAGCAGATTAAGCAGTACATCTGTAGCATGCAATGGAAAGCATAAAGCATTATACAGATTGTGCTCTTACAGATCTTTCAATATCATAGGAATGAATTTAGTATTTTTGCTGTGACTTTCTTTCAATGCATATAATGACTAGATTAGTTCCTTGATTATAATGACCACACCATGTCTGCTTAAGTAGCACAAAGCAGCCAAAACACAAGTCCTGAAAAGTTGGCAGTTTCTCCAAGTACTTAGCAAACTAAAGAAGATAAGCTAAAATTTTTTATCTTGGATGCCTTAAGTTAGGTGTCTTTATCTGTAGCTGGGCAACTAATTACCTGAGGTGACCTTGAGGGATGCTGAGCCCATACTTCTTTTTTTTTGAATCAGTGGGGAGCTCACTGGCACTGAAAAGTGGATCAGTGATTTAGGTGTCTAAAAATAAATGCAGGTTGACCAACTTCTAAATATCAAATTTGAAATATATTCTGAAAATTTGGAAACTGTAGCTGTGAGCAGTCTATTTTTAGTGGCCATCTGCTCAGGTAGGAAAGCTGTTCCATTTGGCTTGCTGACGATTGTTAAAATCAACACTGCCATCTTAAAGGCTTCTCCAAAATGTAAATAAAAGAAAACCTACAGTGTTTAAGTGTTTTCTGATCTGAATGAGCTTCAAGGACTCTTAAATTTCAGCTGGCTCTGCAGGGAAACTCACAGTCATATCATAGCTTTTTCATCACTGTAGGGTATTGCATGTGGTCTAATGAACTGAAATGGGAGAGTGAAGAAAGGAAAAAGAAAGCCTTTAATAAACAGCTGTGTGTATTAATATATCTCTCCATGCTGCTGGAAAACTGCAGACATTTTCTTAGGGAAAAAGAGCAACGTTAGTGCTTTCTAAAGGCCAAGTTCTCTTTCACGTGTGTAGCTCCCGTTGACATGAGCAACAAGACCCAACCCTGTGAGGTCATCTGTAACCTCAGGGAGTATCCTCCAGGATGTCCCCTCTCACTCTGATAGGAGGTGAGGGTGCTCAGCACCACCTGAGTCAGAGTGACAAGCTGGAGTTACTTACATGTCCTTGCCTTTTGAATTGACAGGATACTGTCCTGTTCTAGCTTACGTCCTTCATGCAAATTAGTTCTGAGAGTTCACTGACATCTCACAGTTAAGTAACAGATATTAGGAGTATTTTTATGGTGTGGATTCATTACCCCATCCTGGCAGTATAAATTACGCTTAAACTGTATTTATATCTTCTTTAAACTGGCAGAGCAACGTAATGGCTTACAAGTATGACAAAGGAATTAAACAGCATGGGAAAGGGAGAAAGGATGTATTGTTACATACGAATCTGAATTCTTCCCTTGCAAATACAAGCAAATTCCCACTGGAAAGGAATGTCACATTAGCAGATTGGACAAAAAGGAGAGAAAGAAATACACAGTAGGGGAATGCATGGTTTGAATTAAGATCTGAGTCTTGGCTGCCTTTCATTTCCACATCATAACGATCAAGCCCAATTTTTACTACACAAGCCACGGGCTTAAAAATAAATGCACATGTAATACTTTGATAGAACAATCAGAGCTGGTCTAATAGAAGCTGCTGAGAACAGTATTCCCTTGCTTTTATTTGAGGGAGGGATGTATTTGTTTTCTGCAGAGCCATCCAGCCATCCATTTCTTGCCTTTGGTGTCCTGCCTCACCCCAGGACTATTGCAGCTGACCCCAGCAATTGAGGGTTTATTCACAAATACTTTTATTTGTGCTTTAGTGAACGAAGACCATTAAAAGGCCTCTTTATTCTGAGCGTGGAATAAAATCAAATATACTGATCAGTCCTCACATCTGTGTTTCTAAGCAGCAGAATTCTCTAAAATGCAACCAGTCCTACACACTTTACTCCCTTATTTTTTGCTTGAAGATTACAAGGTAGGATGGCCTGGTATCAAGCTGACCCCAGCTTTTTGAGGAGCTATTGAAGGGACACTTTGTAATCACTGACTGTGATGCTACAGCTGGGCTCAGTGGAACATCCTAAGATAAGCAGACTTTCAAATGCTGTATGACGCTTTAGAGGGCAAAATAATCATCACTGTGGCTCCCATATTTTCACAGGCAACTCGTGCGAGTCCCAGCACAGAGGGACTCATTAGATCTCTGTATGATGGGCTTTCTATTGGGCTTCCAAAACAGCTCTGCTTCCTGCATTCAGGTTACCTTTTGGAGTGTGAGCCTTCTTGTTTTATCTAGGTGGAACAGACATAGCCAGCAAACAATAGTGTTTGTGGTGACTCATGTGGCAGGGTTTGAAGTATTCCAGGTCAGGCAAAACAGAGTTCCTCAGGGACTGTTGGTTTCTATTAGTGCCATGTTACTTCTGTACCCTGGTAATTTCCCCTTTGTTTTACTCACTGAAATGTAACAAGTGGATAACAAGGGAGATAAAACTCCTAACAAAAAGCAAAATGCAAGTTTGTCCAGGAAGATTTATCAAGTAGCATCTTTGGACTGATAAACAGCAATGTAATTCAAGGCCAGAAAAGGTGGCGGAACTGCAGCAGATCAAGAACTGGCCATCTTGCTGAAGTTATACGTGGAATGGGGGAAGAGAACAGCAAGACACAAGGGAAAATATATTCAAAATGTGTCTTGATAAAGCAAGTTTTTTTTGTGCTTAAGGAAAGCATGATTTTTGATAATCAACAGTGGTTGTGGGAAGCAGTTTCTTCATCTCTTCTGGACTGGATTTTGCTGTCATGAACATAATCTAATGTACATTATCTGACTCACTTCACATCATCACAGTCAGCATACAAATCATCCTGTTCTCTAAGAAACACTGGCAGTGATGTTTAGTTGTGGTCCTTTTGTTCTGGCAGTGCATCTGAGTATATGTGTGTGTGTGCGCGCGTGCGCACGCGTGCATATGTGGAAGAGAGAGGAAAAGTGGAAGAAAGAAAGACTGGAGAGCCAGATGATCCCTCAAACTATTTGTTTATGCTTGATAATTAATGAACACAAGCATCTGTCACCTCAGTGTTGAGGGCATCAGACTAGGGGCAGCAACTTTGCAGGTAAGAAGGCTCCAATCCATCTTCATCTGCTGATAGTAATTGGAGGACCTTGTCAGAGATTTGGAGGGGATTTATTGATGCGGTACATAGGATTTGCAGAAACAGCTTTTTGAAGGACGTGGTACTATATCATTTCTTTTTTCTTTCTTTTTTTTCTTTTTATCTTTTCAGAATTTAAAACCATTTGGGAAATTCACTTCCTTCCTCTGCCTTCAGCTTTCCTTTAATGATGTGAATGAGAGGAGATGATCTCTTGCCTAATAGAATATTTGGGCTGATACAATATACTTTGGCAGGATTTGAAATTCTGTCCCTCTTTCTCTCATTTGTTTTCTTTCCTTTTAAGTAATGTTGTCCATAGTATAAGCGTGACAATGTTGTGTTGTGTTGTGAAAAAATTGGTTCTTCCTATGAAAAGGGGGTCTCTTGGAAATAAAAAACGTCAGTGCTGGTTGAAAATAATGGCTAAGCTATTGCACACCTCTGTTATCTGTAGTAAATCACATGTGTGCCTGCAAATTTCTGCTGACTGCCATTTCATTTTTCTCTGTCTCTGCTTCATAAAACCAGGAATGCAGAATAGTGGAGAAATAGTGTAAAGAATAAAAGTTGTTTTGAAGTTGCTTACAACTTTGTCAAATTCTAGCCATTTGGCCTGAATTTTTCTATGTTAGCTAACGCTTAACCTGAAAGGTGCCTGAGGGCTGTTAGGGCAGACAGGCATCCAGATAAGAAAACCAAACAGGGATGTGGATATCTTGAAGAAGACAGGAAAGAAGAATATATGGCTCCTCATATTTGTTCCTCTACAGTGTCTGGACGGAGACCCCAGATCCCTCAGAGGTGCTGTCCTACCACCAGTAAAACCTACTTGCATAGTAAGGGCCATAATCAGATCTGGGGCTCTGCAAGGCCAGGTATGCTAGGCTATTAAGGTAGGTATTTGGCTATTAAGGAATGCATAAAGGATTTAGTAACGTAAATCCTTTTGTAGAGATGTGGAACTATGGAAGTCCCTAGCAGAGCTGGGAGGAGGCATAGGCCTCGTAATTTCCAACCTTAATTGTACGAAGTTCTGCACTTACTTTCTCATTCTGCTTTCTGAAAGAGGGCACCACTGGCAGACAATGTCAAGCCTGTTGTCATATATGCTTGAAATGATGCTGGTGTTTTTTCCTTCCGTAGGTTGATGAAAAGTAAGTGTATCTTACACACCTCCCCAGTGGTACACAAGGCTGTCCTCTTGTTTTAGGGAGAAGGAAGGCAACAGGGTGTTGAATTGCCAGAGGAGATGCATCTTTTTCTTTCTACTCATATCCATTAAAAAAAGAAAATCCTTTACTTTCCCATGACTGGGTTTGCTGTACTATAGATTTCTATGATATATATTTGAGCTGTGCCCTGCAGCTTTATGTTTCTGTCTGTTCAGTCATTTCGGGGTTGTTTCTCTAATGAAAGATCAGCTGTTTTAATTTCCTTACACAGTTCACCCTTCCCAGCTTCTGAGCTACCCTGGCTCTGTTTCAGCTGTTTGAAGTGCATTTGAATTACCAAGAACTTTGCCTTCTTTCCTGTTGCGCCATGACTTATTTTTCTTCATTCAGTCCCTCAAGAACTTGCTGATAGCACTTTGGAAATCAAATATTCATTATAGTCCAACCTTCTGCACAGCTAAATGCCCCTTGCTGTTTTCATTGAAAAGCTTTAAATTTAACTAGAAGGGTAGCAATTCCCTTTGTTTATAACCATAGCGTAACAAATTGTACCAATTGAAAACCATATTAGGTTGTAAATTTGTATTATGACTGGACGCTAACAGGGTGGCAATGTTTTTCCCTGGTGGTGGATGGTGATTTTCAGCCCAGTTGTTCTGATGCACCCAAGTGTAAAGTTATTAGGGCCATCTGCGGCTTAAGTCGGGGAAGAAAAGAACTTTAGTTTTGTGTGAAGTTGCAGTCCGGCAATCTGCCTGCATGTCTGCTGGCTAAACAGGCAAGACATAGAGCAAATGAAAAAATAAAAAAATCTCCTGCAAAGAAAGCTACTGAGACGTGGAGAAGTAAATATCTATATCATCTGGATGGGATTTCAAATGGCAGAGAGCTGACCTCTAGCTTTGTGTTTGCTTCTAATGATGACTTCTAACAGTGCTACCTGCAGAGAACAAAGACAGTCCAATTAAATCCAGGCCATTTGTATTTTTATTGTAGAGATCATACCAGAATCCCCCTCCTCCTCTCTCTGACACAGTAATGTGGCAGACTTTTTAATTATCTCAAGGATAAAGTGTGTTTTACTTAAAACAAACCTTTCTCCAGCAACATGGCGAGTGTTCTGTGACTCTTTTTCTTTCAGGTGAATCTTCTGCTCCAACTATTTCCAAGATACTGTGGTAGCTCCTTATTCCTGCTAAGATATTTATGCCTAGCTTAATTTGACAGCTCCCCATGACACCTGTGCATGGGGAACATGAGGAAAATAAGTGTACTGTCAAGTGCCTCTAGTAATTTTTCTGGTTTGTCTCTTTCAGGTTTTATATGACAGGAATGACTTTCTTTATAAATCATGTAAATTGTAGCTTGCTAATGGGTACTTTGGTATTACAAACATCTCATATCAATTATTTTCTATGTTCTTTTGCAAAACATTTGCAGGAAGAATAACAGTGGAACCTTTAGTGAAAAATGTGACTGATTTTCTGCTCCATCAGTCGAAGCTTGGTTTAAATGCAGTGCAGAGCCATTGTCTTCCATTTCCTCCAGCTACCATTCAGAGCTGAGAGATTGATGACCTGCAATGGGTTGAGCTGTTTTATTTAAGCCCCTGTCTTTAACCATATCCCTCTCCTTTCAGGAAGCTGTAGTAAGCACCTGGATTCAGTTCAGTGACAGCTCTGTGACTCCGCTGGACATTTATGACTCTAAGGACTTCTCCCTTTCTGCTGTATCATTAGATGAAGCTGTTGTCTCGATCCACCAGAACTCTGCCTTAAAATGGCCAGTCGTGGAAGCAGAAGGTGAAGGTCAGGGCACGTTAATCAAGGTGGACATGATGATTTCTGAAGCCTGCCAAAAGTCCAAGAGGAAAAGTGTCCTGGCTGTGGGAAATGGCAATATCAAAGTCAAGTTTGGCCAGAATGATGCAGACTCCGATACAGGTGGAGATTATGATGCTGATGAGATTGAAAACCATGCCAGCGACCGGCGGCACAAAGTGTCAGATCAGGAACGGTATGGCCAGGATGGACGATATTATGGTAGCTCTTCAGCAGAGCGAGAGGAAGGCGCCATCAGGAAAGTCAGCACCACAGCAAAATCCATAATAAAAAATAAAGTAATTAAAAATAATAGGCTGGATGGTGGCAAACTCTCGGATGATAGCCAGCTGCAGAACATTCCTATAGACTTCACCAACTTCCCTGCTCAAGTAGACCTACCAAAAGGCAATGCAGGCATGGAGGAAAATGACCTGGTGCAGACACCTAGGGGCCTTAGCGATTTGGAGATCGGCATGTATGCTCTGCTAGGGGTCTTCTGCCTGGCAATTCTAGTCTTCCTAATAAACTGTGCAACATTTGCACTGAAGTACCGTCACAAGCAGGTTCTGGTGGAAGGACAGGCCACCATGACCCATTCCCATGACTGGGTCTGGCTGGGAAATGAAGCAGAACTGCTGGAGAACACAGCAGATGCATCACCTCAGCAGGATGAGCACACAACTATTATTGACCGAGGCTCGGGTTGCGAGGAGAGCAACCAGCTCCTCAATGGTAATGCTCAGAAGAACATTCAGAGCCAGGTTCATAGGTGTGCTGACTCAGGGGGCAAGCTCGGAAAGGAACAGAAATCTGAACCTTTACATTCGCCGACTTCTAAGCGGAAGCGGGTAAAATTCACGACATTCACTACCATCCCACCCGACGATGGTTGTCCTACTGTCAACTCAATCCTAAGTAGCAATGACGATGACATTAAGTGGGTGTGCCAGGATATGGACCTGGGGGACTCCAAAGAGATACGAAACTACATGGAGAAGTTCAAAGACAAAGTGTAGCTCCTTGCTGTTTTTTTGGGGTTTAACCACACCTTGATGCCTTCAGTTCTACAGTATATATTGGGGCAGAAGAGGGGGAGGGGAAGGAATCACCAGGAGAAATGATGAGGCAGTTTTTATAATCAGGGAAAGAAATTTGCCAAACTGTCCGTGGTTTATTTTTGTTTTTCACTTCATTTTGTTTTTTCAGCAGTTTTTCTGCTACTCATGGATTTAGGAAGTGAAATATAAATAGCAGAAAGGAACAAGGAAATGGTATGACCCGTATGATGAACTGGGCAAGATGAGGTTGTGAAAATTTGGTTTATGGGTCATAGAAATAATAATGATAGTAATGTTTCAAAGTACCAAAAATATTTGTAAAAATAAAAGAGAGAATTTAAGAGCATGAAAAGAATAAGCAAGAGACAAACAATAACTTGCCTGTGTTTCTAATAAAACGTCAAAATTATGGACATATGACCCACAGGGAGACTAGTTAGATTGTTACTCAAGCCGTTTCTTTTCTTTCTTTCATTTGAAGTGAAGATGTGTGTTTGGCATTACATATGAAGGAGGAAGAAATTAGCTCGTATTTTTATTTTTACTTTTCTGTTTGTCTTGTAAGTTGAAACAGAATAATTTTCCCTCTTGTATTTTTCTTTTAAGTGTCTTGGAAACAGGAAAATTTTGAATTCACTAAGTTCACAGTGGACCAAGAACATTTTGTTTCGAAGGTAGCTATAAATAATCTCCTGCCATTTAAAGAATTCAGGGGATAAGTATTGATTAAGAATTTCCATGTGGTGTTTCTTCTGAAAGCCTAAGCCTCCATTGCTTCACCCTAGCTAGAAATATGTTCTGTTTGGAAGAAGTCTTCATTTTACTTTCAGGTTTGGATTGTTTATTTAGTTGTTTGTTTTAAATTTCCACAACCAAAGTTCCCATGTTTCACCAAGGGAAGAAGGTGCTTTTTTATGTTAGCTTTTAGAAGTAACAACCAATGGGAGTGCCCACTGATGCATTTTAAATGTACCTGGAACTGAGACCATCACAGGCCAAATATGTACAGCCTGGATTTTGTTTTTTTGCGAAGTCCATGAATTCATAGTTTTGTGCGGTATTTTTCTGTTTATTCTAATGTTGCCAGCTCCCAACAAGCTCTGAAAGCGAGAAGAAGAATGGACAGAAAGACACTGATTGTCCCAAAACTTTTATTTCCTTGTACTGGGAGAGCTGGCCTCTGGACAGACTTTTGGAAGGGAGGAAAATATTGATGAAGCAAGATCAAGAAATATCTGGAGCTATTTTATAGATTTTTTTTGCCATTGGACCAGCTAAGACTGAAAATTTTAGACTAGATATTAAAGCTGATGTTTTGAATAAACAAATACAAAACCAGTAGTCAATCTGAAGCAAACACAAAATAGAGTCATAGATTCGTTGTGTAAACTGACAGAACTGTGTTGACTCAGTGCCAGTTTACACTAATGGAGGGAACAGATCAAAATCTATACAATGGGGAAACCACTGTCATCCAAAACCTTTTGTAACGAAAAAGAAGATGGTATATCCAGCCTTTTGGAAAGCAGCATTATGTCCTGACTGTTAGCCAGAAGCACTTGCAATGTCCTGTCTTTACCATGTATTTCTTTTTTTTTTATTACTAAACTCAGTAGTTTGGTTTTTTTACTTGGACAAAATCAATCCTGCCAGCCAGTAACATAGATGGACGTTTTAACAAGATATGCCTAGTATGCATTGTAGACTGAAAGAATGTAATATTTATTTATACATGTTATACGAATTGTAATTAAAATGCTTTACATGGCTTGACAAATTAACCTCTCTCTTCTGAGGGGAGGGAGCTCCTGTCGTTTCTGTATTGAAGTACTGCATCCACTGCCTCACAACTGAAACAAAATTTAAGCCGCTTTCCGAAGAGAGAATAGAGATATATGAAAGTTTTTCACTGCTCTGACCCTTCTTTTGTGAACCACTTCCCCTTCCCACCTAACATGTGGTGATGATGATGGATGGCAGGAGAAGACAGGAGTCGGGCACAGTTCATGGCAGTGTCACTATTCATCTTGTTCATCTTCATGCCTACCATCAGCATGAACAACTCCAGGACTCTTGCTTCTGATGTGTGCAACTTTCGTGCAGCCCAGTCATAATTAATTATGTTGCTTCTCTGATTGATACAGTAGGTTCAGATGGAAGCAAGTTTCACTGAATCACAACTGACATATACAAAGCACCCTGTATCCCAAAGGACCCCAAGCTACTTTACAAGCTAAGCACAGTGATGCATCAGCCACACCTCAGGGATCAGTATATCTTCCTGGGAAAACACAGGTGTCTCTGAGGTGAAAAAGGCATTTACAGCATGGAGCTGCAAAATACAACAGCAGAGGAACAAGAAAAATAGCATGGACCAAAAATAATACCCCTTGGTAGCACAGAATATAATTGTTCAAAGTGCTTTTTTAAGAAGGCTGGTAATGTGCTGAACAGCCCCTGTTACAGCACATATGAAGAATGGCATCTCCAGTAACCCAGTGCTCCCAAGCACTTTCTGGGATACTGGTACAGCACTGGCTGGGGAGGAAAGGGGTAATTAGTAAATTACTGTTTCTAGTCCAGGCACCCTGACTTTGCTCATGGTTTTTCGCAGCTGAGGCTTTATAGGATCAGAAGAGAAAAGGGTATCTCCGTCAAACATAAACAGTTGGCTACTGAGAAAACCTTGTGAGGAGAATTCATCTTGCTCTGTATTTTCATGGTGACATGTGCATGTCTTTCTTGGTCTTGCTATCTCACTGCATTATCTAAGAAAAGTGAACGAAAACATTATTCCTAATTCACCTGCTTTCCAAAACCTCAAGTGCTTTTTTCAAGAAAGATAAACATGTCTTCATTGAAATTAAAAGGCAGGGGGTGGGGGATCAAAGTTTCCCGTGAGAAACTATTTTGCAATTCCTTTTCAAAAACAGTGATGTAAATTTTTGTTGAAAGACAAACTCCTGTATTAATGCAACTCATATTGGATGCAACACTCCCAAAGAGGAGCAGAGCTCTTATGTTATGAATAGGAAAATTATAGCTTATTCATTGTTTCAACAGTAATTGAAATAATCACTATTTTTTGCTTTTTGTTTGTTGACTGCACGTATAGTTCTCTGTTGTCTGTAGATTCAGACTTAGGCAGTTTGTTTGGAGTAACTACCCTTTGGAAAAATTAATTTTAATATACAATGATGATCCTTGTGACATTGGCCAATACACCCATGATGCCTCCTTGGGAGCAAGATTTCACTAATGATTAGCCACGTGTCAGTTCTCAGTGGCAGTATTTTGTAATTATATTTAAATTAGAAAAAATAGTCTCTGTAGAGTCTCTCCAAAGTGGGTGATTTCAGAGGCTTGCACACGTAGAGTCCATTGACTGCAGCCTGTAACACTGGGTTGGACGCTTGCCATTCACAAATACATACGGCATTTTACAAATGCTGCAGATTACCATGGACATTTGTTACAGTTCTGACTTACTCTTTATCCTGTCTGTGCCATAATAATCACTTTGCAAATGCTAATAATCATGTACAACTGCCAACATAAGCACATGCATGGCCAAAGGGAGAGGCTTAAGCAGCAGTTTCTTAAGTGCTGCAGCACTCAGGGGCAGTCAGTGCGGCCACTTTCCCACAGCAAATTAAATGGCAACATAACATCCCTGAAGCACATAAAGTGTTTTTCTCTGATGTTTTCTTACTAACACATGCCTGTTATTGATGTCATTTAGTTCCTGAGTTATCAACTAATGGACTTCAGCTAATCTCCCCATTGGCAACACGGGGGGGAGGGGGGGGTTTAAAGCTGTAAGAGGAAGACACCTGACGTACTGCCTATTGCAATACGACATCGTAATATAGTGAAGAAGAAGAACCACTGCTCCAAGTTCTGTACCATATATGTGATAGTAGTTCAAATGTGGAAAATATGTTCAGATAGGACATGATATGTTTAACCACAGGCCCACATGATGCAAGGCCTGTGGTGGTTGCAGGGAGGAGGGCTAGGGAAGCTTCTCCAGTCCCAAAGTCCTGCTTCAACTGTTTTGTTAGTCACAGCTACAGCATTTCTGTTGAGATCCACACCTGCTGTAAATCTGTATGTCTCCATTGAAGCCATCTGGTATAGCCATGCTAATTGACAGCAGCCAGGAGCCTGGACTTTTGATCTAATGTATGTGAGAAGTCCCTGACTGTTTAGGAAGAGTTTTAAGCTGGTCTGCCACATGATAGAACTGAATTTGTGTGCTTCCCAGGATGAGGGGTTTGTTTCCCCCTGCCATGAAAGTGGGAAGAGATAAGGCTACCAGGAGTGCTCTGGAGACTTGGGCAGGATGGGGGCAATGCCTGCCTCTCTTGGCACAGCCTGCTCTCTTCCTCAGCCGCAGGAATTGTTTCACGCGTCTGGATATTTCCTTTACTAGCACCTGCCAGTCTGGCTGTTTAGGATGTTGCTTCAAACAAAGCAGGGAGAGTGTCTCCTGCTGCTTGCAGCAGCCTGCTGCTGTGTGTACCTGCTGCCTAGGTCTGGGCTGGCTGAGCTGCAAAGGGGTTTGCTTTCTTTTCTGGAAATCTTGGCATTGTACTTCTCTGTGCTCTTTGTAGGTCTTAAGCCCAGAGGATGCTTAGAAGAGGCCATTGATTTTGACTCCTGTAACTCATGGCTGAACAGGAGCATGTCTTCAAAATTGCGTGGTCTTTGCAAAGGAAGACAGGCTGTATTTGAAGAGACAACAGAGGGAATTAAAAAAAGGGAAAAACTCAGCCCTGCCTTCTCATTTAATTTTTCTGAAGCTACAAAATGTGGTACTTCAGAGACAGAGGCAGATACTGAAGTTTTTCAATTTATCTTCCACTGACCAAAAATTCCGTCAAAGCCCAATTCTGAGTGAGCCACCGTAAATGATCATCTCAGCAGGGGGGAAACCACCAGGCTGTGAAATATCATTTATTTGAGAAATTCACATTGGGTCAAATGCCAGGATTTACATTTCTTAAGCTTTGCTGTGCTGCAGTTACAAAGGCACTGGGATCGGGCGCAGAGAGCTGCTCTGAACATCACTCTTGGCAACGTGCCTTACTTGCCAGATGAGGGAATCTCTGAGTGCCAGGGGTGCATGGCTGCAAAGATAACACACTGCAAGGTACATTTTTCTGTCAAGGAGCCAAGATGGAAATTCATTAATAATAATTTGCACTTAGAGGAGAGCCTTTCATCTGAGTAGCTCAGTGACTTCCAATTGTTGGTAAAGGATGAAAATGTGAGCAGGCTGAAGGGGCCCTATTTTCTCAAATGACACATGCCAGGTGAACGCGGGAGCACAACTGTACCTGTGTGAGGGCCGGGCCTGTCTGCTGGAGGGAGGTAATTAGTGAAATCAGCTGGTGCAGTCAGTAACAGCCTGCTGGGGGAGAGGAGAGCACTTGGGTTGTTGCAAATGAAGGTCAAGCACTGTGAAAGCTGTGCTGCTGGTGGGGTAGTGCAGCGTGGTGTGAGGCAGTCGTGGGACGGAAGAACGATGGTTGCAGGAGGAGAGAGTAGGTGAAGGTGAGAGAAGAAGCGGAGCTTTCCTGTTGCTGTGAGGCTGCTGGTACAGAATGGACCTTGGTGAAAAGTGAGTCCTGCTTGTTTGGGTTTTTTTTTTTATTACTGGGTTGTGTGGGGGGGGAAGGAGAACTAATTGCTTGCTTAGGTGTCCCGAGTTTGGGAATCAGCAAGAGAAACGGTGTTGATGGAGCCTTACCTTTGGCAAGGGGAAGGCCACTGCTAAGGGAATAAGTTGCAGCTTGCCTGGTATGTATGCCTGGGAACACCTGATACTGCAAAGTCAATATGGAACATCCTGGATCAGATGCTGGATCCCGAATCCTTCTGATACGGCTTAACTGCTAGGAAGTCCATATTCCTTCCACCAGTAAGCATGCTGACTTGCCCTCAGCTTCTAGATGTACTTTGATGTTGATTAAATTTGAGAGGTGATGTGAAAAAGGCTCTTGCTTTTGGAAAGCAGGGATGCAGTTAGTTCATGGTGCTACACCCAGCTTGCTGGGCTGGAAATAGGACAGTGACCCCCCCCCAGTGCTCGAACATGTATTTCGTCTTTCCTTCTTGCCAAGCTCCAAGACCAAGTAGCCTAGCAGCAAAAGCGTTGCTCTGTTTTGAAAGACTCCTAAGCTGGATTTCAGTGCTTAAAAATAAGCTGTCAGCAAAGATGCAGCAGCAGACAGAGATAATGATGCAAATTACCAAGTAACTCTCCCTCTTGATTACTTATTTTGGACAAACTCAGACCCATTCTTTTTATGCTTATGCTAGGGAGGGATTAAAGCTCTTTGTGTGAAGTGACGGTGTCAAAGCCAGACACAAGCATCTTGGAGACAATATGTCTGATGTTCAGCTGAGCCATATCACGTCACAAAGGCACCCTGTACTAATCATCCCCTTGGCTGCTGGAGGGGTTGCTCTGTGCACTGTCAGGTACATCACAGCCAGTCGTGCATCTTTCTGGAGGTGCAGTAGCATGTTTAGAGACAGTTGGTAGCTTCCCCCATCTCCATTTTCCCTTTGAGCATGTACCTGAAGATTTTTCAGGTAGCCGGTTTCCAGCATGCTCTGTGGCTATTTAGGGTGGTGGGTGCAGGGGACACTGAAGCACGTCTGTGCTCTAGCTGCTGGAGTAGCTTTCAGCCCTTCTGAGCCTTGTGCCGCAAGACAGCTGCGAGGGGCAAATTTAATCCCCTGAATTCAAATAATGTGAGTAGCAACTGCATTCCTGGAAGCCACGATTTAGGTTGGAATCCTTAATAAACAGATTGCAGCACCATAATTATCTGGGCACTTCTGTCTGGCTACAAATGCAGGATAGGAGGGAAATCTTATAGAAGGCTTTTGGTGTTTTTGCCACTGTCTTGCACATGGCCTAGTGGAAGAGGTACCTGACTGAGAAATTCCTGTTCTGCCATCGGCCCTATCAAACTCTGCTCATTCAGTGCTTGTTTCTTCCACTGCTGGATGTTTTAAGCTGCCATCTAGCTTCCTGAGACGGCTGATTTAACTTTCAGCATTACTACTGAAAAGGCACTGGTACAAATTCATAGTATTCAGACCTCTTGTGGACTGAGGGTAGGGAGAAGGTGGAAAGAGATGCGGGCAGTTTGTGTTGCAGAACTGAAGGATGAGAACAAAGTCCCGTGAGAGAAAAGACTTAAGTTCTATGAAGGCTAGGATTGCTTTCTTAGTTTGCTTTCTGTAACGTATGTATAATTTCCCTGACTGTTGTGGTCTTTCCTGGTTTGGAGTAATAATTTTCCTGGTTTGGGGCTAAGATCTACACAACCCACCCAAGGCTTAGGATGGCTATGTTGCCTGGCTGCCCTTACATGGAGTGGGAGCAGCAGAGCAGGTACCAGAGCCTCCACTCTGACCGTCTGTGCTGACACCTGAGGAACTGGGTGATGTACAGTACTGTTGGTAAGGGCTGTCTGTATAATTGATAATCTGGCTCTATGTGATAGTGACTTATTCTAGGGGCAGGTCATAATTGTATGTTTTCTGATGACAGGGAAGATTTTGGTTCCCAAACTGAATTGTACAGCTCATGATGCTCTGGTTGGACAGCCGCACTGCAGGCAGAAAGCCTGCTTCGAGATGGACAGGCACCCGAAATGCTGTGTAGCTAACGATTGTCACTTCAGTGTCATTTAGTAGCAATTGCTATAGGAGCATAATTATCTGGGGACTCTTCTTTGGTTATGATGACACTATACATCTTATAAAACTGAGCTGAGGTTACCATAATGATGAGACTCTTTTAATTTAATACGATATTGCTACAGGGCCTTTTCATGGATTGTCTGAAAAGATTAATATTCTTTAACAGAAACGCTTTGGCAAATCAAGTCACCATTTCCCATTCTTCCACTCCACCCCTGCGTTTTGGGATCTGCCATTTATTTTTTCCATCATGCCTCTAGGTTCGTCATACCACATCCATCAGCATGGCAGGAGTTTTACACACTTTTTTAAAGTGCTCCAAGAGTATCTTCTCTGCTTTGTAGGCCATTGTGTCTTATTCTTTTAAAGCCTACTATTACAAAAATAAAAAGGAAGATCACATTGGGGGAAGAAGGAAATGAGCAGGTGTGAAAACTGACAACTTCAGGGCTTTTTGGAAACCCACTAAGCAGGCTGAAATGGAAGTTTCCCGCAAATGTGGAGTACAAGGGGTTAGTTCCCAACTGGGAAGAAACAACTGTTATAAATCCAGACGTCTTCCCCCACAAAGGGAGTGCTGTTCTCCACTGCTCTACCATGACTACCAGAACTCTGCCCTGTTATCTGTAGACCTGCACTTTCCCTCAGGCAGTACCAGTGGGACCCAGGTAGCTACAGTTGGGTACGTGTGAGTGAGGGTTTTGTTGCTGCGTGAGTTGTAAGTGGCTTTAAGGAGATAGGGATCCTGAATGTCTGTGCTCTGACTTCAGCTCCCCACACGGCTGACCTGGTTCCTGCTCTCTGAACAAAAGCCTGGGGACTCTGGTGACAGAACCTGGCATTGGCCTGACACTTGTGGCTAAAGGGAAGATTCCTAAACATGTGCTAATGAGATATTCAGCTAATCTTAAGTAGGAAGAAATTAAAAATTTATATAAGAATTATGAGTGTGTCACTCTTGTCGAAGTGGCCAGAGTGAATTATCACCTGTGATAATGTGCGATTGTGAGTGAGTGCTATGGTTCGTCATAGCAATGAATGGTTATGAAATATAGCGTTTCCCATGAAGTTTCACAGTTTCATGTTTGCGCAGGTCTGTGCGTACAGACCTCTTGTAATACAGGTTTTTGGAGAGCCCTCCATGTTTCAGGTTCCTTCCTGGCAGTCCTTCCAGTAGCATCGTCTGTCCATGAATTAAGTGCTATAATAGGTCTTGTATTTATTCAGCTGCTACCTGGAAAAGAAGCAGATCAAAACACAATTCTTCTGTTTAGAAAAGGCTAAAGAAACAGAAGCGTTTGGTTTTTTTGTTTTTTTTCTTCATCAAGTCTTCCCCTTGCGCCCTCCCTGCCCTGCAGTGGGAACAAGCTGGGCTAAAAAAATCTAGTCTAGTTAAACTGAGGTAGCTGGAAGCACAAGGCTAAGGATGCAAATGTCCCATGCCTCTTCTCAGAGCTATTCTGTTCACCAGAGCAGGTGTGGGGATGGCCCAGAGGTTTTTTCGGTGACCCAAGGATTGTCATGGGAAGCTTTTCCTGGTACTGCAGCTTCTGGGATGCAGGACTTAGGGGGCCAAGGCAATGGCATAGGAGCTCCACAGGTAGGGCATGACCAACTGCACAGTATTTAAATATTCCTGTATTCGTCTGGTCCCTAAGGAGGTTGACATGTATTGTGTGGACCTGTAGCGAGTCACATTTCCATTTGCATATGCTACTGGGGAGTGGTGGGGAGGAGAAAGTGAAAGCGTGTGTGGAAAGGGCAAAAGGAGGAGAGGAGGCCTGTATGTCTTCCCAGCTTTTGTTGTGTCTTGGTTTAGTTCAATATTTTTGATACCCTAGCTTAAATTGCCCTTAGCTTTGGATTTATGAACCAGGTTATGCTTTGATAAAATAACCAGTCCTATGTACTTACAGGCTTTATTAAAAAGATGAGCAAATAAATACAAAATGAAACGGGCATATTGCTAAATTAATCCAGTACAATTTCCCTAAACTACCAGAATGGAATAATGCAGCAATCAAAGGCTGCTATTAAAACTGAATCCATAAATCAGTGGATTCAAATTAACAATTCACCAAATTAAACCAGCAGGTAATCAAATTCAATGATAGGGTTGATGCTAAGAAGAATTGCTCTGTGTTGGTCTCATTGGAAAAACATAGGGAGAAGCCAAGTCCTTTCAACTGATGATATAAACCAGTGTTTTGGCCGGTACAATCCTTCAGCTGGGGAAGGGCGTAGGCACATGGGAAGTAGGTGCAAATGGGACATTAAATTAAACCTTTCCCAGGGATGTACCTCAGTGCAGACAAATGCAGAAAATTGATTTGCATGTATATCTTGCATGAAATTACCAGCATCTGCAGCAAATGCAGGGCCTCTTTAGGTCTTGCTCTCTTCTCCCAGTCCTGCTTTTTTACTTTCAGTACCACTGAATCTTCCAGCAAGCTTGCTCTGGAGACTGATTGAATTGTAGGCAACCCTGTTTCTCTTTAGACCTCTTGGTGTCTGAGAAAGGGGGAATTTCACAGCCTCATGTTCCCTTCTAGGGTACTGCTACTAAACATAGGAATGCCAATCTCTACTACAGACCCGTTCATGGCAGAAAGGGCCATATATGGGGGAGGGAGGAGAGCTAGAGACCATGATGCTCTGTGGTGTGTTGAGGTATCACAGTAATGCTTGGAGAAGTTTGGGGAGAGACGAGGTGGCTGTTTCCCACCTCCCTTGCTTCTAGATGGGTGTCTGTGTGAAGCAGTATCCTGCATTGCCAGCGTGACCCTTCAATGGCACAGCAAAGGCAATAATAAATGACCTTTTCATGTCACAAAACCTGCTCAGTTAGCAGTAAGTGTATGTTCTTTCAGAAATACTCTGATAGCTGCATGAGGGCAGAGAGGGGGAGGCCAGCCAGGAAGCCTGATGTCAGCCTTCTAGCTGAGGTAATGGACATAAAAATCTCCATATGCTGAGAAGTCACTTTAAGAAAAAGTATTAACCTAATTAGCCCATTTGTCTCTTCTCTCATCAAGCTTCTTTCTAACAACAGTTATTTCCTACCTTAAATTAGGAAACTAATACAGGTAATGCTATAACTTGTGTTTTGGAGTTATTAGAACAAGTTGTCTTGCTCTTTAGAATAAATTCACTTCAAATTCTGTCTGCAAATTTATCCACTTCATGTCCGTATGGACTAGGGAATTTCATTGCACTGAACTGGCATAGCAAACCCTAGATTCAGAAACAAATCTGTGGACCTTTAGTAGGAAGGTCAAAATAAGGCAACCAAAATAATCATGAAATTCAAAACTCGCCCTTTATTGGAAAGTGGGAATTCACTTTCAGGTAGTGCAGGAATTGTCTCAAGGAAAAGCAGTCACAGGGAGGTGGCACACAAGCAGCTGCATTCATATGTTTAAACAAAAATGGATGGTTGAACAAGGCTTAATGCAATTTTGGTTCTAAAAAGGCCTGCAAATATGCTTGCTAGCCATTTCCCACCAGAGCCCCATGGCTTAATTAGACAAGTTTAATTAGTTCAGTTCCATGCAGCATTGCTGATCTGCAAGAATTGGAAATTCCTGAATCTCCCTCAGATATTGGTGACACAATGGCTAAAAATGCAATTTGCAGGCTTTTGCAGATCCCTAGTTAATGCAGAGCTGTAGGAAATGCCTTTCTTCAGCCTTGGGCTGTTAGTCAAAATTCAGGTGCATTAGGAATGCCACTGAACACTACAGAAGAGTGAGGGCTATTTTAGGTGTGAATTCTTTCACTTGTAAGTGCCTAAATCCTCTTGTTTAAATGGTAACTTGGTGTTCCTGGATTCAAGGATGTGATCTAGTAAAGAATTATTAAAATCATGCCAGGTATCCAGTTCTGAGTCAGTAAAATTCAGCTCCAGAAAATCTTGATCCTTGAGCTCGTCTCTTTGAGCTCTCCATCTAGCAGAAATATTAGCAATTACCTGGCAGAAAATCTTCAATCTGAAAGAGCCAGGCTCATTTGGCATTGCGCAGTGCCCTTTAGGACTAGCACTGTCTGTCCTGGGCTTCCATCCAGAGGTTTCGTCATTATGATGTTTATAAAGAAAAATTGTAATGCATCTATTATAAGAAAAAGATAGTCCTAAGATTTCAAGGTTAATTAAAACCAGGCTGATAGTGGGGAAGATCAGGAGCTAATGTATTCCTAAATAGCCATGAAGAAATTTCTCAGGAACGTACGTGGTAACCTGATATAGTAAAGGGAAACTACCGAGTGCTCACCTAGGCAGAAATCTTGGCCAAGATTGCAGGAGGTGATTAGCTGCTTAACCAGTGCGTTGTACTCCTGTTCTGTATACAAATGCAGGCATGCAGTACTATTTGCCAGAAGATGGCACTCAAAGTATGGCATGCTACATGTTTTGGAGTCCTATCTGCTTGCTCCTAATCTATTGGGTAATAGTTTCTGCACACACAGACCTAGAGCTGATGGAGTTCTGTATAATCAGTACAGCCTAAGGTTTTGTAAGAAGCTACATCCTTATGCCTAAAAGGGGTCTGTGATGCAGGCAAATAGGTGGGAGGGGGTTTCTGCAAACAAGAAGTCACTGCTGAAACACTTATCTTGGTGACTTGCAAGCTTTGCTGAGAGATTCAGGGGTTTATTTCACAATTTTAGCATCACTATGTATCTCTTGGGGAGAAGGATCTGCCCTTGGATAGTACAGTTCCACTGCAGTGGAATTCCTCTGCAAATACAGATAGAGTGTTGTCAATATTTATAGTTGCACCTTGAATATAACAGGTATACTAGCTTTGGGGCCTCCTAGAATAATTGAGTGTGTGGGGGCAGAAATAGAGTGTTTTTCTGAATGAATAGCAGTTTAAAAATGAAGATGAAAAGTATAATTATAACGGAGATGTATCATACCTAAGGTACAGCTGCAGCTCTTAGCAGCGAGAACGCATTACCAACTTCACAATGTGTCTTGTCTGTAGAAAAATTACTTTAAGGAAGGGGCGGGGAGGGAGAAACCTGTAGAACTGTTCTTTCTGCTTTCTGTATCACTGTTCGATGTAAAGAACATCAGAAAAGCTTATGTTAGTTGCTAATGATCTCTGCAGAGTACAAATAGTTTTATGAAAGCAGCAGCTTCCGGGCTATGGGCTCTCTGTGTGTCCACACCTGACTGAGAACGAGTCATGAACAAGGAGAGAAACAAGGCTGGGACTCAACAGCCAGTGAGGTCTTCAGTGAGTTACTGGTGGCCGTGCGGGTCCTGTTGCCCCAGGGGTTACTATGCTGCTGCTCCTCACGCATATGTTGTGGCATAGGCTATTCTGCGTGAAAATTGGGTCTCTTCAATCATATTTCTATCCACAGATAAAGCTATAGCAAAGTAAATTAATGCTGAGAATATGCCACCCCCCACCTTCTTTCTTTATTCTCCAGTTGAGCTGCTGACGTCCCTTCCCCGAAGTACACACCTCTTGCCCTGCTTTGGTTGTGCTTCTACCTATAAGCATGACCTAAGCTAACTATAACTTAGGCAGAAGAGGAGGCTGCAGGGTATCTCCTCCCTCTTGTACCCCCAGGTTGTAGTTTAACCCCAGACAGCAACTATGTACCACGTAGCCTCTCAGTCACTCCCCCCCACCCAGTGGGATGGGGAGGAGAATTGGGGAGAAAAAAAAAAAAAGTAAAACTTGTGGGTTGAGATAAGAACAGGTTCATAACTGAAATAAAAAAAAACCCATACCATTTGTAATGAAAAGGATTATAACAAAAAGAGAGAAATTGGACCCAAGAAAAGACAAGTGATGCACAACATAATTGCTCACCACCCGCTGATCAACGCCTGAGCAGCAATCCCCCTCCTAGCCAACTCCCCCCAGTTTATATACTGCGCATGACGTCCTATGGTACGCAATAGCCCTATGGCATGGGGTATCCCTATGGCTAGTTTGGGTCAGCTGTCCTGGCTATGCTCCCTCCCAGCTTCTTGTACCCCTGCTTGCTGGCAGAGCATGGGAAACTGAAAAATCCTTAACTTGGGATAAGCACTATTTAGCAACAACTAAAACATCAGTGTTTTATCAACATTATTCTCACACTAAATCCAAAGCACACTGTACCACTTACTGGGAAGAAAATTAACTCTATTCCAGTCAAAACCAGGACATCCCCTGAGTATTTGAAGAACCAGCGCACAGCTGTGTTGTACCTTGCTGCACTGTGAGCACTCCTGACAGAGTGACAAAGGCAGCTCTGTACCATCCTGCTGGGGCAGGGCTGAAGGTAAGCAGTTAAAGGAAAACATTGTGTAGTGCTTGAGAAATGAGGATTGGGTATTCTGCATAGATTTCCATACAAAATCTCTTATTGCTGTGTTTTAAACTTGCCATGGAGCAGAGCCTGAAGTGGTGGCTGGGGCATGAGTGTATCAGTGGGTGTTTTTCCATGACAATAGAGATCAGAATGTGAAGGGCACTCACCCCACTCAGCAGCAGAGCATCAATTCCCTTCCTTGATCCATAGCTGTGAGCAATCTAGCAGATGCGGTACCAACTTTCATACCAAATGTTTTCCTGGGGAATGCTCCAGGAGTAACATCCCTTTCACCTGCCATCTTGTAAAGTAAGCAATAAAAAGTTTTAACACAGATGCCTCTTCCCTCCCTCAGCAAACCCTCCCACATGTTGTTATTCCTTTCCTTTTTTGCATTATGGTCCATTCACACAGACTTTCCTTAAGCTAAAAGCACATAAAGTTTGTGAGCAATGGAAGAGAATTACTTTTGCTTTGCAAGTACAATAAAATCTTTCTTTTTTCCCTTCAGCATCAAGCAGAGTTGTAGTTACGGGGCATAGGTTAATCTTTTCATATCAGGCCAATAAAGGAACTGTGAAGTCCGTCCAGAGCTCGTCTTTGGCCACTTGAGTGAGCACAGCCGTGCAGTATTTACAACCCAGAAATTGCCACATCTGTACTTCTCTCCCTCATCATTTACCAGCAGATGCTTCCATTGTGCTTAAGCCCAAATATTAACGATTCTCTTATTTTTTATTTTTTCTTTTCCTTTTCTCTTTCCTTCAGCACTTGGGGAAATAATCCCATTGCTATGATGTTGACATGCTTTAATTTTCCTGTCTGGAAACCATTCTTCTGAGGCTGAATTTAGGAAAATAAAAGGACAACCAGTGCCCTCAGATTTGGTATTGCTAATACTGATTCCATGGATTTCCTTTTATCACACTACTGAGCTAAACGAAATTACAGAAGGCTAGTGAGCAGCCCTGGTTCATTCTGATTCCCATATGCTGCTCTTGATTACAGAGTAAAGACAGGCCAAATGGCTCATCTAAATGAGTAGCTGGTGAGGCTGGGACCTGTGAAGGACAAAGGAGGTTGGCTTAAGCCAGAAAAGGCATTAAGTTCCCAATTATGATTCTGGAAATCCTCTCCAGATCAAGGCACACCCACTGAAGAATCCCAAGAAGGGTAATCCATCAGAGGAACCAGTTCAGCCTACTGTAGAGTTAATGTGCGACTGTGGATGTCAAATATTTCTTTTTTTTTCCTTATCTCTGTTTGGTTTAGCTTAATGCTGCCAGAGTCCAGATTTCTGCCTTGGATTATACCAAGGATAAGATGGTCTTGTGTGCTAGTGAGTGGGGAACAGCCTTGGATTAGGGTTCACTTCTAGTGCTGCTACAGTTTTCTTCTTGGGGCATATAATTCTCCTCTCTGTTTTCCCTATGAACAGCCTAAACGCCTACATATAAATACATGCCTCAACACAAATCCATCCTCTGCCCTCTCAGGAGTGTGGAGAGAGCTCAGAAGAGCCCCAGTAGACTGAAATGCCTCCCCACGTTTGGGAGAGAGCCCAGTTGCTAACTGGAGGATCCTGACATGGCCGAGTCCCCAGCCATCCCTGGCTGCTCTCCAAGCCACTGCATCAGGATGACAGCTGAACCATAAATCTCATTTTCTTTCAATTCATCAGGGAACCTGCCTCTACACGCCTTGGGGTTGCCTTTATGCTTATGCACTTCACACAACTTATTAAGCTCTTAATGGATTGCACAGTCATCAAGCTGCAATGTGCCACCTTATTGGACTGGCTTGTGTTGGCTTCTCTTGCCATGTTTTTGGGTGGATCTCGGATAGTTCTGCTGCCTCCAGTCAAGGTTTGGGTGTAGGGAGCTTTTCGATGGTCCTTGAGGAAAAGAGGCTGTCCTCAGGCTCCATGAAAGTAGTGCTGATATCAATTATATCTGGATGCTCGTAAGCCAGAGGACTAAGGTAGAATCAGTTCCTTCCTCAGTTCTTTCTGCTCATTTTTCAGCACACTGAAGTACAACTTACAAACTGAAGTAATGGTAAAAACACACCCCGGGTTATCAAGCATTTGTCGGCTTTAGGCTAGAGAAGAGCATGAGCTTCTACCAGTGTTCTGCTTGTAGAAGGGCAAAAGTGATCGAAGGCAGAGAGCTCCACTCTGTCATTACAGCTGAAGCTTTAACTGTGTCACTGATGACCCATGACTTCCCTGCAGGTTCACAGCTACTTAGTCCCTCTTATTAAACATCCATTTGATCCAATGGATGGATATACTTTTTTTTTTTTTTAGAGTATATGTGACTGTATTCTGAACTGTGCAATGATTTTTCTACAAATAATCCAAGTATCTGAGTGGGCTTTTTCTTTTGGGTACTCTAGCAGCATTCAAGCCTTCATGGTCCATACAAAACAAACCTTGGAAAAAGCAAAGTGAGATGCTGTGTTACAGAGAAAGGTAAGGGAAGATCTGAAAAGAAGGCAAATTAGAACTAGGAGGAAAAAAACCCAAATGTAAAAGAAATACCATGACCTTTTCAGGAAGACTGAATTGTGATCAGTCTTCTGAAGTTTGATTGCCACTTCTGATATTCCTTGATTGTGTTTCCTCTTCATGACTTCACGTATGTCCATTATCTGATCTCTGCCCCAGCTGCTAGGGTATTTTTTCTCCTTTTTCCTTACTCTGCTCTGAATAATTTTACATTTTTATTCTCTTTCTTCCATTAAGAACTTCTGGGATTTGTTTTTCTGAATATAGATGTCAGCCAAAAAATTCAGGTCCTGAACGCCATTTGGGTCGAAGTCCCACCAGTGCCATCTGCAGCCTCTCTGACTCATCCCCCATGAAACCGGCCTTTGAGTTCCAGCCTCGGTGGCAGTTCTTGTGACATTCGGTCACCATTTGAAGCTCATTATGCCACTCTATGCCCATACTCAGCTCTTAGTTTGATCTTGTCCACAACATCTCTTGGGGCGTTTCAAAGGGCCTCATTGTAGGCAGGATTATTCAGCCAGTGCCTGTAGATAATGGAACATGAAGGCTGCGACCTGAGCACTGATACATTTGTCTGGCTCCTTCCTTCTGCTCTCACCAGGCTCTGTTCAACTGCCTTTGTCGCTGTGCTGGTCTCTTCTGTATACCTCTGCCCTGGACACTGCCTATAATTACTTTCACCCAGGGTCGTAACTCTACATCTCTGCTGTGTTCAGAAAGCTTGCAGCAGTGTAAATAAACCCCTATCTAATTCTTCTAGTGCCCTGTTACATGCATGCTTAACTCGACTGATCTCAAAGGGTGGCGTATGCTAAGTGCATCCACAATGCGTGTACAACAAGATCTGTTAGTTCCAGGAGAAAGCCATGCATCATGTAAAAGATGAGCTAATAATTTAAAGTGACCCAGGGGTCCATGTAGCAAAAAAATTGACACTTTTTAGAAATCTTTTAAAATTCTGTAATTTTCCCAGGAATGATTCAGAAATCTTGCTCTGTCCTTATTGTTGTGTACAAAGTATTATTAGAATATGGTTTCAATCACTCTTGCAAGTAGAAATTAGAGTCCTAAATCACCATTGCTTCCATTTTTACTTGGAAATATGAGAAAACTTTCCTTCCAACTTGAGCATTGTTACAGCTACAAAACTGCCTTGCACCATTCATGTGGTGTTTTGGTAAGTCTGCAGAGTTCTCCTTAAGTCTTGCATACGACTTTCATGGATGTATACTATCGCTTATTTAATTGGCAATGTTTTTTATCATCATGTACAATAAATAGCAAACTTTGCTATTGTCTTCCCTGCTCAGGCTTTCAAAGGGAAGTCTGAACCTGAACATACAGCAGCATAGTGGGGTTCCCTCTTTCTTCACTAATAAAAGCAGAAAACTTGGCAAAACTTAGTAGCAGAACACTGTAGATGTTGAGGGAGGGCTGCTTTTGAAGAATGATTGTGTTGCATTTAGTAATCAAGACAGAAAGGGAAGAGTCAAACACTTAGTCCCTCAAATCCCCATGGTAAATCTGCTGCTGAAAGCTTTGTTTTACAGCTTGTAGCCACAACTGTATGTGTATGTGCAAACGTTATACTGGGATTTGTTTCATTTTGTTATAAATAGTTGCAAAGTAAAAATGGAAAATACTGACAGTGAAAGGAGAAAAAAATTTGTGGATAAAATAGATGGTGTGTTGTTGATCATGTACGTATTAGCTTAATTATTGTGCAAGTGCTTTCTGAAAAGAATCGTAGAGCAATCTGCTATCATAAAGTAGATTAATTGCTGTACTGGAAGTTCCACACTGTCTTTCTTAAATCACTTGTGGTGCATTAGGTAATAGAAGTAAAGCGACCATTTGTCTAAAGGTGTAATTCTCCTTGATGAAGCTTCCTCAGTAAGTGCCTTCTTGAATCTGGCTTGGCTTGCATTTAAAATCTTCGTGAATGAAAAATGCCTGCCTCAAACCAAAACTTTGAATAAAACAAAAGCTGTTTAGGAAAGTTCTGTTTATCATAAAACTGGAGGTTTTGAAACTCTTTAATGTGTAGCAAGTGGCTAGAATAACAGAGTAAGTTTCTGGAGAGATTCCATGCAGCAGGTGAACGCTTTAGGGTTGATTCTGGTTTTATTGCTCTATCTTGGTGGGGATTTTTATTATTATTTTTGTTTAGTCTTGAGGGATCTCTGATGGTTCAGACAGTGGATGTACTTGTAAAGTCCTTGGGCAGCTCTGATTCGTGCTGTTCTACCCTCGCATGACTGCTGTACCCAGGAGCCGCCTCCTTGGAAAGGACGCTGGTGGATGGTTAGGGGTACGCATGGGAGGAAGGCTTTTCCCGGAGAGGTTGTTGCAGAATTAAGAAAGCTTGAGGGGAGGCAGGCAGCCCCCCTGATGCTTCTAGTAATAAGAAAGGGGTTTTGATCATGTTCTCCTCCCCTGCAGGATTTAAAGGTCTCTAACAAGTTAGCGGATGTTAGTGGAAGTTGCTTTCCTGTGGCTTCAGGAAGAATCTGGACTTCTCTGTGAAGTCTTAATCACAGGACTGACCTTCTCAGAGGAAAACAAGATACTGTGGAGGGCAGGCAGGGGTATGGGTCTGCCAGCTCTGACCCTACTTCAGTTTGGTCTCGTACTTTGTACCAAAGAGGGTCTGTATAACCTTCAGCCAGCCAAAGATGCGAAAGCTTTATAATTAGGCAGAACACATCTGTTAAGAGACTGCCGCTTTGCCTGGTGTGAGCTGCCGTGCTCTCGAGCTGGAAATGGAGCAGCCAAAGCCGCACATCTGAACTGCAGAGGTGACAAGGGTGAGCATTAAATGCTGAGTACCGGTCCAGGTCTGTGCCTGCCTGCTGCCCTCTGAACACAGCTTGGGCCCAGCCATGTGGGATCACTCGTGCAAATAGGGCAGAGCTATGTGGGGCTACTTTGGCTCAATCCCACCATGGTCATGAGAGTTTTGATTTGGCTGATGTGACCCACTACTGTTTTCTACCCGCCATTCCTCAGCCTTGCTCATGCTCAGCTCCCTCTGGGCAGTTGAGAGCTCTGCCACAGCAAAGGGACAGCAGATGTGATGTCTGAGACCAGGGTTTGCCTTTATTGTGGACTTTTTTTTTTCTCCAGGGTTGTAGCCTTGTGTCATGGGCAGCCTAGTCCGAGTTTCAATTTCTGCTAGACAGAGACACTTGTATTAGGTGCTTTAAAACACTGAAAAAGTTGATTAAATAGCATAAAAAAGCTGACCTTGGCCTTTTTAAAATGAAGGGAAACTGAGGCTGAGGTACAAAATTACTTTCCTCAGCATGCGATGGTCCAGAGCCGCTCCAGGGTAAGGGTGTGTGCCTGGTCCCTGTGCCCTCTCGGTACGCCTTGAGCAATGCTGCCTCTTGCTGCAAAAACGTGTCTGGGTTCCTATGGCTGACCTAGAGCAAAATGACTTCATAGCATGTACAGGCAGTACCTACCAAATGTATTTTCACTGCAAAATACTCCCAGGTTCAGCCGCCGAACAACTCCATCTAATCAGACGACCTCTCCTTTCTCCTGCCCACCTGAGAGTCTCTTCAGAAAGATTACTGCCACAATAATTTTGCTTTCTGTCACAGAGGCTTCACTGCACCATAAAAATGACGCCTTCTGTTGTACGTGTGTGCTTCTCCAACACAGATACTTCCCCAGCCCCGCAGGGCCAGCCTCGTTTCCCAGCTTCAAAGCATCGTCTTCTGTCTCCTTCATACATCATCACCAGCAATGCACAGATATTAATAAAATTCAGGCGGAGAGAATGATTATTGTTGGTTATGTCAAGTAAATTTAAATGGTTTTCCCTCTTTGGTAAATCACACCCGGCAGTCTTATTTCATAAGTTATGCTGACTCCCTGGGACTGGAAGGTTGTGACTAACAGCTGTTGTTTTTAGAAAGTGACTTGCCTTGGCTGGAGGAAAACAAAGGCAGATAAACGTAATGTGATTTGCGGAGTCGCTTAGCGGAGGCTTGTCAAATGGGGCCATCTAAATCCCAGTGATAAACGTGGGCCCTTGGCTGGTTTGTGACCAACAGCAGCTTTTTGTACTGTCAAGTTCAGCTGCTGCTTTGGAGAAAGCAGCTTGTTCGCATCCGAGAGCACCCTGTATTCCCCCTGTAAGCGGCGTCAGATGCATGTATTGAATTATATCCGAAGGCTTTGATTCTGGAGGTAGCTCTGTCTCGTAGGAAATAGAAAGCACATTGCAAGTGGCTTGTAGAAGGCTGCCTGGTAACGAGTGAAGAAAAAGCCTTGTTTGGTACTTGGCTAGTGTCCTCAGGAGGATGAGGAGAGAGGAGCCGCAGCTCGGAGCTCCCTGAGTCCGTGGGGAGGCCCAGCCTCCCTGGGCATGGCAGCTCCACGGTTTTGTCAGCTGGGTGCAGTGTTTGCATTTTAATTCAAGTCTAGGTTGTGTCTTCAAAAAAAAAAAAAAACAACAAAACGTAGTGGGTAGCCAGGACCACTGAATGTAAGACATAACCTTATTCATATAAATAGACTGCCTGGCCCCGAGTTGTACTGAATTCCCAGGAGGTTATTTTTGTCATAAAGTATTTACCAAAAGAAAATGCAAATTGCAACAAAACCAGGAATAGGAGCTTCCGGGCACTTCTGTCAAACAATCATTTCACCTGTTGTCTGGGCATTAAACAAGCAACCATTTCCTCCTAGGAGAGTCCTGCCCTTCCCCATTCCCTCTCGGCTCTTCTTGTGTCCACCAACACTTGCATTGCTCAGCCAGTATTTTTTTTTTTTTCCTCTCCGTGCCTGGCATAATGTACAACAGTCTTCACTGAGGTCACCTGCTGACAAGCTCTGAGTATCTTTTGGCCTCTGTTGAACTCGAGGGAGCTCTTGTGGCCGGCTGCTGGCTCACTGTCCGGGGAACGCTGCCGGCATCGGGAAGTGCGAACCTGGGTGCTCAGTCTGCTGCCAGTGCTTCAGGCTCCCGTGAGGTTTGGAGAAGCTGGTGATCCGTGCTCCTTGCTCAAGGCTTCTCTCTTTCACGCTTATTTGCCTCAAGCAACTCTAACGGCACCTTTTGCTCTGCCCCCATCGTTTCATTAGGTAGTAACAAGCCATCCAGGCACTTGAGTTGGAGACTTTGACACTCAAATTGTTTCAATGGTAAACTTGTTCCTGCACAAGAGGCTTGTTGCCATCAAAGCTTCTTGTAAACAGTCTCAATAATTACAGCTCTCTACAGCTGACTGAATTTTCTGCTTGACATGCTGATGGCCTTAAAAATTAGGAAAGAAAACAACTGCTAGAGAGTTAAAAAGCTGCTTTCTAAAGCTCCAGCATGTACTACAGCTTGTTGGGAGGGTTTTGTTAGTAACTCAGTTTTACTTTTCACTCGCTGACCAAACTGAACAGTTAGGTGGTCAGCCAAGGGGATTTTATCTGGAGTCAAACAAAAACTACTTCAGCGTCCCCTCATCCATCCCACTAAAACAAGTCCACTGTAGGTCCATTGTTTGGTTTGCCTCTTCTGATGTGAAATGAGCTTTTAAACTTCCTCTTGTTTAAACTAGTAACATTTGTAAGCACAGCTATTGTTTTGGTGTAGATTTTGATCCCCCAGACTCTTGTTCAAATGGCTTTAGTTTTGGGGTTTTTTTTTTTTTTTGAACTGTATCTGTTGGATGGTGGCTTTTCAGAAGAGATGTCTCAAACCACCTGCACAGAGGTTGCTTTGCAGAATGTGACCTGGCAGATTTCTAGCTTGAGCAAGACCCTTGTCCATGTGTTTCCCAAGTGAAACTGGACTTACCCTTTTGCTTAAAAAGAAAAAAAATTCCCCTCCCTCTCCCAGGTCTGCAGTTAAAATCATATTGTGTTGTTTGGTCTCCAAGTTGGACCATCTCAAGCTTTGCCACGAGTAACGTAGGGTTAACTTGATTTGCAGGAAGGAAGTCTCATGGCATAGAGCACAGTGTGTTCAGATGGTGCATAGAGTCATTGCTGCTCTCCTCCAGCACTAAAACTCCAGCATGTGACGCTGCTAACCTTGGAGAGGGATTACATTAAGGCATGTTACTTTCGTAATGAATCCTGTTTTGACAAAAGCATCCCCCAGAAGCAGACAATAGCTGTGTTAAATATTCAGGCTTGGAAAATGAAAGAGGAGGTAAAGAGAAGTCATAAATCTTGTGACAATGGGGTGATGGGGAAAGGCACACATTTCAGGATTGCTCCTGATTAACAGCTCAAACCCGAAGTACCCACTCAAAATGGTACGGTGGCTCCCCTTTTATTTCAGCACCAGCTCTGAGCAGCAGCAATGCAGTCAGCCAAGTGGAAGACTTAACTGAGCTTTTATTTCTGAACTGTTCCCCAAGAGGAGGGGAAACTCTCGGCAAGGTGACAGCAGAGTGGGAGCTCAGAGTGCTGCTGCACATCTCCATGATTAATAGTGCACTGCAATTTCAAGAGCTGTCAAGCAAGCACCTCTTGCCTCCACTAAAAATCGGTGTTTAAACAGGGCTTCTTGCTGTCAGTGTTCCTGAGCTTATTTGGTATTCAAGGATGCAAAGACGAACATAAATAATTTGATATTCATACTGACAACTCTAGGCACTGCCATAGCCCCAATTTCAACAATGTAATGGACAGTATGTTATCTCATAATGTGTTTTGAGATCAGAGCTGATTTAAAGGTTATTCATCCTGGGAGAAATTATGCTGTAATTGAATTTATCTTGCATTTATCTATTCAAGGAAACATAACTACAGTTTAAGGGAGAAAAATACATCAAGGAGCTAAATTTTTATTATCAGTTTGTATAAAAGATACAAATTATTCCAACAACCTTCCTCCACTGAGCTATATTATATGCTGCATAATCGAAGTCCAGACTGCAAAACAGAGACTCCTTTCAGCAGATAAAGCTCTACACCTTTAACTCAAAGGATGGCTGAAGATGATAGTGGAGTGAAGCAGCACAGAGCATGGAAATAATCAGCTTAATGTAAAATGAAGTAGAAAGTAGCTGACTAGGGTTTAACTGGAAAAGAAATGTTCAGCTGTGAAACACAGAAACAGAGTTATAGCATCCCAAGCTTGTGAAATGGGAACTAACGCATTTGGTGGGGCAAGTGGGTAGATGGTAACTCTTGTCCCTGTTATTTGGCCAGTACTGGAAGAGGCCTTTATTCAGGTTAACAGATGGGCGAAGAGCCTGTGAGGAGACACTGACTTCTTGAGTTGTGTCCCAGGGCTACTCGTAACCAGCCTGTGCTCCCTCCAGGGCGTGCGTAGTCTCCCAAGCGTGGTGGCCTGGAAATGGAGCAAGAAGTGATGCTTGGGTATGTTGTCCATCCTTGGCAAGTACAGCAGCACGTAGCAGCAGTGGAGCAAAGCTCTCCCTCCTGGACATCTCCGAGTGCTTGACTGAAGTCAATGCAGTGAGTGTAGTGGGGTGAGGTGACAGGACCAGGGACATACAGTAAACTTGGGGCAAAGCCAAAGCTGGAAGGTAGGAACAGGCAGCACATGCAGTGCCAGGCTGTGCATAGCTTCAATAGCTTTGAGTTGCTGGATTTGCACAGAGGTGCCCATGGCACGCTTCTTTCCAGAGGCTCCCCGAGCCCTGGCTCTGCTGGTTTCCCACAGTGGCCAGACCTGGGCTTGGGCCATGGGGCTTCTGCTTGTGAGCCCTGGCAAGTGGCTTGGGGGAAACGAGAGGACACCCCTCTGGGTATGGCACTAACCTGGCAGTTTCTTGGGGGGCTGTTTCAGCATATCTAGCTTTGAGGCTTCGCACATGGGACTTCTAGGGCATGCGTTCAAACAATGTTGAAAAATACTGCAGAAGGATTGGAGATCGTTCCTGTGACCAGATTATCTCAACGAGCTATTTTTAAAGGGCAAATTGCCCTTAGCTGATCAAAACACTTCTGAATGTGGGTCTCTATATCTTGGTTTCCTTGCCCAAATACTGCAGTTTTGATAAAGGGAAAAGAATTCATTTATCTCTGAGATAACAAATTTTATGCTAAATTTCAGCCAGATGGTACAGAAAACAGCTGAGAGATTATAGCCCCCAAACCAGGCTTTAAATAGAAATGATAAGTTGCTATAAAGCTGCCACTAGCACTGTTCTAACAATGGAAGAGTTATTTCCCTCATTCACTTCCCTGTTCCTTATTATTTATCTTCCTGTTCTTCATTATCTATGTCATTTCACCTCTCCTACTGCTTGTTACGTCGGAGGGAAAGGACTCTAGCCTTAGAGAGCCTCAGGAGCAGCAGAATTTCATGCTTTGCTTTAAAGTTTTCTTCAAAACTCGTTTTTCACTTAACAAAAATGTTCTGAAAGATGCAGCAGCCTGGGATGTTGTGCATCAGATTTGCTCTGGTACCAGGAATAAAATTCCTTGGATGGTCTTGGTGGCACTAGCCCTGCTCATTGTGTTGGAAGTTACTTGTTTCTGGAAACCTGCAGCCTTGTGGGTTTGCTCTGGCTCTGAAATTCTCCCTGCTGGGCCATTAGTTGTGAGTTGCTGGACACAGAGTGCGCAGGCGACTGCAGCCTCTGGAGGGGGCATCTGGCTTTGGTGCTCCCTCTTCTACTCTCTCCTCGTGCTCTCTCTAATCCAGACTCTTTCCAGGACCACACATGAGCCCAGTCTGTATGACACTGCCCTTCTGGGGGCCTCTTCTGTCCTGGCCCCATCTTGCTGCTCCTTGCCAGGAGCCAACTACTCACATTTAGCTCTCCTGGGGCGTCCCATGTCCCAGTGCAGGCTGCTCAACCCCTCTGAGATGCTGTCCTGGTTCCAGCTGGGATAGAGTTAACTGTCTTCCTAGTAGCTGGTACGGTGCTATGTTTTGAGTTCAGTATGTGAAGAATGTTGATAACACTGATGTTTTCAGTTGTTGCTAAGTAGTGTTTAGACTAATGTCAAGGACTTTTCAGCTTCTCATGCCCAGCCAGTGAGAAAGCTGGAGGGGCACAAGAAGTTGGCACAGGACACAGCCAGGGCAGCTGACCCAAACTGGCCAACGGGGTATTCCATACCATGGGACATCACATCTAGTATAGGAGCTGGGAAGTGGGGGCAGGGAATCGCTGCTCGGGGACTGGCTGGGTGTTGGTCGGCGGGTGGTGAACAATTGGACTGCGCATCATTTGTACATTCCAATCCTTTTATTACTACTGTTGTCATTTTATTAGTATTATCATTATTAGTTTCTTCTTTTCTGTTCTATTAAACCGTTTTTATCTCAACCTGCAGGTTTTGCTTCTTTTTCCCAATTTTCTCCCCCATCCCACTGGGTGGGGGCAGTGAGTGAGCAGCTGCGTGGTGCTTAGTTGCCAGCTGGGGTTAAACCACGACAGATGCCAAACTATAGTGCTGTGGGGTTCCTCACTTGCTTCCCTCCTTTCTTTCATTCTACCAAAGATTATTTGTAGGCCAGCTCATGCTTCATGTCTTCAAGTCCTGCTCTAAAACTGACTGTGGGACAATAACACTCTTCTCAAAGTGTTTTTTGGTTTTTTTTTTTTAAAAGCAGCACTCCAGCAAAATATTTATTCTCTCAGAGAGCTTCCACAGCCTGAAGTGATTGCACAAGCACTGAATGTTATTTTAGTGGCACTTGAGCACAGTCAATATTTGGACAGTACCAAGGAAAAACCAGCAACCTGAGTGATGCTTACACACAGAGCGGGCAGAGCAAACCCACTGTTTGTCCTCTGTATTCAGGGATGCTCCCTGGTGAGGCTTTTACCTTTGTTAAAACAGTCACTATGAAAATGAAGTGTCCTGAAAAATCCCAGCTCTGGGAGGCTTTCAGCTCCTCAGAGATAATAAAAAAGCAAATAGATGGCACAGCAGCCAGTACTCCTATGAGTAACCTGCCCCTCCTTCAGCATTCGTGGGGCTGAGTCTCGAGAGGTGTATTCAGAGTAAAGGAGTCCCCAGGCATAGACTTGGGGATGTGCCGGGGGAGGAGAGAGGGCAGGGAGCACTAAGCAGGGGTCTAGGAGAGCTGACTTGAATTGCCAGTCTTCCTCCAAGCTTTCAGGTGATCTGGGCAAATTATTTACCCCCTTGGGTTCTGCACATGGGATGTAGATACGGCGTGTGCTGTCTGACATGCCTGTCTGGATGCAAAGTGGTTAGGTTACGTGCTTGCACAAGGTCAAGGACAACAGGACGCTGTATCTGAGGCTTGAAGATGGTGATGGGGGCGGGGGGGGGAAGCTGAGTCTTGCTAAACTGCCCCACCGAGCCCTGTTGCCTGCTTAGAAGTGGTGGGACTCTGCTAATGTGTGGTTTTCCTTGCCAACTTCGGTTTCGCTGTGCTTGTATCCTCACCTCTGCTCTTGAGCCTTACCCCTCGTAGCGCAGAGGAAGCAGTGATAGGTAGGATGAAATGCAGAGATCTGATCTCGTGTTAGCAGGAGTGTAGGCTGATCCTTTTGAATGTTTAAATTAATGTCTTCCCAGAAGAGAGCAGTTTAGGCCTCCATTTCAGAAGGTCTGTCCCTGTTCCCTGGGGGATAATTGAGAGAGACAGAAATATGCCCACCCAGGTTTCTTGGAAGGAGCAAAATGGGATCCTCTGACAGCCAGATTTACACAAGCATCCCTGATCAGGCTGCTTTGCTTTGTTTTACTTGTGATACAATCTGTGATTGCAGTGTTGTGGCTATGAATGATGCAAGTGGAGTATGCATATGTGAGGTCTAGGCTTTGTTTTAACTGGGGGAAAAAATTCATCTATCTTTTTACTTCTATGCATTGATTCAGTTAAAAATTCCAGGATACTGGGAGTTAATGAATTTGCTGAACTGTACTTGTGCCACCGATGGAGCTCAGTAGTCCCCCAACCTTTATTTTTTTTGCAAACAACCTTTCCAATATTATTCAATAAAATAGCTTTCCAATTTAATGCATCATTGCCTCTAGATGACCATAAACTCTGAAAGCACACCCAAAGCACAGATGATTTTTAATATTTTAACACATGCATTTTCATGTCTTAGTTCCATGAGTTTTTGCCTTGTCTGTGTCCCTTCAGGTGACAGCAGCACTCAGCTTTGCTTCACAGTTCTCGCACCTTCACACGAAGCACAGCGTAGCATAGCTGACAAGCAAGAAATAGAGAAGCAAATGCATTGACTGATACAGAGTAGAGCTGGAAAATCAGTTTGATGGAAAACAAAAGGAGAATACCTCTCGGTATAATAAAATTTGCTAGTGGCTAAGCAGTTATCACCTGAGCTGCCCTGGGGGAAAACAAAGTTTGATTTCCTAGCTGGAAAATTTCACTATGGTGTTAATGAAGGGTTTAGGTGGAAACAACTGGGGGGGAAGGAGAATGTATTTCCTTCAAATGCTTCCTAATATACAGATAGTGGACTGATAGCAGTGACTCTTACTCAGTTTTTTTCTTGAATTTCATGAAGTCTGGAAAGACTCCCTGGAGCAGAAGCTGCCTTTGGTCATTGAATGGTGCAGCCATGCAGAAAGCAGTGTTTTGGCCCTGGGAATGGAATAGCAAATGGAATAGGTAGGATAGCGTAATTGGTCCAAGTCTGTAATTTAAGTATGACCATTAAGGGAAAGCTGGATCCCCTCCTTATCACTGAAAGAAGGCAAGGAGAGGAGGATTGCACTACTTGGGAGCAGTTCGGGAGGGCCCTGAAGATGCTGCACTTCTCATGGCAGTTGAGCCATTCTGGCCACCTACAAGTAGGGTGCTGCTCCCCTGAGTGTTTAAATGAGAGAGGCGTTCATAGCATGCAGGATTGAAGTCCAAAGAAAGTCCTGCCACAAACAAACAAAACCAGAAGATGTCCTATAGCTGCTTTTTCTAGAGAGTCTGAAGCATCCAAAATACAGAGTTCCCTGCAAAAGCCAGCAGACACCACCAGCGCTGCCACCAGGAGAGGGTGGGCTCACCTAACGCAGTTCCATGCTTGGAGCTGGATCCATGCGCGCTCAAAAAGCAGTTAACATGCCGGGAGGGTGAGTGCTAAATGTGAGCAGGATGGCAGTCACTGTCTGTCCCTGATGGCTGGCTCGTCAGCATGCATTAGTGCTAATAGGCTTGGTGTTTGACTGGGAAGAATGACACAAATGAAGATCATCACGCAGGGTGTACTGAAGTGGCACCAGAAAGGTGAATGTGCAGTTCGCAAAGGGGAAAGCGTACTGAGTGTCAGGAGGAGATAACACCGGGCCAGGCTCTGACTTACGTTTGCTCACGGGGGGAAGCTTTTCCCCCTACCAATTCTAGCCAAGGACTATTGATGCCTGGGCTATGTGGAGGGTTTTGGACTGGATTCCCTGGCCCAAACAAGGTTATTCAGAGCACGTGTGCTCTGGACTTGGCTGTTTGGTGTGGAAATCCTGAGAAGTCATGTGTGTTGCTACGCCATGGCTTTATCCCTATTTCTGCTCTACTAAACTGTACAATACCTTAGTACTAGACACTCAGTCCTGCCTCTTTGCACCTGAAAGCTGAAATTCTCATGGCTGATTCACAACTGATGGTGCTGAGAGTAGGTAATGTGTGTGGAGTAACGTGCAGTTGTAAGTTGTGGGCTGAAGAGTGCAGACTTCTGTACTCTAGTTCTAGATGAGAAGAAAGTGTAGAAGAGGTTTCAGTGGCTACTGAGGCTCCATGGTCAGGCTTTGGTTTCCAATGGAAGTATGAAAAAGCTTTAATTGCTAGAATTTCACATGTGGCTATGCTAATTATTTATTTGTGTCTTATTTTGCCACACTTGGAATAGAAACACAATAATTACCTCAGCCTGTGATTACAGTTTACATGAAGAAGTCTTGAATCTGACAAGATGTTGATTCTATTCTAATTCTTAGCTCAATCCCTTAAAACAAAGACTCTCAAGGTGCATTAACACATTAATGAACTGAAGAGACCCTCAAAATGCCTGTCGGATAAATCAGAATCATTACACTCATTATACAAATGGGGGGAGCTGAGGCACAGATAATTGCCACAGACTTGTTATTTGACCTTGAAAAAGTAATGTCAGGAATCAAATTGAGATCTTCCCCATCCCTCGGGCTCCCTCGAGGCGCAGCAGGGGCCTCCAGACGGTGCTGCAGTGCAAGGGCCCCTCCGCTGGGCTCTGCACAGCTTGTCTTTTCATGCCTTGACATGTAAACCTCTCGATGGGTTGTGAAGCGACTTCCACAATCCATGCTAATAGCGCAAAGTCACTCATTTCTGTAGTTACAGCGCTATTTCCACAAGAACAAAGGCTTTGTGATACTAACTAATGAAATGGATGTTACTGAAACTCGCTGTACAGCTGCATCTTGGGTTGTGGCTGCTGTGTAACCCTTTGAGGACACAGAGGCAGTGAGAAAATAGTTACTTTCTGAATTACAGTTAAGGTGAGTGGTGAATTGGTCAATGGCTCATCGTGGAGAAGTTGCAAGATGTTTGTGAGTAGATTGAGGCCTTCCTGCAGTGGGAATTGGGGGAAAAAGGGGAATATTCAGCTTGCGCTGAGCACAAGCTTTTATGCAATTGTGCCACGTTGGTATGGGGAGATGAGGCCATTCGCTGTCACTCAAACTTATAGGGTTCTGCTAAACTCAAAACGAGACAAAATGCAAATGAAGCAGGACGTTTGGTTAGTCTCAAATGCAGTCTCAGGCTTGAGACTCCTCCATCAGCAATATTTCTGTTTTGAAGAGATCCCTAACAGACGAGTCAGGAACGTGCTAAGCACTGAGCAAGCAGAAATCCTGAACTGCAGTGTCTTTTATTTCTCTCTAGAAGTGCACTTGGCTTACAGAAAAATGAGTGTGCTGGGGAAGAGGGAAGCAATGCAACGTAACACAAAAGGCAGCTGAACTGTTTGCCAGTTTTGTTTTTGTAGGCATCACAGCAATAAAGGGTGGGTGAACTTGCAGAGAGGCTGATTTCTGAGAAAAGCCATAAATATGAGTTACCTTTTAATTGTGACCAACTGTGACAGACCTGAAAGAGAGGGGATGGATGGGGGAAAGGGCAAGGGTTCTCTTCTGTCCTGAAACACTTCATTCCTCAGTGCCACTTAGAATGGGCTGGAAGCAATGGCCGGAGTACAGCTGCAGGCAGCCCGGGCTGGTTGTCCTACATAGCAATAATCTGAAGCAGCAGCTCACTGGGCCACAACATCAAGTTCAAATTCAGCAGATAGGAATCGGTGGCAGTAAGTTAAACCTCTCGCGTACCCTGCTGAAGGCCCAGGGGGTGCCGGCTGCATGCAGAGCCACCGACAGGACCTCAGACCCATTTTCCTCCCCTGCTGGGGTGCGGAGGGGCTGGAAGCCGTGCTTGAATTAACACCACTGCTGCCACGAGAATCAGAGTTCAAAGGCAGATTTGCCCAATGACAAGGTGTTGGCCTGAATAGGTATTACTTTATCTCAGTTCATATATTAACAGAATTCAGTTGGTTTTATTTAAGAAAAAGCAGTAGTGGAATGAATGGGCATTTTCTAATACCATTTGAACCTGCCGTCTATTTTAATTTGTATCTCATGCCAACAGTGATGGCTTAATTGTAACTGTTAGTCTCTCAGTAGATAAGTCACTTTACTACGCTCACTATAAATAAATCTATTTTAAATCCTGGCAACTGGGGGCAAACATCTCTAAAAAATATCTAGAGCTGGGCAAATGCCTCAGCCAGTCTTTTCCTTCCCGCTGTAAAGTGCACTTGAGCACAGCTCTGGCTACGCTCACATCACTTTTGTGTTCTCTTCCCACGGATGTTCTAGTTTTGTTTTTTTTTGCTGGCACATACAGGGCTCTTAAGTGGGCGTCAGGAAATGTTAATAGGAAGTGAAGTGTTTTTCTTTCATGCCTGTCCCTGAGCTCCCAGACTCCATCAGAACTGGATAAGAAATGACTAAAAAGGTTCATCTGCCTTCCTTTTCCCAATGTGCTTCCCCACAGTACATATGAAGCATTAGCAAAACTGCTGTAATTTCCACAAAGCTTAAGGGAAAGTAAATCAGCATATTTCTCCAAGACTACCTCATTACCCACATTCAACCCCCCCCCCCCAAAAAAAAAACCAGAACAACCCAAACCCACCCCAGAACAGCTTCCTCATTCCAAAACTTGTTTTTTCTTTTTTTTTTTTTTTTCCCTCCCCTCCCCTCCCTGTACCTTAAGGGAACTCAAGAGAGTTTATGACTGCAGACAACTGCAGGGACTGCAAGCTAACGCTTTTTTTTTTTTTTTTTTTTTTTTTTTGTGGGCAGGCCTTTTGCTTTTCACGTGCAGGAGCAGTCAGGTAGTCTGTTTCCCATCTGCAAAAAAACCCTTTTAAACAAAGTATCTGTCACCTACTGCGTAAACTCGGAACAATAAGATGTGCCTCTCATTCATACTAGCTAGTAGCATTCTACTCCTACTAGAGATAGAAAAGATTAAGAGCAGGTCTGACACTCTGTTAATCTAGGCTTGCTTTAAGCATCCCAGGCACACGGATCTCTTGGGAGCCCACGTCATTCTGGCAGAGGTGTGGGCAAGTCCTGCCTCGGTGCTCGGCCTCGCTGCGTACCATTACCCAGACGCCTCTGTGGCCAGATGCTCTCTCTTGCTAGACTTGCATCAGGCTCAGCACACGCACAAAAAGTTCCTTTCTTGGTGAGCCCTTAGCTGATCTGTATGAGTGGAGTGGAATAAACTCTAAGCAAACGCAGAAGGTCCAGCTGTTGCAGACAGCGGTGCGGAGGACGGCTAACGCCGGCTCTGGTCAGAGCACCGCTGCAGTTTGCAGTGGCTGAGGGCTCTGGGCCCTTCTGCAACACTGCCGTTCACTGTAGGGACTCCTCTTGCTTCGCAAGGCACTATGTCTGTCCTCTGAAGCAATTTCCAGGTGCCCTTTCACAGAATGGGGAGTAGAGGGCTCAGGAGCTAGGTGGGCTTATGTGGGACAGCTAGGGACCATTAGTACCACCTCTCCTTGACTGCTTGTATCTGCAGCTGGTCTGTACCTCTAAATTTTATTTCACAGGCACATTTTAAATTGCTACATTTATATGAAAAGCAGACAATAGGGTTTTCTGCCTGCCAGAGACACAAATCAGGTCAGGGAAGTGAGAATAATAAAATATTGTTTAATATACTGCCACAGACACAACAGATGTTCAACTTTCTTTCAGTGAAAATGACCCCATATCATTTTATTAACTTCAGGGATGCATTAGTCTCTTCTTTAGAAAGCAGAAGAGAATACATCTATTGTACCAAAAATTAAAGAGGAAATTGAAGGAGGATGTTATCATGGCTTATTTTCCCACTACATAGTCTGTAGGACTGAGTGATGCAGTAGCACAATTTTAATTAGAGGCAGCTCCTGTCAAGTCTTACTCATATGTGCAAAACTAAACAAAATTAATTTGAACCCCAAATTAGCCATCTTTTCCAAGAAACATGAAAATCAGGCTGCTGGATTCAGCATATATTAACTGCTGAGAAATCATGTAAAGTTTCTTAGAACTTTTCTGGTGTATGCATAGGCAGGCATTCTACATGTATGGACATAACATAGGTTAAGACCACATATTTTGGCGATAGCTAAGAGCAGACAGACTTCCGTGGATAGCCAGCTGCTGTCTTGGGTATGGAAATTAGTAAGAATTAGGACAATGTAGAATCTGCAGATTATGTTGTTTTCTTTTGCTACAGCAGAAGGAGATACCAGACTGCATTGTTTGGTGCTTGAGAGCACTTTTTCTTCCCTGCTCCATTGGGTTCACTGTGTTGGTCAGATAATGCTGACTGTAAACTCCCACTAACATCAACTTTCCATGGTTTGTTGAAAGAACTGATTAGGATGGAAGCCTCTAGGAAGCCACAAAACATGCTCGGCTTTGGGGTCACAAGTACCCCTACTATAAAAATTAAGCAAACACTTGTTTGCAGGATCAGGACCCAAACTCTGGAACACATCCATAGGGGGCAAATATCTTTCTTCAACTGCATCAACATACCCTTTTGCTTCAGAAAGCTGCAAGCTAGAAATGAGCTGAAATTATTATTTTTCAAGATGCTCCAAGTGCTTTTCTTGCTCTGTGGAGTGTGTTTTGACGTCCAATGCTTTTACTTCAAAAGGTTATTTGACCATGTTCCAGTTTGACATCTTTATAAAAATATTTGAAGTGTTCCCAGCAATATGAGAGTGCTTTGCAAAGCACACAGCTGTTTTAAATTATTGTAGCACCTCATGATTTTGTAAGTACTTGGATTTGGACAGTTTTGTATCGTGTAGAACAATTTCATAACATTAGAGATCATCAAATTTGATGAGTTGGAGTTTAGAAATTATGAGGATTGTGGATGTGCATGATAATAGTTTTTTCAATTATTAAACATTTGAAAGCCTGTAATAGCATCACTGACAGGGTTTACCCACCACCCTCCACTGTTCCTGGGCTCAGTTAACAGCTGTAAATGAATTAGAATGCTACACAACTGAAATGCAGGCTACCATAAGGCAGTAAAGAGGGACAAATTGTAATGGTTAAACTACCAAGATTCAAGTCTGCTGAAACAGGACTTAAGTGCTTCTCTAGACTTTTAGTATCTGTTTGGCTTCTCTACACTGCAAAAATGCTTTACAATTCAGTTTTGCTTATTTTATGGTGTAATCATTTGTCTATGCTGACTTGCTATGTTGACCCGTTAGGTTCGGAGACAAGAATGAATTGCAGCACTTACTTAAGTTATTACATGTCTGTTGAGCTCTTGTCAGTAGTTAGTTACAGGAGGGCTCTCAGCCTGCCCTCCCTGTGATCTGGTACAATGAAAAGGATACTTGCAATACAAGGGAAGGGTTTGTGTTCAGTTGTGTTGCTTCACAATTTGGAGATGAAAATTACATGCAATTAGCCGGGGCTCAGCTGGTGACCACTGAGTTGTCAGAGGTGACTCAAACATCTCTCTAAGCTCTCCTTCATACTATAAATGCTTTTCTCATTTGAATTAATCCAGATAAAACCTGCTAAAAGTGGTGAGACTGATAGTCCATACAGAATAAGTATCAATGTAAGGAGTTACTGTAGAACAGCTATTGACAGACTAATCTTCTAGATACGCTCCTAGATATCTGCCATTGTAGACAATCCCCAACATAAGCTATTTAGACCTTTACTCTATGACTACTCCCTCTACTTCTTTCTTCTAGTCTGATTTAGAGTGACTCTTCAAGCACTGATTTTGAGATTTGAGCACTGTGCTCAAATCTACTGCTAAATCACAGCAGAGACCTTCTGCACCATGATATCCAAACAACCCTCTAAGTAATTTTTTTCATAATAGCTTCACCTTTGACAGATAAGACAGACCAGAGGTATAGTCCAATGGCCCGTTATTCCCATCACTACTTAACTTACAAATCTAAGGTTTTGTATTTGAATAACAGTTATTTTTATAATCTGTGTAGCCAAGGCTGTACACTAATAATTACCATAACAAGGGGCTGTGTAATCCACAGCAGTAAGAGAAGGCAGGTATAACTAATCATATAACATGACCGCTACTGGGTTATACGTCATTGTAACTGTAGAAAATATTATCTGTATTATCTCTTAGCACCAATGTTAAACTAAACCAAACTATGGCGAGTGATTTGTGAATCTTCTGCAGTGCAGCTCTGACAGCCCTTTGGAAGTATCTCTATAGGATTTTCATGTAGCGACAGTGAAGAAATTAGAAGATGCAGTAATAATTCATTAATTTTAAAGCTACTCACCTTTTAACTATATATGACTTCATACAAGCTTGGGTTACAGCAGAGATGCCTTCTGCTACTTTTATTCTACTTTTTTTCTGCCCTTTTGAGTAATTTACCTCTTACAGTGCCTGTGCTTTATTTACAAGCAGAGGAACACCTGGTTCATGTTTCTAAGTTATGCCTTTGAGGTGAAATGTCTGCTGTTTGAGAGTAATCATCTGTCTCCCTTTAGTCCTTCAGCCTTTTAAGTAGAAACATTTGGGTTGTTCTTAATTCATTTCTGGAAGAATCAAGATGAAATTTATCAACTCTTAAATTGTAGGTTGTAGCATTTGGAAGGTTCTTTTTTATGCCAAACAGATGAAATGCATAACCAGCTTACTTCATCCAGGCTAGTCTGCAAGGTTTCAGACCTTCAGAAATTCAACCTTTTGAAATGTCGTCTTCAGGCTTTTATGCCTCAAGACAGACATCTCAAGACATATTTGCACAAGATGCCATAGAAGTTAAAAGCCTCTGTCTGTAGTGGGCCCAAATGACATCGTCCCATCCCTCCGGTCTTACTCCACGCAAACCTACACACAGAACCCCCACAGAGGATCGCTTGTCCTTTTCTTTAATTACTTGGAAGAGAAGGGGAAAGGCACATTCTCTCTCTTACCCAGGAACTCTAGTCTCAAACCCAGACTATCACCTCTAGTCATAAAACATCTGCCGTAACACTGCACTGCTTCTAAGGTCTTTTGTGCCAGCTGGTGGATGGAGGCAGCAGAAACAACAAAAATGACCACCACCAATGATTTTTGTAAAGTAATGGTTAATTGAATTCCTTCCATTAGTGACATTGAATACAATATTAAATTCTGCATTAAAAACCTAGGAAATATTGGGACACCTACCAAAAACCACATTTCTTTTAATTTGTGATGAGCTGACAGATATTTAGATGGTATGGAGGTTATCAATCAGTAATGTCTTAGAAAAATTCCTGATGTTTAGCATTAAGAGCAATACTGGAATTTGCTGAAGTCAATGAAGGTGCTCATGTCTATCCAGCCAAGAGCTCAATGTTGGGGTATAATTGTTATTGTGAAATCATACTGAGTCATCAAGCTGTCACGGAGTACGTCACTGACAATAAGTTACACTGAAATAAAAAAAAAGAGAAAATAGATCACTATTAGAAATGCTTTATTAGCATAGCTTTACTTTTTAAACCTCCAAATAAGATAGCCAAGCCAGTGCTCTGCAGTCACCCCAGCCTTCAGATAATTTTCTAATTCAACAGAAAAAAAGCACCTCCCCAAAATGTACAAAGCTAGAAAGAGAAGTATCATATTTGTTGTAACGTACATGAAGTTTTGCATCTGTATATTTGCTTTATGCTAGCCTTTGCTTTTCTTTTTCTATCTGACTGTTACCCTTCTCCCCAGAGGAGGCAGCATGTCATGAATTGAGGGGATAGAGCTTATCAAATCCTTGGGACATCTTTCAAAGGAAAGAACAAGAATTTAAATGTAAAGCTGCACTTCACAGGCATCACTAGGATCTCACTCACGCTCCTTGGCTCCAGAATTCCTGCAATTGCATTATTCTCCACCTAGCTACGAGCGGGATGAGAACTTACTTCAAAGTCTGCCAAGGTGTCGTCTTAATTATTTCACTCTAGGAACTTAATCCAGATTTTCCTGTGCAGGATATTAATTTGCCAGACAACGTTAGGAAGTTGTGCTTTAAGTCTGGATCGCTTTGACAAAATTCTAAAATGTGAAATTAATTAATGGAAACCCTTCCCTACATTTTAATTACTGCAGTGTCTGCATAGCAATTTGCCTAAAACTTGGAGCTATACACCAGCCTTTAGCATCTTCTCCCTCAAGCCTCTTCATCCTAACTCTGAGCAGAACACTGCTTTTCACAGATGTTTAGTTTGCAAACTCATAGTTTATAGCATCTTGCCTGACAGTAAAACCATTTGTCATTATGATCAAGCTAATACTATTTACTTAAATATGCTATAATCATTTTGTGTTGATACACAGTATTAACCAGTTTCCATAGCTACAGCAGACAGAACAATTCAAGACCTTAGGGTCTCCTGAGAGTTCAGAGCCAAGAGAAAACTACTCTTGAAAAGGTGATGGCATAGATAGGAAGAGATTGTGATGTACAGCATTAGATGTGCAGAGATAGTCAAGTATATCTCACAGCTTTCAGAAAGCACGTTATCTGTTTGAAGTTCCATCTTCAAAAGCCTAAGCAATATTTACTTTGCTTTCCCTTGTTCATTAAAGTGTTCTATTCCCTGTCAAAAGTGATTTATGGACTCTGTTGTATCACTAAATCTCATTACTAACACTTCCTATTAAGGGGGATGAGAAGTCTTATCAGTAAAATACGGTACAGCAGCTATGCACCAAAGGAAGAATACAGTATTGGAGTATGTCTACACTGCAGTCTCAATGTGCCTGCAGTTTGTGTAGACTAGACCTAAGACTGCTGGCTGGATGCTGATGACATGTACTGTCATCTGCTGTGAAGCAGCAGAGCTAGCCAAGGATTGTCCATATCAACCTGTGCTGTAGTTCTTCCAACCTGTATCTAGCTAGCTCAGGACTGTCTATGGAAAAAGCAGTCACAGCTCAGCTGAGCACAGACATTCCTTCCATTAAAGGACATCCATTAATGTTACATCCATATTTTGAACTTACTCACTGTAGGAGAATGTTCTGATAAAGGAAGCATGTTTAAGAAAGATAATAAAAAATAACATATAAGGGAGTATAGAACTAATTAAAATGGAAAGAAAAGTAAGCTTTCATCCTTCAGGGTATAAAGTAGCCACTTAAACTTCCTAGTTCTTTCTGTTGTGATCATTCTTCAATACGCTAGGTTATTTTACCTCTTCTTTCAAGCCTTACTACAGACACTGGCAGACTGAAGTTAGTGGGATGGATTGTAATTAATTCTCAATTCTGTGCTTGTAAAAGTGTAAGGTTTTTCATCCTTCTTTATGATCTTTTAAGTCCAACAGACTGTAGGTTAGAGATTACTAATCAGGTAGTAAGGCTCATTTGAAAACCCCTGTAAGTGGATCCAATTACTATGTAACTAGGTTTTGACAACTATTCTTTCCACTGACTCGCAGAACAAAATCTATGCCTTGAATACTGTAATGGAAAAATTAATTCCAAGATGGAAAGGACTATTAAACCATATTGTCTACATGACATGAAAAAACAGCCAACAGCCAGATTATATTAACTGTCACTAGGCAATCTTGACTGAAAGTACTGTTCATTGCTATTCTGAACTTAGTGCTACCTGGAGCAAAGTGTCTATTTACATATTTATCGTTCGATAGCTTCTGACCTTAGTTCTCGTCCCTGTTCTTTCACTGCAGTTACATCCTTGCTCTGGGGCCAGCAGGTACCATGCTCTCAGGTATGTGCATTATTCCACCAGCAGTGCTGAGTGTTTGTCTACAAATTTTCTGCTTCCTCAGAAATGAATTTGCATCTCGAACTATTGACTGTTCAAATGGAAAGCATTGTAATCTGTTTCCCCAGAGGGCTTGTCTGCAGTAACGCAACTTGCCCTGCTTATAAACAAAATTACTAGAATAACATTTTTCAAAAAGCAATTTCAAACACACAAAAAAGTTAAGAACTTCATGCATCTTTTAACACAGGTTTATTGTTAAGCTGAAACCTTCTCTGACAAGTGTCAGCCCTGAGCAACTTCTGTTAAAAAACCAAAACCACCCAAACAAAACAAAAATAACTCACAGTTAACTACAGACTTTTAAGGGAAACACTGATGGACGCCTCAACTACCGTAATTAAGCTCACTCTGGAAGTTTACATAAGCAGAATAAATTAAAAAAACTCACCCCTTTTCTGAGGAGGGATATTCAGTATAGACTGTAGACACAAAGGTCTGAGAAAACAGGTCTTGCTGTACTCTTGACAGATCCAAAATTATATGAGCAATGCATCCACCTTATAATCTCAAATGAAACACAGGGTTCCAGGCACCTATTCTTCATACATGATTAGACTGTAGATTGCATAGGCATTACAAGATACATACTTATTCTTTTCAGGATTCTTTATGAGTAAAAGTAATGAACTTTAATCAGATACCTGCTCTCATGTTGAACAAGTACTTACTTTTCAATGTTGTGCTTTGAATTTAAAGACACCTGGAAAGTCAGAGACTTGGAAACATCCATAGGGTTGACTCCTGTCAGATCTTTCTATTGCACTGGAACAATCTAAGAAGTGAATGTAACTAAATTCAAACTGTACACTTCAAGGTATTTCATTAATGAGGTGCAGTGCTCAGTCACAAAGTTAATTGATTAGTCTTATTTCTGTGACTGGAGTGGAAACACTAAAAGATAAGACGGGGAGGAAGAATCAGCTAAGCCTTTGAGTCACAAAAAGGCCTTATCCCTTTGATGAAAAGTGTCAGATTAATCTTCATAAATGGTCATAATTACTTGTGCCTGGAGCTCAGCCAAGTCATTCCAAAGAAAAATTAAATTATACAACTGATTGCATGTTCAGTCTCATTTCCAGAGTGTTAGAACCCCCACAGCCCTATAAAAACATGCAGACATTTACTATATGCTTGTAACGGTAAAAGACATTTGCCTAAATATTGAGTAGGCTAATCTAGTATTTATTATCTTTTTCCTTAATAATAGTTTCACTAAAGCTTGCCTGCACAGACTGTCACAGTTACTATTAGACACCTAGTTTCCTTGGTAATCTGCAGATTAATCTCTATTCTTCATTAAACTCAGTTTTAACTATAATTAGCAGACCTATATCAGATGGGAAATTTATGAATGTTGTTGAAGTATTTTTTCCCCAAGATCTAAAATTTTTCAATTAATTAAGTTCACTTACCGGAAAAGGATTAAGTACACAGACACCAAAGCTGATGACATCTAACGCCAGAAGCAACACTCCTCTTGGCGGTTCTGAGAATAGTACTAGTCCTTCAGAAGAAGGAACACTTCTAAAAGCAAAAGCTTCATAAATCTAATAGAATACTACTTAGCAGGCACAACCCAGTTCTCTGCTGTAATTATATACGCTTAGGAAATCAATGAACTAAACATGAAACACTACAGATTCACTCCCGTATCAGAAGTAACAGAATACATTCAAGAAAAAAAATTATTTGGTCCCTGTATGTTCCTTATGCAGCTTATACCATCTTAATACCAGGCTTTTTTAGCTGGTTATAAATGGGATATTCCAGAAACATAGCATATGGAGCTTTTAAAACAAAGTTAGAAAAGGAAACTAGCTTTTCCTCATATGAGATGTTGCTTACTTCTTTTCTTTAGTTACTCCAATTTTAAATCATGCTAAGTAATGTAATAATAGCTGAAACGTCTACACTGATTTATCTTGGCAAAGACAGGACAGCTTACGTACCACTATATTATCTGACAAAACTAATAGGATGCCAGTGTACATTTAAAAATGTAATAGCATTCTACTGTATATTTAGGAAATAAAGGCTAAAGAACAAAATATTTGTAGTATAGTTTTATTCACCTAGAAACACAGGGTCAAAAGTCACAGCATGGAAGTTCATTTTATTTTGTAAACTCATTAAAAAGATGTCCATGTACAAAAGGACATTTTAACAACGTAAATGCAGACAAAGGAAAATATAAAGGTTCAACACATTAATAAAAAGTTGAGTTTTTATTTTCTTTCTGCATAATTCCTTGCATCTTCCATACCAGTCTGCATACAATCTTAAGTACAATTGTTAGAATCATTAAAATTCAAGAGGCTGAACATAAAACCATTTGCTCTGCTATAGGAATGTGTTGCTGAAAGATACAAACCCTGTAGCATGTTAGCTAGAAGTAAGACACAAGACTGAAGGAACTGGCTGAAAGGCTTCTAAATTGTTATTGCGCATTCATCTTCTGAGAATTCAATCTCAGTTTTCTTTCTGCAACTATTTAGAATATTCCTTAGGGAAGTAACAGCGTTAGACTGAACAGTGCTTTGTCAAAAGATGTATGTTTTCATATTGCCCTAATACATCTAATGCAGATTCAAAAATAAAAACATTTCTGAAGTAAAACCATTTCAGTCCCAACAAGTGTTCATTGTGCACCAAAATTTACAGCAGCTGTATGACAAGCTACTGTGACTTGTAATTCAGTCTTCAGTATTGGATACTCTTGACTGCAAGTTTGGACTTAAATCCTCGAGAGACTGCCAGTGAAAAGACAATCACAGAACTACATTTCTTTTTAATCTGAGCTAATCTGCAGTTTAATTTGTCCCTGTCCCCCCTCCACCACCCCCAAATGACTCTCAGGACTGCAAATTTATTCTTGTAACCACTACTTGAGGTTTTTTTTTTTAAAAATGTTTTCTTTCCCGTGTCCTCAATGTAAGCTTGAGACTGTTGAGTGTTTCTCTAGATCCACTGTTCTACACTAAGCAGAGTTTTTCAGTCAGGAACAACCCATGTCACATGTGACTCATTATATTCAGTTTCCAAATGTAAGTGTCCCAACTTTCAAGAGTTAAGTAAACATCTCACGATTAACAAGAGCAACTTGAATGCCTAGAGTTAATACACTTCCAAGATTTGTGTTTGTCCTCCGCCAGGACGTAGTGCAAGAAACAAGCCCTGCCAACATAAGGCACTTACCTACGTTACACGAGAGGGGGCAGGGGCGAGAACTCTTGTAACATGCAAGTCTATTAAGAGTCTCACTGGAGAAAACATAAGATCTCGCAGACTCAGGGTACACTGCCACTTCATTGTGTGCTGCTGTAATAAAGTCTGCTCTGTAACAGATATCAGATCCTCCCATTAGCAGCCACTTCATTAATCTTTGATTTTTGATGATCGTATTTCACAGAAACAATAAGGAAAAGCAAGAGGGTTGCTCCTTGGATAGCAGCCAGCAAAAAAAAATAATAGTTTAATTGGCAGCCATTAATATTACCTAGAAAGAATTGGGGAGAAAAAAATAAACATTAATAAAGAGTATACAAATAAAAATGTCAATCCTTTCAAGCTTAAGTAGTGAAGACTTTTCTGCAAAGCATGGGCAAAACCAAACCAAATCACATTTCCATTTGACAGCATAGTTTCATTTTTAATTATCCAGAGCAAAAGATGGAACTCCTGAGGAAGATGTGCACAGTACAAGGATTGCTTTCTTTTATGCTTCAATGCCTTAGACCAAGTACGGTCCCTGAAGAAGCTCATACGCTGTTACTGCACAATTTCTTACAAAAAAATTGCTGGAAGCTCCTCCTACCACTGTAAGACCTTTGTGCAAACAAAGACTACATACATATAGTAGTGGGCATGTTTCATGAAAGTCAAAACAATTTTAAAAGGCTAATAGCAATAATCTTCCTTTCTTTCTCCTCCATCCCCCTTGTTTTTTAAGTCTGGTTTCTTATGCTGCAAAATTGCAATGCTTTGCTGACTTCAGATAGAACAGCTAAAAACCTCAACGTGTATTTTCATATATGATTTACTTTCTTCGTAATGTAAGGAATAATGATCACTTATCAATTTTTTGAGGAGACAACTCATTTCAAAAGCAAAAAAAAAGAAAACATCCCTGTGCTGTGGCCACTAAAGGGACTTGAAAAAGAAATTTCTGGAAATAAAGCCCTGGACTTGTAAACTGTTCAGAAATGGCTCCCAATGAAATGCAGCATTCAAGATGGAAGCAAAGCTACACTCATACAGGCTAGTAACTGAAAGCCTTTACCATCTTCACTAGGTATACTTTTAAGGAGCCTGGAGAATACAGTACAGTGATAAGGCTTTAGTCAAGAAAAAAAAAAGTCAGTCTCTTATGTTTTACAGCTTAATTGAAACAGGTAAAAATATGATTTTTTGGGGGGGTACTATATACACTAAAGAGTCCTCTCTGGGAGCCTTTTCAGGCCTGCTTAATGCTATATGGTCCTTCTGCATTTGGAGGCCTGTAACTCCCTTCTCTGCTAAGTCAAAGATAAAATAAAAAAAAAAATCAGAAAAATGAATGCTATTAAGGAAAAAGTTTGGCAACGCTGTAGATATAAAGAAAGCAATTACTGAGATTTTATCTCAGTCTTTGTTTGGAACAAAATTTAGAATTCATGAAACCATACGTTGTTTCTTTTTGGTTCAATTCACCTTTGATACTCCCTCAAAGTTGTTATAAATTAGTGATTTGTACCACATTAAATAATGTTAAATTAAGAAAGTTCATTGTTAAAACATTACTCCTCTATTAAGAAATGTGCACTAACTATTGCTGTACTTCCAAGAACAATACATTGTGGCTCATTTCCAACATGCCACATGAGCCACAGCCAATCGGACCATTATGATTATCAAAAAGGTTAGAGAGAGTAAAAATAGTCATGTATACGTTGATCCTAGCAAGCTGTTCATGGAGCATGCCTATAAATGCTCAGATTAAATTACTTTAATTACTGAAATTTAAGATTCAATTAAATGAACTTATAATAAAATTAAACGGAGTCTTTCCTTGACATTTAAAGTACAATATACATGTGAATCTCCATTTCAAGAGCAGACGTGTTTAAAGAGTAGTAATTATCCTTTATGAGATGGGATATTAAACCCAGGAAATCTCAGTTTTTGTCAGAGAAATAACAGTCATTTAAATGGCAGCAACCAACACTGAAGTGCCAGCAGAGTGAACTTTCTCAGTAGATTTTGGAAGCAGTCAGTTACCTCAAATGATATCACAAGTTAGCATAAGTAGCAGAAACTCGGTGCACATGCTTATAGTTATACAGCATCTAATGAAAAAATTCAGAAGTCATTCATTCATAAAGACTCTTCCTTATAATTCCTACCCTGGAAGACCTAAGTAAATTTTAGATGTGAACTGGATAACTTTCAATAGTGTTACAAGAAATTAAAATTGAGTTATAAACAGTTATGATATAAACAGTTAAAACAGTAGCTACTATGGATGCTACAAATCAAAATTGCCCACTGAGTGCTTTAACCTTGAGCCAGATGTATAGCTGCTGAGAAGGCTTGACTGTATATCGAGTCTTTGGATTAAGAAAGGTAGAAATATCCAGTTCTGACAGCTGTCCAAAGCACAATCCACTCAGCTGACTAGTTTATTCAAAACAGATGACCAATGAGTCATGAAAGGTAACATCTTCCAGTTCTAGCCTACTCTGGAAATATTTAGCACAACCTAAATATTTTACCAAGAGAATATTAGGCACTGTATTCTCTTGGGCTGCTTCAGAAAACAAAGGCAAGAGGCTAAAGCAGCACCATCAAATACCACACATATTAATTTGTATGAAATTATTATCCTCCTATTAAGCCCTTATTAACTGAGTTATCTCTATATAGAATTGCAGAAAAAGATGCTCTTCTAATTTTGAAATTGACTGGGGGGGGGAAAGTCTCAATGTGATTAAATTTTCATTTGGTGAGGACACTTCCATAAAGTTAAGGCTACTTGTCATCTTTTGCAGTTTTTTAAAGAAAAGTGATAAACCAAAGATGACAACTTATGGCATATGTACTGTTCCAGACAACATTACTTTTTGGTAGCATGCAAATCAAGTTTAAATGGCAAATTCTCTCATACCAAATTTAAAGTAAGTTTAGGTTGCACTTTTAAGCCATGTATACACAGTAGGTCTAGCATATGTTTTAAGAGCTTTTCACACTCCTTCTGTTGGAACTAATTAGCCCATTGATGATGGTATGATTTTCTGAAATTCCCAAGGTGCCACCTACTGGTGCCAATAATTATTTTTAACTTCAACTGGCAATACAAACCAGACGATACATTGCACTTTAAAAGTATAAATAGCTAGCAGACAGAAATGCAAAATTAACTCATGCTAATTTCAATGAAGTCTCTTGAAACTAGGAAGCTGAATAATCACCAAGAGATGGATATATTTTACTCCCCATAACCACAGGAAGTAATTTCAGTACTTCATACCAAATATATTCTTCTTCCACACATAATTTAAATATTTTTTAATAAAATAATACAAAAATTCATAAGTAATTTCTAGTGATGAAACACAGTAACAGCTGAGCAGGTAATTGACAGGCCTTACAGAGGCAAAACACTACCTGCATGCTTCCCATGCTTTCAGGAGGACAATGTAATATTTTGCATAGTCAGATCACTTTATACTTACATGCAAAATGAAACTTTGTCTTTAACAGAACAGTAGACAAATTTATATTTTTAAAATAATAACGGTGCCAAGACTCAAGAGTTCTACATGCTTGATGCTTAACTGCTTCTGAAGGAAGCCTTCTACTTTATAGACTATGAATACACTGAAAATAACTTACCAAAATCCGTGTGATTACTCATCCAGCCAATTTCTTTAATAGAGACCAGTGCTAACAATCCAGAGCCAACAAATGATCCAATCCCCGAAAAGAAAAAAAACAGCCCCATAATAGCACTCTGCATAGATTTGGGAGCAGCTGAATATGCAAATTCTAGACCTGTATTAAAAGATTAAAAAAAAATGCTAAGATCTAAAAAATAATAGTAGTTTGTTCTAGTTTAGTGTTACAGAAGTTACAGATGTATACTACTTCTGGTATGTTAAAGACCTAAAACTAGCCTTGGATTTCAGGAGACAGGGAATCGAGGTAGTGAATCCCTATAAGTTCCCAGTTCCCTCTAATTGCTTTATGAACCCTGTTAAAGGTCATCAATATATCAACCCATTAAATGGACAACATCTGAGACACGCACTTTGATCTTATTAATATTATATATGTAAAATAAAGAAATTTTCTGAGACAGCATATTCATTTTTCTATCTAAAATTATACTCAAAGAAATTTATTAAACTAATTCTAACCTGGCAAGTTCCATGTTTCCCATTTCACTTGTTTCTGTATTACCTATCTGTTGTGCAGTATTTACAAAGCACATGGCATTCCCTGCTGAGAACAAAGTACACAGGAACTGAGGGTCACTCTTGCATTGACCACAAACATTTATTTCTCACAGACTCAGGGTCTGTATCTCTGAATGTGCAGACAGAGAAATTAATTGTAGCTGCAAAGGCAGTAATTAGTTTTAATTTAATTTTGATCTAGAATTCTCTGAGCTCATTGCTTGCTAGCCTATTCTTTTTAAGACTTGTAGAAATGGGACTTCAAATTTAAAGTATCCTTAACTCAAATTTCAACCAATAAAACCAAGAAAAACACACCAGTGACATCAATTTGAAAATCTGTGCTACTGAATTTGACTACCAACAGAACACACTGGGTTAGGCTCTGCCTTGCAAAGACTAATGCCCATGATTAACTCTCCTTTTTAGAATAATACTCCTGTCAAAAATCAAATGGGATTATTCACAAGAGACAGTCAAATACATTCTTTGCAGAGGTTTTTCTCTGACAGCTGAAATGCTTGTTTCAAAACAGTCTGCTTCATACCGAAAATTAATGCTACCTCATCTAACATTTTTTCTTGGCACAGAGAGCATTATAGACCTGACGATGGCACAAATCTTACATCTTGCATAATACAGGTATGCTTTATTTACACCATTAGTGGTATTTGACTTTTGCTACTCCAGACAGAGTTTAATAGAAATACACTGGCATTCCTTTTCAAGAAAAGGCTTAACACTTCAAGCCAGATAGGTCAATTTGCCTGTTGTGAGGGCAGAACTTTGTTCTTGTAAAAGAAATGGAACTATATGTTCTCACTGATCTAACACCACTCTGCACTGCCACCTGAGAAACCTCCGATAACCAACACACTGCTTCTCTTTTCCTTTGCAAAACACGTTAGAATGGGCCAACAGCAACCTGTCTGTGATTCTAGAAGGGAACTGAAACATTCTTCATGCAACTCGGCTGTGTGGGTTTCTGTAAATTCAAACCGCAATGAGAGAATCGCTACAGAGATGGACAGACATCTGCAAACGGGGGGGGGGGTGTGTGTGTGGAATTATATTTATGTTGAGAATTAAAAACTCATTTTTTTTTCCTACACTTTGCCACCAATATAACAATTGAGATTTTTCAAGGAGTATCTTTCTGGCCAATCTCGCCTAAAGAAAAAAAGTAGACTACTCTCAGGATACAGTAGCTTATTTTTTAACCTCTTGTTGAGTTATCATAGCTGCCACAAGTCTCAGAGTATCAGTCACATTTTGGTCACCAGGCTTTTGTACATTCTGCACAAGTTAAACTCAAGTATATCACATGAAAGGATCTGGCCCATTTCTTCTCTTGTTAATTTTACAGATATACTGGATGCGAGTGTTACGGCTGGAAAAAGATGTTACGACTCAAAACAAAAACCAAAATGGGTGTAACACTATACACTTTTTGCAACAAAATAAGGCACATTTCTAAAGTTGAATAATGTTTCCAGCAACCCTAATATTTAATCTGACATAAAGAATAAAAAAATCTTTTCTTTGCCTTCGGAGATATTTTTGCCTGCTGGCAGCCATTGATAACGATTTCATGCTACCTCAAACAAGCAGTTTTGAAATGAAACCCTCTAGTTGGTGTTGTCATGTGAGATTACGATTCCCAGTTAAATAAGGGTGCTTTAAGAGGCTTGACAGAATAATACAAAAGATTAATGCAATGTGTGTTATCTTTTTAAACGTACCTCAAGTGTAACTAATGTGGCTTAATAAGAATATGCTTAGTTTTACAGTAAACAAAAAAACAGATGTATGTTTCTACTCTTATATTTAGTCCCTTTTTGCTCAATAAACAACAAACATTTCCAAATCACTATAGTTTTGTAACCATTAACACTTTGCTTATTTTAAAGCTGAATTTCATAGCACAATAGATGCCTTTATCAACTTTTAATATCAAATTGGTAAAGAATATCTATTAAGTCTTGAGAGGCCTTCTTAAAGATACTAAGAATTCAGTTTAGATAACAATCAGAAGGCAGAAAAAAAAGCTTTGCAAAACAAATCAAATGAAAGTGTAATACACAAAGCAATTAAGATCTGCATAGTATTTCTGGTTCAAAGAAAGAGAAGCATTTGCATTTTTCCTAACATTGATCAACAGTTTTGGAAGTTACAAAGCTGTTGGTACAGACCCAGCAAGTGCAGAACAGCAGAGTATTCACATAAGAATAGCGTAAGCCTTGAAGACTTTACTTCTCATGAAGAAGTCCACTAAAGCAGTTGAAAAAAACAACCCTCAGTTTGGAGTTCAACAGAGAATGCATCAAGTCCTTGACCTTTCCACAACCTGCAGATAGGTTTGTTATTTTTTCCTTGTGAACACCTATAAAGAAGTAACAGTGCCTGACAGAGAAACAAGAATGTGAAGACGAAGAAATTTATTTACTTTTGCATGAACACTTGCATTTCTGATAAGTCATCTGTTTATCTGAGTTCAAATTTAATTGGCACAATCCCTGAAGTTCTAACTAAAGGTAACTCATTTTACTCTTTTATTAAAAATGCTAAATATTGCCTTATTTTTAATAAGTAACTCACTCACTCACTTAAGCAAGACTTCCATCTTCAGATTTTATGTGTTCGGATTTGTGATGGCTACTGTTCACACATAATTAAATGTACTGTAATATAGGACAGCAATGACTATGCAGATACGTCCTTTAGCAAAGGATACATATTGATTGCACTGCCAAAGCATACTTTCCATTTAAGAATCTGAAGTGATTAGCATCTTGGGTCTTAGTGTGCTTTAAAGATAACGAACTCTCTCCACATCTTACCAGTTGTTTACTGAAGCAAAGGACTTGCCTATGCATCACTGGGGAGGTGGAATCCACACGAGGAACCAGGAATGGGACCCTTATCAGATATCAGACAATGATCTCAGACCTTCAGCCATTTGACACTTACAGGTTTGTCTACAATACTGACTGCTGCAGTACAAAAAGTGAAGAACTACGATTTCAGCTGCTGCAATCCAGTAGGACCTTACATCCAAATCTTGTTTTACTGTCACAAAAGTTTGTGCTAGGTGCTGGTTTTCAGGTACATGCTGTGTGCATGCATAGAGCTAACTGTTGGAGGACCTGCATTCACATTGCAAACAGGACACTCCCAGCAACAACCTGGTGTGAGATGTCAACCTACCAGTCCACCAGGAAGGAAAGAGTACACTAGTGGTGCATTTGAATGCATACCGCAAAACTACAAATCCACACCAGACAAAGCCATAACTAAAAAGAATTCCTCCAACATACTAAATAACTAAGGTAGAGTTTAATACATGATGGATATGTCTAATTCTTCCAGTCACATGAAATCCCAGGCCAGACAGCTGGAAGAAAAACTTAGAGCAAATGAGCAGATGATAGAAAAAAACCCCAAACCCACTTCTTCCTCTACTTGCCAAGCAATCCAACCACCTTGTTTTATTTCCTAACTGTGATGACAGTAGAACACACGTAACCAGAAACCCAATGGAGTAGAAGTTCTCTGTTCCACTAAGAGGGGAACAAATGGGCCCTGTGACAGCTGGGGACTATCACCAGCAAGACCTTACAGAATTACAGAATCTCATTTTAACCCACTGTGCTTGCCCAGGGTGAGGAATGACAGTAACCTCCTACAGGGGAAATGAAACCAGGAAATTCTGTCATAAGGAATCGAAGAAAAGGAGCTATATGTAATGCCAGTTTGAATGGATGATCTTCAAAGTTCAATATTCTGAAACAGTATTTCAACACATTAATAAGTAACTACAGTTGAGCAAATACTAAATGATTTTTAAATCAAGTCACTGGAGGAGTTTTGATATATTACATCGGGTACCTCTGCAATTCTTTTTAAGTAGTATCAGAATAGCTACTTCTATGATCATGAAAGGTTTCTGTTACTGGTAACTAAGCATTGCTCCCAAGCACTAGATAAGTAAACACTGCTAAAAGATTCACAATAGCATTTCAGTTGTTTAATCAGAGTAAACCAGTGTTAGGCATACCACAGTGACAACAGATAAGTTGCCTGTGCTTTCCTCCTGCTAATGAGCCTTGCATGTATATGAAACAGATCAGAAAATAAGATTTTATAGCCCTATTCACCCTCTCCTCCCACTTCACTTTCAGCTTAAAAATAAATATGATCACGCAGCTGTCCACTACATCACACAGAACAGTATTAAGAAATTTAAGATCTCTTGCATTTGTTCAAGAAAGGCAAGATTTGAACAGTGTTTCAGTTTGCCTAGTATCACACTGAAGTACTAAAACAGCTATAGAAAAACTGATCTATAAATAAAGCAGATAAAACTGTATAAGAAATAGCTACTTCACAGATGTAAAAACTCAAGTAAGATGAATTTAAACTGGTGATAAATCTTTCTAAAGATGGTTTATTTCTTCATTTTTTCCTCAGAAAGGTGTTTCCACTCACTAATTGACTTTCTAAACTGTGAGCTCAATTTTTAAGCCAAAAAAATTAAAAAGCACAAATTTCATTAGCAACACAGAGGATGATTCAGAGGAAACAATACTGCATTAAAACTATTCTTTAAAATACAATATTGAAAGAGTGTATTGTTTTCTGTTAGGGGTTGCAAATATCCAATGCTAACTGGATGACACGCAAATATTTTAAGTGTTGCTCTGCTTGAAACTCAGTCTTGAAAACAGATCTTACATAGCCAATTTTCAAATGTGAAAAAGAATTGTGTGCTTTGCCACTTGTATTAAGTTATATTGTATAATATTGTATTTGGGAACATCAGAGCTTATTTATAATGATTTGAGAAGTAAATATTTCTTTTCTAAGACTCCATCATTTATGATAAACATGAAAGCAGATACAAAACACATGAAGACTCTTACCTGCTATACTTGCAAATATTTCACTGAATCCAATCAGCACATATTGAGGAATCTGCCACCATATTGGCAAATCTGCAGCATGGTATGTAACATTTCCAATTGTCTGATTAATTGTTTTAACCTTGACAATTTTCAGTCTGTTGCTTTCCAGAATTCCTACATGGAGGGGGGGGAAAAGATTGACCTAAGATGCAAACATTGTTTCTTCATATAAGAATTACATTAGGATTCAGTCCTGCATTGCATTTACAAATTATAAAATAGAATTATGTATTTCCTTATTTCCTAACATAAAGCATTGCAGACTCCTTTTGCTATTGTTATTTCAAGACATACAGTTCTTCTGCTATAGAATTAGTGATTATATTCTTATTCAGTAGCAATAATTATACAAATACTTAACCCTTTTCCAGATGGATTAGCTGAGAGCTTTCTCATACAAACCATGTTGTTGTTTTTTTTTTAAAGACAATCTTATTTTCACAAACTACTACTTTGCAGTGTTGAACCACTGCATCTGCCACCATAGTATTAATAAATTAGAAACCATTTTGCTTATCGAAATGGCTACACTAGTCCCGTAGAACTATGAAAACCCTCTACGAATGTGATCATGACACTTATATGACACTTGCCATCCCAAGAGATCCAAAAGCTTATCAGACCTTGATTTACAAGCAATATATTGCATAGAAAGTACTTAACGTAGAATGAAAAAGACATGATTGTGTAAAATATAACCATTTTTAGCTTGTTCAACACAACAGTTCAGAACAGAAAGTGAATATCAAATAATGCTGTATGTTTGTTGAAGTTGTCCAGATTAAAGGATTTGCCTCACTGTTACATAAAATGCATAGCTAACAGTTAATAAAACTCCCTGCTTCGCCCAGAAATGACCTCTATAAAACAACTCTCAATATCCTTGGAAATAAGGTAGATTTATTCATCACCAATTCAGAGGAGCAAGACTGAGTCAATGACACTACTTCCTATAATATGTGTTACACACACATGGCCTCCCATTTAGTGCCTGTCAGGTTCAGTCTCTTTCTACTTAGTGAGGCAAACTCTGACCTAATCTTGGGGCACAAAATATCACTCCTTTTATTAAAAAAAATTGTACAAGGCTTAGATGATAGGCGCAATGCTTCATGGATATCATACCATGTACAAGTGATTACATCTGCCTCCTCACTTCTAGCTTTTTCTTTCCTAGAGGCAGGCAAAGGATGACATGGACATTTAATATGATGGTGGCTCAAGCTATTGACAGCACTTTTCATACAAACAAACACAAGCATTTCTAATGCACAATATAATATCTGTTCTCCTGTTTCTTCCCAAATCTGTGACATACAAACCTCAAGGGGGTCGACCAGATCACCATCTCTCTGCTAAATGACAATGTTCCGAGGGAATGACTGATGTTTGCCAAAACCATCTCATACCATGACGTGCAGCTTCTTATTAGTCCTGGTCATGGCAAGAGACCCAAGCTGGGAAGAAAGCATGAGGAAAGCTCCCTGTAGTCCCTATATATAGTCTGTAGGTGAGGCCATAACTAAACAAGAAGTTCTAGAAATCACGTGCTTAAGGACAACATTGTACTTTATCATTGCAGGAAGTTAGAGCGAGAGCTCTGAAAACCAGACTGAGGGAGCACACGTTAACAAGTGATTTACAAAGTACTTTGAAAAGGATAGAAAGGTACACTTGTATAACCCATGTTTATTCGTTCATAGCAGTTCAGAATCTATTCAAGTATGAAATCTCACAACAGCTCTACAGTCCTATCTTCTGAGACACAAGAGTTGTAGAAAGAAATCAGGTTAGAATTCCTCAAGTTTGTTTAAATACTACCTTAAGCCCCCCCAATTTTTCTTAAAAAGAGTGTTTTCCTTAATAACATCTGGTTTTGAAGTAAAGACTGTTCTGAACTTAGTACCTCTTAGTGCCAGGCCACCACATTTTCTCTACTTTCCTCATTTCTTTTTAGGTGACCACTTACCCATCTTATTTTTAAGTATCTTTCTTCAGCCACCTCAGTGTCCTCTGAACTATGAACAGCTGATGTAATTAAAACAAAGCTGCATTTCTTGATGTTTGGTTTTAATATAGCTGACAAACATTTTAGAGTGGAACTTAATTAAAATGTAAACAAAGCAGTACAGTCAGCTATGAATTCAGGCATAATTTCATTCATACACATTCAACACAAAATTACTGCACCTCAAAACATCTAGTGATCCTTATTGTGTTTGATAACTCTTCACAGCATAAAAACAGATTTAGGAGGCATTCAGCCACATAGGAGCATAACTACAATACACCAAACTTTGCCATAAATTTATCTTCAAAGCTGAGTACTTCAGAATCTAGAATCTATTGATTCTTTCTTAAACTTTGATAGACAAGCTTCAAGTTTTAACTACTAAAACTGTAAGATTAAAGAATCTTGAGTTCTTGCTATAATTATTCAAACTCTATAAATGAAGTAGATTTTCCAGTTGAATAACCTTAAATACTGCTGCTCAGAATTTACAATAAAATGCATGAAGCACAGCAGATGTTCATTAAATCTAATCAGTTGTATTCTCACACAGTTTATAAGATATTTAAAATAATCTAAACAATCTAATAGGCAGCCTAAGTAGTGTCCACAACTAATGCCAGTTAGATAAGTAGGTTAAAATGGAAATATGGCACAAACAAATCAAGATACTTCCAAGATTGCAAGTTAAGATAGTAACATCTTCATATGTTTAAGATTTTAATCAGCATCTTTCTCTAAAGCAGAAATGGTTGGAAGTAATGTTTATTTTAAGAATATTAAAATATGGGTTCTATAACTATCATTTAATGAGAAAAAAAAATTATGAAACGTATACACCAACAGAAGCTTTCAACCCTGCTAGAAATAAACAGTTTCCTATGCTCCAAATTTGTTGCAACTGAAGCTCTTAAATTCATGTTATGATGAAGGGATGTTAAGTTACTCCAAAAGGTTAAACTTTCCAACTGGATTGCAGATAACCACTTAAAGAATTCACCTTCTCAGTTTCTACTGTGGAAGAATTAGGGGAGGATCAAACCAACAAAATCATATGTTACATTTGTAGGTGAATAGGAAACAAGAAGGCATTTGAAATTTTTAAGAATTCTGCTATATGAACCCATTCTCCAACTCAGCTATAATAACTTGATATGCTTTTTTTCCCCGGTATTAATAAAGATAGATATTGCTGGTTTTGAATTCACTTGTATGTGAGCCAGCAAGTTCTATTTAAAGAGCTGACATTTAACTGTTTTACATCATCTTCTTTTGCTGCTAGCAGTGTCCTAAGTAACAGGGAATAAGAGAAACATTCCTATTTTAAGTTTAAATGACTTTGCTTTAAGAACTTTTCTTGCCCACATACAAAGTGACCTTGGCCTAATAAGGTAATTATCTCTCTCATTGAGAGAAATCTTAATAGCCATATAAAGTGTCCCTCTCTCTAAAATATAGGAGATTACAAGTGCTGAAATTAATTTATTTAATGCTATAATGCTTTATCAATATATTCATTACGGTGATACTAGGTGAAGGCTATAGGTTCTATGAAGCATTGCTCAGAGATGTGCAGTTCCACATCAGCAGTGCTTAACAACTTTAAATCTTCTCAAAAGCAGCTGATTTATGGTTTGACCAGAGTTACCATCTTTTTCTTTTCATGCTATAGCTAAGCTATTTTACAGTACAGTAATTCCCAAACATTAGGGAACATTAAGGTAGGGGAGAAAAAAACCAAAGTGGGAGGAAACTCTTGTTCAGCCATAACCTAACTTTATTATTTCAGATAAAGGGAAAGCGTTTTAGGTAACATTTCACTTTTTTAATATTTGGAAGTCAGACTGTATGAATGAACATACTTATTTCTGAACTAATTTGTTTTTCAGGATAAATACATTTTCAACTACAAGATAAATTGTTAATAAATCAGACAACATGGACTTCCACAATACCATAAAGTTTATTTTAAGAAGACTAACAGCCTGATATCCAAACTCTGGACACTTTATTCAGGCAACCCAAACACCGATCATGAAGCTAAAGCATTTGTTGAAAAAACATACAGTCAAAAACCAAACAGTTCTCCTCTACCAACCATACTAGAAAGTAACACTGTATGTGAAAACCTCAACAAGTTGGTTTTAAAAGGTATACTCGAAGTCTGTTTCAGGCAGGAAAAATGGTCCAATTTTATTGCAAACATTTAAAACAGTTTAGTAAGTGTTTGGATAAAAATCTCTTTCATTGTGGGAAATGCATCCATGCAGTTGCATTCTGACTATCCCATGAAAGAGAGTTCTGAATAATCTTGAATTTAATATTCACAAAGGTTTTTAAAAAATGCTGTTGCAGCTAGCTGAATAAATAACTATGTAAGTAGATCACAAAGTTGTTTTCTTACCTGCAGCAAATGCAGAACACATTACAAAGAACATTCCAACTGCAATCCTCTTCAGTGAGGATGGGAGCAAGCCATTCCTCTTTAAAATGGGGTCCACCAATTTATCTTTTAAGGGTATTAGGATCAGAATAAGCACTGCATCAAACATAGTCAACCAGGCTGCTGGAAACTGACAGGATAGATGACTTAAGTTAGCAATTTCATACTTAAGGGTTGATTTTTACTATTATTTTACAAAGGAAAAAATATTTTTGATGGAACACCAAGATCCAAAAGAAACCACAGCACACTGATAGACACTGTGCAAAGAAAAATAAGAGCGTGTAAAAGCTGAGGAAAACACTCAGCTATTCGGGTTTTCATTTAATTTGGCAGTTCATAATTCTGTTAGCTCTGAAGCACAAATGATTCCTCACCAACTCCAACAGTATTGCATATTCTCACTTTCAAGATGCGCCTCCAGCTGTGCTGAGGTGGGTGTTGGTTTGCAGGTTTTTTTGGTTTTGGGGTTTTTTTGGGCAGGGGGAGGGCAGGGTTGGAGGAGCTTTCCGCTGCAACTGAACAACATCAAGTATTCAGAGCAAAAATGTTCTTTTCACAAAAGCAAATACTACTACACATAGTTCCAAGGAAAATGAGGAATAAGAAAATTATCGGGCAGATGAAGAGAGTGCTCTAAAAAACCAAAATGTAGAACTTGGCAAAGGATTTTTTTATGAGATTTCTAAGTTCCAGAGGGCTTATATTTTAGGTCCTTACTCTGAATTAATTTTTGTTAAAACAAAAGTTAACTATCTAACTAAAACTATATGAACTCCTTTTGAAAGATGAAATAGCCATTAGTGTTATCACATCATCTGAGTTTTTCTGCACACATCCTGAAACTTGTTTAATGGAGAAAATCACTATCCTGTGGGAGCTTTTCTGCTGTTAAGATTTTTTTAGTCATAGAACACCTGTCTGAGGAATGATTGATTGTACCACTCAAATCTAGTAAACAAAATTGTGCAGATTATTTAAATTAATACACCCCAAGATACATTTTTAAAAGCATTCAAAGTCAATATTACTGGCACACAAGTCAGGAAGTGATTTAATGCAATTAAGTAGTCTCTACTATTTTGCTTCCAGTGACATACTCTAGTCTGACAGAATTAAACTTTTTTTCTACTTCAGTCACGAAAAATGTTAATAGCCATGTTCTGTAGATCTTCTATTATTAGGCTTAGAACTTTCAGAAATATGCCACAGAACAGTAGAAAGAGTTTTACTAATGTAATACAAAATTCAATTAAAATTAAATTACACTTGTCAAATGGAACAAGAGTATGGTGTAATATGTGCATCCTTTCTCATTTGCAAGATTCAGTAATTGACAGTAAGATTCTCGTCTGTATGAATGAGACAATTTCTGCCAAGCTTAATGATATTTAGCATCTCTTCTGAGCTAACAAACCAAGAGAGTACAGGAAGATTTATAAAAATGTTCTGGTTTGGGGATATTTTTTAAAACTGTATTTGGAACAGTGGGATACCATATGATGCATCACAATGACTCTTTGACCCAAAATACAAGCACTGCTTATCTAAGTGTTTCTGATGCAGATTCAGTTTTTGATACTAAACTGTTTCTGTGTATTGAAACTCAAGGTTAGAATAGATGAATATTTTTCTAGAGATTATCCAGACATGACCAAGGGGCCTGTGACAACCTAAAGCTATAGCCACAGTAACAGAGGAAGACAACCAGATTCCCCTAAGGCTACAAATCTCAACCACTGCAAGGATCTCAAATCCCCTCAGCCTCTAACACAGTGTGGGCATGCATCTCTTACTGCAGATGACACAGATGACAGACATGGCTGAGATGATGACAAACTACAAAAACAAGACTTAGCAAAATGTGAACCTTTAGTTCTTCATAATCTAAGCAGGAGTTGGCACCTTCATAGGAGTTTGCACCAAGAGCACCAAGTCTGTGATTGACATCAAGCTGTGTCCATATCCAGCTTTGTCAGAATCTCCAACTAGCATTAGTGTACGTATGTGGCACATTTTTAGCACTCTCTGCATGCAGACATGTTGTAACAACAGTCATTAAAAATATTATTGCTTTCTTGCTCTGCTTTATAGTTGTCATTGCAGTTCTCCAAAGAACTCAGGCAAATGCTTTCTGGTTCATAGTTTACCAATCCCAAGAAGTTACGATGATGATGGTAAAACTGAATTCATCCTAACCTCCCCTTAACATTTCCCAGGCATTTCAAGATCATAGAATTGAAAATGGAATAATAAGCTGGTTTGCCTATATAAAAACATTCAGCAGTTTGATACATAAGGTTACATACATTGCTTAGCAACCTTCACATACTTTGAAAAATGCACAGTGAATTCTGCTGAGTTAGTCAAATTCTTGCTTATTTTGAAATATTTTGCAAAACTTTAAAACTGTCGATTTCCCTCACTCTCCCATTCACCTTTTCGTTTGCTTCAAATATCACACCAGCATGAACCTGTGTAACAGTTTGTACAAAGACTGACTTGTATAATTAGAGTGAAGGATGTAGGAATTTTTTGTCATGGCTGAATCTGATAAGAAAGAAGAGAAATACCAAATGCCTCTGGCACTGCTGTAGTTCATACAATCAATCACTTGGTTTGGTTTTGTTTTTTGTTTGCTTTTCCATCTTCTACTCTATCAGGAGCCTGCAAATTAAAAGGGCATACACATATTTCACTCTTTATATCAAGAGGAAATATGTTGTTATTAGTATTGGGCAGTGGCGCCTAGAAGAGCTTAAGGAAAACCTAGACCTGATAAGGTACAATGCTGCTCACATATAATTTTATATTACTGCTCCTTTTCTTAATTACCTCAAATCACTTCCCTTTGGAGAAACCACACTAGTCAGAATTGCTTTCAAAGATACTACCTACATAATGTAGATTGCAGGTCAGCATCCTTCAGGTAGACCACATACCAAGGAAGCTAGCAAAAATCAAATTAACTTATTTGACTTACGCTGTTAATGCTGTTAAATCACAGCAAAGTATTTCAAAATAAAACAAGAACATCACAACTGATGCACTGCAGAAAAAAGAGCCAGTCACTGTTATGCAAGATAGAAAATTATTATTTAGAAGTATCAAGACGGACTAGGATCATTGTTCCATTATCCTTGCCTCAAATTCTGCATACTTTAAGTAAACACTGAAAACAGGTAACTAACTTTTAAAGCCACACTTTTAAGTTAGAAAAAGTGGATACAGGGCATGAATGGTGTTTTAAAGCCTCTTCAGCAAAAACAATGAAACCCCCTTTTTTTTTTTTTAACTAATTTAATTAAACGTAACTCTCTACTTACAACTTCAAACCAATTCTAACACCCAGAAAGGCAGTGAGGAAAGCTCAGTTTGATAACCAAAGCTCCATGTTCATTTCTACACAATTAATATTCAGACTGACAGTATTTTTATTTTTAATATTCAGACTGACAATAGGACTCTGAAGTCCTGTGTGCACTTTGTTAGAGGGAAGAAAATCCACTTCTCTATTCCCACAATGACAATGTTCTAACAAGACAGTCATGTGGCTCATAATAACAGAAAAAAACTGAGTCCCCTTTCATATGCAAGCAATAAAGAAATGTGAAAAGCTCAATGAAAAGAGCAAAACAGGTTACATATCAAAATGTAAATGTATTGACTTGTACTAAAGTAGAATTAGGTATATGCTAAAAAAAACCCAACCACATTGAACGTAGTCCAGAATTAAAATTGATACAACTAAAACAGAAGTCTCAGACTAATTAGAATTTTTAAATAAGAAAATATCTTATTTTTAAATGAACATGCATCTCTAACACCACAAAACTGAACCTTGAAGTGAAAGTGGCAGTGGCTTTCCATGCCCAAAAGCCATGCAAAAAAAAATACACAAACTGAGAACTCGGTTGAGGAAATCTGCTTTAGATCCTTATATTGATGGCATGCATTTAAGAGAAGAAGTCTCAGACTACTCTTTCTTTAGCTTTTTTATCTGTGTAAACGTAAGTAACTACCATTTGATTGGTTTAGAAGTCATACTTTGCCAGTATCACTAACTTCCATAAAGCCTTCAGCTGTGATTCAGAAGCAGCTCAGTTTTCAAGCAGGTTCAAAGAAAAATTAAGTACAAGCATTTTTTAGTTTTGATCTGCAAAAAAAAGACTGAAGCCATTCTGTCTTACTGATATTAATTTTAAATAAAACAGAAGAAACTTAATTTTAAAAGAACATTTAGTAAGCCTGTTAATTACTTACATTCATACTTTTTTACTTCTCAGTACTGTTTCTGCAATTGTGTGATGCCAGCCTTTCTTGAAAAACATTAATTGAACAACTTCCTTCAATGTGCTAAACTGACTCAAGGTAACATGAATATTGATAAAGCAGTATAAAGTTACAAATGTATCTCAGATTCCAAATTTGCAAATACTAATGTTTCAGTTAAGTATGGGTATTCCTACTGAGTTTGTAGAAATGCTTCTGTACTACTTCCAACTTTGAAAACTTAGGGCATGTAGATTTATAAGCTTTCTTCAAAGATCATACTTTGTCCACTGAAGGATAAAAACACTCTTAATTAAAGCAGTGAAAATTATCTGAATACATTTACAACAGGATGGTATGAGCTCCATATACCTGTAGGTATGCCAAAGTCTCTGTATTATGCGTCATGCTTCTAAATGCCCAATGTCTGTGGCCATCGATTCCCCTTAGTCACTACCTTAACTTCCTGGAATTTTTATACAATACTTACCTATTTTGCATTTCAACTAAAGAAGACATACTTTTCACTTATTTTGCCCTGCTTACCGTATGAATGGAGTTGGTGTCATTTGATATTTCGGGAATTTTCAGATGGAGACTTTGCAATACATATGTTGTCTGCATCTAGCATTAGGAAAGATGAGTTGGATTACTTGGACAAGGACTACCAAGAGCAAGATATTTTTACATTTTTAATAATTAACAAAGATTATACCAGAGGTAAAGCTCTAATATACAAAAAAAAAAAGAATTATTGTTAGAACATGGCAAGATTTTTTTAACCGTTAAGTTTATTCTTACTAAAAGCACAAAGAATCATTCATGTGACTTTAAAACAATTTCTGCAAATTTTTCCCCCAAAACATATTTACTATCCTAATTCATCTCACTAAGACAGAAGAACCAGAAAGGAATTACATTGAAATCTAGACTACTTACCCTGACCTACCTGAATCAACTGCAAGATGAAATAAAGCACAATATTTAAGATATGTTAATTTGTACAACTGTTATGTTTTAATTATAATTTTAATGATATTGTTTTCTCTTTTATTATTAAGTCAAAATATTATTTGAAAGTATTCTTAGTAGCCATTTTTCATCTCACAACTTCAGGGTAAGTTTCATGTTTATGAAAAAGCCCCCAGAAAAATGTGAAATTAGATACTTTGGCATACTGGTGTCCTGGTTTCAGCTGGAATAGAGCTAATTTTCTTCCCAGTAAGTGGTACAGTGTGCTTTGGATTTAGTGTGAGAATAATGTTGATAAAACACTGATGTTTTAGTTGTTGCTAAATAGTGCTTATCCCAAGTTAAGGATTTTTCAGTTTCCCATGCTCTGCCAGCAAGCAGGGGTACAAGAAGCTGAGAGGGAGCATAGCCAGGACAGCTGACCCAAACTAGCCATAGGGATACCCCATGCCATAGGGCTATTGCATACCATAGGACGTCATGCGCAGTATATAAACTGGGGGGAGTTGGCCAGGAGGGGGATCACTGCTCAGGGACTGGCTGGACATCAGTCAGCAGGTGGTGAGCAATTGCACTGTGCATCACTTGTCTTTCTTGGGTTTTATTTCTCTCTTTTGCTATTTTCATTACTATTATTATAATATTTTATTTCAGTTATGAAACTGTTCTTATCTTAACCCACGAGTTTTCCCTTTTTTTTTTTTTTCTGATTCTCCTCCCCATCCCAGTGGGTGGGGGAAGAGTAAGCGAGCAGCTGCGTGGTGCTTAGTTGCTGGCTGAGGTTAAACCACGACAATTGGTAAGCTAATACAGCTTTCCACAACAATTTTATCTAGGAAATAAAAAAATTCAGAAGAAGCTACTGTCACACAGCATTATTTTTGCTAACATAATATTATTAAAATGACTCCTGAGATGCAACCCCAGGTGTGTGAAAGACAAGTAGCTAACATTATTGAACACATGGGTATTAAACAAGTCAAACTGTCAATAACAGAGTTCTGAAAAATCCTTTTCAATATTCATCGTTAGAATCACAGCTACTGAACGCTAACTGCAAGTAAACGTTATAGAACAGTTTGCCCCTGAAAGCTTTTGTGCGTTTCCTCCAGGTAACTGCTCTGGAAGGTAATTTTCAGACAGGAGTTAGGTTTATAACACAGACTCAGAACTGCAATTTAATGCTAGCACCCCAAGACCTTTCAAATGCAACTGGGAGGTGAGGGAGTTACAGTCCTTAAATTAGAACTTATGGTTTTTAGACATGTAAAATAAAAATGTAACCATTTGGAACTACTCACTTGAAAATACACTGTCCAGTAAGGTATTAAAGCCAAAAAGACAGGGATAATCTTGACGAGAGCTTTCACATCTTCTACTTTATCTTCTCTGAATGGGCCCCCACGAGACAGCTTGGCCATCTCAAACAGGCTTTGCTTGCGAGGTTGCTGAAGTACTCCCTGGCCTTCGCTTTTGAAAAGAATTTGAAATGTTTAGTTAAACAACAGCAAAAACTGACATAACTGGCAATCTTGTGACACTTCATTATAAAAAGCTCATACATTTCCAAAATAAGTTACTCATGTAAGTTACAGCAAAACAACTAGGCCAGAATCGATCATCAGGAGGTGAAAAAGCACAAGCTGAAAATTTCCATTATAAAGGGTTCTTTATCCCCCCCCCCCCCCCCCAATGAATAACTGGTACTGCAATATGCAAAACTTAAGAAAATGTATCACAAAATACAGGTTATTCTAATTCATTGAATTGTTTTGCAATCTGAATACATGAAAGCCCGTTGCAGAGGAGGCACCTGACATCTCTTATCATCAGTGACTAAATTCAGCCACCAGTATTCCATGGGCATCTCTTAAGAGTGAAGTAACCATTTGGAAAGCAAAAAGCCAGTACACATCTTGGCTGCCCATCAAGCCACTTAAAACATTAAATGCAGATGACAGTGTTTTTCAAATCAGAAGGCATCCCATAAACATATCTAAGCAGAGAAGAAAGTTAGATAATGCTTAAAAGCAGCATACTTAGGTTATGTTACACTTTCAGAAACTCTGAACTGGCAAGACATCGCATTCAGTTGAAAACAGCAGACTTGATCTTGCAGCATGGAGATCCAGTGATCCCAAAATGTGCCTCTCTTTCATCCCAGAACTCCCAGAAAATATCTCCAGGACTCCAATTTTCCAGTTCCAGTTCTCAAAGCAAAAATGCACATTCTAGTGTATTCTCTAGTGTGACTTACTGCCAGCTAGTTTGAACTAACTAGTTCCAACTCTTAGGCTGATATTCAGACTATACAAAAGAGCTCATTACAAACCTATTAGTTGAATGTTCCACATGTCTCTTTCTTGAGCAACAAGAATATGCAAGAATTTTAAACATGTCTGTGAAGGCACTACCATCAGGCGGTTTTGTGATGAAGAAACTCTGACCACATAAGAAAACCATGAATGAAATCCCAATGCAAACTGTTGGGATACTATATCCAATAACAAAGCTCACATTCTGTTGAATGTATGCAATGCCTCCCAGAGAGAGAATAGCTCCCAAATTAATGCTCCAATAAAACCAATTAAAAAATCTTCTTGTGGCTTCTGGACCCCGATCTTTGACCTGGAAAAGATTAAAAACAAGTCATTCAGCTTCTGAAGAAAACAAAGCCTGTTTATTAGAATTCAATCAGGTTCAATGCATGAAGAGTTTAGGTTTAATTTAGAGTCACACTGAAATGATTTACGTGTTTTGGGTTTAGCATGTATTTGATGAAATGACACCCTACTGAGCTACCCCACTATATCAGTGACCTTGTTGAAGTTCAGCATAGGGATAAAAAAAGCCATACAATACTAAACTACATAGCTTCCCCATATAGGCCATTATTTCTACTGCACTGTCTCTCATTTGGTCATTTCTTTAAAAAAACTCACTCAGACTAACACCCCGTGGTCCACAGAAGTTGAAATTATTATTTTTTTACTAAAAAAAAATAATAATTAAGCTACCTAAAAATTAATATATTAGTAGTATTGCAACAATTGTTTCTTCCAACTGTATACACAATAAGTTAACCGTATTCCATTTTCTAAGCCTCAAATGACTACTTGGTAATTAAAACACAAATTTAACTTTTAACAGAGTCCTAATGCCCCTCATCAGAACATAAATTGAAGACTTGCCATTTTGACCTTTAAAAAAAAAAATAAATTAAATTTGGGTTGCCTGAGGTGTCACAAGGTCCCTGTAAACATTTATCCCTCTACTAAGTCAGCACTGTTCATAGTGCTATTTTTTCTGCTTGAAGCTCTCAATGTCTCTCCAGTGAAAGTAAAGACAACCCTGTTTATAGAATTATCCTGTATAGTTTTCACCATCACTCTTTAATCTGTATTGCCTACCATAAGTCACCCCACATTTTGTAACTAAGTCACAGGAACCCAGCATCACCCATAAGATGTGATGTAAGAGAAATTTTGCAAGTTAATATTTGAAAGACTTTAAAAAGATCAACTAGTCTGTAGAAAAAATCATAATACCATATTTGTCACTGTTTTATGACTGAAAGGCCATTAACAGTGACTAGCAAGTCAATGCCATGCACCAGTCTTGCTGAGTCAGTTGTTTCTGACTTCTAATTGCAAGTTTCCCTTCCTCATTTGCCAGATCTTCAAAAGATCTGTGTTTAGTTTGCAGTATGAAAAGCAAGCTATGTCTTGAAATAAGTTTTTAACATTGTCAGTTCTGATTTAAGTTCTGCTTCAAGTTTCTCAGTGGTGCACAAACCCATCTGTATCATTTAACCAAGGCTAACAAAAGAAATATTAAAGCATCTACTCCTATGCATAGTTAATAGCATTGTTAGGCATCCAGGTAGGTCTGTTAGCATGTCAAATACAATCTTGGAGCCTAAACCCTTTCTAGTTTCAACTTGGTACTCATTTCCTAATTTTAACAGTCATCACCTGCAGTAGTGTATCAACCTAGGAATTCCTTCTAAACCCCAAACAGCAGCAGGATATTAGCAAACAATTACATCATAAACACAGTGCTCCAACTTATGTAAAGAGTTAGCAAACTATTCTATGAAATTTCCATGTCTTCATCATAAAGTCTCAGTTCTCTTATAATTTCTGCAAGGAAGATGACTTCCCACCCTCCCTCTTACAAATTTCCTTGCTCCTGTCTATGCAAAGAAGAGCTGGGAGATGAAAGCAAACTGATACAGGTAAGAACAGGGCAAGCACAGCGTGATGCTTCTATCAAGTATTATTCCAGCCTCCAACCATTAGCTCCCGAGAAACTTCCTGAACCAAGGATGGCTTCTATCTACTTAACAAATGCAGCAGATCTCCTCTCTATGAACTTGTCCAGCCTGCCTCTGAACTCAGGCCAGCTTTTAGAATCCATAATATCCTGTGGCAAAGAGCTCCCCAGCTAATTACACACTGGGAAGAACCACCTCTGCCTGTTTTGAACCTACCCTGTACTAGCCCCACTCATTTTACCTACTTCCAGGAAACAACAGAAGACAGCTGAGCTTTATTCCATCCCTGGTCCATTTCTGCCTCTCTCCCCCATCCATTATTTCCACAAACCACTATCACATCTTCCTTCTAAGCTGCCTTGCCAGGAAGTTGTAGACTGTTTCATGATTCCTCGCATGGAAACTACTAACCATGTCTGTGGCCCTTCTCTGAAACTTCCTTCTCCATCTCCAGTATCCTTTTTGAAACAATGACCAAAAAGGAATGCAATGCTCAAGCGACAGGCACACCAGACTCACAATGAAAAGAATCCATTTTCTTCTTCCTTATCAAAGTACATATAAGCACTAAAAATCACATCACAGCCACGTCTGAAATGCCACTATGGCATTTTTTTGACAAACATTAATAACATAATAAAAATCACGCTGAACTACCTGGTGGAATGTCTTGTCAAAGTGGAAGAACTATGAAGATGTCTTACCACAACCAGAAAACACAGTAGAGTTAAAAGGTAATCCTTTTAGTTCTTTTCAAACATCACATCAGCTGCCCTAAATATTAGCTATATTACATTTACAGTGGACTACTCCAAGTTTCCCCCTGCTGGTTATTACTTGAGCTATGTGACAGCACAAAATAGATTGGTTTATAAGTAGACACTATATTTTAATAAGGGGCCAAGAAGAAAAAAAAATGTTATAATTTTATTATTTTATTTTTATCAAGGACAAGTATTTTTCACAAAACTGCAGGAATTCTCCTTTTCCCCCTTATGTCTGCATTATTTTCAATCACTCAAACAGAAAGAAATATCTATCCCTCCCTCCGCTCAATTTCATCTGTGCTCAAGCATAGCAGCACTCTCCTTGTGGTACCAGCACACCAGCTCCATTATATTCTTAACATCCTACCAGTAACTGCAGCAGGAAAATGATGCACATAAATGGCACAAGTATGGTGTGGGTCCTAGATCGAATCTATCTTGTGGGCTAAGGGTTCCACATCCCTGCACTGAAAGTCAAACATGTAAAAGGTACATAGGTACATGTAAAAGATGTTGTCCCCATCACAACAAAACAGCTTAAAACCAGTAGTAGTGCCTAAAAGGTATGAAAAACATCACCTCCTTAGATTTACCATGTTTTAGTCAAACTCCTTACAATAGGAAAATGCAAGCAATTATCAGCAAAATGCCGCGGCTAGAGTGCAAGGCTTCCTATCACTGAACAAAAACACTGTAGTAAAACTGTTTCAAAGGTGCCCTGACTTGAATGATCATTAGCAAGTATCTAGTACACACAATTTATTTGCTCTAGGCAACATGTGGTTTTGCAGATGAGCTCAGATTCAGACATTTTCCACAGAATTTGCCAATATTGGACAGCTGTCACTTATTTAGATCACCTCCCACTGCATAACATCCAGTCCTGAGTCTCCGGTTCACTGTTCTGCATTCTTCAAACCTTACACAGTTTTTTTCCCTACTAAATGGGACAGCACATCATTCTTCAAGAACACTAAGGAACAATCCAGTAGTGCTTTTACTTCAATAAAAATACAGAATGACCTACTGTACCATACAAGGAGCATCCCAATTGCCCTGAATTTTTCTCTTTTAAACTATAGGGCAAATTTTAATTGAAAAAAAAAAAAAAAATCCAGCAAACAAAATAAAACCCCCAAACCCCCCTTAGCCCCCCCCCCCCCCCAACTAAACAAAACCCCCACACCTAAAAACACCACCAACAAAGAAATGAAGGAAATGAGCAACTCTAAGCTTTCTGGCCACAGCTGCTTTGTCGGTCCTTGGTCACACGTCAATGCTGCCAGCATTCAGGTGGGCCTCTAAAGAGGAAATAAAATAATCTTGCTACTTTCAAGGCATCTAACATAACTTTTGCAAAAGAAAATCTAACCTAACACTTGATTTTTCTACAGTCCAAAAGGTGGCTTTTTTATATATCCGATAACTATCCTTTACATATAGTTAATCCAAATGCAGAAAGAAATGCACAGTGACATTCTGAGTTTTATAACTGGGACCTACAGAGCACTGGATTTCAAAATAGTAAAGCAATAGTTCTCAAAATCAAGATTTCTAATGCAAAACACATATCAGACTGATCGTGGTCAGATGACGTACTTAGAACCACAGTTTTCATGATAAAGAATCTTCAGTGCACTATGTTATGGGAATCATGTAATCATTAGGTTATTTACAGCCACTTTCAGACACCATCAGCTGTGTAACTCTGCACTGCGATACTCTGAACTCATTTAGGATACAAGGTTAACACCTTACAATGAGATCAAAATTTTAAATGTAACTAAAACAAAGAGAGAAAGAGTAACTATTTCTTTAGTTACAACACCTGATGAAAAGTCATCATAAATAACTTCCACAGCACAGCTGTCCCTAAGGTTGACACTTAGACCTCATTCTGACTTAGGAGAAAGATGATCACTTGCTGAACTATCCCTCCCCTGGATTTTTCAATACCAACACCTTTCTTAGGAGATGATCCAAGCACTAACCAAAGCAGTTTGCACAGCTTGAAACCAAAAATATTACACAGCTCAAATATTAAGATTCTATTAGACTCTCTTGATTTTTATGTAAATAGCCAGGAATCTATACAAGCATCACTGCTTCTCCATAGTTCCTGTGTTTAGATGCTTTGCTTTGTCACAAAGTAATTCCCTAGCTCTCTACAGCTAAGTCAGTTTCAAAGAAATGGTTATCCACAGGATTTCTTATTTTTGCTGCAGCTAGTGCCTATCTGGTGCATACCATTCTGCTGTGACATCTGATTTCTGACATCATCTCCCAGTGATCTCAAGTATTTCCTAAACACCAACATTTCAGAGTTCCAGTATGTCATAATCTTCTCTCTCTCCCTCTTCACAGCATGACAAATGCAAAGCTACGACCTCCTATTTGACTCACATGAAAGGAAAAAGATTATTTAAAAGTTACTGACATTAGCAGTTTTCATTTGTTCCTGCAATCAACTGACAGTCACAAGTCACAAATGTAACAAAAACCCCCAAACTTATCCTAGCCAACTATGCAAGCAGCCACACAACAGAGCAAGGATGAAAACATAGAAGCTTGCCCTTCTCCTTAGCCTACAAAAGGAAGCACAATGACAAGTTTTCCATAGTCAAATTTACTCTTACAGAATTCTGACCTTCTAGTAGTCCATCACTACAGACACCAGTTATTCTTTGAGAGCATCTGGAGAAAGCTCAGTAACAGAGCTATACAGTACTACTTAGTTGCTACATAATTTCAAATTTTTGTACTATAATTTGGCCAATCCACATTTCAAGTCTGCTTCCTCTCGCTAGTGTCGTATCTATTCTGTTTCTGTCAGAAACAGAACAAATAAGTACTGCCCATGTGAATGCCACAACTTCAGTTTTCAAACTGTTATCTGCAGAGTCTTAGACATCCACAGTCTCCTAAGAAGTTCAACAACAAAAAGTAACTTGCAGTTAGTGACCTTCAATTCTTTGTACAAGGTCCCCCATCCTTCCCCAGAGGCTGTAAAATCTAAGTTCTACAAATAAATAAATAAATACAGTTGAAAATCACTCTAAAGCCATCTTTACACCAGCAATTTCGAATAGCGCCCTGCCTCTGACGATGCTAATGTAACAACAATGGTTATAGCAAAGCTAGAAGATTTTTGGCAGCTTATGGGCTGATAGATTTAATGACTATGATAGCAATTCAGAAAGATATACTGTGGCTTAAAACTAGCATCTCTATCACCATAACCCCAAACCAGCTTAATCTATAATTAGAACAATTATTATAGCTGATACTAGATCAGTAATCTACTGCTAATTTTGGCTTCAGTGTTGAAGCTAAACCAGCTTTCACAATAATGAGGGATAGTCATATTGTTTCCTAACTACCAAAAGTCACAAACTGCTACACAGAACAGGAAGTGACTGCAAAACACTCGCATTTAAAAGGGGAACTGGAAAGTGCCAGGTTGTACGTACCACATGATTATAAACGCTATTCTAAGAACCATCAGTTCACATTTAGACTTGTATGATGGCTCAGTCTGCAACTTCTAAAAAAATGGCTCTTACTTATAAACACAGTTAAGTAAAGCAGATCTACACCTAGTTTGCAGTAACTGTTTTTTTGCTAAGCTGACTGACAAAAGTTACTCTATACTGTCTACTTAGTCACGTGTAACAGCACTTCTAAAAGCATCCATTTAACAGAAATTAAGAAACTACATCTTTTTAACTTCAGAGGAAAATAAGTATTGGAATTTAGTTTCCAATTTTCCACAAAGTGATTCTTTTCGTCTAAATAAAAAAATCCTCATTATATTTGGGCTCTCTATAATACCCAAATTATAGATCATACATTAAAACTGAAAAATTACATGGTAATTTTTAGGAGATCTGCAACAAAATGTACTTAACAATATCTGAAAGGTGGTTCATGTCAGCTAAAGTGCATGATACAGAATTCATATTTTCCTTTGTCTGGTATTTAAGGGAAGGAGGACAAATCGTATCAGCCCACATCCAGCCAAAACATGTTTGCATGGTATTCTGGCCTCCCAAGAATGTGACTCTGGGAGACAGACTTTATTCTCAGCAATATATATCCATCTACCCAGCAGTTTGCTACATTTCTATGCAGGGAGAAGGCACCCAAGAGGGCCCAAAATTGCACAACAAGATAACTGGTATGCTGTAGTATATTTAACAATAGATAAGCCAGAAGAACAGAGAAGGGGAAAAATTCAGTCCTCAGCAGAGCTCTACTGATTATTATGAACCAGAAAGGAGTATTTCTTTTGCTTCACCCTACATAAATCACTGTGAATTATCTGCAAACCTAGCCAAAAACTGCCTTCTGTGAAATCCTGGGGGGAAAGCCTTTAAAAAATCCAGCTACAACAGCTACACTTCCATTGGCAATGGTTCTTCTTTTGCTCTGTTCCTGCCATTATTTATCTCTTATATTTAACGTTCATAAAGTGTTCTGGGGATAAGCAGTCAGTTTTGAAAAACACCTTACAAGATAAAGTCATATTAAAGCTATTTCACTTGATGGGCTTATGCTGGCTTAAACAGAACCAATACATGGGGGACACACAATCCTAGGCTATAATAATGTTTTACATTTATATACTGCCTTTCACCCAGAACTCCAGAATTTATAATATATGAAAGGCCAAAGAATGACAGATGTAAACTGCACAACAGAGAACAGAGGTATGTTTGGCAAAGATACTGTGGTAGATTCCACCTCTCACAAAGAATTACATGGCATTTCTGATACTCTAACCAGAACTCAATGGTCTGGTAAGCAGACATGCAACCGGATTGGAGGTATTTTCCTTGCTTTGTCATCAGGAACAGTTTGGTTAGAAAAGCTGCTTAGTATCTAAGCATCTGAAATTCTCAATTTTTAAAGCAGAAATTATACTCCAACATCCACAGTCAGCATACTATTTTCGCATAAGACTGTAAAAAAATACGTGCAACAGCGCATACCAGTTAATACTGAACTATGAGCTGTCTCTCAAATATTTTCTGTAAAGCCACTTGGTTCTGCAGTGATGATCCAATGAATGATATCACCGAAGTGGATCTGAGTAAGGTCGTTTGACAGGACGTGTCCTTGTGAGAACAGCACAGGTAATGCTTACCACGCTGAGAGCACCTTCCCACCCGTCATGTGGTGCAACATTAGCCTGCACGAAAATACCACTCAAGGGCACTGGAGTACACAGAGAATACCTAAAGCATAAAAAACTGTTTGTTCTCTAGCCTTCATTTATCACAGGGTGATAAAGGCCTCTGACCACTGCCCTAGAAGGACCATGTTATCCTTGTCAAAGCTAACATGTATATCAGATATTTCACCCGATGAGCTCTGAGATCAAATTAAGCGGGTACAAATGCCGCAATGGAGGATAATTAACAATCCACTTAATGGCCATTAAGTATTCAGCCCAACTTCTCAAGATGGTGATGGCTTAGCCAAATCAGGTACCACACATAAGGCAGGGCTACCAGGAAACCAAGGGTCATAAGAGATCTGACACCACACAGACACCAAAATTACAGCAAACAGGGTACAACTTAACAGCTTGCGTTACACAGGGAACAAAGCTGGATGATCTGATTCCATCTGAGACTTAACACCGACAGAGATGCGAATCAGTAGGTGCACTGTCCACCCCACCAAGGCAAGCCCCTCTGCACGACTGACAGCCATCCCCTGGTTCAGATCAGCACCCACAAACGATTCGGCAGCTGCCAAATAATACTTGACCTGGTCCGCCCCAAAAGGGGTGATGTTGGCCTTGACCGACCCGACGCCCAGCCCCACGAGGACCAGTCCAACGAAGGTGGCGGTGGCACAGTAGCGGGTGGCTCCCACCTGGGAGCAAGGTGCCACGGTGGCGTTGGCCGCTGGAGAGGAGCAGTTCTCTACAGGGAACAAGGGGATGTCCCCGCAGAGGCCCTGGCGGGTGTGCGGTGCGGCGATGACAGGGAAGGCCAGCATGCCCAGCAGGTAGAGCGCCATGCTGAGCAGGATGGTGCCAAACTTGCCCAGGAGGGCGTCGGCCAACCAGCCGCCGAAAGGCGACACCAGGTAGGTGATGCCCATGAAGAGCAGCAGGGCCTGGCTGGCCTGGGCACCCTCCCAGCCGTAGGGAGGCCCGTTGAGGAAGAGCACCAGGTTGGAGGTGATGCCGTAGAAGGCCACTCGCTCCAGCAGCTCGGCCAGCAGCACGGCGGCGCAAGCCAGCCGCCGCCCGTGAAAAGCGCTGCTCGCTGCCCGCCCGCGTTCCCCGCTGCTCAGCAAGGGGCTGCGCTCGCTCGGCTCGGCCTCCTCCATGACGGCGCCTCCTTCCCGGCCCCGCCGCGCTTCCCGGCCCGCCCTGAAGAAACTTGGCCGCGTTCTCGCGGCGGGGCCCGGCCCGGCCCGGCCCGCCCAGGCGGGGAACGGCGCCCCGCCGTTGGCTGAGGCGGCCGTCGCTCCTCCGGCAGCGCCGTCACGTGGGCGGCCGGGCCGCAGGGAGCGGCGGCTGAGGCGAGACGGGGCGGGACATGGCGGACCGGAAGCTGCGGGGCGGGTCCGCTCGGAGGTACCGGCTGTGAGGGCAGCCCGGACCGGGCGGTCGGGCCGAGCAGGCCGCGGGGCTTCTCCTCAGCGCCGGGGCCGAGCTAAGCTGAGCCCAGGGGTGGGCGCACCTCCGGGCGCGCGGAGCTTCCGTGGGGAAGAGAGGCGGCAGCTTTCTCCCCGCAGGTTTTCCCTCGCCGCTTTCGTTAGGATGCCAGGCGGGGTAAAGAGGGGGTGGGGGGAGGCCGCAGCAGGGAAAATCGATATTATGGTTATTTCCTGCGTTAGGTCGGGCTGGGAGTTACGTTTTGGGCATTAACTGGGGCTGTGTGGCTTTGTAAACGACACGGGTTCAGCGCTGGCTTCCCCGAGAGCCCTCGCTGCCTCCTTAGGTTTATCCAGCGATAACGGCGAGAGAGAAACGCGGTTTGTTTCGCTGCTGCGCTTCTCAGTGGGGAAAGCAAAAGCGAGGACTGTCCCCGCCAAATTAATATTTATATATATCTATCGACGTGAACATGGGTTCCAAATGACTCTCCTCGTCCCTGTAGTGCGGCGTCTTCGGCGCTCGGAGCCGCCCCGTCAGCACCCACCGTCCCCGTCCCGGGGTGGGAGAGCACCCGCCGGGAGCGTGGGGTGCGCGGTTCGGTTTGCCTGAGGTGTGCCACCGGTGATGGTCCCTCCTACGCACACGCGGAGAATGAAGGCTCGGATTTGAATGGAACGAAGCGCACGATTAAAATGAGAAAACGGGCACTAGCGGTTGCAGGTTTGGAGCCCTAAAATGTTCTTTTGTTCCACCATCACGTATGTTGAGGTAAAGATGGTGAAAGTACGTCATTGTCTTCAACAGCAGACTTAAAAGTCACATTTCTTGGCCAGAACAGAGTGGGAAAGATACTCCTGGTTGTGTGTTTCCAATGGAAAAGGTAATTTGATTGACATCATATAGTTACACCCACTATTTAGGTATGACTTAAGATTTTTGGAACAGCGTCAGTAATTGAGCAAGCGATGCTTGTAAAAGTAAATGTATTCATTTAATGATGGGCCTTTGTAAATAACATATGCCATAAAAATGACTCATTAAATCTATTTGCTGTCTTAACTAGTTAAATTTCCTGACAAAGGACAATGAGGAAAATGCAACTAGCTGTAGAGAGAGATCTTTTTGTGAACTACTGTAACATGACTGATTCTGTAATTTAAAAAATTACATTTCAGCTTTGCCCAGCTTAATACAGTGTATCATCTCAATTGTGATTACATTTTCTAAGGGGTCTAGTAGTATTTGCTGGAGACTATGAGGTAATTACGCATACTTTGCTTTACTGTGTGTTTTAATACGCAGATATCACATTCTAGGCCCTTCGTAATTTACCTTCATGAGCAGGGTGAGATTTTTATATTGGCCTACCCAAAAACTGTTACAAACATCTAGCAATGCTGAATAGTATTTGAAATGTACATTATAAAATGTTACTTAAATCTTCAGGTATTGAGAGACAGGTACTCACTAAAATTCGGAAGCTACTGTTACAACCTGAACACTCTCTCTGGAAGTATAGCAGCTTCAGGAAGGTGGTTTTTAATTTTCCTCCAGACAAGAACACTTAGCTACAGTATATTTAAAACTTCATTAAGATACATCCATGACCCTTTCTTTGAGTACCGTGAATGCACCTATGTCTATACAGTGATACATTAGTGCATGTACATGTTTTCAAATACACAACAATACTTGATGCTGCAAAGACTTGTAGATTTTTAATTTTTTCAGTCAAGGCCTATATAACAGAAAACCCAGAGTTACCATAAATAGTAATAAAATGTTAAGACCTCTTTGAATGTTTCCTTTATTTCTTCTTTATTTCCCAGATGACTGGTTAAGTCTCCTCATTTGTCTCATGGAGCAGGTCTTGTGTTACATTGATGTTTGCATTTTTGTCTTTTTTGTGTTATGCACTAAATGTGCTCGATAGCTATTGTCTGGTTTTAGAACTAGCAGCGGTGAAAAGTTACAATGGCCAAGCTATTTTTAATTAGGTATCTCATGAAGATATCAAAACCCCAGCTTGCTTTTAACCCAAAACATGACTTTCTGAGCATAGTCACATATCCTGCTTTAGGCCATGCAGCTAGGGAATGTCCCCATTTTGGATTACGTAGGCTGTTTTAGGTACAGGGCTGCAGCAACAGGGGAAGGTGTGTTTCTTGGTTGGCGTGCACACTGCCAACCTTTTGTGGTACGACACAGCCGGATGGCAGCTGGGTGAGCTATGTTGTGTGGAGGAGATCTTGGAACCAGAAGGAGGGTCCGTTGGGAAAGGGTTTAGCGTAGCAGTATAGCAGAAGACTGAAAGGCAGCTGCATAAGCTTCGTGCAGTCCGTGTGATGTGTTACGGGTCTGTTAGACTGACAATTGGGCAGCAGTGACTAACAGAGATAACTGGTGCTAAATTTGAGGGTGTTAAGTGCTCTCAAAATCCAAATATGCTTCATATAGGCCACTTACAGTGAAACAAATCTCAAGGCTAGAATCCTGGCCAGATTGACAAAAGCCCTCTAAATTTCAATGGGGATGGGATGTCATCCCAGAAATGCTTTCTAAAATGGTGATGAAAATAGCTTGGTCCTGCCTACCCTTAAATTAGCATTTATGCTATTTTTAGCATTTATGCAAGATTTGTTGCTCTTGAAGTTGTCGCCATCGTTTTTGGTTTGGATGGAGTTTAATATGGTCCAAACAATGTTGTGCTGAATTATTTCTAAGTGATAACTCAGTGAGATGGAGACAGTTGAATGTAGCTCTGCAGCATAAAGGCCCATTAGCAAAACGTGAGCCAGCGTACCAATATGCTTACAATTTGCCAGAATACACTCCAATATATATCATTATCACTCCTAAACCCTCAATTCCTGAATACCTGTCATCCTCAGAGATCCGTACAAGTTATCTGAAGAACTACTATTTTAAAAATTGTTAAATTTAAGAGCCTTTCTCTGTATGTGGCATATTTTTCTCCCTCTACCTGACATTGAGACTTGAAGACTGATTTAAGCCACAATAAACAGGCACTGCAGTTTGCAGACCACCTTTCCCCATCTTCTATAGTCTTGGGGAAACACAAGCATCCATGTGGCCCTGTGGTGCATTACATCGGGGAACCAGAGCAGATTGTAAGTATACAAGCGAAAATGTGAGCTTCTGTTAGATCAAGCCCTCCTTCTCATCTCGTGGCCACAAATGTCCTGCAAACACTCTCCATGCTTTTACAAAATGTTGAATCAAGTTCAAGGCCGTGGATATCTACAGTCAGCCACCTGGTCCCTATCAGTCTCCCAGCAGACTCCCAAAACTGGCCTCTCAGTCTTACTGCCTGCTGCCCCACCCATCCACTCTTAGCTGCTCACTGTGTTTCTGGTTATAACTGGGGTTTATCCTGAAGACCAGCTTGATAGTTTGGGATAGTTTTCTTGGTCCTGAGTTTGGGCTCTCCGTTTTTCCCTTCCCTGCTTTGTTTTAACTCTGGATTTGGCCTGCTGCTGTGGCAGCTGTGGTTCCCCATTAGAATTTTCCCCTGGTCTTACACACCTTTGGCGCTGCTTTATCATATGGCCTTCCTGGCATTTAGTGTGGACTTTGACCATCCCGTTGCCTTGTTCTTCGGACTAGCACAGTCCTCTTGCTTTTCTGGTTGGTGGCATCTGATCCACAATGAGTTTTTGTTCCATTCCTGCACCGACTATGAACCACCTTCGCCTTGGGAGACACATGGCGACCATGGCGTAGGTGAGGAACCGCCTCAGGAGACGGCGGCTGATACCAGCCTTCCCCAATGTTCTTCTCGGGATGCCTCTCGTGCAACCAACAATTAAAGGCTTCTCCGAGGCCACGATTTGAGCACGTCACCTTTGCGACCGTTTCGTGAAAAGACGCGGCACTATTTAGAGGCGGGGGGCGGCGACCCAAACCTACTGGCGCAACACCGGGAGCTTGGCTCGGTACTCAAGTGCCCTCTGACCAGCGACACCCACCTGGCAAGGGCGCGACTCGCCCCTGGCCGGACGGCTCCCGCCACCGCAAGGGCCACGCTCAGCCCTGGCGGGTGGGTCACCGCCACCTACCGCAGGGCTTCGAGGCCGGCGCGGCCTTCCCGCCCTTCTCCCCCGCCGAGCGCGGCGGCGGGCGGGCCGGGGCTGCGGCAGGTGGCACACACCCGCTCCGCGCCGCTTTTTCCGGGAGGCCGCGGGGCCGCGCCCGGGCCGCCGGCAGGTGAAGGAGGCGGCGGCGGCGCTGCCCCTCGCTGAGGTGACTCCCGCCCGGGCGGACGGGAGAGGCCGCTATGAGGCTGCTGTTGCTGGCGTGCCTCCGAGCGCAGACCGGCAACGCGACCACCGCGGCCAGGATACAGTAAGTGCCCCCCGGCCCCGCGATGCGAGGGGGACAGGGGATCCCCGCTGCCTGCGGTCTCGCCGCCTGCCCTCTTACCCCTGGGGATCCTCCTGCCCGCCGCTGCCTGCCTCACCGGCGAGCCGGCAGGGAGGCGGGGCCGGCGCCTCCATCCCCTCACGCTGAGGCCGCCGCTGCCCCGTCCGGCGGGCGGAGGGGGCTCCGCGGTGGGGGGGGGCCGGTGCCGCGGGCCCATCGCGGGGCTGGGGGCGGCGGGGGCCGTCCGCCATTGGGCGCCCGCGCTGGCGCACGGAGGCGGTGTCTCTGCCGCCTCAGCCGCGTGGCTGGCTGGCGGCGGAGGTGTGTGAGGGGGACGGCGGCCGAGCGCCCGGGCAGGCCCTCTCTGACAGCGCCGGGGGCGGCCGGGGGGGGGGGGGATTCGCCGTTTAGCCGGGGCCTGCTGGCTGTGGGGGGCCGAGCCCGTGTCCGGGGTGGGGGTACGGCCCCAGCGGCGGCTTTGCCGCGGCTCTGTCTGGGCAACGTGTGCCCCTTTGCCCGTAGTACTGGGGAGTAAGGGAGAGGGGGAGCCGAGGGGTTCCCCTCCCAATAACCGCCCCCCGCCCCCGCCCCCCCTAAAAAAAAGGCAAACAAAAGACCTTTTTTGCTGGCACGGGAGCAATTCGTGCTTGCAGGGTGACCCAGGCGCACAAGCCAAGAGCAGGGGTCCCCTCACCAGCCGCCCCGCAGAGCCCTTCCCTTGCACAACCGGTGTCAGTCAGCGGTGCAGCAGAATTCCTACGGGCTGCCTGCTTTGGGAAGTACCCAGAACGAGATGAGCAGGCAGTGCGAAGAGCAGGGGGCTCTGGGAGCTCAGAAATAAGGATCTGTACAGGAGCCATACTAGAGAGCAGTTGTGCAAGAGCAGCTGCAGTTAGCACCCTTGCTGTAGGGATTCAACGTGCAGCTCTTATGGGGATTATGGACGTGAATCTGTAGTGCTTTGAAACTGGACTCACAGAATTGCACAAATATTCCTAATGTCCCCATTTAACTTTCTCTATGATGTGAAAGAAGGATGTGGCTGACAGCATTTCTGAGGGCTTTCCTGTGTATGTGAGCTTTGTTAAAAAAAAAAAAAAAAGTCACCATAAAAATGAAACAATTTCCGAATGGTTTTGTCCTCTTGAGGACCGAAATAAGGACTTGGTTGCTTCTTAGCTGTCAAAGAATCATCCACAGTTTATTTGTTTTTCTTAGGATGAATCTCTTCGGATAGTGTTCTGCTATTACAAGTTTTCCCCAACTTTGATCTGCCTATTATCTCACTTTTAATGTTATGTATAGAAACAGGGCTCTGACATTGTTTAAGTGTTCACACTAGTTGTTTCACACCAAGTTCAGTCTTGGATTTGTGCAGGGCTATTGTGTTGTATAAGACAGTGGTAGAACATACCTGCTGCCTCATGTCAGTCACCCCAGCATCGAAGATCTAAAGCAAATGGAGCATAAAGACCAGAGAAAGCTGAAGTTTTCTGTATTTTAAAGCAATAATTATTAATAAAATGTTGAGATAAAACAAATACGTTCTTATATTTGTAACACAAATTTTTATACCTGTACATGTCAGCATAGAGTTCATGTGTGATGGTTTGTGTGGCATTCTGCATTTCCTTTAATCTCTTACCTTTTGCTCTCACTGGATAATACAAAACTAGTTATTCTTGGGGACATCAGTGCTCATTCTTTCTCCGTAAGGTATTTCTTCTACCTTTACAAATTAAATATTCACTTACCTTCATCTTCCACTTCAACTTTGAGGAAAGTCAGACAAACATTTAGACTGTGGAGCCGTTCAGAGGTAACCTAGTAGAAAGCAGGTTTTGCATTATTTCTAGTTAAACTAATCCTGAATAAAGACAAGCAAATGTCCACATATTATTTCAGATTGTCTTTTAACTACACTGAGATTGATTGTGATCATGTGAGCATACTGCATCGAGACACAGTGGTTTAGCAAGGTGCCTTTACATGAGTCACGGTAACCAGCAATTTTCGTTAGCCTTCTCCAGCTGTGATTCATGCATGGTGGCCTAAGCTAATGTTTTAGTATGAAAGAGGGCATAGACTTGGTGAGATGCAACAGCTCAGTTGACAGATGATTTAACGTATTACCATGTTAATGCAATCATTTGCAGCTATATGAACACATCTGCAGTGATCTGTGTAGAGTATACCAACTTGCTTTAGCATCCTATTGCTTTATAGGCATACGTTATACAAAGTGGATGCTGCTTTCTCATGCACATAGACCTTCAAACAAAAAGAAAATAATGAGTGAAAGGTCAATTTAATTCGCATTTACAATAAAGGTGGATAAAGGTTTCTAACAGAAATAGTGTTTGAGAGTGACTTATGTCATGTTCAGTTGCTATCTTATCACTTACCATGAATGTTCTTTATAGTGATAATATAAATGAGCCTGTTTAGGAAAAAAAAGGCTGATCAGGAAAAAAAGTAAAAAGTATTAGCTAGCAATAAAATCTGTCTTCCTGTCAAGTGACAGCTCTCACTAAAACCATCCTACACAGATACTTCCATCTAATACTGGTTTTCTTAAGACTTTATGCCATTTAAAAAAAAAAAAAAAGTACATGTATGGCCAAAGGCTTGGGCATGTCAATTCTTGCACCAGTCTGCCATACCTGAGGTTAAGTGCATATGGTAGCCTTTGTAGCATATGTGTTAATACACAGAAAATATATATTCCAGTTAATATTTGGCTTCAGTTGTATCTGCGTTCATGCTTATGAATTTATTTGTTCAATCTTTTTTTTTATATTGAACCTTGGCAACTTTTGGTTAAGTATAAATGAAACAATGAAGTTGTCGCCAGGTTGGACAATTGCAAGCATAGATTAATTTTATGGCTTAATATCACTGGGTATACTATGTTTATGATATTACAGCTGTTCCTATAACTGCTTCATCTTTTCATAAATAAGATATTAATTTCCTGAGTTTAAAGTAACTGGTCACAAAGATACCAAAATCTAATTTGGCTAGAAATCAGCTTGCTAAAACAAGGGATGTAATGAATGTGCTGTGGGCTTTATTCATATTGGTGTGCATAATCTTTAATCACCTTAAAAAATATAAGCAATGAGTAGAGAATAAAACACTAAGCAAAGGTCTTTGGTTAGGCTGCCATTCTTCAGCCTTAGAAATGAGATCAAAGAGGGTGTTAGGAAAGAAAAATGAATCTTCTCTGCCCCTTGAAATGTTCTGTTCATCTTTTATTACTTGGTAGTAAGGAGGAATAGAAAGCTTGAATTAATTGCTTAATTAGAAAGATTTAGATGAAGTATTTTGTCAATATGTAAATATCTTTTGGAGAGGGAGAGATTGTTTCAGTCCTCGTTTGAAATGGGACATTTGAAATGGCTGTTTTGTAAATCTCCAGGTAATCAACTGCAAGAGAATTAAACCCACAAATTCAATAATGTGTATCATTCCTCTTTACAATTATTTTTCAGCTTAGACATTTATTGCAGTAATTCTGAGCCCCAACTTTTCTTCTATTTAGTCTTAGCCTGTCTGCTACCATTAAAATCACCCAGAAGAGCACTTGTAGAAGATCCTCTTCTCTTCATGGTAGATCATAAGAGGTCTTTTGCTTACCTACGTCTGTTTGCACAGGTGCTGGTAAATTCCTGCTGTTGTTTGTGTGGCCATTTCCAGAGCAGGACAGCTGCAAGGCAGGCGTTCATCCTCCACCTTTGGAACTGAGATGCAGTCATTCACATGGCCTGCACTTGATACATGCTACATCCAAAATGTTTTGCACAGCTAGACCTATTTATAAGGCAGGATTAAACTTTGCAGAGTTATTTTGTCCCTCCAAAGGACAGTTACTGACTTCAGAACATAGAGACAGAAGGATTCTCTCCCCATTTTCGCTCACATTTTTCATTTCTGTTCTTACAGTGGATTTTATTCATACTTCATTCATGCCAACACAATTTGTCTGTGTTGTTTAAAGGAGAAGTTTGAGAGAGAAATAAAATGAAGACTACTTTGTTTTAACAAGTATGAAAAAAAATAAGATAATTTACAAAGAAAACAGAAGATCAAGCAGGGTTTCAACTCTTGTATTCGATCAGCTTCAGTGGGAATTGCGAGTATTCAACTCTGGCCAAGTTTCAGAAAAGGCAGTGGAAGTGACTCTGCTCACTTAATAAACTTTGAATTGTGCTGTATAGATTTAACAGTAGTTGATGCATAGCTGCTTTACAGAATAGACAGCCTAGGGAAAGAGATAATTAGTATTTTTGGATGAAGCCTATTTTGTGCCATTCAAGAAGTGTCAGTGTGTCTACCTACCAGGAACTTTTTGGAAATCAAACATTCTTTGTCTGCAAGTAATTCCATTGAAATATCAGTTGAAAATTAGAACATAAATGTTTTTGAGAGGAAGACATCACAGAAAATAAAGCAAGTTTCAAAACTGTATTACTTTAGAGGTAAGCATACTTTTAACTTGCTTTTGTCTTAACTTCAGCTATGCTGTGTTTGGAACTATAAAACTGTTTCTATGTATGAAGACCTGTGAACTGCAGATTCAGGTTGAAGGAGGGAAGACTGCTAGCCAGGATAAGTGAAAAGTGGTGATCAATAATGTAGGAAATAAAAAATGAAACATTGTAAAACATCACCTGGTATTTCATAGTTATGTTTGTCAGAGAAAAATGTTTTTCTATAGGAGTCTTTAATAAAGTGAAAACGTGTCAGAAAAGGGTTGTGTCTTTAGTAGTATCTCTCTGCATACAGTATAGATCCAGAGCAGACACTTAGAAGTTTCACTTATAAGCCTCGTGATCTCCAAAGAGTGTAAAAAGAGAACAAGAGATTAATTCCCTGAATACTAAAATCAGTGGGGCTGGGAAGTATTTTGTCCAATATTCAGATGTGTATAAATATCACAGTGTAAGCAGTGACTAATATAATGTACTCTAAGAAGTGATCTTTCAAACTTACTGAATGACTGAAGTTTTCCCTGTTTGGTTACTTCCTAGCAAAACACCCCAAATCTGGAATCTGACAGCCAAACTCCATTTTAGAAATATTATTCTCCCCAAGTAGTGGCATTGGTTTCCATGAGAGTTTCAGCAGCAGGGAAAGATATGGCAGAGCACGGCAAATTCTCGATCCAAGCAATAATCACTGGTTGTTAAAACACTTACTTGGAAATTTATCTACCACATACAAAACTGTGATAGAAAATGTAGTCTTGAGATTTAGCATTTTCAATGTTGTCTTAGATTCACAGACAGCAGGAGATGTGTTCATTTTTGTTTTTCATTTGGAAAGTATTTGTTTATGAAATGGTAAAATAATATGAATACACAGTTGCCAGGAGGAGAAAAGATACCGGTAATGTATCTCTTCTGTCTTGGCTTGATTCAGGGACATCTGTGACTTCACAGACAGATCAGCCTTCAAAAAAAATCTCCTGCAATAGATTTGCAGCACCCTCTTACCATGTTCCTTGATTACAGCATATGTGTGAAAACCATAGTCTCATTTTTTTGGTTATAAAGATGAAAAGTAATTTAGAAAATATGAAAATATCACTGTAAATTTCAGTACTTAAATGCTACCCAATAACTCTGCTTCTACACACATATATTTCCATATATGCATAATCTGAAGCCTGTGACTGATCATATTGAACTCAATGGTATGTTTATGGGATTAAGGCATCTTTACGTTTGGGAATTCAAATTATTCTGTGGATAATTTGATAATTTTTCTTCTTAAGCTGTATGCAAATTTTTTTACATGCTCCTGAGTCATTATGTGTAGAAAAAAAATTGAAGTAATAGAGTTAATCCATAATTTCTGAGCCTTGGAACACTTGAGGAAGTCCCCCTCTATTTACTGCAGAAACAGCTGTCATTCAGCTGTGAGATTTAGAGCTGTGGAAACTGGAGGAAAGGAAAAGTATTCATTCCTAGCATATTAAAACAAAAAAGATGCTCTAGATCGAAATTCCTAGCTGAATTTCTTGATTCCTGATGTCCTGAGAGAATTATTTTCAAATTAATTGTAATATGCAAACATATTGCTTGTACATGATAGTGATTTATGGTAATTGGAATACTGATGGGAAAATATTCTTTTAGACTATTTAATGAGCACCTGTGAAATTATGGAATGCATGCATGAGCATCCCGAGTATTTGCCTGAGAGATTTTCTTTTCACAGCTATGAGATTTGGGCATCATTATTTAGATATAAATTGAGAGCCTCTTTCAAAAGGCAAGCAGGTACTTGGAACAAGTTCATGGGACAACTGATGTAAATAATTGCTCAACAGTGTAAATAAGGAGCTTACAATCTGGCTGTATTTTATTATTTATTAGTACTTATTATAATTTATTGATCTTGTTTCAAACAGTGAAGTTAAAAGTAAAATTAGTTTCTTTTTAGAAGAAGGAAGAAATACAGCACCATATGTTGTGCCAATGGAGCTCTGTCTGATACCATGCTAATACATTCCTTCCAAGGCCTCTAGACATTTTACAACATTTTTAGCACCAATATCTGCAGTAATGACTAACTTCTGCAGGACAGAAAATTACTTTCCTTGGGAGGATATGAAATGATCAGGAAAGGAAAGAGCCGACATTATCCAAGAAGCTATTGAGTTAGCAGGATTTTAATGCAAGAACAATTAATACGCTATGAGAAATAAATCAACTGGAACAATATGTAATTGCAGAAGAATGCAGAAAACATTCTTGTGGTCTTTTTATAATACTGAAAATGTAAACACTACATGTCAGCAGATACAGCGTGCTAGTTTCTATCAAAACATGGATTTTCTCCTGTGTGTTTTTTGGCTGATGTCATTGGAAACATTGATAACTGATTCTGGTTTTGCTGGGAGGAATTATGAGCCTAGAGTATAAAAGAAAAGACTAAACCAAAGCTCACTGAAATGCCTAAAGTAAAGCTCCCTGTAATCAATCAGTTTATTGACTTTGGCAGTCTTTGAATCAATGTTTTAATACGAGGAACCACTGTATATAAAGATGAATGGGTAAGCTGACATTAGAATGGGGGGGGGGTGTTGTTGGTGGTTTTTTTTTCTTTTTAGCAATTGAGATTTTTAAAAAAGACCGTGAAAGAATTCGTGTAATTACTTTTGTGTAGTTTTTTTCTTACACTTCCATTACCCTGTGCCTGTTTTACAATGGGTAAACTAAGACAAGAAGCAATTAAATCCACAATCAAACAGAAAGGGAATAAAGTTTCAACTCTCCAGTTTTATTTATGTATTCATTTTTTTGCATGTTCTGTATTTTTAATAGTATTGATTAGCTGGATGTATTTGTGCTTTATTCACTCAGTGGCCTTTCTCCAGAACAAATCTGAGAATCTCTAAGACCAAGGTCTAACAAGCTCAATTCAAAAGGAGTCTTTTCAGCATATTAAGCTGAAGCTCAATCAGGAAAGATCCTGATCATACTTCACTTGTGCTGATTTCCAAAGGTGATGTTGATACTTTGTAGGCTTGGGCCTTAAAATGGATGCAGATTATGTTGCTTGGAAGTGTGCCTGTGGCTTCGCAAGGGTGGAGGTAACAAATATTTTCCAGGAAAAAAAAACCCAACCTTGTAAATAGCTCCATGGTTGCTTGAACAAAATTAGCATAAAGGTGAATGTCGGAGCAAAAATTATTAAGGAAAACCATTCTGATCAAGCTTATTTAATATACTGGCATGCCTACAACATTAATAGTATTTTTTTTTCTTTTTTCTATTTGTTCCGATGATGAAGGAATCATCTACATGCTGCAGGTCATATCTGTGTTCTTAAAGATGCTTTCATGTATGAAAGTCCAACTGAAATAGCAAATCTAACCTCCACAGACAAGTTTGATGCAGCCCTGGCCATTCATCTTTATAAAGGAGGCAGACTTCTGCAAGGTAATCCTTTTTCTATTTTGCAGTAAAAATACCTCTAAAAAGGTACTGAAAGAGAAGAAAATGAATATGAACAGTTATAAATGTCTATAAATGTGTAAATCCACATGTAATGTAGTTATTATGTTTATCTACTTCAACAAATGTTCAGAAATGCTGAAAATCTTTCTCTGTGGGAGATCTGATCCAGAGAGGAGACAACTAAATAAATGTACTTTTAAAGCACATGGTGCATTTCATAATTAAGTGCTTTAACTACATTAAGATAAGAGCATTATATTAACATTAAGATACTTTCAGCAAATTTGTTCTTTCAGAGGACAATGGCTTGGCTAAGTATAGCTGAGGTCAAATAGAAGAAAGCAGAGAGGCTAATTTGATTTTTCTGCTCACAAATGAGTCAGGGATTTTTGGACACGAAATAACTTTGAGATGTTGTTCATGCCAGTTAAACTGTAGGAGACAGGATGTTATCAGACAAATAATAAAATTTTCCATTGTATCTAGTCATGTAGAACAAAATTTTAGCCTGCCATTAATGATACGCTAGAAGCACTGGCTTTCAAAATTACAGACACTGTCACCTACTGAAATTGCAAGTGCGTATCCATTTTTGAGATCACCTTTGTATTGTACAAATCTATTCACTTGGACAAAGGCACATAATTTGATACTTTCATCAGATCTCAGTATAAGTTGTGTTGTGCTAGTTTTCAGACTTCAGAAGTCCCCCCACAATTTGTGCTGGTGGGTTTTCAGAAAGCCTGAATTATTATGCCTGGCATGCTTTTTGTTTGTTCTTTCATTTAGTAATGAGGAAACTAGCAATGCTAATAAATCCTCATCTTACCGCTTACTTCATTTTCAAATATAAATGTGAAACATATAGTATGTTTTCTATCTTTATCAACATATTTATTTCATTCCCCATTTGCTTTAAGATTTCCTTATTTGCTTGTTTTTAACCAGGAGTTTTGAGAGTTCACTGAATTTAACCTGTCATTTCCCCTCTATGCCCTAAGACACTGTGGGTAGCTATAGAAAGTGTCACCAATAGTTTTCACAGCCATAAACATTCAAGGTCAGTTGTATTATCTCTCAAGAGGAAGAAGCTCCATCAACACAGTAGGCCCTACTGCCCTGCTTGTTGGTCCAGTGCTGAGGACAGTGTTGTCTACTGAGTCCTTGATGCCTCTCCCCTTCCATCTGATAGCAAAAAGAAAAAACAAAGCATATTTTCTGCCTTTCTTGATACACAGTGTGTAGTGGCAATATAGCCTAACTGCTTATTCTTGTTCACCATCAGAAGGAAACCTTGGCTTTATCTGTTACAGCTAACAGAAATCCACAAAATCCATAAAACTGGTCACCTTAATGACAGGTTTTGTAGACTGTCTTACTGGAGACTGTTTCTTTTGCAAACTGCAGTCCCATTTGGAATTTAAAACTATGTTCTGCATGTAGTAATTAGCCACCATGAGGTTATTATTTGTTAGCTTAATGTGGTGTAAAACTGACCACTTAATTGGTTTCAGTTCTGGGACAATCAAGAGATTATTGTCTGCTAACTTGATTAGTTTAAGGGGAGAACATTACTGGTAACTTGTCAGTTTCTAAAAATAACCTGACTCCAAGAAAAGAAATACTATTAGAAAGGAATCTTGCACTACTATTGGCTTTTGTATTTTCATCTAAGTGGTCTTTGGCTTTGTCCTTGTAAGTCTAGCTGCTGTTAGCATAGAAGTGCTATACTACCATGTTTTGGTGGCTTTACCCTTCCACAAATACGAATTTATTCTGATGCCATGTATCAAAACTAGGCTTTTACCAGAGTGCAGACACCACTAGGATATATATGATTTTGTTGATACTCTAAAATTTGAATGTTGATAATGTCTTGTGCACATATTGTCCCACAGACAACATGCCTTCCTCTTCTCTTACTGTTCTGAGCACTGTAAGGCAGCCTAAACCAACTTTCATAACTTGGGTGATTACAGAAGGTCTCGGAACAACCAATTATAAACACAGATCCATCTTTTGGGATGGAATTAGGTAAAACAATGGTTTTGTTGCAGGTTAACATATACTGCCTTATTTAATTTGGTGACCTTTTCCAATGGTGTGGCTCTGTCTACATTTTTTATAGCAGTAAAATCGGCTTCAGAAGTCAATATTTAAAAAAAAAAACTAATAATTTCAGTAACTGACTTTGCAGGATGGTCACCTAAACAACTGTATTGGAATCCTTGAGGGGGCAGTGAATGAGTGGCTGAGGTTAGATACCTGCCACCAAATTTTGCAATACTGCATCTTATTAAAATGTGAATAACATTTAAAATATATATGCTGTTTGATGGGCTGCCAAGTGTAGAAACTAATTAATTATTTTTACTAAGCATGGAAGAGGCAAAGAAAATCTCATAGCTACACAAAGACTGACATGCCATGAAAATGCATAGTTATTGTATGAGTTTTTTCAGTGCCAAACCCATAAAAATCCAAGTTTCTTCAGGTTTCTTTTTCAAAGTCTTTTGCTTATGTATGTGATACAGTATTATCAATATACTTTTTCACTCTTAATGTCCCCTTCTAGTCATTACCTTGACATGTTGGTCAACTTCTCATCGTAGTCATTGCTTTGCAGGTAGCAGAATTCCTTTTGGAATCATCTTTGGTGGGACAGATGTAAATGAAGATATCAAATGTGAAGAGAAACGTCGGGTAATGGGAGCAGTGCTAGGAGAAGCCAGGTAAAAGCACGTGTGGAGGGTTTATGACAGGACATTGCATTTTTGTAATGGCAGATCTTTTAGGAACTGTTACATAAATGCTTGAAATCACTGGGAGATGTGTAGGTCAGTGGACAATGGATAGACTACTTGAAATGCCTATGATCTCTACATACTATTTTATGATTCAGTGACAGAAGTAGAACAGTTTCTTCATAAAATATAGTCTGTATGCAGTCTATTCATTTTATATTTCCCCTGTTAGAATTGTTTTATCGTATTTGTCCATGTAAGAGTTGGCAGAGGTAGTGCTGAAACTTGGTCTCTTGGGCTGTGAATTTTCAAAAAGACTCAAATCCCATTAAAAGCTAATGAAATCTGTGCTCTTGCTAACTAATCCTGTGCTTTGTCTACTGAATCATAACTGTTTTCTAGAATAATAGAACTATGCATGTGATGAGGATATAAAATACTAAGGCAGGTGAAAGAAATGAGAAGAATAATAGCAAGAATACTTAACCTGGGATTTGGCAGCATATTGCTCTGTAGAATAATCTACTTTACGGGTAGACGTTATAAAGACAGCCTTTGACAGTTACTATAACTGTGGACTGTAGCAACTTGACTGTGGTTTATTTAACGTGTTTGTAATGGATACAATTTTATGCAATCAAGTTTTAATTTCTTACCAAAATTATTTTAGACTGTTTATATTTGCAGAGATTTAGGTAAAGAAAAGCACAGCTAAGTGTCTCCAACAACATCCATACATTTCTCATTTATACAGATCTATCCTGGCCATGAAATGACTGATACACGGTATTTAAATAGTGAATCTTTAGTAGTGGAGGTGAGTTAGTGGTGGAGTTAGTGGTGGAGGTATAATTATTTAAATAGCAAATCTTTGTTAGCAGTGGAGGTATGAATATTCTCATTAAATCTTATTGTAGTAATATTATGAGCCTAAGCAAGGTTGGACTTCATTTGCCAAGGCCCTGTGCCAGAAGTGCTAAATGTTGCTCCAAATTGGGTTTTTTTAAAACCTCTGGTTTTTAGTAAATTCTGGTTTATGTTACATGCATTCAAGCATATAAAATATTCTGTATTGGAACTAACATATCTTATGCACATACAGACCAAGGTGCCCAGCAGTTTGACTTAAGTGAGACGACAACTAAAAATAACTGGTATTTGTCCTGTTGGATCACAGAATCAAACCTGTTCTCAGAGGCCTCGCATTTAGCTTGTTGACAGAGTGCTTGATTGAAAAGCAGGTGACTCAACTATAAAGAACTTTTGTTCTTTTTTTCCTGCTAATGCAATCCTTTCTCTAGATACATGAACAAAGCAGCAGAGACTGAAAAAATTCTTTAAGCCAAGTCTCTCAGTTTCTTTAGGTGAATTGACAAGGGAGTATTTTCAAGGTGTTTTAAAGTCTGAAAAGTTGTAGTCAGTGTAGTCATCAAATGTACTTCAAGAACTGATCAGAAATCAGAGAAGATTACTAAAACCCAAAAAGGTTTTTGCAGCATTTCTCATTGTTTCAACATCCCCAGAAAAGAAGTTTCCTTCTGCTTGATCCAAAGGTCTGTTGACTTCAACAGTGTTTCATCACATGCATGGTGGGCCAGTAAGCCCTTTTCTTACTGGAAACTAAAGCGTTTTATGTATGTAAAGCTTCTGATGGATTAAATTAATTTAATAGATAGCTTAAGTCTTACCAAGATAGAGGCTAAGGTTGTCACTTGATGTGTAGTCAGCGTAATAGCTCACTGATGGCGGGGATGGCTCTATTGCTGCCTCTCTTTCTCTTCTTTTCCTTTCCCTTGCTTATGGCTGTGTGATCCCCCCTTCCCTGTGCCAGGATTGGACTGCTTTCTGAGCAGGTTTAACTCACTAAATGACATAAAATTAGCTTTTTTTTTTCTGGGTTAGTTTTCTACCCCTTTAATAAGAAAAGTCAGCTTGTGGAAGGATACAACAAGGGTGTCTTTTTGGTGGCAGTAAGTTGCTACAGCAGGTCACTCAGCCTCATGGAACTATATGTGCCTGAGCTCCTGTTGGCTTGAGTACTCTGAAGAGTCATCACTCCAGAATTGAGCTCTGCATAAGCGAAGGGGTCCCTGAGTGTACAAGGTGAGATAAAATTTAAGCATCTGGAATGTCTTATCAAATCCAGATGTACTGCTTGCATACTTACTCTAGGAGAGCTTAAATACCTTGCTGAACAGAGCTTGCTCAGGATACAATCTCCATTCATTCATCACAGCATTCTAGGTAAGAGAGATAACTACAGTGGTTCAGATACAGCAGTATGGATTTTGGTTCATGTTAGCAATGAGGAAATGCATACAGAATCTGCAGCAGGCTTATATCTCGTAGTTTTATCTTTGCTAATACCACTATATGTTCTAGGTATTATTAGCTAACTTAACGCTGGCATAGATATGCTGTTCTGTCTGTAGTGCCTTATAAAATGTGGTAGGTAAACAGATTTTAAAGACAGCACTTAATCACACTCATTGAAAAATCATTAGGATATGTTCTTATGTCTAAGTGTGACTTGTAGTTGGAAAGCAACTTAAGGCCCCATTCAAGACAAAATTTATATACTTGTTTACTTTTGTTATCAAATAATCAGAAGTTATTCTTTAAACAGGTCTGAAGGAAGAAAGATACCTAATGTGTCAGTTAAATTTCAGCACTGCGCAAAATAAAAAGTATATAAACCCAGAAACTCTGACTGTGTTCACTTGATCCAGTTCTGTGTTTAAAATATGATCTGTCACAAATATAGCTAATATGGCTTATGCAAAACCTGTGCTTTACTGAATGTTTTTTTAATGATAATTTAGTTAGGAACTTAAAGTATAGTTTAGTAGCTTGGATTTCCGATGATGTTTCAAAATATATTAGTGCGTCCTTATGTAGTTCATAATATTTTCTCTCCTACAGGAAAAGTAATTCGGTTTTCTAGAAGTTATTCTGAATGGATCTCTTCTCCAGTATTATCACTAGTATTATTCATTGTATAGTTATTAAAAGAAACATTGATTTTTTTTCTTTATTGATTGCAGGGTTCTAAGCAGAAGGTATCATGAATTGTAGATTACTTGTCCAGTACAATATACCACCACATTCCATAAAACAAAGTATTGAACACTGTCTAGCTTTATAATGAGTGTTTCATTTTTAATAAAATTCCTCTAAATGGTGGTTGTACTCCTCTAGGGTATTTTTTTCTATTGAACAGTATTTTGTAGACTTAGGAGCAACAGTTTTTTTCTGCTTGTTAATGTGATGTATTGAAAGTATAATTGCAAAAACTGGAAAGGGACCATGTGCAACTTAACAAAACAAGCATTTGCAAAGGCTTTAATAACCTTAAAGCTGTCAAGTTGTATATGTGAAATTCACTGTAGTACCATAAAGCAGATACTACAAAACAAATGTATGGGAATAAGGTTTGTTTCAACAAACAGAAGTAGGATTTATAATTCAGCATTTATGTGACTTCTAATGAATGACTGTGATTTCATGTCCTCAAATTATAAAATCTCTAATGGAAAAGTACTGTTTTGGTTGTGACTTAGCAATATGCTTCATCTCTAACCATTGAGATATCGTGGGGTTGGCTCAGGACAGAAACATTACATTAATTCTATGAAAAAGAAACACCGAATCATAAGCATAATATGTGATAACCGCTGTTTTATATTCAGTATCTATAAAAAAAAATTTAAAAAAGGAATTTTGCTGAGCAGACACATCATGTCTCATATGAAGGAGGTGTTCAAACATTTCTATTCCACAGGACTGACAGTCTTCAGAAATGGTCCCATCTGTGGTTCCAGTTAACACTCAAGTTCCATTTAAGAACGGTCAAAGCATGTCTTTATGTTTCATCACAACTTAAAAGCTATATTAAAGCCCAGCATGTTCTTAAGATCTCTTCTGAACCGGGATTCTTTATTAACTCTGACTCCATAAAAATATCTCATATGACTTCTTGGTATTACATCAAGCTCCCAGTAAGATTAACTTGTTTAGCTAGTACATTTAGAAATCAGACTTCTGTGGCTGAAGTCTCTCTGTAATGAGACACCCAAAAATGAAAACTATTTATATCAATGCTGCTTTTAAATGGTCTCTGACATAACTCTTCTGTTATGTGGAATGATAGTGTACTGCATACATTTCTCAAAGGCACCTAAGTAGAAGTCCAGATGAGCCATTATAAACAGCCATAAGGGAAAAAGTAGAAGTAAGCTTGGGAATAGGATTCTCTTCTCCCTCCCAGATGAAAACCCTAGCTGTTAAGTTATTCAAGTACACTTTTGTTTGCTTGTTCTTACTTTGGTGTTATGATTTATATATATTACAGAGGAGGAGTAGATGTTGTTCATATACTATTCTACAGTTCATTCATTTAAATGCCCTTCTCATAACAAAGAAAAGTCTTAACCAGAGAACAGTCAAAATGCCCTTCTATCAGTATTATGTCTGGCTAGTGTAACTGTCTCTTTGCCTGAAATGACGGCTGTGGTAAATCTCATTTCTGGGCACCCAATTCTTCCCTATTTATTATAAAGGACTATCAGGTGTCTAACTCAGCACTGCAAATTTCATCTCCACTGCAGATGCTTAACATTCAGAGCTACAGAGCTGAGTGTCCCAAGTCTGTGAGATTCCAGAGCTGAAGCCCAATGACTGGATCATCTTTCTTCTTTTTTAGTTTATTTAATTCTGATAATTTTCCTGAAGAATACCATTTTGGTCTCTCAGATGTTTGTTTCTCATTGACAGCTTTGACTAAGAAATAAGGAGAGAACATTGGGGGAAAGTTTTTAAAAAAATCCATCCACTCATTTGAATTAAACTAAGTTGCACTGAGTTGCAAATAGTGGGACTGGGTATTGTCAAATAACAATAGTATGAAAGTAACTGGACTTAAGATCCCTTCTTACCTAAGCTTCTGGTTGCGAAGAAGGCTATTGCAACTTGCAGTGATGTAGAAACAGGAAATGCTAACTCAGTACTGGAACTGTATATATTAATCTAGATAAAGTGGGGGATGTTCCCATTATTAGGATTTTCGCTTACTTTAAGAAGTCTTCACTTCAGCTCCCCAAGAGCTCTAAGTTGTAAAGCCTGAAGAGATACCATTTGCTTTACCACTGTTTTCTGGTAAAACAAAGAGAAAGCCTGCTTTCTCTCTTTCCATCTATAATCATTTTTATAAGCCTCTGCTCTTTGTGCTTACAAAGATTTTTTTCTGAAGTACACTTCTGTTTTTACGTTTAAACACTTTAAGCAGATGATCCCAACTATTTTTGTCCATTTAACTAGATTTGCAGTGGCTTTCACGATGAAAATGAAGGAACTGGCAGCAGCAGAGTGGGTAAGTTTACATGATGATGGTGATGCTTATAGTATTATCAACTATGCATTCTCCTAAAATGTTTTCTAAATGCTAGAGAATTGTAATAATCTTCATATTCTCTATTCCTCTTTTTCCTTTCAGAGAAAGCATTTCATATTTATGTATTTCGACAGGTCAAATAGATCTGGCATTTAAAAGCTGTTTAATATTTGAGAAGAGTATCCAGCAGTTTAGGAAGTGCTTCTCTGTAACATTTAAAACTAATCATTGCTGTTGTTATCGAGTCTCTTCTGATGCCATATGCATATATTGTTTCTTTTTGCATCATTTAATAAACTTTATGTTGCCAAAATTCCACTAAACAGCTTTACTTACAATAAAGAACTTGGAAGAATAATTTGAAAATACTTGTTTTGTCAACACTGGAAGTAGAATGAACTTCTTAAAGTGAACTGCAGAGCTAAAATTGAAGTTATGCTAAGCGCAGCAATATGTGATATACAGCCCTGTTGACCAGGCCTTGAGGGATATGTAGCACATAAATAGCACTTAACTTTGTTAAAACTCATCTCTCCTCCTGAAAATAAAACAAAACACACTGTACTGAATGATATATGGAAAAATACTGAATTAAGTTATTTTCATCCGACAGTATAGTGGTTAAATAAATTTGGCAATGTATTTTAAGGAGATTATTTAGCCAGCAAAGAACTGGCAGTAATAATGGTTGGTTCTCTTTTCTTCATTTAGTAGGCACCATTGCATTTGCTGTGTTGCAAGTCTACTTCGGACATTCAGTGCAATTATTTTTAGTATCTGATGCTCCTGTTTGAAAATAGTCTGGGTCAACATTTTCACCCTTACGTGGTTGAGATGATGGCAGACTGCCAGTGGAGAAAATTGAGACAAATCCTTGAAGTAGACAGTCCTCAATCCTGGTTTCTGAAGAGCGGCATAAGACAATAAAGAGCTGCCAGTCATTTGAGTATAAGGAGTGCTTTTGGGTCATGTCAGGCTGCACTGGTAACCTGTGAAAAACTCCACACCAGACGGCAGGGCTTGCTGATCCAGCTCGATGGCCCAGCTGATTTTCTGTGCAACGTTAGCTTTCCAACTAACTTGTTGGCTAAAGACTTGTACTGGATTACAGAGAGCTTCACTGAGCACCAGATCCAGTGAAGGGTAAGAAGTAACTATCTGGAGGACACTAAGGGGCAACATACTGGGATAAAAAGACCAAGGCAGGACCACCCTCTTCCAGCTGCAGTGAGCTGTTAGCTGCCCTCACCTCATCTTGTGAAACATCAGCTGAAGTTGAACAATAAATGCAAGAAGTAGAAACTAACTGCTTGGTATCTCTTCAGTTCTAATTTGCATCATAATATGATCATTAATACACCCTTGCCGAAAAAAAAAATCACTTAGAGGTGGAGCTTGCACAACAGAACAATTTAAAACTCAATACTTTGTTTCAGCATGAATTGATTTTTTTTTTTAAATCTATTTGCATTAAAAGTATATATGAGCAGACATAGGAGCTGGTATTTACATTACAAATATAATTTGGTTTTAGTAATTCCTACAGTGAACGTCATGATAGGTAAACATGAAAGAGCACAGCTTCTGTCATAGATCTTGCGCAAGAAAAAGACAAAAGTAACGTAGTATAAGGAGGAGAAACAAATTTGAACTTTGAAATAATTTTGAAATCAGTACCTCAAATGTTTTTAAGTACTTTGACTGATTTTACCTAAACACCTTTGTGCTGCGGGCCTATGAGACTCACTCAGTGTTTTGGAGAAAGTCTGTGGCAGACAGGGAATTGGAGGCAAGTCTGTCAAGTCCTAAAATGAAATACCACCTGCTAACCTGTGTCTTAAATGCTGGGGGTTTGAGTTCTTTTTCCAGCTGTATCATCATATAAAGGGTAAGAGCAAATGTGACACATTTACTTTCAGACAGTGAAGAATATGAATACAACTTTCCATACATAGGTCACAGAATATTAACACTTTTTACATATTAACTCACACTAATGTGAACTGCATTATTCCTCTAATGTGTGGTTTATTAGTTAGTCAATTAAGAATTTAAATTACGAACATGTAAGCAATTGCACTGTGCTCAAGGGCTGTATCTTCCAACAAATTCTTTTCTATTACGTTGGATAAATTATCTTTAATTATGCACCACATAATACAGCATTTGTAATAATCTGTATTCCAAGTAAGTTTGAAATACTGTAAGAGATCTTGTGCTTACAGTGAGTGTTTTATTTCAGTAGTGTAAAACTGGTGCATAAGAATTACCTAAGCCAGTTTTATTAGCATTCAATTTCATTTTTCCATTCTCCTCAAGACAATTTAAAATAAAGAACATAACAGAAAATTGATCTATAAAGTGTGAATACATCTGTATGCCCTGTTCCACAGTAGTCCTGCTATTTTCTACTTGATGATCCAAGCCCCAGCAGGACTATACTCACTGTAAGCCATTAAAGGTCCAGCAGAGCATGAAACCAGATCCTTAACTAAAGCTTATTTTTGAAACTTAGTGGTTTTAGGGAACAAAAACCCTATCTTCGCCCACCAGAGTTTGACGCAGAACTATGCGCTATGTCAGCTATGGAGGCAAGGCTGGCTTAAGCTACCCTCTGCCCAATCTGCTTTTTTCCACCTTCTGTTTTGTTGCATATATGTGCATCTAGCACTGAATTTCAGCTATCCCACATGTCCTGCAAATTTAAATTCTGAGGTTGGCCTCCAGCTTGCAATGCTGTCTCCATTGTTTGCAAGGCTTTTTTTAGGATTGGAAGATCCAATGTTATTTGAAATGCTACTTATTCATAGATAAGAGTAGACTCGAGAAATGTTAAGTAATACAATAACCTATTAAACCATTTTTTTCTTATTTTTAATTGCTTTGAACACAAAAGTTCATATAGCTTTTCAAAGATAAAGTCCATAGAATATCCCTAGTCTTCCACTGTAGCATAAACAGTGTTATTTTTTCCCTCACTTCATTTATGTGTGGATTTGCTGCTTCTTCGTGTAGATTTTGTGACTTAGTTAATTCACTCTGATTCTCAGAAACCGCCTCCTTCCCATCTGTGAACCGCTTGTTGATGACTATTCACTTTTTATGACCTCTTTTCTATCCATTTCTTCTTCCAGTTCATTTTTAATAACTAAAATAGACTGTTACGACTGGGCAGTGGACTGGAGGGGCAGTCACATAGGAGTGATAGGGGAAAACCAAAATATCTGCAAGTAAAAAAAATTTAAAAATCACTTCCTTGGCTTCTTATTTCCTGAGCTGTCTGGTGCGGGAATTGGTTGCTTAACAGTTTGTTTCTACATTAATTCTTGTTCTCCTAATACAAGTTCTCTTCCTGCCTTCAAGTCATTATCCTGCAGGTGTGATTTTACAATCTGCTAAAGATGGGGAGGGGGTGGGAGAGGAGAAGGGAAGACTAACGTGCAGCTTGACATGATGCAGTGGTATACGGGATGCTCTGCCTTGGCTAACTCTGTTATTCCAACAACTTTCCACATCAAGAGGCAAGTCTGCACAGCAATATTTAGCTTGAAGAGTTCAGTGTATTAGCAGTGTATCCCAGCGTTCAAAAGTGGAATGGTTGGAGGGGAAACTTAGTAGCCCTTTTTCCATCTGCACTTCAGAAAGAGCCATGACTGGCAAATAGTCAATGACTCTGAGAGTTGCAGCCTGCTAGGACTGTGCCTCTCTACATAGTGAAATGTAGGAGGAGGCAAGATTCAGTCTCAAGATAGCAAAGACTGGTGCTCTAAAGAAGGTTGTGCATTTCTGGACACTATGATTATAGGTGAAATTCGTGAAGGAATATAATATCAAACTGGAACATTCAAGGTTATATTGAGCAAATCTATTGGAGATTACACCGGTTGAGTAATACCCTCCTTAGCTTACTCCTTTACAGGTATTGCAACCAGTGCTTTTAGAACACCTAGGAATTGTCTGAACACAAAGTTTTACACAAATACTTTGAGCTCAAAAAACTCTGCTTGTTTGCTGGGGAGTGGCGGTGGTGGTTTTTTGGGTTTGGGTTTTTTTTTTTCAGTGTGGAAACATCACCAAGATTATTTCAATGTTTTCGTGAAAAAAAATGTATTCCACAAATTCGTGGTTGAAGTTATAGAAAGATATTGAAATAGGAACTTGCTTATTTAATCACCTAAATTAAAGAATTAGCATAGCAGCACTTCAGGAGTAACTTTGGAGGTGTAGTAATTACCTCTTTCACTATAGCTATTTTAAAATGATTCTTATGCAACTTTTATTTGGGAATATTCTGCTACTGGCCAGTTTTCCCATATAGACAAGTCTACATATATTTTACAGCAATCTTTGAAAAGGTTAGAGGTAAATGGGTTTGTTTCATGCCTGATGTGTTTAAAAATTCTATTACGGATGAATGTAGACTGTGGTTTCGAAACCAGCTATAATTTTTCCTTTAAGACTAACATCTTTTGGGAACTAGGGCTGTTCTGTAGTGGAAAATCTTTCTATTCTAGGAAAATATTTTAATTTTCTATGCAGTAAGCAGATTAATGATTATGAGAAAGGATACAGAGATAAACAAAAAGATATGTTTGTACTAACTTGGTAATTGTGTTAATTGCAAAATTGATTCATTGTTACTGTAAGTGTTCATAGTAAATGTAATTTACATTGCTGACTTGGCTTTTGGTGTTACTTAAATGTATCTTTCTAACAGTCTGTTTTGATTTTTAATAGTCAAAAGAAAATTATGCTGATGTGCATTTTGCTATACTGGTTGGGTTTTTTTGAAGAGTGAACAGATCTTTTATGGTGAACTATGAAAGTTACTTTTCTTCTCCTTCTCTTTAAAGCCAGATGCTAGGCAGAAAATATACGTCCAAACTCAAGGTGAGAGTTTTGAAATACTAAGGCATTCAGTTTATTTGAATCAAGTGTTTGGTACCTGTATGTTTATGTGTCTACCTTCTTTGCCCCGGAAATATTTTGCTGAAATGGGTATGGGATTTGAAGTCCTGGCTCCACTGAAGTTGAGCTTTTTGCCATTGACATTAATTGAGGCAGTATTTCAGTCTCTTAGCTTAAATTTTCAACTCACTTGGTGCTTTTAAAAAAAGTTTTCCCAGATTCTTTACAGTAGGAATCTGAAAGATAAGGTAACATGTAAGGTAACACCCAGCTTTCTCCAAAGCATACGGAAGTTTTGATGCTGAATGATTATTCTCTGAAACTCCAAATTCTTTTAAATGCTTTAAGTTGAGTTCCCAGCATAATGACACCCAACAAGTATCTAATCCAAAATATAATACTTAAGTGAGTAGTCTAGGGAACACTCAGCTCAGCATTTTAGATGTGATTACTTAAGCTACTGCACCTGATTTTATTTATCTAAAAATAACTGTCTGCAGATTTCAAAACTCATTCCATTTTGTATATTTTACTTTCAAAGAAAATAAAAAACCTGTTATGTTGAAATAACTCATTGTGAGGTCTATTTAGCCCATATTTAGTCTATATTTAAGCCTCTTGGGGGGTAATAGTTAACTAAGAGATTAAATACATTTATAAAATAGTTTCATTAGTAAAATAATTAATCTTTAACATAAGGCAAAACAAATTAATATTCAGTTTAGATTGTATTAAATTTTGATATAAATTTAATTTACTTTCTTTGCCTTATGTTAAGGACTTGGGTCTCAGCTGACCTGTATCTGTTTTGGAATTATATGCTCCCTCAGATAGTATTATCTCATATGTAGATTTTAGAAGGTCAAATTTAGCATGTTATAAGTGAGCTTAATTCCCTCAGTTGCTTAAGAAGTTCATACATTGTGCAATTGTGGAAAATTTTCAATTGAATTTCAGTCTGATGACTACAGAAGGATTGTGCAGACAACCTGATGTTGGGATGAGAAAAACTCGAGGTGGGAACAGCTGTGTGTGGAATTCAGTGTGCTTAACAGAAATACTGTTTTCTTAGGGCAAGACCTCAAGAACCATAGTTCAGCCATCCAGGGACCAATCAAACATGTTGTGTTTCTCTTTTTTTTCAACACAGGAATTAAGACTACACCCAGTGAAACATTTGACTGGTATAGATTTCTACAAAATGCAGGTAAAACTCACCTTTTTTCTGTATTCACTATATTTATTCTTAGTAGATGTCAATGATGAAAGAAATTTAGAACATGAAGGTTAACTGATTATATAATAAAATGACTTAATGATACGAAAAATGAAAAACTCTAATATTACATTCAGAAAGAATATCTATTAGATTAGCCTGGTTAAAAAAACTGCCCAGACTGCCTCCAGATTTCTGGTCTGTCCAGGGCTGAATCGCACCAAAAGGTAAAATGGTCATGACATATGGGTCAATGTCCCTTAGAAGGTAAGTTAGACCAAAGCACCAATACCTGAGCATGCTGTGCTTTACAGCTGTGAGATAGAAACTGTGGATGTCTTTTGTAGAAGAGCAGGTGAAGTGAAGAAGTGGTGAAGAAGGGAAGTATGTGTTGATAATTTATTATTTGGTCTTGATCTAGAGCCTGTCTCTGTTTTCACCAAAGTAATGTCATGTAAGGCAGATGACCTAATTTAAAGTCACCTGATCTTGGCAATGCTTTAATTGTTCCAGCTGCCTTTCCCCAAAAGAAGAATTTGTGGGCATTTTACTGTGGTAAAAGTATTTCAATATTATATTCATCAATCTCATCTCTCATAGTACAGCTGTTCCCTCTGTTACAAATGAATCCTCACTAGTCAGTTGCTTTATCACATCAGTAAATATGTGCCATTATTCAAAACCGGTGTCCAATTTTAAATTGAGCATTGTGAGGTTATTTTGCTCTCAGTAAATCACGGCACACAAGCACAGCACTACTAAGATTAATAATTTTCTGAAGTGAAATGATTTGTCACTTGCTCGCACAGCCTTAGTGTTGATTGGCTCTCACATCCAACCATTTTATGATTAAAAGAGCAGTCAACAGATTGAGGAGGGGGAAGCTCCCCCTAAACTGCATTTCATCTAATATATTAGAGACAGTTTTTTGCCTAATGTATACTAATGCAAAAGTGCAAAATAATTCATAAAGTACACAAAAAGCAAATGAAAATGTGACTCTAACATCTGTGCCTGTTAAATAATAACTTGAAAACTGGCATCAGATTATTCAGGATTGTTTTTTATGACTGTTTCATCTTGTTTGTCTCACCAGTCTTGTCTCTATGTCCATCTCTGGTGGCAGCCTACAATTTCCACTTCTTTTAATAATGCACATCAAGGCAGGTTTTTTTGGCTGTACCTTTGCGCTTACCGGAGACTAATTAGGAGTTCCCACTGAATTGCTTCTCTGGGGATCTGCAGTTTCAAAGTGTTTAAAATTCTACTAAACTTGGAGCAATCAGTAGAAAACTATCAAAAATAGAAGGCAGTTTTGCTCAGAAGAATGTGATTTTGATAGTGTAGGCTTGCACAATGAAGTACACTTGAAAAGATCCCTAGCTTTTATACAGATAAAGCTATCCAATCTCATTCACCTCTTTCTTTTTTTTTAAGACTTTTTTCCTGAAATTCTATTCCATATCTAAAGGCATTTAATGATTTTTGTGGGAAATATTTCTCCAGATAACTCTTACCTGTATCTTTAGCAGTATCCTTGAACATTTGTCAAATTCAGGATTCCCAGGGCTGAATGTAAAGAAACAGCACATGCCCTAAAATGCAAATTATAATACATTCAAGCCATCAATGTTAAACATCCTTGGTGATCAGGCCATGTATTTTCAAGTTATTCTTTAAAATTAAATAAGCTCTTCAGAATATTTCAAGACTTTTTTTCATAGAACAGACTTCTTATGAATATTCTTTGTACTGATTTTTTTTAGTCATAGAAAAGCCTTAACATTTGACTCATGTTAAATATAACACCAGTACATAAATAGTCTCTTTAAATCAGTATAATGGCTTCAGAAAGAATTTAATGGTAGATTTAAGTGGGTGGCAGAATGCATCAAATACATTTTACTGTGGCAGACTTCACCCCAGCCCCCAAATATGAATGGTACTAAACCAAAAGCTAAAGAATCCCAGCTTTTTGTACATTTCATTTGATAGTTTAGGTCACTAACATAAATAGCAATTGCCTAACACAAATTGAAGCAGTGCTGTGAAAGGTTTTGTTGTTGTTATTATGTGTGCAATACCATCTCAGTACAGGAATCATAGTCGCAACAGCTGACTTCAGAGTTGCGGAGGTGATGTTTGTGTAGTGTTAGTGTGCTAGCTCCTAGTTGCAGTATTTTCAGTGGCTGGCTGTTAAAACCTTTATTGGCTAAATCTAGGAGTTTAAAAGTGAATTTGCATTCTGGTTACAGTCAGCTTCACAGAGTTTGTCTTAGGTGGATGAGAGACAGTAAGCAACAGTGGTCCAGGCTTTAAGAAGACAATGTTTTCAGTGTATTTAGTAACTCAGATTAATTAGGGAAGTGTTACAGCCTATGTCAGTCTGGAGGTCAGACCAGATGATAGAAATCTTTTTCTCTGACCTTATAATACAGGAATCTATATACAGGGTAATCAGTTTTGTTAGCAATTTTAGATGCCTATCTATAGACTTGAGAGAGACAATGGAAGTTCAGGCTTTTGCTGTAAATTGATTGACAGAAAATGGCAAGACAGTCTAAGTAAATGTGAAAACTGAGGCTGATCTCTAACAACGTAGCTCAAGGGTGGAGCATAGCTACTTAAGATCACAGACAGGCTTGATGTCATCATACCGTGATGAAAGGCTCCTTTTGATTTCTTTGGAATGCGGCTGAAGCTTGTAAGATGTAAACCCTAATAAACACTTAGACATCATGTGATTAGAAGATGTAGCTAACTAACAAAGTCTATACTAATGAACTGAGAAAGCTTGTTTACCCCACAGATAAGACTAAAAACTGGTTTCCTGGAAGCTGACATAGAATCATAAGATCAGATGCTTATTGCACTATCAAATAAAATATGCAACATACTTTTGTAGTTTGCTTTTTCTACTCTCAGATAATTTCTGCTTCATAGCACAGCTATTTTCAGAGCTTGAAAAGTTTACATAACCTGTCATGACACAGACAGCATTTTACAGAGGCATTATATTTTCCTAAAGCTATGCTGGAAAAAAACACCCACATAAGAAAAATTAAATAGTAAAAGTTTGTGCAGATATAGCTGACCATAGAAATAATGATATGATAGCAGCAGTAAACTGTGTTCCCCAACAGATCTGAAAGCATAGAGCTTTTTTGTTGCCTGATCTGTTAGTGATAATGAGAAACAGGGGAGAAAAGGATTGCTGGGGAATTTTGCAGTCTAATTTTTCTGGATTAGTAGCCTGCCCCTGGAAGTTAACAGGTTCATTTAATTTCTGTTGTCTTCACAAACATATCAGCAACTCTAGCAGTTATACACTATTGAATGTGCATAGCAGTATAAACACTTTGGATAGAGTTATTACTTCACTTCCCCTTAATTTCTAAGAAACAAATTGCTTTGTAAAATAAAAGCTCAACTTCATAAAACATTAATAAATGTTTGAGATCTGCAAGTGGTTAAGTATGTTGCTGAAATAAGACCTAATTGGGCTAATAATTGTCAAAGTTCTGTGTCATCAGTGACTTCAATTACAGGAACTTCAGAGTCAGTATAAAGTGAGATAGCATGTTGAAGCTGTACTGCAGTAGGACACCACCATGTCAAACAAGCTGGAGATCTTGGCTGGTCTGAGCAGCTTGGTTTTAGTAGCTGACTTGTGAAAGAGACACAAAATCAAACTCTTGGTGCCAAGAGACTAAAAGAGCTAATTCTGCTGTGTGTAGGGAGATGAATGTAAAGAATAACTACGAACTGAAAGATTTAGAGTATCAAAATTACACGCCAGAGTTGGACAAATTTATGTGTTTCAAATTCAAGAAAATAAAGTAACCATCTTAGAGACTGAAATCTCAGCAATAAGCCTATGGATTTCCTTTTCTAGGAGATCAGTTAATACTTTGAGATGGATAGATGAACAATTTTCAAGCGGAGTTAAAGATCTGCTGTGGTTCAAAGTGAACAGAAAGGAAAATGAGAAGGGTTATTTACCCTCACCATCTCATCATGGCTTAGATTTTGTTTCAGAACAAAACCAAAAATGGATCACTAAGCCCAAATAATATGGACTTGGTCCTGTTCTCTAAAGGTCCATAGAATACAACAGCGAACGTGAAATCAGGGGTTGGAAAATTAATCTTAAAATCTTTGATCATCCTTGACCTAATATTAATAAGAAATACTTTGACCGCAGCCTGGTTTTTTACATTACTGGGCAATCTTTCTATACTAAATTATAACCTGTAAGTTCAATATTGATATACTTGATAAAATATACTTAACCTCTAGTACCAATTGGATTTTAAGCTGTAAAGGAATGAACACGTTTTAAGAACTTTGGCTTTGTGAGGTTGTTGGTTCAGGTCCAAAATAATAACTTTGAATGAAAAATCACATTGTTCCTCTTTGTATTTCTCTCCTCTCTAGAGATTTCAAAAACACCCTACAAAAGCACAGTAAAGACTTTTAAATAAAAAAAAATATTATTTTCTTTATTTGAGCAAATGGTGAGAAAATTGCTTACTTAAGATGTTCTCAAACTGCTGCTTTACCTCTCAGCACGCTAATGCTTGATATTACTCATTCACTTAGAGGCCTGCAGCTTTTCAGTAAGATTAAAGATTTGCAGTAATATATTTCTTTTTACTGTACATCTGTGATTACTACATTTTTTTCCTGATCGTACCTAGAGGGATGGAGTTAAATGAATCTGCTCTTTCAAAATGTGTTTAGATAACACTTCTACTTATTCTTGCCTTTCTTGGAAAAACAACGTCCTTACTAATGCTTCAGAAATGATTTAGGCTTTTGTGTTAGCTGTCTGTGTTCATGTTTTCGTATCCTGGCATCTAAGTACAGATTTTTATAAAGGCCCAAGTGTAAACTATCATAGTGCGTCATAACAGTTATGTAGTTGGTGTGACAAACAGTTACACAGTTTCAGATAAGGCACAAACTAGGAGCCAATGAAATCTTAAATAATAAACTGCTTGTTTCCAGTGTTGCATTATGAAAATGTTTTCCACTTTTAATATACTCCATTCTCTCATTCTATCTTGCAACTGAAGACCTCAAAACAGTTTACCAAATGTTAAACCCAGTGCCATTGCTTCATATCAAGCAGTTATTAAACCTGCTTGCAGATGAATGGTAAGTCCAGATTTGACAAACTTTCTCCAGGCCATGCTATGACTCAGAATCACAGCCAGCAGGAGAACATGAATCCTGAGTATTAATCACATTTCATCTATTAGCCAGTATATTTCATGCCAGGTTCCAATACTATCAACAAATACACCGGCACAGCAGTTGGATGCTCTTTTGATCATGCAATTCCACACTGAAATTTTAAGTGCCAATGCTACATTGCTGTGTTTCAATTTTGAGCAGCGTAATACCACCTCTGCTCCACCATGAAAAAGGAGTTGCATGACTGTGGGAGTTCCATGTCAGTCTTAATCTTCCACTGTGTCTGTCTCATTTCAGCTCACCTGCAGTTCATTTGTTACCATCCCCGTGGTCCTGTGTGGCATATCAGGACAGCATACCATCAAGCTGATGAGAGGAATGAGTTTTTATAATCCTATCAATCACTGTTCTTGTTTTGACCTCTCACATCTTGCTAAACAGGTGACCTGCTAAGCAGGCTTAAGACCGGCTTTGGCCAATGTGCAGCTGTTTTTTATAGATAAAGCCAATGTAACAAATCAGACTACAGCCATAGACAAATACTGACAACACATGTTTAAAGGAGCATCTCTTACTGACATTAAACAATTATTTTTGACACATTATATTTGATTACAGTGGCAAGACTTGACTTGCATTTGGTGTATAGTGATTCTGAAGGATGGCTGGAAAATGTGTACCATGCAGTCTTTTCCTTTTATTGCCAGTGTTTATGTACAAATCTTTCCATTTTGTATTTTCTTTGCAAAGCAAACAGAAGGATGCATGAGCTAAGAGATAATGAAGCACAGTGTGCTGTTTCAAATCTTTGCTTTTGTAACACTAACAGAAATGGGGAGAAACAGATGCAAACATTTTTTTGTTATTTGGGTGTTTGCATGTCATTCAAACAAGATAGTGACACAGTGAATGTATCAGAAGAGCAAATCAGTTGATTGTGCCATATTGATGTACTTCCGTTTTAGAACTGAATCACAGGAGGTGGTAGTATCTTATTACAGATTAAGTAGCCTATCTGGGAAAGGCAGAATGATAGCAAAAATTCACATACCAAAACTCTTGTTTAAGCTGAAGGAAAAAGAAGTAATGTCTTCTTTCAAATACCAGTTTTCGCCCAGCTGATGGCTATAGCTGGTATAGGCAGCTATTGCAGTTATTCTCTTAATATGTTCCCCTTTTCAGCGTTCTCTTTGTGAGGACAAAGCATACCAAAATGATTGCTTGCTTGTACAAATGGCTACCTTCTTTTTTTCCCCCCCCCACAGTAGGGGTGCTAGCAAGGCTTGAGAAAGCAACAGGTGGGAAAACACTGATGCAGGCATCATCTTGATGTGTGAATTTAACCAGTTTCAGTGAATGAGCAGAAAGCTAACAAGATACACAAGTGCTGCTGCAGTTTGATCTTAAGTAGATAGAGAATGAGTAAACTCCCAGCACTAAACAGTGGCAGTGATGTGCTGGTAATACAGTCTTCCCAGGAATGTCTTTATATGCTTCTAAGTGGATTGAGTGGGGAAAGTCTGCCTGTAAAAATGAATTGCATGATGACTGAGATCTACAGCGTACAATAAAATAAAACTACAACTTGATTCTCACTTCACTAAATTGAATGGCAGAGGCAAATCCTTTTTTTACTAGCCCATCTATGACAGTTTCTAGAAATGCCATGTAGGATCCAGTCTGTAGTCCAGTATACCAAATATCTGCTATTTCAGAGAAAAGTGCATAAAATTTCATGATAAGACAAGTAGGGCTTTGTAAAGTTGCATGAAGGGGATAGTCTGCAGTGAGAGTTCAAGGTTGTGAATGTCTTTTCAAAATAATAAAGGTCAAATAAGTGACACATTAATAAATATTATTTTAGGTAATTTCACTAGTGAAATAATTAGAATGTTATTGATGAGATTCTTGGGAGAAGTACTTTTAAATCCCACAGGAACTAAATGGCAAAATCTAAAGTACAATTACTGTCTGTGGGGCCAGTTTCCTGTTTCTCTTTCAGGTTAAGGTTTTCATACAGGGAGCAGAATGGCAGTCAGGACTGCTCAGAATCGGTCTGTTAGGGCTTTTCATTGTCAAAGCACTTTAAACCCTTATCTAATAAAATGAATAGACTGAAAGCTATAAGATAGAAACAGAAAGATGTTAAGAGATAAAAAGAAGCAGTTATTTCAAGCATAGTTAATGTTGATTAGGGTACTGTCACATCAAGAGTGTAATAATTCTGTAGTCTTTATGTGAGAACAGGGAGTCCTGATTTCTCACTACTGTCTGACTGAGCTTTCAGCACTAACTTTAAGTTTGTTCCAAAATAGCCAGAGCTGAGTATCAATAGGTGGGAGTTCATAATTTAAAATGAATATTTGTGCCGTATGGATAGTTAAAATGCAATCTGAATTTTGCTGATACTTTCCAGTGATATGTTTTGTGTGAGTTTATGTCATGAATTGAAGCCACTGCTGCATGTCTTAAAACCAAACAGTATTAATGGCCCATTGCACCAGAAGAATGGCTTTTTCAATCCAAATGTTTGTGTATTATAAATTACAAATTATTTCTTGGTCCGATAACCAGTAAAATATTACTTACCGTGTCTTCTGCAGCCACTCTTGACAGCTCAAGCTGTTTAAGTTAAATGAAACAGACTAAATAATGAACCCTGTGATAGGGAGCATTTAGAAGTCCCTGAACTGCATTTTAATTTTAAAAGCAATAGCACTTGAGTATGTCATGAATCACCACTTTTTTGATTATCCCCCTCCCACAAAATAGAGGTTTGATGCAGAGCTCATGTTAATCCAGTTCCTTGACATGAGGGGAGATATTCCTGGCATATTTCTTCCCAGGCCTGGAGCAGACCCTGCAGTTATGGTACACAACACTGTGAGGAACCTTAAGCTGGTACCAAGTTCGGGTGATCTTAAATTACAAATTGCAGTGATTCAGCGGTGCCGTATAAGCAGCTGAGTTGTTCCTGCAGCTGGTGGAGAGTGGAAGGGAAAGGGAGGAGGAGGAGGAGGAGGAGGAGAAGGCCTCAGAGAAGGGAGCTCTGCAGTGTTCAGCAGCAGCAGCCGATGGTGCCACCACAACTGTCCTGCTGCCTTCCTCCGCTAATCATAAATCCCACAGACCATCATTCTGACCATGAAGCATAGCCCTCCTGTGTGATATACGTGTGACATAGCCCCAGCGTGGGACCTGCGCATTCATGTCTCACGAACAGCCCGCTGCTGAAGAGCAGCGGTTTGATGGTCCCTGTTGAACTGCCTAGTGTTAGATAATACGTCATCCATCCTTGCCATGAGCTCAATAAACAGGTGATCTGAAGGACAGCGAACTGATTTGTTCACTACAGTAAATCAAACATGAATATTTCAACCCCTCTAGTGTTTATTAAATTATGTTGTTGATATGTGTGTTCATTCAGCAATTTGTGAATTATGTTGTTTTATCATAAACACATTTTACCAAAGTTCATCACATAGCGACCCTTCTCCAGAAGTATGTTCTGAATTAATTGTGCTGTCATAGAGCCAATGGCAACTGCAATATCCTACACAAGATCTTCTTTTTGTAATATAGCCTATAAAACTATTTCATATGGGTTGTTGCTGTGTATTTGCAAGAGAGATTTTCAATGCTAAAAATTCCCATGTTGAGATTTTTTATCAAATTATTTTTCATTTGTATTTCTTAACAATAAGGTTAAAATAAATGCTTTGCAATAGTTTAACTTCTAGTTAATTATTCTGTACCAATGCTGGCATATTAGGGATAGATAACTATGGGACATTTACCTGATCTTTTATAACAGAAAGTGTCAGATCAAGAGCTCTAATCCCTACAGCCACTGATTAACTAAACCTCACAATATCCTTGAAATAGGTGGTGGATGCAAATTTATTCTTCTTATGGGTAGAAATATTGAGAAACACAGTTATTTGTATAGTTGCCTAGTCAGTCAAAGCTGGGTTCTGGTGTTCAAGAATACCAGCCACTAGCTTTTTCTCCAAATCCTGCGCATTCACTGCCTCTGGAAATAAATTCCTGTGCCCTATAAAATGATGTGCATGATTATTTTCTCCACTGAGTTGATTTGAGGATTGATGCAAAAGCAAGAAACAGAGGGAACAATAATGAGAATTTTTCACAGTCCACCCTATTATTGCTATTACCACTCATTCATGAAACAATTTGTAGTGTTCAGCTTTTTTCTCTGTATTCAGACTTTTACAATTATTTGTTACAGATATTCCTACAGATACAGGCAGTTTACGTATGTTTCTTCTGATATGCGGACTTCGAAGAGTCAAAGACCCTCTGTATTTAGTAGATGTATTTTCAGGTAGGTACCTGCTATTTGAATACCCTTGTTTTGTCCCTGGATTCAGATGCATTTCTTTTAGTGTTTATAAATTTGGCATAAGCTGTTTTTTATTCATTGCAGAAAACTTCATCATGTATTTACATTTAAAAAAAGAAATGCTCATGTAACCATTGATCTGTTCAACACATTATTTCTGTACTGCGTCTTTTCCAGCCTGCTGGGAATAACTGAGCATTAAAATCAAAGCAATATTTGATGATTTTACTTGCTGGGAAAACTGTTTTGCTGTTACATACAATATTAATGGAAGACAAAAGAAGAGTTCACCTACTTCAAAATAACATTTTTATCTTACTGTCCCGTGGCTGTTACATTGATTTGCACGTGTGCTAATTAGTATCATTGACGTTACAAGCAAATGTTACCACCCATTGTTATGGCTCAACCCTGTAAACTAGGCTGAAGTTTTCTTGTAGTCACGTAGGTGAACATTTTGCCAGGTTCTGTTTGTGTCTGTAAAAGGTTCAGGTATTCCAAGTTGGAAATTTAGCCTCCACTATTCAGCTTACTTTTATAAGCCTTTACCACCTTGTGACACTTAGTAACAAATGTAGTTTATTAAAGTCAAGTAACTGGTTTTGTTCTATTCTGGTATTGAAAGAGCAGCAGATTTCTCTTATGCATATAACTGAATATTAGTTGTAAAGGTTGCAGTTGCTTCCACATGTTCCTTTACATAGGAAAAAATTCAAGTAATTTGGTCTTAGTAGCCAGAGTCACTACATTATATAGAGCATTGTTCTCTTGAGATGATTCACAATTACTATCTGAGCTTAGTTAAATAACCTTTGAATCATAAGAGAATGCATGAAGCAGAAATGCTAAATACTGACTTTCAGATATGCTAATCATTTGAATTCTGAGGAGTAATGTGAGGGCTGAGCGTGAAATCTGGTACACATTCAGTCTTTTAAGTAGTAATACAATATTTGCTTAATTATTTTTTATTCATGCAGTTATTTACATTGATTTTGGAGAAAAAAATTAAATTAAAAATTAATAATTTTGTTTAATAAAAAAGATGTTCATCTTCTGTTTTAGGTTGGCACAGAAAGGATCCTAGTGTCCATCTGGGCATAATTGGACCTGCAGTAAGTTGATGTTGTAATTTTTATTTTATGTGTATGTTTATTCCCAAATATTTCCATTTACTCGCATCTGAGATATCGCAATAATTCTTTCCAAACTGAACCTAAGTCAGAGGACTTCTAACTGTTGCAGAGATAAGAAGGTGCAAACCTACCAGTTGTAAAGGCTGTTCACAACAGGTCTAAGCTGTGGAAGTGGAAGCGGAAGCGATTCCAATGCTTGGACTTCCAAAGTTCAGAGTTCTGCTATCAGCTAAAAGGCCTCTGCACTCAGCATGTGCTCTGCTTTTGCATTGCAAAAGGCAAAGCAGCTAAGAGGGTTTTTCTGTAGAGGATATACACTGAGGTAGCTCAACTCTATTTAGTTAGGTTTGTATTAATGCAACCTGTTATCAATAGCACTAAAATAGTTTACAGCAGCTGTAGATTTGTTTATAATATATACTGATTTTTTTTTTTGTTCAGAAGGCTTGGGCTAGTTTTATAAAGGGTATTTGCAGCTGGATTACTATAATTTTATGTCTAGCTCAAGCACATGACTTGATAATGCTATTAATCTATTATGGTCTCTTAGAATAAAACATTTAGTGTTTCATTTGACTACAGAAAGAACTTTTGAAGATTAAAAGTATAAAAAAATTTGGATTTTAATATTGGCTTCTGTTTTTATACCTGTGGGATAGTACAAAATTTTTTAGAGCATCAGAAAGTACTAAAAATGGGAACTCTTGCAAATAAAATATTAGAAATGCCTATTTCAATATGAATAATTTATAAATGAGCTTATCAAATATTTTGAAAGGCAGCAGTTGCCATCTAGAAGAATTTTTTTAGCAGGTATTGTTAATGAGGTTTTTTTAATACCATGAATGTGATATCAGATGCTCATTATCCCTGTTCTTACATCTTTTGTTCACGTGGAGGATTGTGTCTTTGTTCCATTCCATTTAGATTTTGATGCCATTTCTGGTAGTCTCAATTCGTACACAATTAACAGTTGTCAGCAGGTGCAAAATGATGCTAGGTTTCTGTCTGACACCAGACAGCAAGGACAGAGCTTGAGCTGACAAATAAAATCGGTGAAGTCTGTGTCACATTTAGAATCTGAGTCCACTAAGGCCTGGGATACAGATATCTGAGAGGGAAGGTAGGGTTGACTAAAATAAATAAACTGAGTTGTTCTTATATGTCCACATCTCAGATTAAGCTTAGAGTTGGTATCATTCCTTCCAAATGAATCATATGTATTCTAGTAAAATGTGAGATTTCATTTTTTTCCCCCTAAGTCATAAAGATCCTGTTTAACAAATTTGGAATTTACGACTTCTAATTCTCTCTTTTCACAACAGTGTCAATCAGTTAAATGGCAGCTCTTCTGTGTTTGCTAACTCTCTTTAGATAAAACATACAGTTGGGTTGCTGTCTCAAAATGTTGTCATGAGTTTCTCAGCAATGGTTTGCTTTTCACGAAGCACCACCTCCTGAAAGAGCTTAAAATCAAAACTATCGCAGTGTATTGGCTCTGGCTGAGATACACACAGTCATTATAATGAAATAATCTTCTTCTAGTTGTGGAGAAAGGTTTGAAAATGTGGGCTTATGAAGCATGAACATAAACAAGGAAAACTACTGAATCCACCCAACTCCACCCTATCATTTTTAAATCAAGTAGCATGATTTTTGAGGAGGTAACAAGACCAAACTTCTCTGCAGAGGGAAGTATGCACCACTTTAGCCAAGTCTGAGTCTGTTCTGAATGCTTAAAAAGGAGTAAAGAGTTGCATAAGTTTTCTGCCAGTCCTTTCTTTTCTGTCTCTTAAAACTTGGTGTTTGAGTACCCACCATTGTTTCCAGTTATTTCCACTTTGCGATCTGTCTGATTTCACCTGCAGAAACTAAGGCCCTTAGAAAGGAACCAACCACAAACATGTAAACGTTCTTAAGATTTCTGTTAAGTACAGTGCTGAAAAAGTGCAAAACTACAAAATGCATGGTTATTTTCAGAACCGCGAGAGAAAGATGAATATTCTCCAAATCTCAGTCTAACCAATACCCTACCTAAATATTTGCTAGCACAGTGTTTGCTGTGGGCCAGATCCTCAACAGTACTGACTGCACTGTAAGTTGGTGAGGGAGCGGGGGAAAGATGCCTCTGAGCCAGTGAAGTGCTTCTCCTAATTCTGTGCAAAATGAGGTTAATTCCCACAGCTTCCCACAGCCCTGCACAGGGACCAGGGGGAGCTGCAGCGAGACTGACCTCCTGCTTCTGCTTTTAGTATGTGGCCTGTGTCAAGGGAACATGCTTTACTAAACTACCAAATCTAATTGCAAGACTTTTGAGAAAGGAATCAGTTGTGGTACATGTATATCCATAGTAGAAGTCTTGAAAAGGCAGCCTGTAGCCTTAATCTAACCAGTGGAAAAGGTAGGAGTAGGCAGCTGTGTCATATGAAACAAACTCTTGCTGATGCTAAAAGGGTACTAAAAGCTTCACTGTTTCATCTGGGTAATGTGTTCTTGTCCCTCTATAAGTCTCAGCTCTGATTCATCTTCACATGAGCCTGAAAACTTGCAGGCAGTCTGTTTTATAAGAAAATAAATAGAATCTGAATGGGCAAATAAGAACTATATTTCTATTTTCTCATTCAGTTTTGTTCTTTGTAAATTTTGGGACATATGATTTTGTTTTTAAAAGCTTTTTTTACATTTTTATTTTATCTGCATTTTTTTCCATACTAATGCACAAAATGATTTGGAAGTGAACTGGTGTGGAAGGCAAATCTAGAGCAGGTGTAATGAAGCTGTGCTTTAGAATCAGAAGATACACTTCCTGCCTCCAGTGAGGATTTTAAACATTTTAGTCATCTTTTTAAATTTGCTTCACTTTTTCATAAGCTAACATCTTTACAGTAAGCTACCAGAAATAACCCTGTGGCAGTGCATAGGCGGGATCAAGGACTGAACCTCCTTAAAACATTTAAAAACATATTTCTCCCATAATACTAAAATATTGCTAAAGGATGAAAATAAATCTCAGCTCTATTGGTATTTAGCTGTACTTTTCTTATTCATGTTACTTCTTAAACCACAAAATCTTAAGAAAATCAGTGCCATTATCTGTGAAGCAAGTCATGTTTATTGTGAATATTAAAACCCCACACATTAAGGTTATATTAATTAAGAATATAAAGAACAAAGGCCCACACACTATTTTCTGCTTTGCTTCCATAAGATTATAACCTTTTCCCTGCATTTGCTATGCATGATTGTCTCAAATATGTTGCAGGACTGGGTACTGTATAATGTAAAATTTTTAGCATTTATCTCTTCTTCCAGGTTTCCTTTTGTTCATTTCTATAATGAAATTTGAAACAATAGCTAATTTTCAGCAGCTCTATATTCCAAGAATAGAAGCTTATGAAACTTTAAAAAAGTTAAGGTCACAAAACTTGTGTTCAGCTGTTGGGTAATCTCTTGAAGCCCACTTTGTACCTCTCTGCATAATTCTTAACCATTCTTGTAGACAGTACAGAATATTGCTGTGTTTGTAATGACACTGTTTTCCATTGACAGCTATTTTTCCTCTGTCCAACTTCTTTCCATGCCCACTGAGACAGTTTTAGTTGAATAACTGCCTCCACAGATGGAGGGACCTAGCAGGTCATCTCTTTATAGTGGATGGCTGTTAACCTACTGTGTGTTTTCTGGGCTAGTTCTAAAATTAAACAGCTGTTGACACAACTAAACTAAGGAACTAGAGGAAGTCTAGTAACCAGCTCCAGAATACCCGAGAGCACAATAATTAGGAAAATCAGGTAGGAGACAAAGATACAATTTCAAATTCTTTAGCCTGCTGAGGAATATGTAATTCTGCCAGCTATATCCTGAATAAGTGCCCTACTCACCGAGATATTTTTTAAAAGGTAAGAGCTACTGCTACCATTAAGCTGACAACTCTTCTAACCCTTTGTTTGCTTGTTCTTCCAAGAAAAACTCCCTGAAAATGAAACTCTTATATAGAAATGGTAAAATAAGCTGTTCTGATATTTCTTAAAAAAGATTATATATTTTTCTTTTAGGCCTGAAGTTTTGTTACTTTAGATCCTAGTTGCCAAATTGTTTCAGCTGAATTAAAACTGTATTTTTTACAAGTTGTTAATTGTCCCAGATTGCAGTAGTAGAGCTACATGCTAAGCCAGAAGACATTGAATTTCCTTAAGCATTTAGTGTATGGAAAAGATGATGTAGAATGGTAGAATGGCTGTTTAGTGTGTTTGCAAGGATCTTCTGTTTCTGGTGCATTTGCTGCAGGCAGATTGCGTTGCATTGCAGACAACAGTTTTGTTTTCAGTTCTCTTGCTGAGCCTATTCAACAATCGATCAGATAAGAATTGTAATGTGGGGTCACCTGCTGCTGTGAATAAAGCTGATTCCTTTCACAGCGATGCTGTCAAAACCTCACGAACCCAATCAAATGAGCAAGTTCTTCCTATCTGTATTGAATATGCTTGCAGATACAGCTTTTCACTCTTTAGTACTCTGGGTGATACTCTGACAGAACTCTAAATGCACTAAGACCTGTTTTCCCCTACAAAGTCTAGAGGGCCACAGTAGTCCCAGCATGATAATGAAGATGTTTCTGGATCATTGCTTCTGTCTGAGTTAATTTTTATATGACAGCAATTTAATATGGTGTGTATATAGAAGATTTCCTAGATTTTGATCATGGTAGGCCCTGTCCTTAACAGGCGCCTTCATCTTTGTGCAGCATTTGATCTGTGACTTTTTGTGCCGTCAAACATCTCAGATGTTTCTTTACCCATCAGCAGAGTAGAACTTCCTTAATAGCATATCTGGTCCTGTTAGCTGTGGTTTCTTGCTATGTGCCCACTCCGCTTTCCACGTGTCATCTTATCTCATCTGTTCTGATAGAAACTATTCATACAACGCAAGCTGCTTTTCTCTGATCTCTGCTAAATTGATGAAGTTTGCATCTCTCTGAACGCTCTTCCTCTGGATGGATGATTTTTTAATAAAAGATGATAGGTAGCTGATGATCATATTTGCCTGCTATGTTGATAGGTAACAAAATAAAATGTGGCAACACTCTACCTGTAGAAGAACTGGATCATGGAGACATTTTGGGTGGAAGTAACATTCTTTTCTTTTCAGTAGGTTTTTCTGAGACTGTGCTAAGTTCCTAGGCAACTTGCCATAGTCAGTTGGCTTTGGAAGCATTCACATCTTTTAAGTGTATTTCCAACTTACTGAACAGCTTATGTTGTATCTAATTTCTGTTATATTGAGCCTGTGGTTAGATAACTGTGCCCCCTCAAGTTCCTAAATGTAGCTCAGGGGGATCACTTCTCTAAGTCATTGCTACACCCATCCTGAAGGTAATATTTTAACTGAATTCTCATATTCAGGCCAGGCTTCTTGGAATATCTACCAATAGAAGAATACAGCTTAAAGGAGTGTTCTGTTTATGAGGCAGATGGCAATTTCTTGGCTTCCACAGAAGTAGATGGGATAGAAATTAATATCTTAAAAATTTTATGAGTCACAGGCTGTAGTTTTTCTCATCCTTCTAAAGGTAGAAGAGCAAAAGACCATATCCCACTGCTCATTAAATCACTTGCAAGTACTCCATTGATTTTAATGGAAACAGAGTATGGTTCCTCATGAGAGGAACTCAGCATCAAAATAGTACTCTGGGGAAAAAGCTGAAAAGATATTTATATAGAAATAGCAAATGTGAAGTTCAGTATGAAATATCCAAGGAACCTGTGACATGACATACTGGCTTAGTGTATGGATCTGTATCACACACTGTTGCCAGGATCAGGTAGTGCTTCAGGAAAGGGCACTTGATTTTCCCTCCCTGCTGTTACCAGAAATACTTTCTTAAGCAGTTATGCAAGCCTTTTATTTCTTGCATTCAGTAGGAATTCATTCCTTAGTGCAAGAGTGATTCACTTGAATCTTTTCATTTATGAAGCCCAGTTTCAGGAAATAATTAATCTTGTGTTCAAAGTACACAATCACAGTTATAAAATAAATTCTGACTTTTTTCCAAAAGAGTTTTCTAAAATGCTTTGTGAGTGTTCTCTATCTCATAATGTGAAAAAAAAATCCAAACCCAAAATATTAATGTGCATTAAAAAAAATAAGCCATGTTGTTCCCATGTTACAACTGCTGCGTACTGTGCAAGCTATCATAAATTAATCTAATATAGTCAGTCAGCCTTAATAAAAGAAAGTTGAGTTCTGTTCTTCATGTCTAGTTAAGGATTTCCAAGATCTGTTTATTTCTTTTAATCAAGTTAAATGAAAATAGCAGACATAGTTAAGCTTTGTAAATAAACCTGCTGGAGTTAATTACCCAGGTTTGACAACTTTTTAATAACTCTAGCATGCCTTCATGTTAGACTGTATTTTAGAATTTTGTGTTTATTAGTTTTCAGACGAATGTTTCTGTCAGTGCATAACATCTATCTGACTGTCCCAGTTTACATGCGGATCGCTTCCTGCATTAACTGAAGCCTGAAAAGTTCCTTTCCTTCCTCACATTGCTTACTCCATACATAAAGGGACAGAGAATTGCTTGGCACATCAGTGCATTGTTCCTCGCTTAGACAGTAAGTTGTCAAATCGGTCATTTGAATCATGTTAGCCTTAGCAGAGTCATCTGAAAACAGTCATTCATGTTAAATAGATCTAGGTCTAATTAGAACCTGCAGCCAGAGGGATGTCAGGGGAGAAGAAATGGAACCTCCCTTTCTGCCAGTAGCCCAAAGCTATGCTGCATTAGAGAAGTCACTTAAAGGTTTAGAGTGGAGTAGTTAATTCACACTCTGCTATACTGTGCACTCACCCACCTAGCTGGGTATTCTAAGTGTCAATTGCTCACGAGAGCATTTGTCTGAAGAGTCAAATGCAACGACCAAGTTACAGATCTGTGGTATGATTTTAAAGCTCAGCACATTCATATATTTAAATATTTCAGTAAAAAATGTGCTAAAATTTATTTTTCTTTTCTGGGTATCTCAAAGATGTGCTACAGTGCTAAAGTAGTGCCATATACCTGTGTATGTATTCCTTTCTAGGTCGATCCACTTTTTACAAGTGAAGTTAAGGAAAAAGTTAAAAGGTAAGAAGTTAATGTTAAGCTTTCTGTCTGCTCCAAATGAAAGCAGTTGGCTGACTAGCCTTTAAAATCATGTGTGTAAATACTCTTTTGTATATACAAATGAACATACATGCACAACTCTCTCTATGACTAACAAATGTGTTCTGATTATTTGGCATGTAACATTTTCAGACTAGATATTCTATGCATTTTAAATTTTACAGTTACCAGTAGATTGCTTCATGTTTTGTGTTAAATCACATCTGATTTAGTGGGATTTATATTTAATATTCTTTTGGGTCCTTTAATTCTTTCTTTCATCCTGGCCTCTGCAAGATTTTGCATGCTTGCTGTTGGTGGGTAAATGAGTAGATGGACAAGATAATCCTGTGTAGCTTTTTTCTGTCCCTAGTTTATATGCTTCCTGATTGAGGGGTATAAATATTAGAGAAACAAGATTTTTTTGTGTGTCTGCAGAACCTAGAATTGTCTGACTTGAACAGAACCACCACATTATCTCTGATTGATAATATCTGATAATAAAATCTGCATAAAATATGTGTTTGCAATGCCATTTTTGGAGCAAAAGATAACGTTTTTTGTTTTCTACCAGGTTATTCATGGGAAACATGACTCCTGCAATCATGTGTTTATACTCCAGTTGATATAGTTATTTATCTCTGCAGAAACTGGATGTTACTGCACAATCAGAAAAGCAATGTTCAACAAAGTCTAGTTGACAGGGAGTTGGTCTTAATGTCAAATGCACTTGTGTTTCCATCTGGCTTAGTGATCTCATGTTGAGGTTGAAGAGGCAGGAGCAGGGTCATCAAGTGGAGGAGATGCTGGCTTTTCAAAAATGATCACCAGTCTTAAAGATCTCATTCAATTCATCTGAGATTGAACTCCTCATTACCCTATATTTCCACCCTTCACCCCTTATTCAGTTGACCTTGATCAATCTGAGGAAGATGAGGACAGTAGAAGTGTAACCATTCAGAACAGAAGAGTGCTTATAATAGAAGAGGAAGCTGAAGAGATCTTTCAGAACCACATTCCATCCCCAAAAGCCAGCATCCAAAAAGTCAGCATCTCCTGCAGTTGACCATTCTGATGATCGCGCTCCATTTCTCCAAGTATTTAAACTGTGTGTTTTTCATAAATCTCTGCATGCATCCTCCCTATATTACACAAATTCTTTAAGGGAAAATTGCACCCCTATGCATTGAACTCAGCTCATTCAATTATGAGACTGATTGTGGTTAACGGAGCATGGTGTTAAGTGATCAACTATAAAATTCCAGAGCAACAGACAACGAAGTGGCAGATAGCAATGTATGCTGTATTGAGTTTTTAACCACATTTTTGTAGATAGAAAGCTAACCAAAACACAGTAAAGTGGCTAACCCATGGGCAAGTGACTGTTAACATCAGAACCATGCCTGAATTGCTCTGACCACCCTCCATCATTGCCCTAAGTTTTAGGAAGAATTGTTAGAGCACGTTCTTAGAAGGTGTCATATTTGTGTGCATTTTATTTCTAGGGCACCTGGGGTACATTTATTACAGGACATGCCACAAGATGATCTTCATGCTGCTATGAAAAGGTGCTTTGCTGTGGTGAACAGCTCCATTTCAGAGGGGATGTCTGCTGCAATTCTGGAGGTAATTGCATCTTAGCAGTAAGGTTTTTCAGCGAGGTTATAGTGAATCTGAAATCACCTTGTATCAGTGGAAATGTGTGTCAACATTTTTTGTCCATGTTTCAAAGCTAGTGAAGACAAAACTAAAATAATTGGTTTTGGAAGTGTTAGTAATTAAGGTTTTCTTCCTTTGAACTGACTTTTTTTTATGCTTTGTCTATTTATTTTTTAAAGGACAGAATGTAATTTTATCAATCCTGTTAAATTAACAATACAGACCTGAGATATAACGATCATTCTGATTTACTGGGGTTGTCACTATTCTTGAGTCAACATCCACTTCCTTATAATGTTGCTAGAATAGACTTTCATTTATTTTTACATCCTTTCAAAAAGCAATCTAAGAGCTCTATTTGGTTATTTAATTCTGAAATGATTAATGAATGAATGACATGCTCTGTTAATTTTTTTGCCATCCATATTGAAAATTAATAACCAGGTTTATTTCATACCTGTCAAAGTAGGGCACTGCTTAGTATCAAATGCTTTCTAGGAAAAAAATTAAATGTACTTAAAGTGGAAGTTCTTTGGGCAGACGCCGTTTACTATTCCATTTTTTTTTTGGTGACTGCTGAATGTTGGTTTGTGATGATCTTAGAAGTTCATAGAAACTATTACATGATTTGTACTAATGAATCTCCTATTTGTTTCTAATGAGTAATCACATGTTGCATTTCCAGCGTGCTTTTCTTCTGCACATCTGAAAGCCCTCATAAGTAAGAACTAAGCATTGTAAGAATTATGAAAGTTAGATGGTGGTAAGATAGCAAATGTGTATTTCCTGTCTAAAATGCCAATGCTCAGAGGTGGAAGCAGATGCTGTTTCACAGCAACAATACTCTATAAACAACAATTACTACAGACTGTGACATTTCTAAACTTACCAGCGTGGCAGGCTAAACAAATCTTGTATGTTTGGTAGTTGAGATGAAATGGAGTGTACCAACACATTACACAGCCCCAACTAAGTCAGTGCCTCAGAGAAGTAAAAGTTAAGTAACTGTCACTTCCTCCTCACCAGTTACATGTTCCCTTCAGGACTACTCACATAACAGTTGACCGAAAATCCATCTGATTTATTTCCTGAGAGTGTCAGTAAGTTAGAGGAGGCTGGGGGAAAGGGGGAGAAAAGCAAACCAGAAAGACTATTAGGAGACACAGCACCTGCAACCAAAGTGCAAGTGTGCCTGGCCTCATACAAATCTGTATGCAAACTCAGGACTGACAAGACAATTGGTATAGTTTTCCCCAAAATTTTCCCATCAGATTTGAGCAGTTAAAAGGCACTTTCCTTAGCTTTTATCAGGAGAGGGAGCAATCTTCTAAGTTCAGTGTCTTAACAAATATGTGGTAACTCAAAGCAAAAAGATAATGCCAATTTACTTCAGAGGGAATATTGAGCCTGCCACAGGAATTACTGATTTTTGCTCTCCTCTTTTGAAGTTGCAATTCTGAGAAGTTTTGAATCTGATAACTATAAGACTAAATCAACAAGGAAGGTTTTTATTTGAGCTCTTCTCTGTGTGGCTGAACTATTCAATTATCCTGTCAGGGCTATTAAATAGTCAAATACCACCTCTAGTGGAAAGCTCTTCCTTTAAGTTTCCACTACACAGTTATGCTAAGCAATATATTCCCAATTCATACCCAGACCTGTCAAAAAAAAAAAGAGAAAAAAGACACACCCCCCCCCAACAACTGTTCTGTTCTATTTCTTTTCTTTCTCTAAGAATTACAAGACTATTCTGGCAAAAGAGCATTCTGTGCAGCATGTCTTTATAGGCACTTGCAACATTAGCTTCCTCCATTTTGATGTTTTTCTTACATCAGGAAAAAGTATATATTAGGATGAATTATCAAGAAGTATTCATTTTAACTTTTCATGCTGAATTTATTTATATATATGTGTGTATTTATATATATATGTATAAGATGAGTTAGTATTACTTTTTTATCTTATATGTAGCTGTGCATATCATGTCCTAGGCTAGTCTTATGATTGATACATTTAATTCTACTGAAGACACTACCTTTAACTAAAAGTTAATCAACATTTAATCTACCTTTAAGTCTTAATCTGAGTTTAACAGCTAAACATGCTAAAATAAACTGGCAATTGACCATAGTGGAAAAATTAAATTCTCTCTTCTAACTGCAAGACATGACTTATAGTAGGCTGTTGGGTATTTCCTTGTACATGGTAACTTTTTCATAAAAAGAGGACAAAAAGACCCTGCTCTCCTTTCTTCTGTTATTACATTGGTGGAATAATGTCAAACCTAATAGTCAGGTTTGTTTTGTGTTCATGCATAATCATGTCTTGAAGATAAAATGCAATTTCACATATTCTGAAGTGGAATATTTCCTCCTGGAAAATCTATAACCATAGGTGTAACACACTTCTTTCCACCAGCCTCAGTCCTATATTGCCTTGCTGTTGAATAGTGGAGGAAGGACAGCCTCATCTCTGAACTGGTAACTCAGAACTTGGAGTTTATCACGGAACTCATGTAACAGGGATAAAAGAGCTGGCATGCTTTCAGATGCCTGAGCTTGCTAGTTCAGGTGCATGTTGGTTACAAGCAAATGAGTTACCAATTACAGGTGCAAACTGAAATCTTGCATTATAGGAAGGAAAGTCCAACAGACATGGCACAGGTGTTGTGAGACAACAGCTCCGGTCCCAGCTGAGTCAGGATTTTCTACAAGCAAATTAGGTCTTTAGTTATTGCTTGAGAAACTACCTGAAGCTTGCCCTTTTTAGTACCTCAGACCTGTTTGAATTCTTCTTCTAAAGTTATAAGGATTTTGGTATTGTATGTCTGTTTACTAGACTTACAACTGTAGACAGTTGTACAGTGGGATCTGATGACATGCTTATAAAATATCCTACTGTAAAAATCTCTCTCTGAGAGGAAGTGTCAATCTAATAAAGTCAAGTCCCTGCTTGGGATGGCCAGCACTACGAAGGGCCATCTGTTAAGATCTTGTTAAATTAATAAGGCAGAAAACTTTTTATAAAAATCTTTCGGTCCTTGGCTGGAGATAACATCTTGCTTGAATTTGGAAATGCAACTTTCATTCTCTTCCAAGTTCAAAATTTAACAAGGTCATGAATCTGTAAACAGTATTTTAGTATGAGATAAATATTTAATAGATAAATGAGATAAATATATAATCGTATCTATTTCAACCTGCCTTAAGGTATGAAAGAACTAGAAGCCATAACTAATTACTTTGTCGTCTAGTACTGATATTGCAGACATTTTGCAATAACTGATCTGTTTTCTGTTTGGCATCTGAAGAAGAGAAAACAAGCATTATAGAAAGCGTTTAAAATACATCTCTTCATCAGAAAGCTCAGGAGTTCTGCATGTTCCTGGGCATGTGATGGTGAAAAAAGGCACTGCTACTGGAAAATTTTATATGTTCTCTATATAGTTGGTAAGAAAGAGTTTTTTTCCATCACCATTTCATTGGAGTACTTTTTCCGTGCTCTCAAGAGTATTCCAACGGTTGTAAAAGTCATTAGATTGTTACGCTTTTACCAAGAAAAAGCCAATTAAAAAAAAATTGTCATAGAAAAGGCAGATGGTCAGACTCTATTCTGTTGTAAAGCAAAATCCAGTCTTAGACAATGTATGAAGTACAGGCCTAGTAGCTGGGAGTATAAGCCACAGCAAACTATAAAAATAAAAAAATAAAAATGAAGTGTTGTAGAGCAGCAACATTGAAGAGGGGCCAACAAAAAGGTGCATAGGCTAGGAGGAAGAAAATGAGGGACAATCCAGAAAACAAAACAGTAAACAAAACCTGTATTTACTCTATAAGCCTTATACTGCTGGTTAGAAATGCTTATTGTGTAACATGCTTCCAAAGCTGAAATTTACACCCTGCATCCTTCTGAAATAGCATTAAAACACATTTGCAGTCAGAATAATGTAACAAAACAGATGGCCAATGGACTAAAATGTTATTTTATGCTATTATTTGTGGAACATAGGTCAGTAAATTATACATATCTTCAACAATGCAAATGATTCTTTTTACTGCTTAAAAATAGACTAAGTATCTAAATTAAATTCTAAGCCACTTCACGCAGTAATTATTTACAGCCCAATCCATTTGTTTAAGGCTAGCTGGTATAAAGGCAGCCCCACACCTTATGTATTTGTCCATCTGTTCTGTCTTTCAGTAGCTATAATTCATTGGTACCTATGTGTTTTGGGACCCGAAAGTTTTCTTACGTAGCAGCTACTGCCCTTCAGCTCTATGAGACAGAACAAATGTCTTTCCCTTTAGAGTTCAGAAATTACGGAAAATGAAATATAAACTTAGTGATCATCTTCAATGCATCATCAACTATGTAGCATTCAGAAATAGAAGTGAATGAGCATATGTTGAGACAATTTTTGTTTTTTAAAATGTATGCTACAATCCAATCTAAACTGCAGTGCAGCAATACTGTGCCAGCCTATGCAACCACACCATTAGGTACAGTCCAACACGGAACTGCCACAGGCCACTCACGCACAGATTTGATGTTCACTGTCGATGTTAGTCCAACGGCACAGTGTCCACTATCCACTGCATCTGACATGCTCGAATCCAAACTCCCCTCTGTCTTGCAGGTAACTATTTGTGGGCATAGTGGCACTTCCAACCATCAGTCCTGGGGTGGTTGTGCTGCGTTTTTTGTGTTTTCTTCTTTCATTCTTTCTGTCTTTTTTTTTTTATGGTGTTCTTTCCCTTGAATGGACAGTCACTTGTTTGGAAAGTAGCCAAACCTGAAATAAATACTCTTACGGTTTTGTTTTTTAAAAGGAGAAATACAGAGAGGTGAGGAGAGGGTCTTAGGCAGGTGACAATGAATGCCAACAGACTTCACTGCCACTATCAAGCTCTTGATTTTCAGTTCAGAAGTTCAAGTGAAATATCTTCATTCCCTGTTCATTGAACGTGTTTGAATGAGGTCAACAACCAGCAGACTGAACACAAGGGCATTTAAGCCTGTCAATAGGAAGGGCCGAAAAAGAGTTGAATCAGAAATTCTGTCTCTCTTGGAGATGTTGATGCTTCTGTGGGAACCCCGTGTTAGGTCTATAATTGGGTAATTAGAGCCAAAAGCAAATTCCTCGACCTCCAGATTCAAAACCTGTCAGGCAGAGTGGGGCACTGATATCTCTCATTTCCTGGGTGAACTTTGAAGTTCTATGAACTTTGCTGTACTGATAAGTAGATACTGTCGTCAAATGTTTTTGTAAATCTACCTTTGGAAAACAGATTTCTTTTGTTTAACAGTGAAGTCAGAGCAAATGACAAATAATTTGTGGATGACCAAAACTGTACTTCCTCTCACCAAAATGACTTTTTTTTATTTTAAAAAAAGCTGTATCTCAACAACTTCAGATACTTAAATAAATTCAGACATCTGGTCTATAGTTTTTATATTTCTCACTTATATATTCTGGTTTGTGTTCACTTCATTAGTCTATTTGTCTGAATTACCTCCAGCTGATCCCGTAGTTTCTGATACAAAGTGTAGAACTCCTTATTTCATTAACGATTATTATTATTTTTAGAGCTAACTGCTGCAAAGCAGATGTTTGTGCCAAAAGGACTAGAGAAATTCTATGTCCAGAGTAAGTTCATCTGCAGTGGTGATTTAAACAGTGTTTCTCTTGAATATTTTAACTATTAAGACATGTTGTTAAGTCACAGCAGTCCGTCACTGTTCAAAACATAATTGGTTCTGTACGTTATCAGCCAGGGTATTTTTGTCTTCAGTTTTGTCCAAACTATAAAAAAGCATGGTTTTCTCCTTGGAGTTTTGTTTTCTTGCTATGTAGACTGAAGCAAAATTGCTCCCCATCCGGGAGTGTAATGACAGTAATTAAAAATGCATTCACTCTGAAGTGACAGGGAATCAGTATGAAACATTGAAGATTTGGAGGGAGTGATTTTTTTTTTTCTTGTTTGACACTGTGATAATTGTACAATATGAGTTTTTTCTGGTTTTACAGTCAGTGCATCTCAAGACTTCCTAATTCATCAATAGTAATTAAAGTTTCAGATCAGGATATGCATGAGTGACAGAGTTGAGTGGCCAGGGTTTGCACACTAGTTACTTCAAAATCTAAGCTATCTATATTTTAAAGTTGCCAGGCGTTAGGTCTCTTGAAATGGTTTATTAGCTTTGAACAGATGCTGTGTTTCATCTCTGCTCCTGATACTGCAGGCAACCTGAAATGCTACCATGTTGAGACCCCACACTTCCTTTCATTTTTTTTAGGTATATACATACATGCACACATACATATACATACAAATGAATGAATAAATATATCAAGCAACCAGCCTATAATTTATGTCAAATCAAATCTTACTTCTTCAGATGTATTCCTGGGTCTCTGAGAAGTCCCATATCAATAGCTTTGTAGATAATGTGTTTTGAAAGCATAACGTATTCTGAAAGCATAACCTTTTCTCTCCTCTCCTTGGTATAGTTCAGTCAGAAGCTGCATCACTGCATACTTCCCTGCAGTCCTTGAACGCTCAAGGTCCAAGACAGGCTATAGTAACAGATGCTGTCAAAAGTCAAACTCCTTCCAGAGTCCTATATGATCCATAGGAATCAGGGCTGAGGAGAAAGAGCCAAGTGATTTCCACAGTCACCTTCACTGTTATTGAACTGCCCACATCTCTCCAGCTCTGCAGATGTTATAGAAAATCTGTGAAAAATGTGTTTTAATGGAACAAGAACAGATACTTTGTTGGGGAGAACTGGCTTTTTGTGCTATGACCTAATCTTCTCATCTATGCGCAATAACAGTAGGAGTTACGGTGACAACCTTTGATCCGAACTTTAATTTTATCCTCTTCAAGCCTGCTATATGTCAGGAGCTTCCAATGGGAAACAAACTGCATACTTTGAGGTGGAACAGAACAAAGGGTGAAGCAGCTATCCATTGACATTCTGGATTGATTGCTTCTGATAATATGTTCAAAGTTACAAGACCAACAAAAATATAAACAAAATATTTCAGAGAAGTTCCATATAGGAGATCACCTTAGACATGGTATTTTTCAACTTAAAAATTGGAGAGATGGGAAAGAAGTCTGGTTTGTTGTTTCTGCTTTTCATTTTAAAATTGTCATCATTAACATCTCAGGATTCCTGAATCCTAATAAACTGTTGTTCCCTTTTTCTATATTCCTCTAGGCAATGGATTTATGTATTCCAGTACTGGCAAGGAACATTCCTGGGAATGCAGCAATAATAAAACATAAGGAAACAGGACTGCTATTTTCAAATCCCCAGGTAAAAAAAAAAAAAAGAAATCCTTAGACCTTTCCCTTCCAAAGGTCAGGTTCATTTTCCATTACATGTTTGTGTCTGTCTGGAAACTTGGCTTTTCCTCTCGGCCGTTTTTCTCAGATTCTCCTGAAAACCTGGGTGTTAGACTGCCTTTCTTGAAGCTCTGCTGTTCTCACATTCACTTTGCAGTTCACTAAACTTTTACTAGGTGTCAGCCTTGCTGAATGTTTGTCTAGCCTGTGCTGCTTTAGAGCCTGCCATCTGAACAGGGCTCGATTCTCATCAACTTGTTGCATTTCAGTTTTGAAGGTTCCATAAGCAAACCCTGGAAGAGATGCGATCCCTATGTTGTATTTCTCTCCAGGTACTAACCGAAATACTGAACTCATATTAGACAAGCAGTAGCTAACCGAAAGAGAACCATGAGCCTGAAGTTTTAGATAATACGTTATCTATAATTTCTAGCAGTAAGTGTTAATATGAAGCATTATTAAGTCCGAGGTATTGCTCGGTCAGAAAATAATTAATGACTAAAATTAAGTAAGTGTTAGAATGGAGTTTCTGTGAAGATAAGTAAGAATGGGGAGAGGGAACACTACCCATATTTAAATGCTGGAAATTTTCATTTCAGTATATTTCCTGCATTATGTCTTTGCTGTTACATATTCATATATGCTGTGGAAGAAGACTTTCAGACACACATTCCCTCAGTGTTTTTATCCAGCTCAAGATTAAAAAAACCTTACTAGAACAGTCCATTTGATAATTTTGCGAAGTAGAAAAAGTATCGTATTTACTTTGTGGAGTGTGTGATTAATGCATCCTATTAAGTTGTGTTTGAGGAAGGTGAATTCTCTCAGTTTTGGAGGGCTTTTTTAATAGAAAAATTCTTGCAGCTCATGGTTTGGCTTTGGTGGCTTTTTTTTCCTGGAATATTCAATGTTTCCAATGGTTTCTACAAAAAAATTTCTTTGTTAACTTCTGGAATTTATTTTGTTGCGGAAGAATTTCCTCTTCTTGCAATATCCTTTGGAAATGGGGTACTTCCAGGCTGGTGGAGGCTGAGATATAAAGCTATTTTTAAAAGTATTTGTATATGTTTTCCCTGCAAAAAGCCCATTAACTTCCATATGCTTCTTCAAACTTCAAGGATATATGGTCATGTTGAACACACAGGCTGATGGGTCTCTTGATATTAATTCTGATACATTCTGTTGTTTCCCTCAACATGCCAGTTACATTTGGCTTGGAATTCAAACACATTATTCATACCAGACCCAATTAGCTTCATCATACATCCTTGTAAGAAGCCTTTTCTGTGATCTCCAAGCATCCTACATTCCAAGTGTTTATTTAGAATTCAAGATTAATTAAAAATATGCTATATATTTCCTCACTTAAAGTGCAATTTTAAGCACAGATGTAGTCCCAGTGACATCAGTGACTGTACAAATGGCTAAGGACTTTCTTTTATATCACAACTAGAGTCGCAGGCTGTAAATATGTCTAGAATGCTATAATCTTAGTTTATATAAACCCCTTCTGTCTGAGCTCCCTTCTCTGCAATGTGCTATGTCAAAGATCAGAAACCCCCCTATTCTAGTGCTGCTTGTTGACAGCTTTTTTGCTGTTGTTCTATCTCAGAAGTCCACGGAATTTCTTTTAAGTGAAGATGGTAACTTGCATTACCATATTAGCTATCATACTCCTAGGTAATGTTTGTACTGGAATCACTGTGCAGTTACCCTATCTTAGAAAGGAAAGCAATATCCCCGCTTCTCTGTAAAACAGCAATTGTATCTCATTTAATAAAAGCCCTTTTATATTTTCATTGGTGTGAAATAATGTATAAACTATCAAAGTTTGCACATGGGTCAGGAAAATACTTGTTTACAGGATGATACTCTAATCCCACTGCAGAGCTGTTGAAAAACTTTCTTCTTGCAGAGATGAGCTCAGAATGCCAATCATCATCACTTGTGGTTTTAAAGATAAAGTAACCATTTTCTCTTGTTCCTTATCTCCCCAAACCATAACAAATACAGTTTTTAAACCACTGTACGCACTCTATCAGAGGTTGAGAGTTATATTAGATCAAAGAAATGCGATTAGGTTAGAACACTTACCATGTGCACATAGGCTGAGGCTTCATGGCTGGAAGTAGAGAAAGCCTTGCCAATCACTGAAGACAATATTCAGGTGAAAACAGTTAATGTAAAAGTGAAAGCAATGAAATGTTTTGTCCTTGATACTGCATCATCTGTGCACATTACTTTTAAGTCACGGTTTGATCTTGCCACTACTTGAATTTGCAAGTTTATGGAATATTTGACACTGAGTTAATGGGACCTGAAATAAAAAAATAAGTGAGAGAGAAGAATAGCCAGCGGCTTTTGGGCAATAAATAACTCAAAACCATGTTAAAAGGGAAGACACAAAGAGTTATTCAGCATCCTAAGTTTCAAAATTATATGTGCAGCATCTGTAAAAGCTCACAGAAGGAGCTAAGTAAACAGAAGGAGGTAAATAAACTTTAAAGCCAATAAGAGGGGGGCCAAGCATAAACAGAGTTTGGGAGAGAGCGGGACCTGGAAAGACTACTGTTAGCAGAGACAACTTTTGAAGTGGTAAGAGGGAAACGCAGCTCAGCTGAGTACAGGCAGCAATACATTCAAGGTACATTGGTCTCCTCTGCCAAACATGGGTCAATGCCATTTCTACCAGGGCTTCAAGCCAGAATATAGCCAAAGTTTTTAGACCTTTGCACCTTCACACTGAATAGACTAATTTGTAATTTTTGGCAGTGCCAGCAATCACTGCTCGTACTCCCTTAGAAAGACTGGCCCATTGCCCTGTGAAGTACACAGACGTGCCAGCTAACTTCTGAGCTTTGCCTGCCACTAGGTAGATCTGTCGCTATTCTGAATTTACATCTGGCGTTTGCCTTCCCTGGGGTGATTCTCTGTTGTTTAAGAATCATGTTCTTTTATCTGCTGAAGCTGATATGAAATGGTTTAATTGGAGACTTACTTTCATTATATAAATAATATATTAACCATGCATCTTATTTTCATTATGTGTGAGCTGCGGCACCAGTGTAGTTCTTGTGGTAATTGAAGGAATATTCATCCTTTTTACTCAGTGCACTCATTTTCTAGCTTTATCTCCCAGATAACTGTATTTCAGGGTCTCTGCAAAATCTTACACAGAATTTCTTTTAGGTACTATATAGAGAAGCTGGCATTTCCTTTAAAAATGATTGGTCAATTTACCAGGAGAAGAATCTATTATGGATGTTGCTGTTGAAAAATGCCTGTGTTTGAAGTGAAGTACTACCCATAAAAAGGGCACATGTAAATCAGTTCTGGATGTATATAAGATGATCATCTCCCCTGTTTTTTTCTGGGTTGTGGCTAACTACTGAGGTTCTGTTTTTCTGTCACATGTATAGTAATTATACCCATTTCTGTATGTGAACAAAAGGCTTATTAGAAATACGGATGTCCCCCAAGTAGTAAGTTAGCATGCCTATTACCTCCTTCATTTTGGCTGCTGAAGTGCATACCCTTAGGTTTGATAATTGGAAAGTAATTTGTGAATTTTGCCCCTTTCACCAAAAGTGAAGCTTACTTCACATCTACAAAAAATATGAGAGTGCACAAATATTTGTGCAAATATCACTTGCACAAATACAGCATAACAGCTGATAAAGAGAAATGTTACCACACCATAAGTAGTTTGTGTATCATAGGCTTCTAGAAAAGAAAAATTAAGTGCTCCATTTTCTGAAAGAGCCCTGCGTTCTGAATGTCTGCATTCTGCAAGTGGGAGCCCATGCTTCAGGCCTACCACAAAACTACAACTGAAATGGAAGTCAGCTGTAGTTAAGGGAGACACCTGGAAAATGAAGTTATTGCTATCTAAAGCTGAGCATCCAAAACTGAAAACAAGCTAAGCCAGCTGCTTGAAGGGTATGAGAAAAAACCCAGATAAGTCACAGTGAATCTTTCCATTGGCTTCCAGTCAGATTGCAAGTGACTTGTAGGTGGTCACATTTGATTAGTAGAAGAAGTAAGGATAAAGCTGAGAAGTCCTTATTCTCTGTCTCCTGGTATTTTTCCATTTGCTTTTTCTCTGTCCTGCAGTTTCTCAACTTTTATGCTTTGGACTCAGTTTGGCATTTTCCTGAAATTATCCCCAGCATCAAGTATTGTAACTGTGAATAAGGATCTTATTTCTTCTATCATTTACATGTTTCCAAGTTTTTGTCCTCTATATCCACATTTTAAAAGAATGCTAATAGGACTACCTGTCAAGAAATGTTACATTGCTGCTTCTGTTCTTAGGTAATTTACATAAATTATTTTTAAACATTACTTTAAATAAAATCCTCCACAGGAGCATAAAATTAAAGTTGGAATGTAGTTCAGTGTGAACAGTATTTATTACTGTGATTATACAGGCAATTGGATGAAGGCAGCATAACTCATGTAAGACTTTCCCACCTTCCCTGTTCTGTACTCTTGGCAGATATGGAGGGAGGAAAAGAACGTGTCTCTAAAGTTGGAGTCATTGGCTGTGTATCTGCAGTGTCCGATAGATGCAGCCTCAGGGTACTGGCTAGACCAGCCTCACCTAGCTTCTTTAGGGACAGGCTCACAAGCAGTCCGAAAACACCCTCTTCAGACCGCCTGGGTTCCAAGTAAGGGACTCAATACGCTACTTCAGTTAGCACGTACCTGAATGCAAGGTAGTTGTGGGCAGAGAGCAGGCTGGGTATGAAGCACATGGCCCTCGTGGCTCTTCCAGAGGCCGCACGTTCAGTGCTGTGTGGACAGAGCAAAGATTACAAGCAGTACTGATGTTATGTAAAATAAGAGGTTACTGTTAATATGCATGTATGAAAATCATCCTATTCTATTACCTAGTTACAGACCTTTCCAACAGAACTGATGTGCATCTCTGACTCTTTAAATTTCATGGCAGTGATGCATATATTGATAGTTTGTCTCATCAGTGAGAGTCAAAGCAGTGATTATAACATGTTCAATGTGATTTCACATATCAGTGTTTCCCAGGGGTCACGTTATAGTTATGTATTATGCATAGGCATCCCTTGCATTACAACAGCAACATGATTCTGTGGTAATCAAAGATTTTATACCTGCGTATGTATTTCGATACACTGTGTACTTAGGTTTTCAAGTATAGTTTGCTAGTTAACCTAGTGTTGATATGAACTCTGGTCTTATTTGTGATTTTCCTTTCATAGCTGACAGATTGTGTAAATAATAGATCTGCTTCTCCCATCCTTTTTGTTCCCCATGTCCCAATGCACTGATCTTCACTACCAATTGTGTAGTAATGCGTTATCTTAATTTTCCAGTGACACAATAGCTATCTACTTTTCTGAGCTGAACCAAGACACTATTTTGCGTAGATCTGAGCACATTTGTAATCAAGCTGAAGTATTGGAAGTTGTCTCTTGATAGAAAATTAGACCAGCTGCTCAGAAGAGATTAGTTCAGACATCAAATCTCCTTTCACACGTTTGAAGTTCACAATTTCTCTTCCCTAAAACTAAATTAGAGTGGCAGAGGAGCAGGCAAAGGAATAGTTGTAATCTGTGAGGTCTAGTATTTTGCCCAGTAAAGTTAAAGGAAATTCATAAGTGGCTTTTTTGCAGAGTTTCTTGAGCTAACACTGCTGTATCTGTAACTGCCCAGATACATCTACTCGGAAGAGCTTGTTGCTGCATGCCTGCTCTTATCTTTGTTCTGTGACTATATTTATGTAGTGAGTTTTTTAATCTTACGATAAAATTAACTAAAGATGTCACAGTAGCAATGAGATATAAGTTTAGCTGAGCTGAGATCAAACATCTAATGCCAGTTGTCCTCCATGCAGGAGAGCAGGTGAATTATTTAATTTATAACCAGCCTGGTTTTCTAACACTCGGGTAGGCAAACAATTTTTGTGTCATTAAATTTGTTGCTCATATTTGTCTTAACGCTGTTTGGATTGTCTTTGATTTTAAATGTCTTAGTTCGTGGGCTGTGTAAAATAATATATAAAATAATTATTTATTGATCATTGTTTATAAAAAAACTATGGTACTTGACCTTGAAAAATGACTTTGAATAGCTTCATATATAGGCTCACAGTTGAAGTGCTTTACCAAAATCAAGATATGGGTACAAGCTATTTCAGTATCATTAGAACTTCAAGGAACTTTTAATTTATTATTTTCTTTATCTTTTTTAGGAGTTTGTTGCGCTGTCCAAGAGTTTGATGAATGACCCCATTATGGAAAGAGAAATTGTAACAAGGGCCAAAGACTACGTGAAGAAACATCATTCATGGGAAAGTGAAAGAAAAGCCTATCAGGCTCTTGTCCTAAGACTCCAGTGAATTGCAAGACTACAGCTGATACCCGGCAGTCTATGTAGAGCACTTTAATGATGGATATGTAATTAGCTTTGGGTTCCTCTTGGTTTCTTTTTAGAAGAGATAGTAGGACATGCATTATTATTCTATTCAAACATATCAACATCACAGGAGTTGCCTGCTACTTCAAACTATCACATTTATCTAATTCAGCACACTGTCTCTAGTGTACCAATTCATCAGAGGCTGGTATCATTTTGTAAGATCACGTAGGAGAAATATACTCCTTGAGCAGACACAAAATTTTTGTTGTTGTAAGGCCTCAAAGGGAGGGTGATTTCTTGTACACAGTGAAGCACTCCACCACATAGAGCTCACATCAAATGTTCTGATCATGTTGCATCCTAATGAAACTGCAGTAGCAGTTTTCTTTCCAGTTATACCAGTCTGAATGTATTTGGGTACACGTGACATACACATATACGTCCATAAAGCCAAGATTAGTTACATAAACAGTGTATAAAATCATTAAGATTAAAGCTTTCTTAAGACTGAAAGATCAACATATCTGTTGACTGCATAATGATCAGGGGGCCAAAAAGCAGGCAGAGTGTTGATGCTTGGGAAAGGTGAGGAGTATAGGGCATGTCTTGTACTGCCCTCTAAGTACCTGAATTGTTTTCAGATAAGCTGATATGACCAAACAGTCCCATGCCTGCATTTTCTCTTGGGTCCTGGGACTAGAGCAGGAAGGTTGGCACAGCACCCAACAGCCGTACATGGCTTCAGATTCCAGAGCTGCTCAGTGCTGCCCGCAGCAGCAAGACGTGCTTGCAGACAGAGATGCTTTGTTACACAAACTACCTCTTAGTTTGCTGGTTTCTTTGGTACCTCTGTGATTTACTTATTTACCAAAAGATTTATGAGAGCTGTAAAAAGGGATGAAGCGGGGGGGTGGGGGGGAGATATTTTCAATTTACTATGTATTTTGGTACTGTTCATTCTCGTTTGTGGCTTTCAGGATATATTGTAGTATATGGCAGCAGGCTATCTTAAAGTGAGACTTATCTGTGCTTGAAGTCCGTACTAATCATTCCTGCCAGCCCAGGGATTATGGACCTATCTTTGAATCCATAATAAGTCATCAAAGGACTTCTTATATTTATAGAAAAAAAAGAGGGTTATATTTTTAACTACCAACTCTATGTGCTTTGTATAGGCTGCTTTGTATAGGCTGCCCCCAGTGAGAACCAGTGAGATGTTTTCTGTTGTTGTGTCAGACTTTTCTTTGTAATAATGATGTTCACTGTGTATTTTAAGCATTCCTCTTTATTTTTGACGTTTTGCAACTGTTGGGACAGTAAACAAGGAAGTAATTTGAATGTCGTATATTGACCTCTCCAAAATTTTCCCCCCTTTTATCCTAATGGGCTTCTGCTCAGCATTGCCTTCGATAACACAATCCTCAAGGGCAAAACTGGCCTGATTTGAAATCCAAGAATTGCTACACACCCTTCTGAGCACATTTTTCCTAAATAATGCTGTTGTGTCCTTTGACGTGCTGGGATGTAAGTACATCGTGCTAGTTCTCAGTTTAAAAGCCACCAGCCAACATCTACCACTGAGCGGTTTCTAAATCTGCAGCTGAACCAGCCTGCTGGGTTTTCCCTGCTGTCTCAGGAGGAGCCATATTTCTTTGGACATCTCCGTTACCTGTGAGTAGTGAGGCCTCTTGTGGGTTTGCAGTGTCTCTTTTGGCCACAGCAAACTATATACTAAAGGAGGAACCCTTACAACGTGGATTTTCAGCATGACGTATGTGGTATGGGACCTTTAGAGGCAATAGAATAAAAAAGACCATTCATAGCTAACTGAGCGGACTGCAGGGAGTCCTGTTCCTCTTGGAACATCTTCTCCCAGCTCTCCTCTGCCAGTGTATCTCTGATAACGTGCTCGTTTGCCTTTGATCCTTAGCCATTCCCCCACCGCCCCTTCCTATAGTATTGGTTGTCTTCTGAGAAATACAGATTATTAAAAACAAATAAACAAATAAATATTGTGGGATAGAAATCTAAGCATTGAGCTAATAGTAAATTATTAGTAATAGTAATGATTAGAAAGCTTTTTCTAAAGCACGATATATTTATTACCAAGCTTCAAGCAACTAAATACATTCATCTGGAATTTGCGCTATTTCCAGCAAAACAAAACATGTTCAAGTGAGAAATTCTGCTACACCCTCAGAATGTAATTAACATATGATTTTTCAGGCTGTATTTAATCTATAAATATGAAATCTGCATCTGGGAAACAGCATGCTCATTTGCATGTGATAACCATACCAGAAGCACAAACAACCCTTCTGCAATATATGCATTAAGAAAAAAAAAAGAAAACAACCAAAATATTGGTGAGATCAGCCCTCAGGACTGTTTTACAGTCATCAAACAAGGCAGCGTTCATCAATCAAGGGCATTCAGCTTTGATATCATTTATCACATGGGCTTGTGTTCTGCAACATGAAGCCTGTCTATTAAGGCTAAAAGGTTGAGGCAACAACTGCTAGGGAATTTCATCATAATAAATTGCTATTGAATTTATGTTTTAAATTTCATCCAGTCTTATGTTCCAGGTCCATAAATATTCAATGAATCTTGTAAGTCCTTGTAAAGAAAATATTAGACCCATGCAAGCAATTTTAGGTATAATTATCTTTCAAGCAACTTCACTCAAATGATTTTATATTTAAGAATAAACCTTTTGTTGTCCTGCAGCCCTAATTGTAGTATTTCTCTTCCCCCTTCAAAGCCCCATTTCTTATCCTAGTAGCTTTTTAAGCAAGGCACACTGTGATGAGATACAGATACAACTCCCAAAATAGCACTTGTTCTGCTTGCAGGAAAAACCTGCATTGTGCATTTACCCCGTGGCTAATTCTGTATTTCAGGACCTTGAAATGTACTGTTAATTAATCCAATTACATGCATTTTATTTTGCAATTAATTCTGCCATTGAATCCACAGGACCTGAATGAAAGCAGTGGACCTGTACAATGGGTGCTACTATGCTGTTTCCTTTCTTGGCGCAATTATTTCAGAAGTGGAGGCAATTTGGTAGCGTGTGGCCAAACCCAGCTAGAGCCTGTGGTGTGTGGAATGAGAGCTTCCTGAATTAGGATTTCATTTTAATTAGCCCTAAAGCATACATACTCCAATTTTTACAGTTAGTTTCTACATTCCCATTACAGACTTAACCAGTGTATGCCCTAAGAACAGTGATACTGAGTTAAGTCTTCCCATTTTTGCCTGCTCCCAGGCAAAAATTTACTGATGGCTTAAACCAGCAAGGATTTACCAGCTCCCACCTCCTGAACTAGCTTAGCTTAGCAATAACCACAGCACCTTAGAGGTGGGCTGTACGGTGCTTCTGGAGGGAAAGAATGTAGTCTGACAGAATTGGGGAAAGGATTTGGATGTGTATCTCTAAGGACTTAAGGAAAACAAAAGTAAAACTTTTCTCTTTGGACTCCTTACAGCTCATTTTAGAAATATTTAGAATATTTCAGACAAAAAGCAGCAGAGGAAGGAACGGGAGTATGACTATGGCTGTAAGGATATTAGCACATTCTTTCAATATTTTAGAAAAGACTATACCTGAGGAGACTTAGCTCCAAAAATAATTAAAGTGACATGGCGTTTAGAGCATTAACATTTTAAATTCAGCTTTTGTGCATTGCAAAAGTTGATTGTTGCAATAGTTACCGGGGATGCCAAAGTTTGCACGATTCCTACATGTTCAGCCATGATGGCTTTGGTAGCTTGGCTGAGTCAACAGCTTAATTCAGAGCCCTTTGGGATGCCACTTGCAATCTGATGCTGACCATTGTGATTTCAATTTCTAACAGAACTTCAGAGCTCCAAATTAGCAAAAGGTAGTTGCTTGGTGATCTCAGGGAAATCAGTTTTGATGTTTTGCTATTAACCTTCTTGACATATCGGGACGTAAAGACAACCGTCAAAAGAGAATCTTAAATTATATATTGGAAGATTTAAAAGTACTTGTACTCCTTCTGCAAATCATTTACCATCAACTTAGCCTGAGTATTAAGCCATCCAAACATCTGCAAATGCTACCTTTATGTTTAATGAATGCACAAGTACTTCAGTCTTCTTTTTCAACGTATTTTCTCCTCTCTATTGGGCTCATAACCCATTCTGTCCCTTTCTCCCCTCAGTCTTTTTAATCTTTTGGTCAAGAACCATTCCACATGAAAATAAAGAAACAGTTTTGTCAAGGGCTTGTCAGAGGAGATGGGTGCTTCCATGTGGAAATCAATCATTTAATGGCTCAGTGGGATCTGAACGTTTTTTTTCATTAAGTTGTCCAAAGTAATTTCATCACTCCAGAATTTATTTCACTTCCACCTTCCTCTGTCTGGTTGGTCCAAGCCCAGTTGCTTTAATGTTTGAAACTTAAACCCCATATAAAAGCAGGTCTCTACAGCCTGAGCTGCAATTGCTTGGTATCTCCTTGCACGTCCCAGTATTCCTAGAGGCCATGGGTACCTTTAATTCTGCCTGACATTGTCAAAGGAAAGTCTTGATCTTCCAAACTCTTAATTGCATTTAGAATTTTAGCATAAAGGATCTACTATTAAAAAAAAGAGACTTATGGTCACCAATACAAGAACAAACTGTAAGATAAAACCAGGATTTCTAATTTTTTAAAAACAATCTGAATTTTGTAAAAGGGGTGGATAATTTTTATGTGCAATTTAATCCTCTTTAAGTGAACCATATTTTCATCAAGTAACTGTTTCATGTCATTCCTATGACATCTAATTTTAGGTATTAAAAATTGAGGGCACTTGAAATCTCTCATCCTTTCCAAAAATGTAGGCCAGCATTTGTTTTGTCCAGTGCCTGAAAAATGATTCTAGAGATTCATTTTCCCTAGAGCATTACCATTAAGCTAATTTAAAACATTTATTTAAAATTAAACAATACATTTTAATAAGAACAGCAGAGAACATCTGGTTACAGAGAAATCATAGTTGTGGACACCTGACCTGAAACAGCATTTAAAACACCCCTACAGCACCCTTTAACCCTTCCTACTCCAGAAGCAAGTCGTATCACCTCTTGTATTTTAGTATGCTTCCTACATTGCAATTTCCCTTCTTGTGTACTTCAGCACAAATCTTCTTAAGACGTAAGTCCAGCTATAACTATAACCTTGCTAGATAGAGGTCACTTATTTCATTTTTCTGATTCAATCAAGTTACATCAGGCATTGAAACTAAACGCCCCTCTACTTCTTCAAAAATTAATCCCTGCCGTTGAAAAGTTGCGCTGTTATTTTAGTGGCTTTAATGAAGTGAAATGAGTTCCGGAATCTTTAATTTAACTTGAGTAATATATCAAAAGCTTATATGCTTGGAGCATGGCCTTTGCCATCCCTTACAGCCTCGTAGCTTCTTTCCTCACTTTTTTTTCCTTTTAAAGATATGTTTAAGTAAGAAGTCACCTGACATCCCATTAAAAAAGATAGAAATTCCTGCTTAACTTGTAGAAGTGGTCACACCTTGCATCAGCCACTGCGGTGCATGCCTGCGTCACCCAAATAATTGCCGAGCTTTCCAGAGGCAGCGCTTGCCCACGCTCTTTAGCACGAGGGCTCCGAGCTTTTGGGGCAGGAGGAGGCTGCAGGCTATCCGCATGGCTTTTGCCACAACAGTGTGCTGGTCTACAGCAGAAATAATAAATACTCTTGGCAGAACTATTGGCTCTCCAATCCCTAGTTAGGTACCTGGTATAATCCAACAACAACAACAGTTATTTGAAGAGCAAGGTAAGGCTGTAAAGGTAACACACTCTAATGAAGTAATAATGCTCTCAAATATTGGTACAAAATGTTAGCACTTCAGTCCTTATTTAGAAGTTGACCGCTGAATTCAGAGCCAGACTGTGACACTATTGTGGCATTACCTCTTGCTCCTCAAACAGCCTCAGCAACTGTTGGATTACAAGGTGCTATCATCTGACATGAATAAAGGCATTAAAGGCTGGCTCACACTTTGTAATGTGGTTTAAAACAAGTTTGTCCGGCCAAGTGTTAGTGACAATGCTGCTATTTACAGACTGCACTGCAACTCAGGCAAAAAAGTTGCATCTTCTTCTGTATGAAAGTATAGCAAAGTAAGAGGCAATGGGGAAATTTAATAACCATTTTCTGGAATAGGGGAACATTAGTATTACATGTTCTGAATATTCATCATCTTTTAATACCATGTCACTCTCTTTTTGATCGCAGTATGACCCTAGTAATGATTCTATTCTGAACAGGTTTAAAGTATTTCACAAAGCCTGTAGCTCATCTTTGGTTTTGTATTTACTGTTTCTCACTGATTACATCTCTAACTGTTGTAGCCTTGGGAAATGCTCCAAGGTGTCCCTGCAGTATTACGCATCTAGTTACCTAGTGCATCTTCCATCCTTTTTAGTTACTTTTCTGTAGCTTAATGAGATTATTTTTCTATCCCTTCCACTCTTAAAACGTTTGTCCCTGCATGTCATTTGTTTGAATAAAACATCAGGATGTGTTTAAGCTTGCATGGGGAGGGGGAAGTCTCCCGGCCATCACTGTTAAGGTAACATTGTTCCACACTGAAGCTACTTCTGTCCTTTTATCCTACGGCTTGCCAAGCTCAGATTTTGCCAACAGGCAGCTCTACAGCAGGATTGAGTCACCTAACCCGGCTCAAATATGGGATGCTTTTTGCAGCAGTAGCCCAGAACAACGGGGCATTTTGTACCACTGAGAAGCGGGAGCTGTAGACATGCTCGTGGACTTACAGGGAAAACCATAAATGAAATGGGAAAGTCAGCCAAAGCAGAAAAAAAAGAAGAGGTGTAGCCTCAACCCTTCTCTTCTCTGCTAAGCAGGGGATGCTTTGAAGGATTATTACTGATGTCTTTCAAGAAGTTTGCATTTGTTTTGAGGATAAGGAGAAGAGTAATTCATAGATCTTTTGTTCTCTTCTCCAGCAGGTAATACTGCAAACTAGGGACTTCCCCCCCCCTCCCTCTCCTTAAAAGAAAAGTGCATTTTAGACTCTTTGTTCTGTGAGGCTGGGATCTCCTGATAACTGCACATGCCTCTACAGGTCACTGCAGGAGCTCCAGCCTGCTAATATTGTAGCACTTGCTTGAGTTTTGCCAGTGCGATGCAACATCATTCTAAATGTCAGGTCAGGAGACAACAGAGCAGACTGGGGGGCTGAACTGTTTCGTGGAAGGGAACATATCACACAGCAAGTCACTCACTGGACTAGAATAAATCTTCTGGTCCTGGACTGGGGTATCTCTGCAGCCCAGTGAACCACAGTGGTGGGATTTTTGTTGGGGCTGAATGCAAATGCTTGTTCGCAAGGACTAGGTTAAGACTGCCGAGACCAACTGCTTTCATCCCATTGAAACGAAGCTCCATCATACAGCTGATGGCACTGTGAGATCACAGCTTCATCAGGCTTTAAATGGAAGGACCAGTCTAAGAGAGTCAGTCTCTATTGTCGCTACACTCCTACCTCATGCTGCTGACACCTGTAAAGTTAAATCCCATTTTTAAACAGGAAGAACTGATCTTCAGGTCTGTAGCTTTTGAGCAGCAGTCATTCATTCTCATGGATGGCTCCTATTTATGTGTCTGGTTTAATGTCTCCAGTCCCAGCCCCAGGCAGTTGATTGAACCAGTACACTAAAAGCCATGTAACGGAGATGTGCCGAGGTTCAGCTGGCATCTGTAGTGTTGACGGGCAGCTCAGGAGAAAATGGGAAGGCTTCATGCAACACTGACCTCTCTCAGAAGGGGCCAAATTCCTGAATATGAACTTTGGAGGCAAAGAACAGGTGAGTGTGATGTGCCTGAGCTTGTCTGGCAGGAAGGGTCAGTGGTAGATTGCAATTGGTGCCAGTGATGGACACCTACGGACACACACAGAGCAGCTCAGCTGGAGGGAGAGAAAGAGAGCACAAGTGCTTATCCTGCCTGCAAAGAAACAAGCAGAGGCAGTCCTGGACCCGTGGAAGAGAAATGAATCCTCAGCAGGGGAATTTCTGCATGGAGACAAATAGCCAGGAACTGATTTTGTCTAAATTACTTTATGGTTAGCAAGATTCATTTCACCTTCATGTGAGAATCTCATAAATATAGAAAACTATTTGTCCAGTTTTCCTTTATGGTCAGTGGAGAGTCCAGGCCTCATCAAAATGATAGCTCATCGGTGCAACTTAGGTAAGGATGATGCACCCAGTGAAGGTATTTGTCACCATTAAAAGGGTGTCGAGACCTTTCTGACACCCACACCTCAGTAAGATAAATTCCACCCCAAATTCAGGTACTGGCTTCCTGACGAGGGTTTGGAACTGAAGGACAGAACCTTTTTATAGCCAAACACCTGAAGGAGGAGCCACAAGAAAGAGACACCCTGGAAGAGAGAAAGCTCTCTAAGTCCTTGTGAACGCTGCAGGCGAAAGCAATATCCTTCACATGTGGTGTGTGCAGGGTTGTTGTCATGTGTGCACCATTAGGGTAGCAGTGAAACTCGTTACAGATGTCTCTAAGCTTCTCTTGATCTAGACTGGGCAGCTGTGTAACACAGGGGTACAGCCATTCTGGTGGCAAATCTAACAGGAAGAGCAGGCAATGCTTTGCATCCATTCAGGGAATGCAGCTACAGATCACGAGCAGTAGAAGTGTTCCCTGGGCTTTAGCCACAGTCAAACCTGCATTTTTCCCCTTGACAGTACTTTGTTTCTTTGTTACTAATTTTTCTGTATTTAAATACATGAAAAACTATTAATAAATGCATCATTTTTGTTGTAACATTTGGGGAAGGAAGTGTAATCTGATTTTTTATAAAAATTAACAATAGGTAACTTTCCTTTAATTGAAGAAAAGTTTGTTTCCTGAATCACAGCAAACCAGGTTTCTACTTTAAGCAAAGACAACATGATGTCTTGATCTCAAATCCCAGAGAAACCTGTATCTCTCCTCAGCTTTGCACAGTACAGGTGTGTAAGAGTCAGACGTTTCTTATTGGGACCTTCCTAAGGTGTCACACTTGATCACCTGATGTAAAATGTGTTCCTGCTCCACTGCAGTTGTCACACAAACAACTAACATGTGCATGCAAGGACTTCCAGTAATGTGTCTGATATTGCAGGATTTCCGAGAAGACAGAAATTTAATCATGAGAAGCGAAAAAAAAAAGAAAGCCTGGAGATGAAGCAGGCACTTTTGTGCTGCTCTTTCAGAAGCTATCACATAATATAGGTCCTATTCTCCCCAGCATCTTCTTAGTTTTGCCTGTAAATGCATGTTTCCCTGTTCCCATCTATTTTTGGTAAGGCCAAAAGTCCCCCAGAGCACTGTCATTATCTCCTTCAGAAATGTCAGAAGAGTTTACAGCTGAAGTAAGTGTCTGCCCAGAACAGGAAAATCAGGTACACCCTCATGTGTGTTGGGGAGGTATTAAAATCAAGTTGCTGCACATGGTTTTCAGGGGAAGATTTGGGAATCTGGCTGTACTAGTGGGAGAGATTTGTGTAACATCTCTGCTTTAGAAAATAAGAGAAACTCAGTCATATTATCCCCTTGGGGTTTAACTTTGAGCCATTAAGGACTGAGCAAGATAAACTTATTTTAAATAAAACCTTGTTGCTTCGTCTGTTGGAAGGGACAAAAATAGATGAGCCCCATAATGTAAATGCAATAAGGAGGATATGCTGGTGATGCTTTCCCTGCTTTTCCCTTGTTTAGTGCCAGTTTTCCCTGCAACACATCCCAAGGGTAGAACCTTTTGCCTAGTAGTGTGAAATAAGTGAAGTTTTACTTTTAACGAGAAAAGTCAAATTTTGTTACGGCAGCATTAAAATTCAATTACATTAAGTTTTATGTGTGACTGAGTACCCATATACACAAGAAGTGAAAACTACATTTTCAACAGCATATGTCAACTGGCAGTATCTTGTTAAGAAATGTAAAAAGAAAACATTATTAAAGAGGATAAGCCTTGCAAAGACATTTTGGAAGGACATTAATGGCTTAGACCTCGAGTTCAGATTTGGGGAATACAGAGTACCAAAGAGATGCAAGGCTACAAGCAACTTTCGTGTGTGTCTTTGATCTGAGGCACCAGGGCCTGATTTGCAGTGGAATTCCCATCTCCCACTGATTTTATTAAGAATACTGACTGCGCGGTACACCTCTGAAATCAGACCTTTGTGTCATAAACTGGGCACTCAACACTACTGCTTTAAAACTGAGGATTTTAAATGTTCCACCTCTTTAGTTCCCCTGTATTTTTCAGGCCAACAAAAAATTCAGAGAAATCCAGATTTTGCAGAAAAGAGCTGTCATGACGAGTGCATTGTCATTTATTTTTGATAACACTTGGTACGTAACCCCAGAGTGAAAGGCTCTGTCTCTGGCCTTGGATCCCCCGACTGCCTCTGTGGAGTGGGGGGGTAACTGTGGGCTGATACAAAAGCTGAAAGTACCCATTCACAGAGGAAGCAGATTAACACTCTAAGCCACCAAATAATTTCCATTGTGTATATATGCAACCGCATGAGCAAAATACCCAGTTTGCTGCATATTATGCTCCATTATTTTTGAATACAATAGTTCCCTTGGCATTAGTACTAAATGAATGGTTAAGTTCATTTCATCTGAAAGACTAAACAAACAGGCACTAACAATGAGAATAAATCAGATTGCTGCAGTACTTTTAAGTAGCTGGTAAAAATAATATTTTAATCAAATAACTCAGCTGTAACCGCCGTGAATTACTGGGAAGGTTAAGGCTGGGGCTCAGTATTCTACTGAGAAAACACACAGAATTATTCAAAACACGCAATTTCATCCCCAGCTTGACTCAGATGAAAAGGAGAAGATGGCAGTCTGAGCTTCTATCCCTACCAAGTTGAAGCCACCAACAAAACAAAGGTTAATGGAATATTCTGAAACACAAGCCATTTAGCAAGAAAATGCAATGCTATATAAAAATAACTACAGCCAGATTGGAGTGTTTACTCCAAAATAAAGAATTTGGGGGGCTTTATTTTGGTTTACTCCAAAAAGAGGAATAAACCCACATTTAAGACTCCCGCTAGTGTTTGTGAGATGTGAGTTCTGTTCTGGGCCGCAGCACGGTCTGCCTGGCGTGGCCAAGCTCGCACAGGAGATGACTGTCCCTGATTCATGGGAACTCTGCGAGGCAAGTGTAACTGGAAAGTCTGAGCTGCTCAAATCCAGTGATGCTGAAAACCAAAGGGAACACTGCAGGTAGCACCATTCAGATGTGCTCTGGTGTAGCTAAAATTAGAATTTAGTGCTGAAGGATTTAGCACTCGCTGAAGTCTGTGGGAATCGTACTTCAGTGAACTCTGTGTCAGGCCTTTTCATGGGCAATGAGCAATATATAGTTTGAAACATATTCTCAGTTAACCTCAGTGAAATGAGAAATAACGTGACTGCAGTCCGTGCACTTGCATCAGATTAAAACCACTCCTTAGCGGTAGATATAACATAGCTCCTACTCAAAGGACTTAGAGTTGGATAAAAGCTGAGAACACTATTTTTTGCCTTTTTTTTTTCTACAGAGACCCTTACCCAGCGACTGGCAGATTATTTTTTTGAGACCAAAAGAAAGCACCATGGTCATCTAATTCAAACTTACGCAGAGCAGAGACCTTCTGACTTCCTACGTCCAGCTCGGTGGCAGCACCTGAAGCAGAACATTGCTTCCAGAAAACCATCTAAGAACGGGAGCGATAAACCTGTTGCAATCCTTGGAGACTTGTTCCCACACTATAAGAAACTTATTTCTGGTTCTGCATTTGTACAGCTACAGCTTCAGACCCTGACAGTCATGTCTTTGCCTATGGATTAAAGAGTCGGTTCAAATTTATGTTCACCACTTAAGTACTTACGGGTTGTGATCAAAGCGCCACATAAGCTCCCTTTGATACACAGCATGGATTGCACTCTTTGACTCTCTCTCTCTCTGAGATGTTTTCCAATCTTTTAATCATTCCCCCCTCTGAATCCTCTACAGTTCCTGCGCCAGCGTGATTCACAGGCAATGGCTGGAGCAAAGAGGAAGAGAAAGTCCTACACTTCTGAAAACATTTCACTTCTTCGAACTCTTTTTTGCTGCCCAATACCTGCTAGAGGCTGAAAATTCAGCACGGCCACGCAGAGTAGACTGGTCTGTTGAGACCAGTGGCTTTAGCAGCTATCCAAAGCCGAGGACTGGACACCCACCTTGCCACTGCTTCCCCGAGCTGGGGTTTGAGCTCCGGCTCGAGCCGACGGGGCTGTTAGCCAGCTCCTGACTCCAGGCACAGTCCTGAGCGCCGTCCACTTTCCAGGCAGCTGCGTGGGACCAAGTTCTCTCTCCAGTTCACCAGGGCAGGGCTGCTGACCTGAAAGTTGCAGCTCCAAAACCAAGTGGGGCATTAGCTCCCGCACCGGTTTGAAGAACACAAAACCTGTCTGTCTGCAACGGAGACCCAGAGCCCCGCTCTGCGCCTTTGGAAACTGGATCCGCGGCAGAGGTAGCGCACGGGGCTGTTGTCAGAGGCCTCTTAAGTCTGTTTAACAACCTAAACTCTTTCCTAGAAAACATCCGATGCCAACTACACTAAACCCAAACTTCTCAAAAAGGAATAAAAGCTAATTTTGATTGTGGAGGCCAGCACAGAGTCAGAGGGTACTACTAACAGAAAGGATAACGATGGCTTCAGAGGTAGGAAAAGACTAAACCAGCAACTGTCTTGCCAGTCATTAAAAAAAAAAAAAGTCAGACTTAATAAAAAGGTGTTTGCTGGGCAAGAGACCAGTTGAAAGTGTTGCGTGCACTTCTCTCTAATAATGGAAAGAGAACATCCCCCAAATCAAACTGCCTTCTGCCTGAAATGGCCATGTGTAATTGAAAGCCTAATTAGCAGGAAAAGCTATCACTGGTGCCGCGTGGCTCCTTTCCCCCCGTTAAGGTGCCCACCCTCATGAGCTCACCGGAGGGCCCTGCCCTGGGACGAGGTTTGCCTGTGCCTCTGCCACTGCCCTGGCCTGGCCCAGCTCGAGGGCTCCTGCCCATGCTCGCCCATCCGTCTCTCCCAGCCCGACCTGGAGGAAAAATCAAACCCGCTTTCCTCTCTCTGCCTCAACAGGCAAATTTGTCAGCAGGGCGGAGGACGTTGCAGGGGGTGGGGGGCTGCAGGCACAGCTGTTTGCCGCGGCAGCAGCTCGGAGCACGTGGATGAAAGCTGCTCTGGGCACAAATCAGCACGATCACAGCTCAGTGAGGATGAAAATCGGCGTCTGCAGCTGCACCGGCTCAAGAGGGCTGGGGAGCCCAAGCGAAACATGTCAGAAAAACAGGTTCATCGCTGGGGAGCTGACACCTTCCTCCCTCGCCCTGCGCCTGGCTCTGATGGCCTCGGACCAGGGCTGGGTTTACCTGGGGGTTTGGCTGGTTTGGCTGTTGGTTTCCTGCGGTGATCAGTACGCTTGGGGACAAGGGTATATACCCAACGGTATTTATTGTTTCCAGGTCTTTTGTCCCATGAGGCATCTGTAGGTCTCGTGTAGAAATGGGTACGGCCGGTGCCCGGCAGCCTGCAGGAAGGCTTAGCTGCAAAATGATGCCAGCCATGGTACAGCTCACAAGGCTTTAAAAACCCAAGTAGTTACTCTATAGTAATATCGTAGATACTAAAAATTAGAAAAGAATTCATCTGTCACTAGAGTAATTAAAATAATTGTCACCACAGGAAAAAGCTCTGTGGAGTATTACTCTGTATTGACTTTGACGGGAAACACTCTTTCTATGACTGATAAATCAGGAGCAGACTTTTGTCCCATGAACCTCTGCTTTCCAGTAAAATCTTTAATTGACTTCTACATAAAGATTATGAATGACTCAAAAACTGGTTTATGCTGCAACCAGTGAAGTGTTCTTTCTTCTCTTCCACACCAAATATTTAAATGTCAATCTATTAACATAACAAATTGCCCATTGGAAATAGGGCTGCCTTTGGAGGCTGGGAGTGCAGGCTGTATTCCTTATTAGCCCTTTCCTAGTCCCACTATGGTAATTTAAACTGAAGCAAACTAACAGGCGGATGATTAATTCACTTACAAAAAAGCATAAAATAGTAGTTTTAATCACCCACCTCTGTTATTTCCACCAGAAAAAGTTAATTTGAACAGTTGCAAATGAAGCCTTTTGAGTCCAGCTTTACCTAATTAAGGTTATTTAAAAGGCAAAAAAAACCCCAACCCTCCAAAATATTATGGAAAAAATTTCATAAGACATTCCCCAAAACAAAGCATTTTAGTTTATATTGAATATTCATTTCCATAAGGAAAAAAAACCACAAACCAAACAACCAAAAACCCAACCACACAGCAAATCAAGACTTTATGAGCTGAAACTTCCCCTGCTTTGCATAGCTGTAACAACACCTGGGCCAGCCTGCCTCTTGCATTTTGATGCCTCATGCAGCTCAAGAGCTCAGAACTGATAGCAACAGATATGATTAAAGAAAGGAACAAAAACCAGGTGGCAATTATTACTGCCTTACTCGGGCTTGGCACCACATTTAAAAGCAACTGTGAACATGACACATTCCCCCAAACACACGGCACGAGATGCTGAACCATCTCAATTAAGAGAAGTGAAACGCAACAGCAGCCTCCAAAAAAAAAGGAAGTGAAACCCTAAGATGCTTTCCTATATTGTATGTATCACATACTGGTTGGAGGTCCAAAGGTGATCAGGGCCCCTCTCCAGCCCCCGCAAGGGGACGTTCTCTGCTTTATTGCCAACGCCGTCCTCCCTGAGCTGTCCCCAACCAGAGCTCCCAGTGATCACTGAACCACCGGTGCCAGCCAGCCAGGCACAACTGCCAGGGGACTCTAGGAAAAGGCAAGCCCCAAGCTCTTCCTGCTAGCTAGTAAAAACCTAGCACCACCAAGAAGGCAAATAATTAACAATAACCTTTAGAAGGCAGTTGCTGTTAATAATTTGTTTCCAAAAAGCTGTCCCAGCCTCTTGACTAAATGCAATCCATGAATCAACACACAAGGTTCAGATATCAACCGTGCTCTGCATTTAGGGGCAAATATAGTCTAAACAGCCAAATAATCATGCTACTCTCTCAATACATACAAAATTTATGGTCACTGCAATATTTCAGCAAAGGCACTTTTTGAAGGAGGAACGGGCTGCAGAGCAATTAGGATGAAAAAGAGTTTTGGCTGCCTTTGGCTCAGCGGCTCTCATCCGTCACAGAAGGAAATTTATGCTGCTGCAGAAAGCCCGCATTAAAAGGCTGGGAGGACAGCACGCACCCCCAGCTCTTGGGTGTTGCAGTGGCCAGGAGCTTCTCCGCAGTGCCAAAAATATACATATGGAAATCACAAGCTTTTATTAGCCCTACTATCAGAGAAAATAATAAATAATGGAGTCTTTACCTCGCCCATCACCACAAGTAGTTCTTTCAGTCTCCTATTTACAGTAGTTGTTCCAAAGGTTCATAAGTGTATTGGGTTAAGCAGTTCGGTTTTGGTCTGACCTAAGGTTTTCTCACCTCTGTGGCTCCTGCTCAAGACCTACTGGCTTAATTGCTACAGAAGTTCAGTCTGACTCCTCCACTGCAGCTCTTTACTTCCAGGGACAGGCCAAGAAAGCATATTCTCCAGCAGTAAAATGATAGCTAGTTGTTTCTAATTCATTGAGATCTAGAGTTACCTGTAGATTACTATTTATTTTTCAGTCCAAACAAGTACATACCTTTCCTTGGGTGTTTTGGCTTGGATGATGAACAGCAAAGATAAACATAAGGGCAAATAGGTGAAACCTAGTATCTGTTTATATACATTGGGTAAACATAGGACTAGCTCTATTACTCCAATAAGCTTAATTACATGCTTAAAATGAAAAGCATGTGTGGTTGCAGAGCCAGAGCCTAAGCTGGAGACACAGTTCACTCCTGAGTGTCCTGGCCAAGACAATGCTCAAGGCACCACCACAGCCCCAGGGATGCAATACATTTATTTGGTGGTGGTGGTGGTTTTTTTACTTATTGCTTTTCATGCAGACAACCACCCACAGAAGTCTAGACTCCAATTCCCAAATGGCCGACATCATACACTTCATCAGCTGTGGATGTCCCCAGAGCCACAATGTTCTGACATTTTAATGTTAGATTGCCAGAAAACATTTTCTGTAGCATAATTCGAGGAGCAGGATAGGCTTCTCTGCAGCACAGCTGGGCTTCATGGAGGCTCCTGCCCATCACTCTCTCTACTTACATGGACTGAACACTTCTTAGCCCTGACAAGTTTTGTCTTTGTTGACTGCTCTGACCTAATCTTTTTGGAATTATTTTGCTTTTATTTCCTCACTTCTCCCAGCTGCTGCTGTTTTACATTGTAATACACTGTTCACAACTGCAAGGTTTCTAGCAGCATTCCCAAACCGCAGGCTGGACTCTTCACAGTGTGACAGGAGCCCCCAAAACCTGTGAGATCTGATCGCTTGGGTCTTGCCCACACCAGAAGTGATGCCACTTGTGACTGATAAAGCTGTGCCATCCCCTCAGTGCAAACACAGACAGACTGGAACACAGGCATTTCATACCCATACAGGGTTATTCCCATATGGGAAAAGAAATCATTTAGTGGAGTAAGGCCTTATAATGTTATATCTGTTCATAACAGGGACTGAAGAGCTGAAAACACGTTGCGCAAAGCTAAAACAGTATGGAGAGCACCCCATGGCTGAGTGAAATGCTGCCGATTAGGCTTGACGCTATCAGGTTCCCACATATCACTATAAGACCCCTCAGCCTCTGCAAGATCATGTCGGTTGACGCTTTGCTGCTCCTCAGTGTGTTCAGCCTACATCTATGAAGCCCCTCCAGAAGTTTGCAAGTGTTTCCCCCTTTAGAGGTAAGTGCTGGGGCAGCTGGAGGTTGCTGCCTTCGCTGTGGTTTAATGAGGAGGTGCATGGGGAGAACTTGAAGGAAAGGGAAGGGCACAGGTCATCTTGTGAACCTGCTTAAAAGGTAGCCAAACAGCAAGTGCAGGGGAGCCCTTATGCCTTTGCATCTTAAATATTGCGTGGACTATAGTTATGAGAAGGCAGGATAGAAAAGCTGGAAAAAAAAATAACCTGGGAAGAATTGCAGTGGGTTCATTTTCTCAGCTCTGTTGTACAAAACTCATTTCTTCAACAACCATCCCGCTCACTGGGGAGTTTGAACTGCTGAGCCAAAGTCTACCCCTTCCCTTGGAGTAATTTGGAAGTCACACCTGGGAGGGAAGCTCCCTGACATCCCTGGCAGCTCTGACAAAGTCTGTGATACCAGGAAAACAGCAGGTCCTGAGTAAATGGAGAGGCTGTGTGACATCAGTCCCTCCTTGGATCACAAGCATTTGGAATGTTAAAAAGAAAAAAACAATATTCATGAGACTGATCTGTTGCATCTATGAAAACACTAAAAGTTGAGAGAGACTGCAGTTCATTTTTCAGTGCTAGTTAAAAGGTGTTTATATGTCCTGTCTTCTGCATATCCACACACTGTCTGTAAAGCTGTATGTTTTTTCCTTTGTTCAAGACTTAATTGTCCTGAGTATTTACTGCCCGTATCTACTAGCAAATGATGTGTTTCAAGCTAGTAGTACTTTTTTTTTTTTTGGAGGTGGGAAGGGAATCCTGAGATCAAGAAGTCAAATTAAATAATTCATAGATATCCTCTTGTATAGAAAACAAATCTATTCCCCCACCTCCCCACACCCCATATTGTTGTTGTTATATTATCTGTATGAGCCAGGTATTGGCAAGGAGACGGAAAAAAAAATGACAGGACATTGTAAGAGAATTTAATGAAGTGGCTCCAAATATTGTATCAAAATAAATGAAGTGAATAATGCAAGAGCTCATTCCAGGTCCCTTCTACAACAATAACTATTGTGTGAGCAGCACATCTGAGGAGATGGGGATGGATGGATGAATACAAAGGTGCCACTCCGGCACATTACAGAGCAGGGAACAACGGGCAGCCTGAATTGTTATATTTAATTTCAGTAATTCTTTCAGTCCAGATACTCAGGAAGAAAACAGCAGGTGGTAAAAGAGGAGGAGGAGGAATTATCAGCCTTTCTGATCTCACTTAACTATTTTGCTTCTGCTTAGGATGGAGGAAAAAAACGGGCTGATTGCGTGCCTGCATCTTTGAATTCCCGTGCGAGCCCATCATGCGTTTTGAGTAGGTTGGTGACAGCCATCAGCAAGCAGAGCTGCTGGCCTCCCGCTAGGAGGAAGACACTCGCTTGGCACTTCCACTCACAAATTATCTGCCTTTTATTAAAAATATATGCAATAGCATGCCATAGCAATAGCCCAGAGCCAGAACACTTGGGCCTGCCGCTGCAAAGCTCCGCTCTGCAGCCCGGTCCGGGCCCAGCTCCAGCAGCAGATAGAACTGGCCTTATCTCCAGCCCTGGACCTGCAGTGGGTTTGCCAGCACTCACAGCTGCACTCAGCAGAGACCCCAGCGCTTGGCATGGAAGGGCCCTGCTAGGGTCTGTGCTAGCACCCTGCTTTTGCAAATGTGGCCGCTTATTTGTATCCCCTTGATGACACGGGGGGAACAATCCCCCTTGGTTTGTGCAGTCGTGAGCTAGGGACCTTTATCTGAACACAGAACCAAGCACAAGGATTCCGACGTTGACAGGTTACCCGTTCTCAACTTCCTGCGCTTTCCCGTGACTGGCAATAGCTAGGGGACGCTTGCTATTCTCTGGCTTTTTGCAAAATACCTTCTTATTTCTCCTGTCTATATGAAGAATCCTTCACGCTAGTACTACTGTTCTGGGAATGGCATTGAACACTCAGGTAATGCACAGCGCTGGCAATACAGCTTTCGTTCAAGCCTCTTTTAGCCCTGTCCCTGCAGCTTTTTGTGTTGGCTCTGTAAGAGGCTTCCCAGCTGTCCCCGTTTGGGTGCGGGGGCACAGGCAGTCACGCAGCAGCCCCCTTCCGCAGAGACCACCGGCACGGGAGCACCGCGCTGCCGGCGACCAGGCGTCAGGGTCCAACAAGTTCCTACCGGCTGCGACAGCCAGAAACAGCGACGTTCGAAATCCGGGTGGGGAATCGGCAGCAGAAGCCATTACAACCGTTACGTTTGCTTGTAAGTGCTCCAGGTGCCTCTGCTCTAATTTTGTCTGACTACCTATGTTCCCTGTAGGGCTGGCAGAGAGAAAACAAGCGGTTGGCACCTACCCACCCCCTCCCGGCTCTGCCACCCACGGCAGGCTCAGCAAGCGTCCTTCCCTCCTCGGGAGACAGATCCTGCACCCATCAGGGCAGTCTGGCAAGCCTCTCCTAACCCAATTGCAATTCACTGACAGCTTTACTTGCAAATTCCCCCTCTGCAGAGCTCACGCTAAGAACCTTAATATTCCTGCAGATTCAGAAAGGGGATTTCCAACAAGCATTAGGAAAATTAAACTTCTCAAGAGCTGTCTCAATCTGACAAGCTATTTCTAGCTCTTCAAGGTACGGTAAGTGAAAATATTAAAATGGGGGATGGGGAAGTTGTAGTAAGCAAATGGTGAATTAAGGCTAGAAACAAAGACAGCATAAGTCTACTTTGCATATACATAAGGCATACATATATGTATATACGCACACAGAGAAATACATGAATATGTATTGTTTAAGGCTTCCTGCTGTCTTATAATAGAAAATTATAATCTCCCACCCTTTGCTTCCATCCAAAGCCAAAGCAGCAGATAACACTGAGTGGGGCACTTCCCTCAGAGATTTGTGCTTCGGGACTGCATTAAACACGCCCAAGCACCAGCCCTCTGGGAGCAGCAGACTGGGAGCTCACGATTAAACCAGCAACTTTTCACCGCAGCTGTTTACTCTGCTGGTGGGAGCCCGGCTCCAGCCCAGGCTCAGCAGGCGCAGGCAGGAGGCAGGTGAGGCACAGCCCAGCCTCTTCCCAGGCTGAACTGGGGACACTGGGCTCGTTGCAAGTTGTAGCAGGGACTGCAGCACCCCTCACAGCTCAGGTCTGCTTGCAGGAGCAGGCTGGGTGCTCTGCAGTTCACAGGCAGGCTCTGAACACGAAGCCCAGAAATGGCAGCGTTTATTACTGTTCCCCTTCCCAGCAGGGTCAGGCGACAAAATGCCCGCTGTGTTCCAGCTTAGTTACATCCCCTTTTGGTCCTTTCTCCCCCTTTCCTCTGCTTTCTGGTTTTCCATCCCCTGCAAAGCCTCCGAGCCCACAGCCTGAATGGAGGAGAGGCTGTTCATAGCCTGGGCCATTGCTGGGGGCAGGGGGAGAAGCTGAACCAGGCTTTCAAGGTGTAAGGGTGCGACTCTGAAGGAGGTGAGGGTGATGTTTGCTTTTTAGGAGCAGCAAAGCAGCACGATTTAGCTGTTGGCAATTTTTTCTGCGCTCTGGCATGGCTCTTGCTCCAAAACCTTGAAATTCCCCCTGGTTTAAGGCCTCATTTGAGTGAGTGTGCTCAGCTTGTCTGTCTGTCCTCCCGCTCTGCTGCTGCTTTGCAGCAATCATCCCCAGTAGCCTCACAAATCATATTAAAATTGGGTTAGAAAAGCATCCTCTTCAATTACAGTCCCTCATCGCTGGTGCTTTAGGAGTGCGGGACACTGACTCCGTACTAGACCAGGGGACAAAACAATTAGAAGAGCTGATTAAAAGCCTATTGCTCTTCAGGGGCTGGCGTGATTGTGTGAGGGCTATGCGGTGCGATGAAAAAAATCTTTCTGAGCTTGCACTCGCAGCCTGCCAGTAATGCCTCTTCAGCTATATGAATTGGTCTTGCAAAAGACACATTATTGAGTGCTGTATTAAAGCTACAGTCAAGGCTGCGTAGAGAGCTAGGTACAGAGCTAGATCTGATCAATATTTGGGATTCTTCAATATTACAAAATATTTTGCATTAAGACATGGCAGCCCGATACTATTTATTTAAGGGAGAAATACAAAAGGGACAGATTTGACCTTGGTATCTGGACTGGCAGAACAAAAGGGAATGCCAAACGCTAAGAGCAAAGCTATTGATTAGGCCTGAGAGGGAGGACTGACGAAAGAAAGACGTAAAAGGTTATTAATGGCAGAGAGGAGCACAGTGATTTGGGTTTTTGGCTTGATGACAACAGGATGGAAAATAGGTGTCCGCAGTCAATCAGACAAAGGATTTGCTGGAGAAACAGGGAGGCATGAGATGCGTCTGTACTGGTGGGAGAATGCCACCAGGAGCAGAGCACGTGGATACAGATTGTCCTGGCAGAGAGCATCCCAGGAGCAGCCAGGGCAGCAGCAACATCACCTTCCACCAAAGACCATGGCCCCGCCATGCAGCAGTGCAGGCAGGGCACAGTCCTGCAGACTTTAGCCTAAGCAAACAATCCGGAAGGTGCCATACAGAAAGCAGAGGCACGTGGATTATCAGTGCTGGGAAAATAACTAAAGCTCCCAGGGACCAGTCCAGTGCCTGCTGTTAAGCCCACACTTCTCTATTAATATCCAGTAAGATACCTACGAGCTTGGACAGCCCTGAAGGCTCATGCAGGCAGAAGCAGGTGGTGATACCTATCAGTTCTGCAGTGGGACCTCATAGCATAGCACAAGGGTGGAAGAAGGGGTGATCTGCTCAGAGGAACTTCTGATTTTGATGACTCACCGAAAGGAGGTTGCTCTGTGCTTTGCTGCTGAGCATTGCCATGCAGGGATGCAGCTGGGGCTCCCAGGACCAGCTCCAGGCACTGACTTCTGTATAAGCACTCTGAGAAAGAAACATGCAGGAGCAGATGGGGGATGAGCTGCAGTGAAAATCTGTAGCTACCACTGGACCCATGCTTCTGCTGAAGGTGGCTGGACACATCCAGCCATAAGCTAAACAGTGCTAATGGAGAGTATAACCCCCTTACTCCTACCCTTATTTCTTCTCCATTCTGTTCATCTGTGCTTCCTGAGCACAGTAAAATGTTGAAAATGGGACTCTTAGTCACCTTGCAGTCTCCTATCATCACGGCTGAGCAATGAAGCTCGTTGGATTGGGTTTTATGTCGTTAATATGTTAACTGACTGTAGGAAGCTCTAATTTAATTATTAGCAACAAAGGTCTGAACATGAATAAGCAAAGTCCCTGTTACACTTCAAAGCCACATTTTTCTGGTGCTGGTAATACTGGTTTCAGTTCCGCCAGATACCACAGAATTCAGGTACCAAATAGCTAATATCCAGCCACCATCAGTGGGCCAGCACAGCATCAGTCAGCGTTAGAGAAGCGTCTGTGATTGCAGAAGGGGAAAATGCACCAGGAGGCCTTATTTGCACCCACTGAAACAAGGAGAAAGTGAGTTCTGGTAGACGGTGCAAACAAACATGATTCAGTACTGAATGTGTCCCTCCAGGCTCCGGGGGGTGTTTTAAGAAGACAGATGCAGGAACTTGTCGTATGTAATCTACCAGCCATCTTTACAATGTGACAGGAATTTCTTAATAAGCATTGGCAGTACATACAAACAGAGTAGCAGTGCTGCTTCTCCAGCCATTAATATTACATATGTGGGCTGCTTAATTTGCTGTTCCTTACAGAGCCGGAGCAGGAAGCCTGCATAATGAAGGATTTGTTGACAGAGGTCTTCATATCAAATCAGCAAAAAGGTAGAAAATGATCCAGTTTCAGGCATACTTGCTTGACTCATGCAACCTTGGCCCTTCTAACACTCCTGACTACGGGCACCATGTACCAGGCACTCTGCTCTTCTCAGGCCCCTGTTGCTGCCGCTTTTGAACTTTATCTGTAAAAGCTTTCATCAAGAAGCCAAACAGCACAATAATACTCACTGCTTTCACAGGAAGGAGGCATTCTTTATGCATGAGGAAGATGGTGGCTCTTGGAGACCAAACACCCATTCAGAAAGGTGCTTAAACATATGCCTGGTGTTAAGTCCATAAGCAGCCCCTCCTGTGAGTTTTCAAATAGTGAGAAATGAACTGGAAGCAGAACACAAATCTTATCTCCTCAGCACTTTGCAAGCGATATCCTAACTTGTTTTAGAGCTCTCTTGGTCTCCTCCCTGTCCCCAGGAGGCAGCTCATCCTGGGGCCAGCCCTGGCTACCCCTGCGTGGGGAGCTCACATTGGCACCACATAACTCACCTGCAAGACACAAGCCTCTCCTGCTTCAAACATGTACATTTTCTTGTGTACTCCTGATAGTATTGGCTGGTAGTAATACTGAACTGATTTTATATGGTAGACATTGTGCTATATGCAATAAGATGTGTTGCTACAGTGCTCTAACACTGCATGAATAGGATATGGTACTACAATATACGTCCAGAAATATGTGACAGAGTTCCTGGGCTTTTGAGGACTAAATAAATTAATCTCTGAGAGTTGTTTTTTTTAAATACTTGAGGCATTTTCTAAATGCAACATTTGGCAGTGATAATTCCTTGCCTGAGTTACATCCTCAGTGATGCTTACTGGACTTTGCTTGATAAATACATACGTGAGTCCAACTGACACTCTTTCCTAAGTGACACATGTGAAAGACTCTTCTAAGTTGTAGTACATCAGTCCTTTAGCTCTTGCTAAGGATCTTCCGCAAAGCAGCAGCCCCACAGACCACAGGGGAATGAGAGTAGGCAGTCTTGGAGAAGCTGAACATACACAGAGCTGAGCTAAAGTGTCTCCAGTGTGCTCATTTCATTTACATTTCATTCATTATGGAAACGAGGTGTGAAAGTAGTTTCTAGAGCTGCTTAGTGCAGGCTGCACATCAATTTAATACCTATTCTGGTTTTTCAAGTCACTTACCTCCATAGAACTCTTGTTCCAAACCAATTATTTAGCTGCATTGCTTGGACTTTGAGTTCACCGGTTTATTAATGCAGCTTGGCCTAAACCACTATATATTTAAGACTGCTGAAGGAGAAGCCTTTAAAATGAAGGAAGATGGTGAAGAACCAGCTTACCTGATTTATAGGACCATCAAGTTTCTACTCATTGTATTTATGCATGAAGTGTCTAAAAGAAGCCAAACTGCATCAGACACGTTTTCTTTTGTTAACATGCCTGCATCAGTCTATCAGTCTAGCTACTCACATGAAAAGAGACTCAAAAATGAAAATAAGGAGGCAACTAGGGGGACAAAAAAAGTAATTAACAACACTCACTGGAGACTGCTTGCTATCAGCCATGCTCCTTATCAGGCTTAAGAGGTTGCCAATGGGAACCACAGCTGCAAAACTAAACACCATCACTGCTTTCATAATGAGGAACAGAATTTAGCCCCCTTCATTTGCCAAATGGGATTCTCATCTGATTGCCTGAAACACAAGCTTTCCCCCTTGAGATACTCCATGATGCAGAAGTTCTCACTTAAAAGTCTGGGCCCTGTGCTGTGAGATAAGTGAGTATACACAAACACCAACAGATAGATAGATAGAGACATACGTACAAAAATCTCTACAGGAAGTTGATTTTTTCTGCTGTTAGCAGATTAATTAAAAGTGTTTGCTTGCATACAGATGGCCGCAATCCACTCCGGCTTCTCCTTGAACAGAGCTCAGGATCCTGCCCAGTGACTGTGATACATTAAAGGGTGTGGGGGGGAGTGATGTCTCTTTCTGGTTTTGCCATAGATTTCCTATGTTACTTTGGGCAAATCACTTAACCTTGGTGTTCTCCATGTCAATAAGGAATCCACCTTGCTCAGAGCAATTTGAGATCTACGGACAAAGAGCACTCTAAATACTAGGTTTTATTTATAGTATTGCCCTATGGATAATAGCAAGCTACAGCTGTTAGAGACAGCAGGGACCTCTGAGCAAGCAGAAAGGCATAAATCTGAATGTCAGTATCCTTAGCATTGTAGCTGGCGGCTGTTTTGTCCTAGGAGAACATTTCAGTGGTTTGTGCTACCAGATGAACTTGCTGTTAGTTCTTCATGTTCCCCAGAGGCAGCTAACGCGGAAATCTGGATTCACCATAGCAGCTCATTGGTAAAGCAATTCTGACAGCCTGCTCCCAGCATGGCTTGTACCTGCTCTTTCCGAAAGAGAAAGATTGGCCATGCAGTGACGCTTTTGCAAGGCAACCTTGCACGCCTGCACACATCTGATCTGCACAGACTGCCAGCTGAGATTTGGCCACTTCTACCCTGACCTCCACATTGCTAAGGGTAAATCTCTGTGGACACAATGTAGTGATGTGTAAAAAGCACCCAAAATAGCTCCAGAATTGGAGGCAAGACTGTGGGCTAGAACACTGCTGAACCTGCTGGGAGGCTGCAGTGCTTTGCTACGGCACCAAGGCTGCTTCTCTCACCTGAGCACTCATCCAGAGCTAGTCTGGGCCCTGCACTGTGCTGTCCTCACTGCTGCACTGTGTCCTTGAGCTTGCATAGGACTGAGTAATCCAGGCCTCGATGGGAGGTGCTGAAAGAAAGCAAAGACCATCTGATACGCAAATATTGATCTCCAAACTTTGGGGCACATTTGCCCTATTTACAGCAACTTACTCTTCTAAAATTGTCTTCAAAGGCATTTAGCCAAATGCAGATCTTGCCAATAGCACCAAAATCAGAAACTCACATATCAGGCTTTCAGGCTAGAAATATGCATTTGGATTTATTTGCAAATAGTTTCAAATCTTGGAGGGGTGACTTGGTGCAAAAACATTTGTAGCATAACATGTTGTTGATGTTATATCTTCTCCCCCCAACATTGCACTATGTAAAACTTTGTGACTAGATTGTGCCAAGAGGCTTAATTCACCATTTCATCAAAGGACAAGTCTCCATATTGCTGCCAGTCTCTTTTAGGGTAAACGTTCTGACAATGAAAGGAAAGAGGCGTTCAGAGCAGGAAAAAAGATGAAGCCACTAAAATGCAAATTTTATTCACAGTTGGCATGTTTATAAATATATATATTACATTCTTACAATCTACAGTACATTCTAAATATAGAGGGATTCAATCTAAGTGTTTGTGGGAGGGTGGATGTGTATTAAACTGAGCAACCTAGATTCAATGACAGGAAGAGACTTAATAATAAAAGGAGGGCAAGGACTCAGTCTGGAAAACAAAGGAAAACTTGAAATATAAGCTGGATTTTAGTTAGTGCTTTGGCACTTTGCCACTGGTCATCGGAGACTGCTTTTGGACCTCACAAAAAAAAAGTCATGGTTTTAGGGCTGAAGGGCACATCGGATTCAAAGGGTAATCACTGAAATCCTACCATATGTACATCCTTATCAGAGGAAAACAAAAGATAATCATCACCTCTGGGAGAAACAAATGTTATCTACCGAGTTTAGCTGTTCAGGTTTCGATGTCGAATGTGCAGCACTCCTCTGTGACCTTCGAGTGGCCTCTAAACGTGCTGAGCAGGGGGCTAAAGAAGCATGAGCAGAAGGAACTGAACATCCTGACCTCTCCCAGGGAAGGGGACAGACAGAGACGGTTGCTGTTGGTGTCTGAGTTCAACATAAGTGACACTTACCCAGGAGAGAGTGGCCAACTTTGGTAAATGACAGCATGTAAAGCAAGTACCAGCGTGGTACCAAGAGTGTCTGTGCTTGGCAAGAGCACACCGTGGAGAAGTGAGTGTGCGTGGAAGGGAAGGAAGAAACCACACGCTTCCAAAGTTGACTGATGCTAGTAAGTGCCCTCAGGATACCAGATGGGGAGCGCTCCAGGGAAAAGGCTGGGAATACAAATTTGAAATAGGACAATCAAATAAAATGGGCTTTTAAAAATAGCTTGTTCTCTCAAACTTTCCAAAACAGACCTTCCTTTATATGAGTGGTATTCTGAGTATAGATTGTATCTTCTCCTATTTTACAAATTAAGAAATACTGAAAATTGGCTGGCAAAGTTTATTACCTTGGCATCTACTTAAAAAGAGAGTTTCAGTTTTAACTGTATGTGTGTATCCATTCTCAGTGCTTGGGAGGCAAGCATGCTGGTTTGTAAACAGCCCAGTTACTCCTTTTTCCTCTCTAGATTCTTTGGAAACTCATGACTTTTCAGCTCTGGAAGCTGCTTTGCTCACACTGTTGTTTTTTGTCAGCTTTAAATTAATGTTCTTGGGTGGATATTCTCTGCATGTGGCTTGAAAGACATGCTCTCTTCGCAGATCTATTTATTCTGAGACCAATTTTTTGCTTTTAACCAAAGCTTGCAATATTGAACAGTAGAGCTGTGTGAACTTTGTAATATCCAAACTGCACTGGAGTTTGTTATATTTATTGATTTCCTGGGAAAGCTCAGAGAATGAGACCATATTATTTTGCTAAGTTTTTTTTTCATGTTACCATGCATCAAAAAACCACACACATCTTTCACTTCCATCTCTGAGCACAGAGAAGACTTGAATTTTAAGAGCTGTCCAGGATCTCTGCTCTCCCAGCTGCTTTTGGGTGGCTTCTTGGGGCTCCATTGAGTTATTATCCACCAGCTGATTCTTGTTATCAATACAATGTTTTGCCCCACTACCCAAAATTAAAGGCAGAAGGTGAGTGAAAAACAAACGAACGAACGAACCAAACAAAAAAATCTTTTGCGTCTCATTACACATTTTCATGTAATCTCTCCATATAGTTTTTAAGTTCTTTGCACTCCCCCAGGTCCATATCCTGGCAGACCCATTTAATGTCATCCTCACTACTCATTAAGATTGAGTTGACAGTTGGACACCCATCATCAGAGGAGATGGTGGTAAAAGTGGTGAATTTAACCCGTTTCCTCTTAGAGGTAGGAGAAGTAGTTGGTTCACTTTTCTGTTCTTTCCCTTCAGTGAATGTGGACTCAGTAGACCTGAAAGATTGTCCATTGACATTTTTGGAGGCATTTGTGTTGAGGAGATATTTGCTCTCTTCATAGTCCACTCCTCTGTCAATAGCTGTGATACGTTCATCTTGTTGGGATGAGAAATTTATATGATTCTCCAGAAGCTCTGTCCTGTTGCTCAGCCCAACCCAGTCATGAGAGTGGCTCATGCCTTCTTGCTCTTCAAAGGGAACTTGTTTGTTTCTGTACTTCAAAGCAAAAGTGACACAATTGATAAGGAAGACCAGAATCGCCAGGCAAAAGACTCCCAGAAGAGCGTACATTCCTATCTCCAGATCGCTGAGTCCCCTAGGGGTCTGGACTAGGTCATTCTCTTCCAAGTCTCCGTTGTTTCTTGGCAGATCCACCTGCGCAGGGAAGCTCGTGAAGTCTATTGGGATGTTCTGCAGATGACTGTCATCGTCCAGGAGGCTTTCTCTGTCTTCTTTTTTACTTAAAATAGACCTTTGCGTGGTGGTCCCTTTGCCTTGCTCGTGGCCCATCGAGGAGCTGTAATACTGGCCATCTAGCTCAGCTCTTCCCTGCAAAGTGGTTTTCTGACGCCGGTCACTGGCGTGATTTTCTAGGTGGACACCAACACCCCTGTGTTTACTGTCACTGATGTTAGGGTTGGCATCACTCTGCCCAAACTTGACTTTAATGCTACCACTTCCAACAGCTAGGATGCTCTTCCTTTTGGATTTCTGGCATGATTCACTGATCACCATCTCTACCTTCACCAGTGTCCCCTGGCCTTCTGTCTCAGCAGCAATCACAGGCCATTTGAATTTGGGGTCGTGGTGAATGGAGACCACCTTCTCATCCAGAGATGTAGCTGACAAGGAGAAGTCTTCGGAGTCATAAATATCCAGGGGCATGACAGATCCATCGCTGAACTGGATCCAGCAGCTGATGGCTGCTTCCTATAATACATAAAACAAATATACGCGCACTCAGAATAAACATCGAGGGAAATATGTTCCGTCTTGGTCTGTTCCCTTCTCCTCACAAGATCCATATACCATTTATAACCAGAAAAGAAATAAAAAGGGAGAGCAATAAAACTAATATCTTGCCAAGATGTGAAGAGAAATAGTAGTTTAAACCACTCATTGATAATAAGATTTGTTTCCCCAAAGGTGCTTAAAGGAGCTGTATCCCCTGGGCTCTGCAGAATCTACTTCAGCACCATAATAAATTGCATGTCAGAAAGCATTACCAGTGACTGAGATCATTTACTGTTGTATATTTAAATGAAAAACAAATATTACATTATTTCTAAACTGCTTAAAATACAAAGTCTTCTCTTTTTACAGACAACACTTGTTAATATAGCAAGTAGGTCCATGCATGGCTCCATACCTTCAGTCCTTGATTTTCGTCTCTCAAATTGAGTAAGTGTTTTGTACAAGCAGAGGAAACCCATCAGCTGATTCTTTAAGAAATGGCCAGAGTAATTTTCATGCTTGTTAGCAATTAAAAGCAAGAGAACAATGAAGTGTAATCTCGTGTCACAGCAACGCAAATTGTATACTTCAGAGTGCATGGAGGTTTATTGAATATAAATGGGTCAGACCTGAGTACTAATTCTGTACTTGCACATGTGTAATGGTGCAGCATTCCTGGGAGCTTTGACTTTGGGTTTCTAACTTGAAACATTTTAAAGTATTCTTAGATTTCAGAAAACACGTGCTCACCCATTTCTGAAAATCAGGTCGTTAGAGGACTCTCAAATGGCTATCGAAAATTGTTGTGCTACCTGAAAATATCTTGCCATTCACACGTTGATCATTTCCAGACAAAATTCAGATTGTTCTCCTGGAATTTAATTCCTGCTTCTGATGGTCTGACTTGCTCTGTCTTGGCTGGGGTATTTGCACCTTATTAGACACTGGAGAATCCATGCCGGAAAGACTCCCGGCTTGATGAGCGGCTTCTCTGGTGTCTAAAAGGAGGTGAGTTCTTGTCTGGTAAAAGTTGGGTTCACTCTGCTCTGAGAGCGAGCCTGACAGACAGACAAACACCCAACCAACAGATTAATAACCGTACTTGTGGAAAACGTGATTATAGAAGTCTTGTTTCTTTAAATAAGCAGTTCTTCAAACAGACAGTATTTACGTTCTGACTCAACATATATATGGAGAATATTTATCATTATCTTTTAAATTGTTTCTAGCACATAGTCATTCACCTGTTCAGATCATGGAGAATAAGCCTCCAGTCTTTCGGGATTGTATCGTGCATAATCTACTGTCCTGATTCTGAAATCCTTACAGCTTCAATGGGAGATTTGCTTCTGTCTCTATTTCAGGACAGAGCCCTAAGACTTTGCTGACACTGTCATAAATCCCGGCTTTGTGTTTATTAATCTTTGGATATTTCTTGAAGGCTGCATAGAATTTATGTCATCAACTCTCATCCTCCTACTGTGTTGCTTAAACCTGCATAATCATTTAATAATTTTGCATTGCTCTGCTTATAGGGATTGTGCTCTGAAAATCATGTTCTAAGCAATGGAAGGAATCAGATGCCTTTCAAAACGGAGTCAGTCCTTGAAGCGTGGAAGGTGCACATCTTCCTCACTGGTTTAGCACTGATCCAATGTTGTTCTGACTGTACCCCTGCATCCAGAGAGGAAGCACAGACTCCACTTCTGGGAGCTGAAATGTTGCTGCTGGGCAGCATACTGGGACTAAATGCCATCAACCTCAGCTTTTGGGCTGATTTCAAGGTAGTTTGTTTAACTCCCCATGTCAGCAATGGATTAGCTCACAGGTCTTATTTCTAGCTGCCTGGCATTGATTTCGTAACTTCTGGAATACTATGGGAGCCTGATTTTTATCACCCTATAAAGACAGCAGCTCTGCACTATTTCTCATCCCGCATCCCAAGGATAAGACCCTATGATGAATTAAAGCATCTCAACAGTTGGCCGGATTTCGAACGTGCATGCCATGATCATTTATTTACCTTTAAAGCTCAGAACATGTTTAAGTGTTAAGAGCCCAGTGCATCCTTGAAGTAAGTCCCAGACTGATGGATTTGGGTTGAAAAAAAGTTTAAATTTCAAATGTAGAGAGAAGCACAAGGACAAATATCAAGCAGGGACTGACGGGGACATGGCAAAGTCCAAAAGCCCTTGGTAACTTCTGGTTCCCTGATACAGGGACTAAGAATAATGGGGAAATAAAAAGTGGTTTATGAAATCATGAATCAGGAAATGAGTCAGTGATGCTGATTCATATTCTAGTAATGAATCAGAATGAAAGGGATGTTCCCCAAGTTCTTAAATGCTCATGGAATGTAGCTAAAGGAAGAAGACTCTGGCACTATACAAAACACTTTCTCATTTAAAGATGTGCTTAAGGGTTAATTTGGCTGCCTGTGGTGGGAGGCTGAACTTGGCAATCTAGTTGGCAGTATCTCCTGTGATCTAGTAGGTGCTCAATGGGACAGAAAGGGTTTGTGTGTGTGTGTGTATGTGTGTGTGTGTGTAAGGGGACTGCTGTTGCTTAATTATGACACATTACTGAGTTGCATGTGTTATTTATGGGATGCAGCCATGACAGAGGGGGTACGCCTGTTTGTGTACTGGGTTTGTTTAGACATAGTGTCAATTTTGGGTTTCTGTTAGGGGACCTGGTGGCCTTCAGAAAGAAGTGTTCATAAGGAAAATGTTTTATTAGCATATTATTAATAAAAATCTGCTTGATCCCATCAGCTTATAAGGTTGGTGTAGTGAATCAGAGTGGGGTGTAGTGACTCAGAGTGGTGTCCTTCCACAACGCAGTACATGTGGGCAATAGTACCTGCTTTGGAGACTGAAGCAGCTCTTGTGCTACTGCTGTAGCAAAGATGGCCTTATTGCTTCCTGGACTGAGCTGCAGAGAGAGTGACAATCCAGTCACCAGCTGCACTCCCAGGTCAGTTATTGTCACCTTCTCATCCAGAACTGTCACTGTCTTCTCGGCCAAGATTGCATCTGAAAGGGGGGACAATATCTGAAAAGAAAAATTGAAGTTAGCAACAGACATTTTGCCCAGCACTGAGCAAAATAGCTACACAGAGCTACTGTAGTACCAATAAGTGATATTTATGTTAATGGGCAGAATTCCTCTTAGCAGACAGACACTATTAAAATATGATTAAAGAATGGCTAGTCACATTTTATAACTCTTTTGCAATAATAGGCTGCTTATAACATTTTTTGCCAACGTAATTCTAATCAGCTACGCCATTCACCTCTGTGCTATGCTAACCACGTCTGTTTAAGATGTATTACCTGTTTGTAAATGTAATCTTTATGTGAAATGCAATTATTTTATTAATGATCGTGGTTTTAGGTAGCATATATATAATGCAATCTGTAGATTTATATAAAATACATAGAATAGATGGCATTTATTTCTACCCTATAGAAAGAAAGTTAATGTATTGCTACAATAAACACTCATGGTACTGTATACAAAATTGACAGAGAAAACTTGTTTTGATTACAAAAATGTGCATAGAGGTCAGTGCACTGATACATGACATCCAAAGATGGTCATTAGCAAGCAAGTTGAATCTAATGAACTATATAGGGTACAGAGCATTTTAGAAGCAGTTTATAAGCGGTATTCTTTAAATATAACTTGCGCTCAGCTTTTTTCCGTCGCATTTTCCTTTCCACAGTTTTATGTGTATTTGTAGGAGCACTGTAAATTCCAGAGCTTTGGAAAGTCATTCAGAAAATCTTTACAGATTTTGCAGAAAGTCAAAATCTTGAATCCCATTTCTCTAGCCCTGACAACCTGTGTAATCAATAGGTGTGGTGGTTGTTTTCTGGTTTGACAGTTTGGGATGATGAGCCTGTTTGGAGAGCTGGATTTTTTTTCCTGTTCAAGTGCTTGTTAACAAGTTTTCTCCTTTGTAGCGTCACTGGATTAATTGGGGTTTTTTTTCTCTTTTCTTCTGGGACCCCATTTTCTAGGCCAGTATTTCTCTGCATGGCAGGAAGGACTGTATGTGAAAAGCTGCCAATGACATGATGCATAGGTTTAGGTGAGTTACTTCAGAGTGGGGACACTAAGGCACAGTCACATACATAGTAGTATTTATAGGCCATATTCTTGGCCATATTGGCTGAAACTGATGAAGCTAAATCTGCATCCCTAGAGAACATAGCTTAGTTGTCACTAATCAGTCAGTCTTTTAACATCATTCTAGAAGTACCAGTTGTTATTATTGCTTTATGGATACTCTGAAATACCCTAATATTTATATTTTGTAACGCATTGCCTGAGCTTGCAAGGTGTGCAGGGATTTGATCCCATGGGACTCATATTCCAGCCTCAGTTCCTCAACCAGCACTAGTTAATTTTTACTTTACCCTTTGCTCTGTCAGTGCAGGCTTTGAGAAGACTGAGCTGTTTCACCCACTGCATGCCTTGTGATAGCCCATATACTGGCTCCAGGTTCAAAATACCCTTAGACAAAAATAATCAGAAGCAGCCTCCAAGTACACGGGTTGGGCTAAATTTACTAAAAGTGCAATCTACATACTTCGGGGCACAAGATAAGAAGAGAAAACCATGTCTTCTGTGTCTTCCAGTCCTTGCTGCAATTCTGTTCCATTAAAAAATTTATGGCTTCAGTTTCTGTTGCTAATGCAAGAAGCTGCTGTACACCTCATCAGTACCTCGGTTCCCAAAGTGGTGGGTTAATGGAGGAAAAGGAGTAAGTAATTAATTTTCCCTACCTGAATTGTCGTCATTCCAAGCTCCTGCCCAATCAAAACCTGTCCATCCTGTAGCTTAGCGATTCTTGGCTCCTCCACCTGCATGAAGTCACTCACCAAGTCGGTAATGTCAATCTGCCAGTCAGAACCCAGTAAATAGCTCAGCTGGCCAGTGGGGTCTGAGGCTTCAGCTACAAACTGCGTGAGGACACGCACCATCGCATGTTGGTACTGAAGGGCACAGCCTCTTCCCTTACGTTCATCCTCTTCTTCATCATCACTGTCCCTGGCTGGTCTGGTAGGACACCAAGAATGAAAAATTAATTTAAACTGGTGCTGGGAGAGCTTGCAACAGGAGAGCTATTGTTAACATAAGTTTGCAGCCTGGTTGCTGGAACAAGTAGGCTTTGCCACCTTCCGTTGCTCTGCTAAAGCTGCTTCCTTCACTGCATTTCTGAAGTCAGCCAAGTTCCCCCACTTTTATTGTGTCTCCCTCGTTCATAACTGAGACCTCCAGGCTGCCTAGATCTCCAAAACAACTGCTGAAATCACCAGCTGGCCTGCTAGCTTTGCTACCACACTGTTCTCTCCAAATATCTCTCATTATTTTCCATGTTAAGTCCTTACTTTCAGGACCTTCACACTTTTTTCTTTCTGGACCTTCCCATAAACATCTTTGTGTTACCATGGAAATCGCCTCTGTCTGCACCTACATATACATCCCTTTCTGTATGGCATTCAGGTTGAAATCACATCTCCACCAAAATCTCCATCTCTTTGCTGTGATACTAGCAGAAACCGGGTGATAAATGATGTCTTCATAGGTAGGTGGGAATAGCAAGTACCTATGTTATCAATTTGATCTTCTTGTTCTTAATAAAACTGACAACTGATACAAACAGTCTAGATCAGCCTACATCCGTCCTCTGTCCTGTCATTCACATACCCCTGACTTGTGGGCATGGACAGCCTTTGTGTATCAGTGTCCTGACTTTGGAACACTGATCAGTGCCACTGGACCCTACAGTGACATGAAACAAGTATGTACTAATTGTGACCATTAACAATGAATAATTTAACTGGAAGAACCTGTGAACCAGGCTAGAGACTGACCAGCCTTGCCAGAGGTGGTCCCTGTTGATGTCTTCCTGCTGCCTCCTGGCTGATCCTGCCTGACTTGACCAATGGGCTCTTTCCATCTCAGTCACTAGCACTATAAAAAGAAACTGTAGGATCATGCAACCTGCAGTTTCCATTTCCCTCATAAGTCCAGTGCAGGAGCCTATTGAATAAATGTCTGGTGACCTTCAAATTTACACCGGAATTGCATCAAGGCCAAATGAGCATGTACAGATCCACTGGCCCTGACAGGTCTTTGGCAAGTGCTCAGCCCAGAAGGAACATCCTCTAATGAAACCTACCTCTTATTAGAGATGATGGGGACTCTCCACCCCTTGATTTGATTTAGTTCTGTGTCAGAGACCTCTATCTGCAGCGGGAGACGAGGAACCCAGACTGTCATTTCTAAAGGGGCACTCAGATGCTGGTAAGTAAAATTAACTATGACATTCTCTTTGCCTTTCATTTCCTTCCCATTGACAAAGACATAGTCACATCTGTCAGAAACCTGAAAAAAAGGAGAAAAAAAAATAATTAATGAGTCTCTTCACAAATTATAAAGTACACTACATGCTAGGGAAGTGAGTGGGAGGAAGAGAAAGGATATTGGTTTAAACTAGCTCCAAGTTCAGAGGACAACTAGGAATAACGAGAAAGGTGCCTGGTGTGCCTTTAATAGGCAGGCTATTTCTGCTAAAAACATTTCCAGTATAAGCTAAGATAAAAGAACAGCTTCTTTCTGTCCTTAATTCCCATTCCAAGACTAGGATAGTGCTAGTATAATGGCACCGAGAGAGGATTCTTCTGCACCCCCCAAAGCTCAGTCAGACTCTACTATCCTCCTACTCTAATTTGTGTGCAGCCCGAGGAATACTACATACCTGCAGGGAGGAACAGGTAACTGCCTGTCTACAGAATGGAGTAGGGGACAAATTTCTCCAGGCAACTCCAAACTGGGCCAAAGGCTTCTTCAGGAGTCCCATTACAGCTGCCAGGGCATGGGGTGGTCACATCAACCAAAAACTAATTGCAGGGAAGAGTTCACTGATGCCCAGTGGTGTTTATTGGGGCCAAACAGCTCCATCTCTCTGCTGCAAGCCTGCCAAAGGTCTTACACAGTGTTCTGCTCAAGCTAGTCCTGATGTTGCCTTATTTATTACCTGCAGCTCTGGACATCAATATTGCTGAGAGTTACTAAATCTCACTCAAGCGATTTAGCAGCTATTGCAAGGATCTAGGTGAGCTGACAGGACCTGTTCATTACAGCTAGTTAAAATATATGAGTAAATGTACACGTCAAATAATTTATTAACTACCACTTTACCGTGCTGATGATCTGAAGGAATGATCTATTAAAACCGTGAACTCTTTTCACAATCCATTACCAGCCAGACCTTCTATTCCATTCTGTAGATGTATTTAATATTTCTGACTCCAGAATGCATAGTCTCACCCTCATCTGAATTTAATGCCATTTTCTACTTTTCTGTTTAAATGCTAAATGAATTTAAATCATATTTAAATATCACCAGCTTTTGTATGATAATTTGCATTCCTAATATTATTATCTTTAAACAACAACAAGCCCCCTTAGAGACAGATCCATAGCAAATCCATTTCCATCCTTGCTTGTCTGAGCCTAGGTAACGTACCAAAAAAGGTTATCACAACTCTTGCAATGTCTCTCTTGCAAGCAATGTCTGTTTTAAGGTCAAAAATCTTCTAGTTGCCATTGGTTTCAGCAGGAAAGTAAGGAGTTTATTTACAGGCAGAATTATGTTTTTCGGGATATTCTCGTGTTAGCATGTTTTACACTAGCTCTTAACGGCTCCTGTCAGGGTCCAATCTCGTTGTGCTGCACAGCAGGAAAAGCTAGTTGCTGTCAAAAAGCCTCAAAGCACGGGGGTACGCGGCACAAGGGAAGGTCCTCACAGCAGGCAGCTGAGCACGGAAAAAGTCCCAGCTCCTGCTGGGGCCTGTGGCACTAATGTTACATCCACTTCATCATCATGCTGATCCAAACTGGCCTGAGCTGAGGAAGATGATACTCTGCAAAACTCTGGGAGAAGCTTCACGTGAGCCTGCGGAAATGGCTATAGGGAAGGCTGGAGGCATAAGCACATTACCCTTCTGGGAGCAGCATGTCTGGGCAGCAGCAAGAGAGCAGATGTTATTCTTGCATCCTTGCAGAAGGCACGCTAATGTGAACGTAATATTTTCCAGGCGAGAACTACATCGTACTTCTTACCTGCAATGTCTAATACCCTGTCCAACAGGCACGAAGTCAGAAGACCTTCAGGCAGTGCCTGGTACCTCTGCTCCTTCCCCCACGCCGTGGGGTACCTTGCTTCCATAAGTGGAAATCATCTATTCCTTGCTGGCACTGCACTTATCCCTGTTGCCTTTTTGTATTCTAAGTGCTGTTCTCAAACCAGACAACTCTCCTATGCTCTGATAAACTCTGTCTGCTGCTTTCTGCCTTTCCTCTTTTCCCTGGGATGGCAGTGAGAAGGAGCGCTGGGCAGAGTCTCAAAGTGCTGATTTCCACCTGAGAGGCAACAGATCAAAGCTGAAGACAAAGTGGCCCCAAGGAAAACATTCAGCCTGGAAGCTGATTGCCCTGAGGTCCTTCACTTGCCTTTGTGCTTTGCTGGCTGAACCACACATACAAGTGAATGGCCTAAAGACAAGGATTTTCTTCAGTAGTGCACAGGACCGGGCAATGGCTTTCCCTGTGAACTTTCTCACCACCTCTGCTTCCAGCTAGCAACGCTCATATTTGTGAATCTTAGCTAATTAACGCATTAGGCAATTAAATGTCCCCATGGGTGATCAACCTAGGGCTGAAACCACTTCCTAGTGATTTAAGGTAACAGGTAAACCTGTGTGCCTTGCAGCCCAGAAATCACAGTTGAGGGATGCTTCCAAACCGCGGCAGCGTCCTCTGCAGAGCAGAGCACCGAGGCCCCGGAGCCCTGCTCCCCAGCAGAGCTCTCCTGCCTCCCCTGCGCGTCCTCTGCTCCGCTCCTGCGGCAGGGCTTCTAGGAGGGGACCTGCCAAACCCGCCAGGGCAGGGCTTCGCTGTCGGAGCAGTGGCTTTTGAAGCACACATAGGCAGCACAGGTGGGATTTTGCTGTTGTTTTTATTAGTCTGCGTGCGTGTGTGTGTGTGTGTGTGAAGAGCAGTTCAGCATATAGGGGCTGGAACAAGCTGAGACTCTCCCAGACAGTAGAGGTAACTGCTGAATTACGCTAGTAAGGGATGGGAATCAGACTCTCAGATTTTAAATTCATTAATGGTCAAGCAATAGCAAGAGAAAGAAAATTTGGCAGGCAAACAGACCTCAGTTCCAAATTTTATCAAGGTTGACTACAGAGAGAGAATTAAAAGAAGAAGAAGCCATCCCTAAAACCTACTGGATGAATAATTAAATAAATACCATGACCTTGTGCTTTCAAGATTATGATATATGAAACAACCTGATGGTCAGGAAAAGAATGACTAGGCTTGGGATACCGGCTTTCTCCTGTTTCCCTTTCTGTAAGTGAAGACGGCAACAACTATGAGCTCATTCAGTTCCCAGCCAGCCCTTCACTGTTTGAATGAATAAGCATCACTGTTCTGCTGCAGTTTGCATGCAGTCCTAACAGAGCAACATCAAAACACGGTGCAAAGTACAGTACATTTTCATAAATCAGGCCAGGACATTCAGAAACAGGTCATCAATAGAAAGGCAGATTAGCCATGCCTGTGGTACTGCAGACACATCCGAACCATTCATCTGCCAGCACAAAAAGACGACTAAAAAGATGTAGAGAAAGGAGAAAAATTGAGCTTCTCTGTCTCTTTTGAGAATGAGTTTTCTGAGCTGTTTGTTGGAGATGAGTGAGTATTTTGTGAAATGAGTTTGACGGGACTCAGCTGAGCCTCTGCAGGACAAATACGCACACGAGCAAAGACCCGTCAAATGCAGCTCAGCAGCTGGCAGCCTCTGGGCAGCCCCCACAGCTGACACAGGCGGAGGGAGCGACCGTGGCCCCTCGCGTGGCTTCTCCACGTTGATGTTGATGGGGACAGCACAGAGAAGCTTCTGCTGCCGCTGCCTTTTCTGAGCCCGCATGTCTCCTTTTCAATTTGTAATGGATTTCGATTCCTCAGTCTTTCAAGCAGCTCCTTTTCTTTAGTGTTAATTCATATAAACAGCCTTTAACTACCAACCCTCCTCCCTGTACTACAGTTCTCGCTTTACATGCCTCGCCACACACAACAGAAATGGCTGTGGTTCAAGTTTATTAAACGCATGAATGGAGTGACTGCACATACCCTCAGATATGTGTGCCAGAATATGCGAACGAAAGAGAGGGTCTGTACTAAATCAACAAACAGCTCCCCGACAGTTAGTTATTAAGGGAATTACGAGGTTGCAAAAACTTGGTCCCAAACCAGCCAGATTTCAGAAAACTATTAAACACGTTATAAAATGCAGTAGGAACTACAAAGGGGCTGGAGCAAGGTGAGAAATTTGTGGGGAAAAGCAATTTGTTTTCTTTCCAAAATCCGGCGACTCCCACCTGTGTCTCCCTTTCCTTTCCTCCTGCCTTTGACTTTTGGTATCTCAGGGATGGCAACTCCAGTTTCCAGGAAAGGTGACAAGGGCTCAAGAGAGAAAGAGTAGATTTTCTTTTACTGCTAATGTACTGCTGGAATACATCTCTCTGTGCTGTGGCCACTGTAATTCAAGGACATTATAATGCCATTAAACCCTTCTGGTGCTGTGCTCCCTTGCTAAAGCCTTTCTGGGCTTTGTGTCACTGGAGCTTTTCACACAACTACGGTGAGCTGACTTCCATTAATTAAGGGAGGCTGTACTTAGTGCTCACAAGATGCTCCAGAAATTCTCTCAATACAGGGGACTTTTATCTCTTGAGGGAACTGGGGCTTGAATGGCTTTTTTGGGCATGAACTTGGTAGGTTATAAAAGTGCTTTGGGTTTCATTTGGCTCCTGCAGCTCCACCTCTTTTTCTTACATCAGTGAACAACTAAGACAGCTTCCTCTGAGTCACACACACACATCTAATCTCTGTGCACCAGGGCAGCAGAGGTCAGAGGTCCCTTATTGCCAGCACAGCACAGAATTAGGAATTAGATTTCTAAGTGCGCCATGTACATACCAAACATGTGGCTTCTGGCAAGCTGGATGTCGAGTTCAATCATCAGTGCTGCAAAATGTGCAGAGTGGAATATTTCGAATGTGCTCAGCATTGCATTTAATTCAAAACCCCAGTCCTATTGTCAGAAACGGGAATAGAGTTAAGTCACTGCTGC